>NC_136898.1:26481727-27219227 GCF_949152265.1 Phoxinus phoxinus | reverse complement strand
TATTTGAAAAATGCTGGAAAAGTGGGCAGAGCCCAACGGACGAACCGAGGGCGGGGCTGAGCGGGTGATTGACAGACCCGCAGTGACTGACAGCTGCTGTCAGACTCGCTAAGATGGAGAGTGACGCAAGTAGCTTTGCAACAGAGCGGTCATTTAAAGTTGAGGACTTTTCTCACCTGAAGTGGAGGAATTGTCTGTGGACACAGAGCTAAAATCATATCAATTCGAGCCGCTAGCTCAAACTGCGGTGTCGCATCGCATTAACTCCCACCTCGCGATCGGCATCCGACGATGCTAGCGAAGCAGCCGCGCTAGAGAGAATGGGTCCAGTATCTGAGTGGATTATTATTACTATTGCAACCGGCAACACTACACCTATACCAGCCTAACCACTGTACTAAATACAGATAAAGCTAATGCTAAAAATCTACACTATCCTAACTGATGCAATACTATGCTTCTAACAACACTAACAACTATGCTAAATAACTACCTAGGCTACACAAAATAATCTAAATAACTATAAATGCTATGCTAACTAGATGCTAAAATACGCTATCCTGATCGTTTTCAAAACTCGTAATTCCAATTTCCAGCTCCTGACTCGCTCTGGTGTTGACGGAACCAGATGCTTTTATACCAGGGGCTGCCAGGGGCGTGGTGAGCTCGCAGCGTCAGAGAGTACCCTACGTCAGAGAGTACCCCTACTTCAGGAGATTCCGTTTAACCTGAAGAGGGCAGCACTCAGACGTTTTTACACCATATATTTGAAAATTAAAACACTTTATACTCAAATGTTAAAAAAAGTACTCGAATCAATGAACAGCATTTATGAAGCTCCATTCGTACAGATCATTAACTAAAAAAAGTTGGTTTAGTGTTTAGTTACCCTTTAAACTGGTTTCACACTCAGTGTGGCTGGAAGTCAGTTGTAGTTCTTGTGTTTCTCTTTTTTTTCTGTTCTTGTTTCTCTGTCCTTCAGTGATTCTGCTTATCAGGTGTTCATCAGTGTCTCAATTCACTCACTTCTTTTCATTCACTCTGTCAAGTGGACTATGTTAGTGAACTAATATAGGGAATAGTGAATGAGGGTATAGGGTGTGATTGGGAACACAGCCTCTGAAAGTTGACTTTGAGCGCTGTTAATTCACAGTATATTCCTGTAGGTATATTCCTGTATATTACCGTTTTAATGGAAAATGGTATGATATTGTAAGAATTTGGGCTTTTTCTACAGTAAGGTTTAACAGTGTAAGTTAAAGTTCAAGAACTCTTAGGTCAGAAATATGTTCATCAGTTCAAAAAGGGACCTCTGTATTACCGATTTAACATCAGAATGATCGCAAGTTTATATCGCTTAAAACCTTTTGAGGACCCTTTGACCAAAAATAAGTTCAATAGGTCAGATATGGACTTCTATACGGCTTATGTAACATCAAGAGGAGTCTATATATAAAGTTCAAGATTGAGGACTCTTTGGCCAGAAATATATTCCTTGGGTCAAATATGGACTTCTTTATGGCTGACATAACCTCAAAAGGAGTCAACGAGTATGTATAGAAAGTTCAAGTTCATAGACTCTTATGCCAGAAATATGTTCAGTAGTTCAAAAAGGGGCCTCTGTATTACTGATTTAACATCAGAATAAGTCTATGAGTTTATATCGCTTAAAACCTTTTGAGGACCCATTGACCACAAATAAATTCAATAGGTCAGATTTGGACTTTTAACCCCCTGGGGTCGGCAATCACGCCGGCGTGATTTGCATGTTTTTTTTCACATAGCAGCTGAATAAACTTAAAATACTCCGTCATATATGGTCATACAGACTTAATAAAAATTAAAAAAGAATCTGTGAGATGTCTACTTTTGTATGTGTCCACTTACAATCAAAACAAAACGTTGTGCTTTTGTAAAATAAAGAAATTAAACAGGGTGTGCATTCTGCCTCTCCGTCTCGTGAACTTTTTTTTTCTTGAGCACGTCTCTAAACATTTAAAAAACTCAGCGAATACTTGTCACACATTTGTGAGCTCTATATCTTTATAATCATTTAAGTGTGTAGTTTTAAATTATCTGATTCAAAACGAAAACAAATATTCTCTGTTTAAGTAATTTGTATAAAACCAACAAGATATTCAGTTTCTCTAACCCTTCCTCATTAGTTTTAATGTGACCACACCCATACGCGCAAAACATATAGAGATGCAAATCGTCCATGTGTCGCGCGAACGCCCCCATTACCTCAACAACAAAGCGGCAAACTTTATCAGTCCTCTGCAGTCGTCGAGTTTGGAAGACATGCTGTGAGATTATTGGGTTTACATCTGAAGAAGAAGATCGCGATTTGAAGACAAGAACGATTTTAAGGTAAGAAATAATTCTGAATTATATTAGTTAGTGTTATTGTTGCATAAACTTCATATTGCCATTGAACTGTTGCTCGATGCTTCAGTGAATGTTCATGCTGTGAGAGTTTGAGTCATTCGCGCGACGTGCGTTTGAAAAGCAAAACGCACCATGATTTTACTCCAATCTCATTTCATAACGTCATATCGATTGTAAACATTTGAAGTAACATATGATAATCAATATGTTTTTCTCTAGTGTAGTGTTACTGAAGTGTTCCTTTTTAACTATGCCTGCTATACTATTGTTCTTATTATTTGATTCAGCCCTGCAGGTAATGCCTACAAGGCACAACAAATGTATATTATATGTATATATATATATATATATATATATATATATATATATATATATATACATATATATATATGTGTGTGTGTGTATTTTGTAAATTTTAAAAAGGAATTTTCACCAGAAATCTAAAATGTATTCCCACAATCATGCAGCCCTGGTTTCTTCTTGATATCAGCATGTTCACAGCTTTTTATATATATATATATTTATTTTAGGTAGCTACCCGTCCTGCTGACTTCAACATGAGCATGAGGAGGTAAAGTGAAAAATCAAACACCTTGGAAATGACAGGTATGCACTATGTTTCAGGAAAGGAAAGGTGTGTGACTGCACTGAAAAAAGTGCACATGGCTTGTCATTGGTTTAAAAAACTTTTTATACTTGATCTGACTTAATAAATTCACTTTTCTAGCTTGTCGTTGGTGTGAAAAAAATGATACTTTGGACCAACCTAAAAAAATTGCTGTAATTTGTTACAGCTAAATGTATTAGTTTTTCTCAAGCTATATTTTTGATTTG
The DNA here is from genome assembly GCF_949152265.1 of Phoxinus phoxinus. Taxonomy (NCBI): domain Eukaryota; kingdom Metazoa; phylum Chordata; class Actinopteri; order Cypriniformes; family Leuciscidae; genus Phoxinus; species Phoxinus phoxinus. The sequence continues at coordinate 27,216,005 of NC_136898.1, read as the reverse complement.
GTTGAAACGTTAATTGAGTTATGATTGAGCATTATTGGAGACACCTGATGATAACAAGCAGAATCACTGAAGGAGAAAATCGTAATTGGTGTGTTACCATTATGGTAATTAGTGTGTGTTTTAGTTGGGCTCTTGACCCTTAAATTATTAACTTTAGAATTTGTTTGGCTGCTGTACGTGAGTTATAACAGCCAGATGAACAAAGAGAAAATGTGATATGATGGTGTTGGTTGAGTTCTAACATTACCATAATTTCACAATCAATTGACCTGAATCACTGAATTCACATAGAGCCCAATTACTGGGTTACTATTGCTTTACTGATTATAGCAGTACTGTCCTTGAAAAGCATGACTTCATTTTCATTTATGATGTTTGTTACTTTTACAATGTGATCCAAATCATTTCTTAAAACTTAATCACATACAAAACAGTTTTTTTTTTTTTTTTTTTTAACACAGACATCAAGCATCTGCCAGTGAATCTCAACAATGGTGACAATTATAAAGCATTGTGCAGTGCATTCTGGATGCCACCAATCAAATATCATTCATGGCTCCCATCATGCATTGCTGCATGAATAAATAATGACTTATGTTCAGAGGTGATCTGTTTGTCACCATTGTTGAGATTCATATGCTAATTATTGATATCTGTGTGTGCCTACCTGAAAGACTTTTAAGAAGTTTTCTTCTTAATCTATTTGGATTTAATTGAAAAGGCTAAAAATGGCATACTCTACCAGGACAGTGCTGCTATAATCCATAAGGTAAACTTAACTCAGAAATTATGCTCTCAATGAGTTCAGTGTTTCAGGCCTACTATTGATTATGTTAAAACACAACCAACTCCATCAGATCACCTTTTATCTTTGTTCATCTGTCTGTTATAAATGAATTAAAGCAGCCAGACAAAATCTAAAGTTGAACCAGTAAGGGTCAAGAGCCCAACTAAACTAAACACTGATCTCGATAACGGTAACCATTTTACATAAATTTTCTCCTTCAGTGATTCTGCTTGTTATCATCAGGTGTCTTCAATAATGCTCAACCATAACTCAATTAATCACTTAATTATCTAATTAACTTTAACACTGCTTCTGTGTTAATTTAACACTGGGGATTCTGCTGTGTAAAAAGTAGTTTTTTCCAAAATAAAAATGCTAGTTGTACCAAAATAAGAAAATGATTTATGGTCTCTATAATAAACAATATTTTAACTTTGTTTGAATGTAAAAAAAAATATTGGGTTAAAGAACTATTTTGATTTATATTAAATACAATTTTAACGTTTCAACCAAATCAAAAATATAGCTTGAGAAAAACTAATAAATTTAGCTGTAACAAATTACAGCAATGTTTTTAGGTTGGTCCAAAGTATCATTTTTTTCAGTGAAGTCTCTGTCTTTAGTTCAGTGTGTTAAATAATGTGCTTTTTGCCATTTGTTGTGTATCTTTGGATTATGTTGTGTTGTAAATAAATTCAAACAATCAAAAAGCCGTTCTTTTTTAAATCTCCTCATTCTTTGTGCAAGGTAATGTAATGATAGTGCCTGAGAGCTCCTAATAGGGCCATTATGGGAGGGCCTTTGTCTTTTCTCAGGTGTGAAACACTCAATATTCATGGTAGTTTACGCCTCCTCTCATAAAGCTTTCTTACACAAAACATGTCATACAAATTTTAAATCAATATATTGTCTTATCTGAATGAGTATTCAGGATGATTTTCACATAGTTTTGGAGCAAATATTCTAGGCTACGTGATACAATTTTCAAAAGCCTTGCGAATAAATAATTAGTTTGTGTTTCATGACATTATTTCAGTGACTTTTTTTTGGGTCATTTTCACAAACCACGCATAAATGTTATTATCTCAAAACTACAAACTTTTACATACATGCTGCTGACATATTATTGTAGCAGAGTTTGTGCTGAATGCAGTGTAATAAGACCTTAGCCATGAAAATGTCACAAGTAACAGAAATAAGCACAAATGTTAGAGCATGTCAGAACACCTCCAGGACCCAGAAAACACCTCAGACCCCAGGGGGTTAAAGGGCTTATGAAGTATCAGAAGCAGTCTATAAGTAGAAAGTTCAAGATCGAGGACTCTTTTTCCTAAATATTTTCAGTAGGTCGATTCTGGTATGGAAAGTACAAGTTCATGGACTCTTGGACCAGAAATATGTTCAATAGTGAAATATGGACAATTGTCTGGCTGATGTACTACTACCTGAAAGAGTCTATAATCATTAATAGAGAGTTCAAGATCAATCACGCTTCAGTCAGAAATATGTTCAATAAGTCAAATCTGAAATACTGCATGGCTGAAGAAAGATCAGATTCTAGAGTCTATGAGTGTGTTTTGATTGTTCAAGATCGAGGACTCTTTTGCTAGAAAAATGTTTCAGCGTAAAATCATCATAAGGAGTCTATGAGCATGTATAAAAAGTTCAAAATCGAGGACTGTTTTACCAGAAATTTTTTCAGCGGGTAAATTATAGCCTGCCTGGCTACTATAACATCGCAAGAAGTCAATCTGTATATATGGAAGTTAAAGTTCAAGAACTCTTAAGTCAGAAATATGTTCATCTGTTCAAAAAGGGACCTCTGTATTACCGATTTAACATCAGAATGATCGCAAGCTTATATCGCTTAAAACCTTTTGAGGACCCTTTGATCAGAAATAAGTTCAATATGGACTTCTATACGGCTTATGGAGCATCAGGAGGAGTCTATATAGAAAAATCAAGATTGAGGACTCTTTGGCCAGAAATATATTCCTTGGGTCAATTATGGACTTCTTTATGGCTAACATAACCTCAAAAGGAGTCAACGAGTATGTATAGAAAGTTCAAGAACTCTTAGGCCAGAAATATGTTCAGTAGTTAGAAAAGGGGCCTCTTTATTACTGATTTAACATCAGAATAAGTCTATGAGTTTATATCGCTTAAAACCTTTTGAGGACCCATTGACCAGAAATAAGTTCAATAGGTCAGATTTGGAATTTTAAAGGGCTTATAAAGCATCAGAAGGAGTCTATAAGTAGAAAGTTCAAGATCGAGGACTCTTTGGCCAGTAATATTTTCAGTACGTCGATTCTGGTATGAAAAGGTCAAGTTCATGGACTCTTGGACCAGAAATATGTTCAATAATGAAATATGGACAATTGTCTGGCTGATGTACTACTACCTGAAAGAGTCTATAATCATTAATAGAGAGTTCAAGATCAATCACGCTTCAGTCAGAAATATGTTCAATATGTCAAATCTGAAATATTGCATGGCAATGTCAATGAGTATGTATAGAAAGTTCAAAATCGAGGACTGTTTTACCAGAAATATTTTCAGTTATGGACTCCTCTATGGCTAATATAACATCGCAAGAAGTCAATCAGTATATATTATAGTAAGTTAAAGTTCAAGAACTCTTAGGTCAGAAATATGTTCATCAGTTCAAAAAGGGGCCTCTGTATAACTGTTGTGGCAAAACAATATTTAACAAACTCAGCATTCCCAGGCAAAAGAGACGTCAATATTCAAATTGTATTTAAAAGAAAATATACATTTATTCTGCAGAATAGTTCCCAGTCTAGCCACACAGGCCAGCTGCAGGGTGAGGGTGAAAACCCACCAACCCTAACAGCCCAGTATGCAGGCAGAGTGAGACCCAGATAGGTGTTTTTCTGGTAGTCTTATAATGTTCTCATCAAAGCATTCTATAAACACCCACCCCAGAGGGCAGGACCTGAGGAACCCCCATGGTTGCCTCAACCCCTCCCTAGCCTAGGGTCTTCTGTCTCAGTGTCACAATCACAGCTGTATCAACGTTACAGCATAAAGCTCAAAATACAGAACATATGGCATTCATATATTATCATTGAGAAAACACAGAAGCAAAAGAAAAGATTAAAATTGCTACTACAATTTCTCCCTGTTTTTCATTATCTGAAAACTAAATAAACGCAACAATTTTAAGTCATTTCATCATATTTATACCTTTCATTTAAATCTTCCTTTTATCCCTTCCTTGACCATGTGACTAAAACCCAAATGTGAGACATTCAAAACTGACCAATCAGATAATTACAACTTCCCTCATTGTACCAAAGGTGGGACGATTTCATATCCCCAAAATACACACATCTTAGGCCTACAGGCCTTGATAACTATCAGCACCTCGGTGCCTTTACAGACTCCAAATGGTCATTATGGAAATAGGTTGTCAAAAACAGTAAAGCAGATGTCTTTGTTCATTTCAAATATCTTGGATTATTTTCAATCCTACAATTCCCCATTGGTCCCGTTGGCCACACACATGGAGTCCAAAGGTGACACAGTCCATCTTTCTGTTTTGTACAGTTTCATCTTCAGACTTTTCGTCCAAGCTTGTTTCACTAACAGTTTGTCAGTTGTTCAGTCTTTGTTCACCATCCAGCCCTGCAGGATTAGGTTCTATCAAATTGGGTTGCACCGTTATGCAAATCATCCATCGAATACCTGCACAAGAACAGGCACTGAATCTTGGAACAAACGCTGGCTCCTCTTTCCGAGGAGGACACAGAATGTGAACTTGGGTTGCAGGGATCCTGTGATTAAAGAACATCTAGCACAATGAACAGCAAAAGCAGACACATGTCATTTGTCATTGGTCAGAGGATTGATATGGTCAGATTGAAACTATTCTCCGGCAAAAAGCCCTTAAATTGATTTACTTAAAAAAAGTATGGTCAAGGAATGATAAAGAAGATCTTACAAGTTCTTACACTATTTCAGGAAACACTCAAATAAATTTCATTACAACAAAACAACAACTGCTAGTTTAAAACATCATTTCATGAAGAGTATCAGCAAAATATTCAGTGTAACCAAACACAGAGATTCAATTCAATTGATGTCCAAAAATATTGTTGCAAGTCAAATGGACAAAATACAAATAAACAAAAATCAAATAAGTTTCAGAAAAGTTTCAAAATCATCAATGAGAATACAAATAGTTATACTTCGGTTAAAATGAGAAATACTGACATACATTTTAAAATAACTTGGTCAGACAAATCATTACTTAATTGATAAAGTAAATCCAAAGAAAAACAAAACAAACAATTACTGGATGCAATACACTGTTATCATTCAGTCTAGATCTAAAAACTTAATAAAAATCTTATGCATTATATGTTTGTGAAAAACAAAACAAACAATTTTCCGTATAATTGATCACTTGAACCTTGTTGAAGTATCAAGCAATTAAATATTAACTGAAGCAGGGCTAAATGGGTAAGCTCTGTCACCACATTCCCGAATTCGGACCCGCATTCACTCCAGTATAAACAAGAAATTGTATAGATTGTCATAGTATGAAAACCATATCAATTCAACACCCCTGGTTGATTTGAATAAACATACAAAATAGTAAAAAAAAAAAACAGAACAGAACAGAACAAAAACATATCTTAACTCAATTAATACATTTCACTGTAACTTCCGCTACTCGAATCGTCTGCATAATTTTGTTCATCCTTCTAACCAATGTAGTTGTTCAAAATTAACTCTAATATTTCCATTATGGACCGTCTTTTTTGCTTATTACACATCAATTAATAGATTTTCTACATTTTCACCAATCAAATCAATACCTAGTTTGAATCAATCAAATAAAATCATCAACATCATCACAAAACAGATTCTTCTGCTAAACCATTAGTTGGTCAAATCGTCTTTCTCCCTCGTACGTAATGGAGGCTGTTACTAACACAAGCCTTTGATCCCTCACTTTATACTTCGTTGGCATGTGTGGTTGCTGATATTGGTTGGTGTAGTTTAAGGTAAGATGCTTTGACACAGGTGTCACAATCTCCAACCTTGTTTTAGGACTGAACCATTTCCTGGCTGCTGTCACCTATGAATGCAGATCTTAAAGTGTTTTTGTTAGTGACCGCTTTTCTACTCGGTCGTCCCTCTTGATTCGATCTGTGGAATCATCAACCTGAAACATTATCACCAGATAATTTCTTGCACTCATAGTCCTTTTCCCCTGAAACACACTCAACCCACTTTTCTCATGTTAACAAAATAACATTTATACATTTGGAACAGAATCAGTTCTGTTTGATGCAATCCATCCTGACATCCTGCAAAATAATTTTTGTTTTAATTATGCACTGTGCATGTGTGGCACCTGTCTTTCTGCCACAAAAAATAACCCAGGCCAGGATATTTTGTCAAATTCATCCATAGGCATATTTTACTGCACGGTCTGCCGTGTATCAAAAAGTCTGCATCCTCTGTAAAGAAAAACAAATGTCAAATAGTTAATTCTTTTGTTGTTATGCTGCTGCATCTGCCCTGTTTCCTGTTGAAAACACTTCTTGTTAGCATACTTTTGTCCACCTGTGCGATGGCTTTGGGAACACAGATGGCTTTGGGAAATCCCAAACCATCACAAACCATTCCGCATTTTTGATGCACCATCTTACTTGTGCATCAAATTAACATAATTGTGTTTTGATTCACTAAACTAAACACTGTTCTGCAGACATCTTTCTCTGCTTCTGGAACACATATCATTTAAAGCCACAGTATTTATCAAAACTGAATACAATTGTCATTCTACTTCTTCCCCTCCTTGGGCTTTACTGTCTTTACATCTGTGAGATCAAAGGTGTTATCGTATGGTCAAAATGACCCCTCTGTCCTCTGAAGATAATGATCCTTGACCCCCCCTGGTTTGATAACCCCTGTCTTTTCCTGCCTGGCAGGATGCTGGGTGTGAACTTTGCAGAAGCATACATACATACCCTGAAGATGCAAATGGCCCTTAGTCATCTACAAACATTTCTTACTTTCTTTACAGATCTTTCTTTACAGCCTTTCTTTTGTCAGTCGAACAACATTCTCGCCCTTTTTTCACACAAATGTTAAAGGCTCTCTCAATAATTTGATATTGATCTAGCCAATTTTTACTGTATTGTTGCCGTCAAATCTATAACCTATTTTATTTCAATCCATGGATGGTGATCTACAACTCCACAATTCCAACTTCCATCAGAATTTAAACTGATCTAGAAATTCATTCAAATCTACTGTATATCATAAATGACCAAATCGATTCAGAATTATCAACTTCTCTCAAATTTTGTCATTCACCCATCTGTAATTGATAAAACATTAATGACACATCTATGCACACTATTCAGACTATGAATAGCTATACCTAAACTCACACTTATCAAGACATAAACTGCAGTCATCATCAAACACACCTGACTATTAACCGTTCATATTTCTTGTCTTTTCTCCAAAAAGATTTACATTTAAATCAAAAATTTAAACTTACATTTTGCTGTAGCTTTTACCAAAAAATTTTACATGGCCTCTTAACCATTTTCAAAACATGTCTATTCATTTGCTTTTACAAACGTCAGCTGTGTTGTTTTTTTTTTTGTTCATTATCATTACTTTGTTTCACCATGTACTAACGACCTTCAGGAGTTAAAACTATCTTATAGACACATTAGTTCAAAATCAACAAATCAAAAACAGTACTATTTTAAAGACTTCTTTTAAAGTCATTCAGTTTTACTTCTAAAACATTTACAATTTTCCCTAATTGTATAAGATCCTGTAACATTATTTCCTTTAACATCTCTGTGCCTATGAATTTCAACTGAAACACTGCCTAACCATAAATAGCTCATTAACATTTACAACGCAGGCTCAGATAACAGCTTTTAGCTGACATTCGAATAAGAGAGAGACTTTTGAGCCATCCCTGACTAATATTTTCACTTTCATAAACTAACTTAAGACTTCATCTATCATCTTGTTAACTCTAGCCTATAGCTTGCGTTATCTTTTCCATAAATTAAATGCATTTTCAATTCAAGCATAATTTTTATAGTTTCCTTTGCCCCTATAGGGAATTTAGACATTATAAATTCCTACTCAGAATGAGTCTCTGTTGCACTGAAACTGTTTCAGCACACATCAAATTCAGATAATCAAATTGTTTTCAACCAAATCATAAACTTTATCTTTTAAAATTAACACATCATCTTTTCTTTCATGGTCAACAGGAACCAGCTCAAATGCCTTTTACACATTTTTCATTTAGCAGCTGTTAATCCCTCAACACTGCTTCTACGTAGCCTATTTGATTCTTTAGAGAACAAATAATTATTATTGAGTTTTAATAACGTTTCAAATTTCATCTAAATTTTAGTTGTCATGTTCTCAAATTACCATAGTTTTAATATCTTACTTCCATATTTTCTCTTCTATGAGTTTATCAAGCTGCAATTATGATCATCTAGAACCTTTTTAAGCGTTTCATTAAAAGACAATCATTTTATAGCCTTCTTCAGATCTTCTCTCTGTAATTTTCTGTTTATTCTAGTAAGACCAGATCAAGCTGTTTTTACAGAAAAGGACCGTCGAAAACCCCCCAGGGGAGTTTGAGCTTTACTGTCATGACCCTTGAGTTCAAAGGCTAAATAACCCATCTGTCTTCCTAAGGACAATGGTCTTTTCTTTACAAGTTAACCACACTGTTCTGTTTACTGCTTTCAAAATACATCCCCCATTCACTGCAACATCCCATTCAGCAATGCAAAACAGAGCTATAATGCAATCTCAGTTGCAAATTCAATTACATAGCCAAATCATAGTAACATTACTCTATTTTACTAATCCATGTTAACACAGAAGCTTTCTTCAAATTTGTATCATTTTGGCATTTCTTTGTTTGAAACCTGTCTATGTTTATTGTTTCTTTACAATCAGAATCAAACTTTTACAAAACCATCATTTGCAAATCTCTTTAAGGTCAGAGCTTCAGCTGGTTACAACATTTGCTCTCCTCTGTCTCACATTATTCATCAGAACTGTTCATACAGTATAAAGACATCTAGCATGTCATCAATCTCACCAACACTGCCTGGAAGCCTCTTTCTCTTATCAAATAGTTAATCTGCAGACTGCTCAACATTATTCCTCAGTCCCACTTATCTCTACTGTTTCAAGGAAATCACAAAATTATTCATATCTCAGTCCCTAAATTACACAGACATCTCTCATAGCTGCCTGCACAATCAAATCTCTTATAAACTCTGTTATAAACACATGGAAATCTATTCTTCAATGCCCTTGCCTTCCCAACATTAATACAACAAAGCACATTAATACAATAAATCACATTCACATCATAATTAACACTGACATACAGAATTTTGCCCATTCTGCCCAATGAAACATTCCTCATGTTAATCCCTGCTAATCATACCCAATGCCTTATTTTTGTCTAAAAACTAACTTTTCAGACCATTTCAACTTAATTTGACTTTCTTTTCGCTCTGCTTCATCTAACCAGTTCAAGCAACACTGTTTGCTTACAATCCAACAATTCTCAATCCAACATTTCAGTTTCTTTCTACATCTGTTCTCTTTATCTGCAATCCAACAATTCAGTTCAACAACTCACTCTTTTGTAATTTCCATCAGAAAAAAACCCAACATTCTATTTTCTATACTTTGCTACTTTTCAGTTCCTTCTCTTTCATCTTCAATTCAACAATTCTTCTTTTATTCTACCTGCTTCTTCAGTTCAACAATTTTGTCTGTTCACAGTTTTACACACACGCTGAACACGATCACAAAAACCCTTTTGTTACAATTATCCCATCCCCAATTTCTTGCATGCTTTTCTGGCCATTATTATTTTTCCCATTTTACAGAACAAAACAACCGGTGTATTAAAAAGTATTATTCAGTTTACTGTGAGATGACCCCGTGCCGACTGATTTCTATTTCCCAGGATTTACAAAATCGACGCGCGTCTAATAATCTGTGAGACGTCTCTCTACAGATGCTGAAACAATTATGGCTTTTTTAGATTAATATCTGATTAATCCCGACTGGTAATCTGCACCGGTCTTTGCCCAAAATAGTTCAACCAATCAACTTGAAACCACTTCTTGATCTGATCTGCAGATCTCAGTTAGTTTCACAAAACGAGTGTTCTACCCACATACAAATCAGGTTATAGCACTCGTACCATGGAAATAGACTTCAGCCGCCCTGGTTCACTTACAGTTATACCAAAAATTACCCCCACAAAACAAAAATAATTTGATTGTCTTTTTTACCTGAGAAGCATCTGCCACCGGTTCTTTTTCTTAATTCCAGTGGAGTTCCACTGGCCCTGATAACAGTTTGGCTCTTTCTCTCTCAATTCGGCGAGGTAAGACTAAAGCCTGGTGCTTTAGGATGATCAGTCTTCCATCTGCTTTTCAGGGCCAGCGGTCACTTCCAAGGAATCCTCACTTCTGACACCAATTGTTGTGGCAAAACAATATTTAACAAACTCAGCATTCCCAGGCAAAAGAGACGTCAATATTCAAATTGTATTTAAAAGAAAATATACATTTATTCTGCAGAATAGTTCCCAGTCTAGCCACACAGGCCAGCTGCAGGGTGAGGGTGAAAACCCACCAACCCTAACAGCCCAGTATGCAGGCAGAGTGAGACCCAGATAGGTGTTTTTCTGGTAGTCTTATAATGTTCTCATCAAAGCATTCTATAAACACCCACCCCAGAGGGCAGGACCTGAGGAACCCCCATGGTTGCCTCAACCCCTCCCTAGCCTAGGGTCTTCTGTCTCAGTGTCACAATCACAGCTGTATCAACGTTACAGCATAAAGCTCAAAATACAGAACATATGGCATTCATATATTATCATTGAGAAAACACAGAAGCAAAAGAAAAGATTAAAATTGCTACTACAATAACCGATTTAACATCAGAATTAGTCTATAAGTTTATTTCGCTTAAAACCTTTAGAGGACCCTTTGACCAGAAATAAGTTCAATAGGTCAGATATGGACTTCTATATGGATTATGGAACATCAGGAGGAGTCTATATATAAAGTTCAAGATTGAGGACTCTTTGGCCAGAAATATATTCCTTGGGTCAAATATGGACTTCTTTATGGCTGACATTACCTCACAAGGAGTCAACGAGAATGTATAGAAAGTTCAAGTTCAAGAACTATTAGGCCAGAAATATGTTCAGTAGTTCAAAAAGGGGCCTCTGTATTACTGATTTAACATCAGAATAAGTCTATGAGTTTATCTCGCTTAAAACCTTTTGAGGACCCATTGACCAGAAATAAGTTCAATAGGTCAGATTTGGACTTTTAAAGGGCTTATGAAGCATCAGAAGGAGTCTATAAGTAGAAAGTTCAAGATCGAGAACTCTTTGGCCAGTAATATTTTCAGTAGGTCGATTCTGGTATAGGAAGTTCAAGTTCATGGACTCTTGGACCAGAAATATGTTCAATAGTGAAATATGGACAATTGTCTGGCTGATGTACTACTACCTGAAAAAGTCTATAATCATTAATAGAGAGTTCAAGATCAATCACGCTTCAGTCAGAAATATGTTCAATAAGTCAAATCTGAAATACTGCATGGCTGAAGAAACATCTGATTCTAGAGTCTATGAGTGTGTTTTGATTGTTCAAGATCGAGGACTCTTTTGCCAGAAAAATTTTCAGTAGGTAATTTATGGGCTGCTGTGTGGCTGATGAATCATCATAAGGAGTCTATGAGCATGTATAAAAAGTTCAAAATCGAGGACTGTTTTACCAGAAATATTTTCAGCGGGTCAATTATCGCCTGTCTGGCTACTATAACATCGCAAGAAGTCAATCTGTATATATGGAAGTTAAAGTTCAAGAACTCTTAAGTCAGAAATATGTTAATCTGTTCAAAAAGGGACCTTTGTAGTACCAATTTAACATCAGAATGATCGCAAGTTTATATCGCTTAAAACCTTTTGAGGACCCTTTGACCAGAAATAAGTTCAATATGGACTTCTGTACGGCTTATGGAGCATCAGGAGGAGTTTATATAGAAAGTTCAAGATTGAGGACTCTTTGGCCAGAAATATATTCCTTGGGTCAAATATGGACTTCTTTATGGCTGACGTAACCTCAAAAGGAGTCAACGAGTATGTATAGAAAGTTCAAGTTCAAGAACTCTTAGGCCAGAAATATGTTCAGTAGTTTAAAAAGGGGCCTCTGTATTACTGATTTAACATCAGAATAAGTCTATGAGTTTATATCGCTTAAAACCTTTTGAGGACCCATTGACCAGATGTACTACTACCTGAAAAAGTCTATAATCATTAATAGAGAGTTCAAGATCAATCACGCTTCTATAAGTTCAATAGGTCAGATTTGGACTTTTAAAGGGCTTATGAAGCATCAGAAGGAGTCTATAAGTAGAAAGTTCAAGATCGAGGACTCTTTGGCCAGTAATATTTTCAGTAGGTCGATTCTGGTATGGAAAGTTCAAGTTCATGGACTCTTGGACCAGAAATATGTTCAATAGTGAAATATGGACAATTGTCTGGCTGATGAACTACTACCTGAAAAAGTCTATAATCATTAATAAAGAGTTCAAGATCAATCACGCTTCAGTCAGAAATATGTTCAATATGTCAAATCTGAAATACTGCATTGCACTGTCAATGAGTATGTATAGAAAGTTCAAGTTCATAGACTCTTAGGCCAGAAATTCAAGGTGTCTTGAAATATGTTCAAAATATAACATTTGAACTACTGTATGGCTGAAGATACATCGGAAGCAGTCAATGAGCATGTACAGAAAGTTCAAGATCATGGTCTCTTTGACCAGAATATGTTCAGTTGGTCAAATATGGACTTTTGTATGGCTAATGTATTATCAAGAGGAGTCCATATGCATTGAAAGTTAATGTTCAAAGACTCTTTGGACAAAAATATGTTGAGTAGTTCAGATATGGACTATGGACTTCTAAATGGCTTATGAAGCATCAGAAGGAGTCAGAACTCTTTTTCCAGTAATTAGTAGGTCAAAAATTTGTCAACTTTCTGCCTGATTTAATATTGAGAGAAGTCAGTTAGTAAGTTAATATTCAAGGTTTGTGGCCAGAAATATGTTCAGTTGGTAAAACATTTATGGCTGATATAACATCCGAACGAGTCAACAAGAATATTTAGAAAGTTCAAGTTCGAATACTCTTTGGCCAGAAATATGTTGAGTAGGTAAAAAATGGACCTCTGTATGCTTGATTTAACATCAGAAGTAGTCTGTGAGTGTATATATTTTAAAACCTTTTGAGGACCCATTGACCAGAAATATGTCAGATAAGGAATTCGAAATGGCTTCTGAACCATCAGAAGGAGTCTATGAGTGTGTTTAGAAAGTTCAAGATCGAGTAATCTTTTTCCAGTAATATGTTCAGTAGTTGAAATATGGACTTCTCTGTGGCTGATTTAACATCAGAAGGAGTCTAAAAGTTTATAATAGTAAAAACATTTTGAGGACTGTTTGGCCAAAATAGTTGTTCAATAGGTCAAATATGGACTGTATTTGAGTATATTTGAGTAAGTTAATATTCATGGTCTCTTGGCAGAAACATGTTTAGTAGGTCAAAAATTGAGTTTTGTATGGGTAATGTAACATCAGTAGGATTCTATAGCCTATGTCCTTCTGAGGTTTAAAACCAGGGTCCTCTGTCCAAAGAACTCTTTGGACAGAAATATGTTCAGTAGGTCAAAGAGGGACCTCTGTATACCTGCTATGACACATATAACTATACAACAACAACTAACTTATTCATTTTTGCATTGACGGGAAATTGCATTAGCTTCTGCGTTACAAATAACATACCTCATGTGCAAGGAAAAGATAACACGATCTAATAATGATGCGTTCAATAATAATGTATTGTTATATCTAACTATATAATTTAGATCTTTTATGCAATGGAATGTTACTCCAAAAATGGTATCTCTTCAATGCACAATCGGAACGAGTTAGTTACTGTATGTATGCAATGCACTCATAGCTTATATGTTAATCTCTTTAATGGACATGGGAATGTTTTTTGTCAATGCACAAAGTTAGATTGTTTGTGCAATGCAATTCAACAACATATGTTGTCTCTTTAATGCACATGGGAATGTAAGTCGCGCTATTTTGGTCCAATGGGGGTTTCCAGTAGCACGGGGAAGGAAACGCGTGTTCGAGTCTCTCCAGCGTTTTAAAGGAATTTTGGTTAAATAAGACACAGGTTCTCATATGCAATTATCTCGTTTTAATCTGACTCCATGAATTAAATAAAAGTTCAATGTGCAATAAGGTTATGTTTACACTTAAATAGTTACAACATGATGTAATGAGAATTTAAACCATTTTTAACCCAGCATAAATGTTACCTGAGAGAGAGAGAGAGAGAGAGAGAGAGAAAGAGAAAGAGAGAGAGAAAGAGAGAGAGAAAGAGAGGGAGAGGGAGAGAGACCCTCTCCCCAGCTTGGCATCCAAAGACAAGAGAGTGAAGAACATTTGCCGTCCTGTTTTGTCATCTCCCAACACCTAGGTGTGAAATATTCAAACTGACCAATCAGACCATCACAATTTCGTCCATTGTTCCCAACCTCCGGCCCACAGGCCCATATCACCGCTATGCTGGAAATGTCTTAATGAAAAGCAGTGTCTTTGTTGCATTGAAATAATCTTGGATTATTTCCAGCCTTACAGGAATGAGTTAGTTCTGGTATGCAATGAAACAAGTGGATTGTATTTTATTTTTCAATGCACAAAGTTAGATCGTTTGTGCAATGCAACAACAGATGTTAATTTCTTTAATTCAAGTGCATAGCTTATATTTTTCAATGCACAATTTTAGATCGTTTATTGCAACGCAAAGACACATATGTCATCTCCTTAATGCACATGGGAATGAGTTAGTTCTGGTATGCAATGAAACAAGTGCATAGCTTATATGTTATTTTTCAATGCGCAAAGTTAGATCGTTTGTACAATTGCAATGCAACAAACATGTTATCCTTTAATGCACATGGGAATGAGTTAGTTCTGGTATGCAATGCAATGCAATGCAAGTGCATAGCTTATATTTTTCAATGCACAATTTTAGATCGTTCATTGCAATGCAAAAACACATATGTCATCTCTTTAATGCACATGGGAATGAGTTAGTTCTGGTATGCAATGCATTGCAATGCAAGTCCATAGCTTATATTTTTCAATGCACAATTTTAGATCGTTTATTGCAATGCAAAAACACATATGTCATCTCTTTAATGCACATGGGAATGAGTTAGTTCTGGTATGCAATGCAATGCAATAAAAATGCAATGCAATGCAATGCAATGCAATGCAAGTGCATAACTTATATTTTTCAATTCACAATTTTAGATCGTTTATTGCAATGCAAAAACACATATGTCATCTCTTTAATGCACATGTTAGTTCTGGTATGCAATGCTATGCAATGCAATGCAATGCTATGCAATGCTATGCAATGCAATGCAATGCAATGCAATGCAATGCAATGCAATGCAATGCAATGCAATGCAATGCAATAAAATGCAATGCAATGCAATGCAATGCAATGCAAGTGCATAGCTTATATTTTTCAATGCACAATTTTAGATCGTTTATTGCAATGCAAAAACACATATTTCAACTCTTTAATGCACATGGGAATGAGTTAGTTCTGGTATGCAATGCAATGCAATAAAATGCAATGCAAGTGCATAGCTTATATTTTTCAATGCACAATTTTAGATAGTTTATTGCAATGCAAAAACACAAATGTCATCTCTTTAATGCACATGGGAATGAGTTAGTTCTGGTATGCAATGCAATGCAAAAAAATGCAATGCAATGCAATACAATGCAAGTGCATAGCATATTTTTCAATGCACAATTTTAGATCATTTATTGCAATGCAAAACCACATATGTCATCTCTTTAATGCACATGGTAATGAGTTAGTTCTGGTATGCAATGCAATGCAATGCAATAAAATGCAATGCAATAAAATGCAATGCAATGCAATGCAATAAAATGCAATGCAATGCAATGCAATAAAATGCAATGCAATAAAATGCAATGCAATGCAATGCAATAAAATGCAATGCAATGCAATACAATGCAAGTGCATAGCATATTTTTCAATTCACAATTTTAGATCGTTTATTGCAATGCAAAAACACATATGTCATCTCTTTAATGCACATGGGAATGAGTTAGTTCTGGTATGCAATTACAATATGTTATTTTTCAATGCACAAAGTTTGATTGTTTGTGCAATTGAAATGCAACAAACATATGTCATCTCTTTAATGCACATGGGAATGAGTTAGTTCTGGTATGCAATGCAATGCAATGCAATAAAATGCAATGCAATAAAATGCAATGCAATGCAATGCAATGCAATGCAATGCAATGCAATGCAATGCAATAAAATGCAATGCAATGCAATGCAATGCAATGCAATGCAATAAAATGCAATGCAATAAAATGCAATGCAATGCAATGCAATAAAATGCAATGCAATGCAAGTGCATAACTTATATTTTTCAATTCACAATTTTAGATCGTTTATTGCAATGCAAAAACACATATGTCATCTCTTTAATGCACATGGGAATGAGTTAGTTCTGGTATGCAAGGCTATGCAATGCAATGCAATGCTATGCTATGCTATGCAATGCAATGCAATGCAATGCAATGCAATGCAATGCAATGCAATGCAATGCAATAAAATGCAATGCAATGCAATGCAAGTGCATAGCTTATATTTTTCAATGCACAATTTTAGATTGTTTATTGCAATGCAAAAACACATATTTCAACTCTTTAATGCACATGGGAATGAGTTAGTTCTGGTATGCAATGCAATGCAATGCAATGCAATAAAATGCAATGCAAGTGCATAGCTTATATTTTTCAATGCACAATTTTAGATAGTTTATTGCAATGCAAAAACACAAATGTCATCTCTTTAATGCACATGGGAATGAGTTAGTTCTGGTATGCAATGCAATGCAAAAAAATGCAATGCAATGCAATACAATGCAAGTGCATAGCATATTTTTCAATGCACAATTTTAGATCATTTATTGCAATGCAAAACCACATATGTCATCTCTTTAACATGGCACATGGGAATGAGTTAGTTCTGGTATGCAATGCAATGCAATGCAATAAAATGCAATGCAATGCAATGCAATAAAATGCAATGCAATGCAATAAAATGCAATGCAATGCAATGCAATAAAATGCAATGCAATGCAATGCAATGCAATAAAATGCAATGCAATAAAATGCAATGCAATGCAAATGCATAACTTATATTTTTAAATTCACAATTTTAGATCGTTTATTGCAATGCAAAAACACATATGTCATCTCTTTAATGCACATGGGAATGAGTTAGTTCTGGTATGCAATTACAATATGTTATTTTTCAATGCACAAAGTTTGATTGTTTGTGCAATTGAAATGCAACAAACATATGTCATCTCTTTAATGCACATGGGAATGAGTTAGTTCTGGTATGCAATGCAATGCAATGCAATAAAATGCAATGCAATAAAATGCAATGCAATGCAATGCAATGCAATGCAATGCAATGCAATGCAATAAAATGCAATGCAATGCAATAAAATGCAATGCAATGCAATGCAATAAAATGCAGTGCAATGCAATGCAATGCAATAAAATGCAATGCAATAAAATGCAATGCAATGCAATGCAATGCAATGCAATGCAATGCAATAAAATGCAATGCAATGCAAGTGCATAACTTATATTTTTCAATTCACAATTTTAGATCGTTTATTGCAATGCAAAAACACATATGTCATCTCTTTAATGCACATGGGAATGAGTTAGTTCTGGTATGCAATGCAATGCAATGCAATAAAATGCAATGCAAGGCAATGCAATGCAATGCAATGCAATGCAATGCAATGCAATGCAATGCAATGCAATGCAATGCAAGTGCATAGCTTATATTTTTCAATGCACAATTTTAGATAGTTTATTGCAATGCAAAAACACAAATGTCATCTCTTTAATGCACATGGGAATGAGTTAGTTCTGGTATGCAATGCAATGCAAAAAAATGCAATGCAATGCAATACAATGCAATTGCATAGCATATTTTTCAATGCACAATTTTAGATCATTTATTGCAATGCAAAACCACATATGTCATCTCTTTAATGCACATGGGAATGAGTTAGTTCTGGTATGCAATGCAATGCAATGCAATAAAATGCAATGCAATAAAATGCAATGCAATAAAATGCAATGCAATGCAATAAAATGCAATGCAATGCAATGCAATGCAATGCAATAAAATGCAATGCAATGCAATGCAATAAAATGCAATGCAATGCAATGCAATGCAATGCAATGCAATGCAATGCAATGCAATGCAATGCAATAAAATGCAATGCAATGCAATGCAATAAAATGCAATGCAATAAAATGCAATGCAATGCAATGCAATAAAATGCAATGCAATGCAAGTGCATAACTTATATTTTTCAATTCACAATTTTAGATCGTTTATTGCAATGCAAAAACACATATGTCATCTCTTTAATGCACATGGGAATGAGTTAGTTCTGGTATGCAATTACAATATGTTATTTTTCAATGCACAAAGTTTGATTGTTTGTGCAATTGAAATGCAACAAACATATGTCATCTCTTTAATGCACATGGGAATGAGTTAGTTCTGGTATGCAATGCAATGCAATGCAATAAAATGCAATGCAATAAAATGCAATGCAATGCAATGCAATGCAATGCAATGCAATGCAATGCAATGCAATAAAATGCAATGCAATGCAATGCAATGCAATGCAATGCAATGCAATGCAATGCAATAAAATGCAATGCAATAAAATGCAATGCAATGCAATGCAATAAAATGCAATGCAATGCAAGTGCATAACTTATATTTTTCAATTCACAATTTTAGATCGTTTATTGCAATGCAAAAACACATATGTCATCTCTTTAATGCACATGGGAATGAGTTAGTTCTGGTATGCAATGCTATGCAATGCAATGCTATGCAATGCTATGCAATGCTATGCAATGCTATGCAATGCAATGCTATGCAATGCTATGCTATGCAATGCTATGCAATGCTATGCAATGCTATGCAATGCTATGCAATGCTATGCAATGCTATGCAATGCTATGCAATGCTATGCAATGCAATGCAATGCAATGCAATGCAATGCAATAAAATGCAATAAAATGCAATGCAATGCAATGCAATGCAATGCAATGCAATGCAAGTGCATAGCTTATATTTTTCAATGCACAATTTTAGATCGTTTATTGCAATGCAAAAACACATATTTCAACTTTTTAATGCACATGGGAATGAGTTAGTTCTGGTATGCAATGCAATGCAATAAAATTCAATGCAAGTGCATAGCTTATATTTTTCAATGCACAATTTTAGATAGTTTATTGCAATGCAAAAACACAAATGTCATCTCTTTAATGCACATGGGAATGAGTTAGTTCTGGTATGCAATGCAATGCAAAAAAATGCAATGCAATGCAATACAATGCAAGTGCATAGCATATTTTTCAATGCACAATTTTAGATCATTTATTGCAATGCAAAACCACATATGTCATCTCTTTAATGCACATGGGAATGAGTTAGTTCTGGTATGCAATTACAATATGTTATTTTTCAATGCACAAAGTTTGATTGTTTGTGCAATTGAAATGCAACAAACATATGTCATCTCTTTAATGCACATGGGAATGAGTTAGTTCTGGTATGCAATGCAATGCAATGCAATAAAATGCAATGCAATAAAATGCAATGCAATAAAATGCAATGCAATGCAATGCAATGCAATAAAATGCAATGCAATGCAATGCAATAAAATGCAATGCAATGCAATGCAATAAAATGCAATGCAATAAAATGCAATGTATATGTTATTTTTGAAAAATAAATATGTTATTTTTGAAAAATAAATATGTTATTTTTCAATGCACAAAGTTTGATTGTTTGTGCAATTGAAATGCAACAAACATATGTCATCTCTTTAATGCACATGGGAATGAGTTAGTTCTGGTATGCAATGCAATGCAATGCAATAAAATGCAATGCAATAAAATGCAATGCAATAAAATGCAATGCAATGCAATGCAATGCAATAAAATGCAATGCAATGCAATGCAATAAAATGCAATGCAATGCAATAAAATGCAATGCAATGCAATAAAATGCAATAAAATGCAATAAAATGCAATGCAATGCAATAAAATGCAATGCAATGCAATGCAATGCAATAAAATGCAATGCAATGCAATGCAATGCAATAAAATGCAATGCAATGCAAGTGCATAACTTATATTTTTCAATTCACAATTTTAGATCGTTTATTGCAATGCAAAAACACATATGTCATCTCTTTAATGCACATGGGAATGAGTTAGTTCTGGCATGCAATGCAATGCAATGCAATGCAATGCAATGCAATGCAATAGAATGCAAGTGCATAGCTTATATTTTTCAATGCACAATTTTAGATCGTTAATTGCAATGCAAATACACATATGTCATCTCTTGAATGCACATGGGAATGAGTTAGTTCTGGTATGCAATTACAAAATGTTATTTTTCAATGCACAAAATTACATCGTTTGTGCAATTGCAATGCAAAAACAAATGTTATCTCTTTAATGCACATGGGAATGAGTTAATACTGGTATGCAATGCAATAAAATGCAATGCAAGGCAATGCAATGCAATGCAATGCAATACAATGCAATACAATGCAATACAATGCAATGCAATGCAATGCAATGCAATGCAAGTGCATAGCTTATATTTTTCAATGCACAATTTTAGATCGTTTATTGCAATGCAATAACACAAATGTCATCTCTTTAATGCACATGGGAATGAGTTAGTTCTGGTATGCAATGCAATAAAATGCAATGCAATGCAATGCAATACAATGCAAGTGCATAGCATATTTTTCAATGCACAATTTTAGATCATTTATTGCAATGCAAAAACACATATGTCATCTCTTTAATGCACATGGGAATGAGTTAGTTCTGGTATGCAATGAAACAAGTGCATAACATATGTTATTTTTCAATGCACAAAGTTAGATCGTTTGTGCAATTGCAATGCAACAAACATATGTTATCCTTTAATGCACATGTGAATGAGTTAGTTCTGGTATGCAATGCAACAAATGGATAGCTTGTATGTAATTTTTTAATGCACAAAGTTAGATCGTTTGTGCAATGCAATAACACGTTATCTATTTAATGAACATGGGAATGAGTTAGTTCTGGTATGCAATGCAATGCAACAAGTTTATAGCGTATAAGTAATTTTTCAAGGCACAACGTTAGATCGTCTGTGAAATGCAATGCAACAGCGTACAGTTTATCTCCTCAGAGCACAACGCAATGAGTATGTTATCTCTTTAATGCACATGGGAATGAGTTAGTTTGGTATGCAAGGCAATGCAACAAGTGCAAAGCTTATACGTCAGCCATACAGATGTCCATATTTGACCCAAGGAAAATCTTTCTTGCCAAAGAGTCCTCGATAGACTCCTTTTAATGTTAAATCAGCCATGCAGAAGTCCATATTTGACCTACTGGACATATTGCTGGAAAAAGCCTCCTCAATCTTGAACCTTCTCTACATACTCATAGACTACTACTACTTATTTCTGGTCAAAGTTTCTACAAAAGTTCTTAAACTAAATAAACGAATAGACTCTTTCTGATGTTAAATCAGCTTTACAGAGCTTCCTTTATGAACTGCTGAAAATTTTGTTGACCAAAGTGTCTTTGAACTTTCTCCACAATATAACTTTCTATACATGTTGACTCCTTTTGATGTTCAATCTTGAACATTAGCCATACAATAGTCCATATTTGACCTACTGAACATATTTCTGACCAGAGACCTTGAACATTAACCTGTTAGCCTTCAGCGCCACTTTTGAAAAATCCCCAGAAATTGCATTCTCAACCGAAAACAGATTCAGTTCATTGACGCTTTGTCCTAAAAGCACAAGCATGATCTCATTTGAAAGCTGACACCTGGCACTTTATTGGAAATGTAGAATGAATTATTGTCATAATGAAAAAAAAAAAATTATGAATAGCTTCAAAGTTGTGTAAGTTATTAGAAATTTATTTTTATGAAACATCTTCATGAAAATTAAATTGAAGTTGGCCCGTCAGCACTCTAGAAATGCACTCCAGCTAAAGACACATGTCTGACCATGTTATATTTAAAATTTTAAGGTGATAAGTCTAAAACTCTGTATTTTGTTAAATGTTTTTCAAGATCATCTCAAATGACTTTATTTTGAATTGACTCTAAAATGCAAACTTGTGTTTATTGTCATCTATTAGCATCTATTCAGTCTATTGTCTCTATTGTTTTGTGGTGCAAACGAGACCCATTCAGTGACAGTCTCTCCTGCTCACATTTACACCTCTCCAGCCTGCTTATGGCCATAAATATGCTTTTCCTTTGTCTCCATTATAATGCCTAACGACTGGCTATTCACGGTTTTTCACCCCCTAATTTCTTTCATAATCTTCACTTCACATTTGAAACTGTATCAAATGCCTTTCTTAAATAAAGAAATATTTCAGTAAGCATTCCGATTTAGAAAAAAATCATAAAAAATAACAGCTAGATGGCAGGTGCAACTAGAGAGCTAGCTAGCATGTTAGCTTAGCACACCATCAATACACGACAATTTATGAGATTAAAACCATGTGTGTGCTCCAAACTTACTTTATAGCGCAAGTCAAGTGTTTTAAATAATCTTCTATGATCTTATTTGGCTTCAGAAAAGAAAATCAGACAGAACATATATTATGTTATGGTATTCTGCACAATGCTAAAGTCTATATCGATTAGCATTACATTATAAATATAATCTATTATTATAAAAATACCTGACATGACTCGAAGAACACAGGTAAATCAAATATCATTGCAATCATGTTTATTGTCTTCAAAACATCTTTATCTGCATGTTACAGCGATCTCTGATAGCGTTGTTTATGTGAGTGACGTCCTGGAAGGTCACAGGTTATGGTTCTTCTTCGTGAGTGCACTGTGCACCATATTTGGAAAAATTCTGTGCAAATGGCGCCCTCAGTCTGCTGTATGGATTGAAAACACAGTACATCAGAGTATCCAGCGCTCTTTATGTTTAGATCGACGCATTTGGATATAAATTCAATAAATATTATTCCTGTCTATAGAAATATGATGTAAACCTATGAGAATCTATCAATATTTCTCCAAATCTGCACATTTTTGAGCCAAAAGCCCTGAGGGACGTTGTTTTGTCACGCGTTCTCATGACAACACGGGAGTTTTTTTTGAATGGACGCGGCTGATGCTCATAATTCATATTAAAGGTATCGACTCATTTTTTCAATACATAAATCCTGACACAAATTAAGACATAACTGTCACTATAAGTTTCTCAGAATACAATAGTGGTCAAATACTGAAACGTGAGACTTATATCTTTTTAATGATGTATAGTTTGTCAAGGTAATAACATTAAATCTGATAGTAACTTTGAACTATATAAAAAAAAACGCTTCAGTGCGTCCTCGCTCTGGTGAAGGCTAACAGGTTTTAACTTACTATAAATACTTCTCGTACTATAAAGACTTCTCGTGATGTTTTACCAGCCAGACAGTAGTCCATATTTGATCGATTGAACATATGTTTGGCCAAAGACTCCTCAAAATGTTTTTTACTATTGTAAATGTATCAACCCCTTCTGATGTTAAAATAGCCATACAGAAGTCCATATTTGACATTCTGAATTTTTTTCTGGCCAAAGGTACTCGATCTTGGACTATACTCATAGACTCCTTCTGATGCTTCATAAGCCATTTAGATGTCAATATCTGAACTATTGAACTTATTTCTGCTCAAAGGGTTCTCAAAAGTTTATAAACTATATAAAGTTATAGACTCATTCTGATGATAAATCATCAGGTCCCCTTTTTGACCTAATGAACATCTGGCCAAAGAGTTCTTGAACATTATCTTGTTATACATACAGATTGACTTCTTGTTATGTTATATTAACCAGCCAGTAGTCCATATTTGACCCAAGGAAAATATTTCTGGTAAAACAGTCCTCGATCTTGGACTTTCTATACATATTCATAGACTCCTTCTGATGCTTCATAAGCCATATAGATGTCAATATCTGACCTATCGAATTTATTTCTGGTCAAAGGGTCCTCAAGAGGTTTTAAACTAAATAAACTTATAGACTCCTTCTGATGATAAATCAGCTATACAGTGGTCCCTTTTTGACATAATGAACATATTTCTGGCCAAAGAGTTCTTGAACATTATCTTACTATACATACAGATTGACTTTTTGCGATGTTATATTAACCATCCAGTAGTCCATTTTTGCATTCATACATTCTTGCAGACTCCTTTTGATGTTACATCCGCCATACAAAAGTAATTTTTTGACCAACTTAACATATTTCTTGCCAGAGTCCTTGAACATTATCTCACTATACATACAGACTGACTTCTCGTAATGTTATATCAGGCAGAGAGTAATCCAAATTTGACCGATTGAAACATTTTTAGTCCAAAGAATTTTCTTTACTATTATAAACTTATCAACTCCTTCTAATGTTAAATTTTTAACATTAACTTTCTATACTTATAGACTCCTTTTGACCTGCTGAACACATTTCTGGCCAAAGATTAACTTACCATAAATTCAGATCAGCCAGACGCCAGTCAAAATTTTAACTACTAAAAATATTTCTGGCCAAGGAGTACTCGAAACTTTAACTTTCTACACATACTTGTTGACTCCTGATGTAAAGCCATACTGAAGTTCATATTTGACCCAACGAATATTTTTCTGGCCAATGAATCCTCGATCTCAAACTTTCTATACAAGACCCCTTTTGATGCTTTATAAGCCATATAGATGTTCTTATTGAAGTCCATATCTGACTGATTAAACATATTTCTGGTCAAAGGGTCCTCAAATGCTTTTAAATTATATACGCTTTGAGACTCCTTCTGATGATAAATCAGGCAGACAGAATTCCATATTTGACCTACTGCAGATTTGACCTAATTTGATATTACTGAGATTTTTATTGTGTTTACAGGGGCAATGCACATTAATAAACATAAATGTAAATGTGCCAGAATTAGCCTAAAAGGCTATTTTACATCTGTAGACCCTTGACAGAATGTTAAGAAAAAGTCACCCTAAAAACAGAGACAAAACATCACACATATACACATCATATGACCATATATACATATACACATAAATACACACATATATACGCATATACATATATCAGCCTGAAAAATTTAATATTTGGCCTACTTAACATTTTTCTGGCCAAAGAATACTCGAAACTTGAAATTTCTATACATACTCATTGACTTCTTCTTATGTTATATCAGCCATACAGAAGTCCACTGTTGGCCCAAAGAACATATTTCTGGCCAGAGTTCTCAATTTGAACTTTCTCAATCTGAACTTTCATAGACTCTTTCTGATTCGTCATAAGCCATATAGGTGTCCATATCTGGCGAATTGAAAATGTTTTTGGCAAAAAGGGTCCTCACAAGTTAGCTAACTGAATACTGATAGACTTATTCTGATGATAAATCACTTAAATCACTATGTGACCCTCTGAATGTATTTTTAGCCAAAGAACCATAGAACATTAACTTCATATACATATTGATTCAAGAGTCAAAATTTGACCTCTGTATGGCTGATTTATTATCAGAAGGAGTCTATGATTTTACATAGTTTAAAAACGTTTAAGGAACCTTTGACCAGAAATAATAATAGGCCATTTATGGACATATATATGGCTTATGAAAAATCAGAAGGAGACTATGAGTATGTATAGAAAGTTCAAGATTGAGGACACTTTGGCCAGAAAAATGTTCCTTGGGTCAATTATGGACTTCTGTATAGCTGACCTAACATCAGATGGAGTCACAGAGTATGTATAAAAAAGGTCAAGTTTCGAGTACTCTTTGGCAAGAAACATTTTCAGTAGGTCAAATATGAATATGTAGTAAGTTAATGTTCAAAAAATCTTAGGCCAGAAATATGTTCAGTAGTTCAAAAAGGGGCCTCTGTCTGGCTGATTTAACATCAGAAGGAGTCTATGAGTTTAAATAGTTTAAAACCATTTGAGGACCCATTGACCAGAAATGACTCTTTGGCCAGTAATATTGTCAGTAGGTCGATTCTGGTATGGAAAGGACAAGTTCATGGACTCTTGGACCAGAAATATGTTCAATAGTGAAATATGGACAATTGTCTGGCTGATGTACTACTAACTGAAAGAGTCTATAATCATTAATAGAGAGTTCAAGATCAATCACGCTTCAGTCAGAAATATGTTCAATATGTCAAATCTGAAATACTGCATAGCAATGTCAATGAGTATGTATAGAAAGTTCAAAATCGAGGACTGTTTTACCAGAAATATTTTCAGTTATGGACTCCTATCTGGCTAATATAACATCGCAAGAAGTCAATCTGTATATATTATAGTAAGTTAAAGTTCAAGAACTCTTAGGTCTGAAATATGTTCATCAGTTCAAAAAGGGGCCTCTGTATAACCGATTTAACCTCAGAATGAGTCTATAAGTTTATCTCGCTTAAAACCTTTTGAGGAACCTTTGACCAGAAATAAATTCAATAGGTCAGATATGGACTTCTATATGCCTTATGGAGCATCAGGAGGAGTCTATATATAAAGTTCAAGATTGAGGACTCTTTGGCCAGAAATATATTCCTTGGGTCAAATATGGACTTCTTTATGGCTGACATAACCTCAAAAGGAGTCAACGAGTATGTATAGAAAGTTCAAGTTCATAAACTCTTAGGCCAGAAATATGTTCAGTAGTTCAAAAAGGGGCCTCTGTATTACTGATTTAACATCAGAATAAGTCTATGAGTTTATATCGCTTAAAACCTTTTAAGGACCCATTGACCAGAAATAAGTTCAATAGGTCAGATTTGGACTTTTAAAGGGCTTATGAAGCATCAGAAGGAGTCTATAAGTAGAAAGTTCAAGATCAAGGACTCTTTGGCCAGTAATATTTTCAGAAGGTCGATTCTGGTATGGAAAGTTCAAGTTCATGGACTCTTGGACCAGAAATATGTTCAATAGTGAAATATGGACAATTGTCTGGCTGATGTACTACTACCTGAAAAAGTCTATAATCATTAATAGAGAGTTCAAGATCAATCACGCTTCAGTCAGAAATATGTTCAATATGTCAAATCTGAAATACTGCATAGCAATGTCAATGAGTATGTATAGAAAGTTCAAAATCGAGGACTGTTTTACCAGAAATATTTTCAGTTATGGACTCCTGTCTGGCTAATATAACATCGCAAGAAGTCAATCTGTATATATTATAGTAAGTTAAAGTTCAAGAACTCTTAGGTCTGAAATATGTTCATCAGTTCAAAAAGGGGCCTCTGTATAACCGATTTAACCTCAGAATGAGTCTATAAGTTTATCTCGCTTAAAACCTTTTGAGGAACCTTTGACCAGAAATAAATTCAATAGGTCAAATATGGACTTCTATATGCCTTATGGAGCATCAGGAGGAGTCTATATATAAAGTTCAAGATTGAGGACTCTTTGGCCAGAAATATATTCCTTGGGTCAAATATGGACTTCTTTATGGCTGACATAACCTTAAAAGGAGTCAACGAGTATGTATAGAAAGTTCAAGTTCAAGATCTCTTGGCCAATAATATTTTCAGTAGGTCGATTCTGGTATGGAAAGTTCAAGTTCATGGACTCTTGGACCAGAAATATATTCCTTGGGTCAAATATGGACTTCTTTATTAACCTCAAAAGGAGTCAACGAGTATGTATAGAAAGTTCAAGTTCATAGACTCTTATGCCAGAAATATGTTCAGTAGTTCAAAAAGGGGCCTCTGTATTACTGATTTAACATCAGAATAAGTCTATGAGTTTATATCGCTTAAAACCTTTTGAGGACCCATTGACCACAAATAAGTTCAATAGGTCAGATTTGGACTTTTAAAGGGCTTATGAAGCATCAGAAGGAGTCTATAAGTAGAAAGTTCAAGATCGAGGACTCTTTGGCCTAAATATTTTCAGTAGGTCGATTCTGGTATGGAAAGTTCAAGTACATGGACTCTTGGACCAGAAATATGTTCAATAGTGAAATATGGACAATTGTCTGGCTGATGTACTACTACCTGAAAAAGTCTATAATCATTAATAGAGAGTTCAAGATCAATCACGCTTCAGTCAGAAATATGTTCAATAAGTGAAATCTGAAATACTGCATGGCTGAAGAAACATCAGATTCTAGAGTCTATGAGTGTGTTTTGATTGTTCAAGATCGAGGACTCTTTTGCTAGAAAAATGTTCAGTAGATAATTTATGGGCTGCTGTGTGGCTGATGAATCATCATAAGGAGTCTATGAGCATGTATAAAAAGTTCAAAATCGAGGACTGTTTTACCAGAATTTTTTTCAGCGGGTAAATTATAGCCTGTCTGGCTACTATAACATCGCAAGAAGTCAATCTGTATATATGGAAGTTAAAGTTCAAGAACTCTTAAGTCAGAAATATGTTCATCTGTTCAAAAAGGGACCTCTGTATTACCGATTTAACATCAGAATGATCGCAAGCTTATATCGCTTAAAACCTTTTGAGGACGCTTTGACCAGAAATAAGTTCAATAGGTCAGATATGAACTTCTATACGGCTTATGGAGCATCAGGAGGAGTCTATATAGAAAGTTCAAGATTGAGGACTCTTTGGCCAGAAATATATTCCTTGGGTCAATTCTGGACTTCTTTTTGGGTGACATAACCTTAAAAGGAGTCAACGAGTATGTATAGAAAGTTCAAGTTCAAGATCTCTTTGGCCAATAATATTTTCAGTAGGTCGATTCTGGTATGGAAAGTTCAAGTTCATGGACTCTTGGACCAGAAATATATTCCTTGGGTCAAATATGGACTTCTTTATGGCTGACATAACCTCAAAAGGAGTCAACGAGTATGTATAGAAAGTTCAAGTTCATAGACTCTTATGCCAGAAATATGTTCAGTCGTTCAAAAAGGGGCCTCTGTATTACTGATTTAACATCAGAATGATCGCAAGCTTATATCGCTTAAAACCTTTTGAGGACCCTTTGATCAGAAATAAGTTCAATATGGACTTCTATACGGCTTATGGAGCATCAGGAGGAGTCTATATAGAAAAATCAAGATTGAGGACTCTTTGGCCAGAAATATATTCCTTGGGTCAATTATGGACTTCTTTATGGCTAACATAACCTCAAAAGGAGTCAACGAGTATGTATAGAAAGTTCAAGAACTCTTAGGCCAGAAATATGTTCTGTAGTTAGAAAAGGGGCCTCTTTATTACTGATTTCACATCAGAATAAGTCTATGAGTTTATATCGCTTAAAACCTTTTGAGGACCCATTGACCAGAAATAAGTTCAATAGGTCAGATTTGGAATTTTAAAGGGCTTATGAAGCATCAGAAGGAGTCTATAAGTAGAAAGTTCAAGATCGAGGACTCTTTGGCCAGTAATATTTTCAGTAGGTCGATTCTGGTATGGAAAGGTCAAGTTCATGGACTCTTGGACCAGAAATATGTTCAATAATGAAATATGGACAATTGTCTGGCTGATGTACTACTACCTGAAAGAGTCTACAATCATTAATAGAGAGTTCAAGATCACTCACGCTTCAGTCAGAAATATGTTCAATAAGTCAAATCTGAAATACTGCATGGCTGAAGAAACATCAGATTCTAGAGTCTATGAGTGTGTTTTGATTGTTCAAGATCGAGGACTCTTTTTTCAGAAAAATGTTCAGTAGATAATTTATGGGCTGCTGTGTGGCTGATGAATCATCATAAGGAGTCTATGAGCATGTATAAAAAGGTCAAAATCGAGAACTGTTTTACCAGAAATATTTTCAGCGGGTCAATTATAGCCTGTCTTGCTACTATAACATCGCAAGAAGTCAATCTGGATATATGGAAGTTAAAGTTCAAGAACTCTTAAGTCAGAAATATGTTCATCTGTTCAAAAAGGGACCTCTGTAGTACCGATTTAACATCAAATTGATCGCAAGTTTATATCGCTTAAAACCTTTTGAGGACCCTTTGACCAGAAATAAGTTCAATAGGTCAGATATGAACTTCTATACGGCTTATGGAGCATCAGGAGGAGTCTATATAGAAAGTTCAAGATTGAGGACTCTTTGGCCAGAAATATATTCCTTGGGTCAATTATGGACTTCTTTATGGGTGACATAACCTTAAAAGGAGTCAACGAGTATGTATAGAAAGTTCAAGTTCAAGATCTCTTTGGCCAATAATATTTTCAGTAGGTCGATTCTGGTATGGAAAGTTCAAGTTCATGGACTCTTGGACCAGAAATATATTCCTTGGGTCAAATATGGACTTCTTTATGGCTGACATAACCTCAAAAGGAGTCAACGAGTATGTATAGAAAGTTCAAGTTCATAGACTCTTATGCCAGAAATATGTTCAGTCGTTCAAAAAGGGGCCTCTGTATTACTGATTTAACATCAGAATAAGTCTATGAGTTTATATCGCTTAAAACCTTTTGAGGACCCATTGACCACAAATAAGTTCAATAGGTCAGATTTGGACTTTTAAAGGGCTTATGAAGCATCAGAAGGAGTCTATAAGTAGAAAGTTCAAGATCGAGGACTCTTTGGCCAGTAATATTTTCAGTAGGATGATTCTGGTATGGAAAGTTCAAGTTCATGGACTCTTGGACCAGAAATATGTTCAACAGTGAAATATGGACAATTGTCTGGCTGATGTACTACTACCTGAAAGAGTCGATAATCATTAATAGAGAGTTCAAGATCAATCACGCTTCAGTCAGAAATATGTTCAATAAGTCAAATCTGAAATACTGCATGGCTGAAGAAACATCAGAATCTAGAGTCTATGAGTGTGTTTTGATTGTTCAAGATCGAGGACTCTTTTGCCAGAAAAATGTTCAGTAGGTAATTTATGGGCTGCTGTGTGGCTGATGAATCATCATAAGGAGTCTATGAGCATGTATAAAAAGTTCAAAATCGAGAACTGTTTTACCAGAAATATTTTCAGCGGGTCAATTATAGCCTGTCTTGCTACTATAACATCACAAGAAGTCAATCTGGATATATGGAAGTTAAAGTTCAAGAACTCTTAAGTCAGAAATATGTTCATCTGTTCAAAAAGGGACCTCTGTAGTACCGATTTAACATCAAATTGATCGCAAGTTTATATCGCTTAAAACCTTTTGAGGACCCTTTGACCAGAAATAAGTTCAATAGGTCAGATATGAACTTCTATACGGCTTATGGAGCATCAGGAGGAGTCTATATAGAAAGTTCAAGATTGAGGACTCTTTGGCCAGAAATATATTCCTTGGGTCAAATATGGACTTCTTTATGGCTGACGTAACCTCAAAAGGAGTCAACGAGTATGTATAGAAAGTTCAAGTTCAAGAACTCTTAGGCCAGAAATATGTTCAGTAGTTTAAAAAGGGGCCTCTGTATTACTGATTTAACATCAGAATAAGTCTATGAGTTTATATCGCTTAAAACCTTTTGAGGACCCATTGACCAGATGTACTACTACCTGAAAAAGTCTATAATCATTAATAGAGAGATCAAGATCAATCACGCTTCTATAAGTTCAATAGGTCAGATTTGGACTTTTAAAGTGCTTATGAAGCATCAGAAGGAGTCTATAAGTAGAAAGTTCAAGATCGAGGACTCTTTGGCAAGTAATATTTTCAGTAGCTCGATTCTGGTATGGAAAGTTCAATATGGACTTCTATACGGCTTATGGAGCATCAGGAGGAGTCTACATAGAAAGTTCAAGATTGAGGACTCTTTGGCCAGAAATATATTCCTTGGGTCAATTATGGACTTCTTTATGGGTGACATAACCTTAAAAGGAGTCAACGAGTATGTATAGAAAGTTCAAGTTCAAGATCTCTTTGGCCAGTAATATTTTCAGTAGGTCGATTCTGGTATGGAAAGTTAAAGTTCATGGACTCTTGGACCAGAAATATGTTCAATAGTGAAATATGGACAATTGTCTGGCTGATGTACCTGAAAGAGTCTATAATCATTAATAGAGAGTTCAAGATCAATCACGCTTCAGTCAGAAATATGTTCAGTATGTCAAATCTGAAATACTGCATGGCAATGTCAATGAGTATGTATAGAAAGTTCAAAATCGAGGACTGTTTTACTAGAAATATTTTCAGTTATGGACTCCTGTCTGGCTAATATAACATCGCAAGAAGTCAATCTGTATATATTATAGTAAGTTAAAGTTCAAGAACTCTTAGGTCAGAAATATGTTCATCAGTTCAAAAAGGGGCCTCTGTATAACCGATTTAACATCAGAATGAGTCTATAAGTTTATCTCGCTTAAAACCTTTTGAGGACCCTTTGACCAGAAATAAGTTCAATAGGTCAGATATGAACTTCTATACGGCTTATGGAGCATCAGGAGGAGTCTATATAGAAAGTTCAAGATTGAGGACTCTTTGGCCAGAAATATATTCCTTGGGTCAATTTTGGACTTCTTTATTGCTGACATAACCTTAAAAGGAGTCAACGAGTATGTATAGAAAGTTCAAGTTCAAGATCTCTTTGGCCAGTAATATTTTCATTAGGTCGATTCTGGTATGGAAAGTTCAAGTTCATGGACTCTTGGACCAGAAATATGTTCAATAGTGAAATATGGACAATTGTCTGGCTGATGTACTACTACCTGAAAGAGTCTATAATCATTAATAGAGAGTTCAAGATCAATCACGCTTCAGTCAGAAATTTGTTCAGTATGTCAAATCTGAAATACTGCATGGCAATGTCAATAAGTATGTATAGAAAGTTCAAAATCAAGGACTGTTTTACCAGAAATATTTTCAGTTATGGACTCCTGTCTGGCTAATATAACATCGCAAGAAGTCAATCTGGATATATATTAGAGTAAGTTAAAGTTCATAAACTCTTAGGCCAGAAATATGTTCAGTAGTTCAAAAAGGGGCCTCTGTATTACTGATTTAACATCAGAATAAGTCTATGAGTTTATATCGCTTAAAACCTTTTGAGGACACATTGACCAGAAATAAGTTCAATAGGTCAGATTTTGACTTTTAAAGGGCTTATAAAGCATCAGAAGGAGTCTATAAGTAGAAAGTTCAAGATCAAGGACTCTTTGGCCAGTAATATTTTCAGAAGGTCGATTCTGGTATGGAAAGTACAAGTTCATGGACTCTTGGACCAGAAATATATTCAATAGTGAAATATGGACAATTGTCTGGCTAATGTACTACTACCTGAAAAAGTCTATAATCATTAATAGAGAGTTCAAGATCAATCACGCTTCAGTCAGAAATATGTTCAATAAGTCAAATCTGAAATACTGCATGGCTGAAGAAACATCAGATTCTTAGATTCTATGAGTGTGCTTTGATTGTTCAAGATCGAGGACTCTTTTGCCAGAAAAAATTTCAGTAGGTAATTTATGGGCTGCTGTGTGGCTGATGAATCATCATAAGGAGTCTATGAGCATGTATAAAAAGTTCAAAATCGAGGACTGTTTTACCAGAAATATTTTCAGCGGGTCAATTATCGCCTGTCTGGCTACTATAACATCGCAAGAAGTCAATCTGTATATATGGAAGTTAAAGTTCAAGAACTCTTAAGTCAGAAATATGTTCATCTGTTCAAAAAGGGACCTCTGTAGTACCAATTTAACATCAGAATGATCGCAAGTTTATATCGCTTAAAACCTTTTGAGGACCCTTTGACCAGAAATAAGTTCAATATGGACTTCTATACGGCTTATGGAGCATCAGGAGGAGTCTATATAGAAAGTTCAAGATTGAGGACTCTTTGGCCAGAAATATATTCCTTGGGTCAAATATGGACTTCTTTATGGCTGACGTAACCTCAAAAGGAGTCAACGAGTATGTATAGAAAGTTCAAGTTCAAGAACTCATAGGCCAGAAATATGTTCAGTAGTTTAAAAAGGGGCCTCTGTATTACTGATTTAACATCAGAATAAGTCTATGAGTTTATATCGCTTAAAACCTTTTGAGGACCCATTGACCAGATGTACTACTACCTGAAAAAGTCTATAATCATTAATAGAGAGTTCAAGATCAATCACGCTTCTATAAGTTCAATAGGTCAGATTTGGACTTTTAAAGGGCTTATGAAGCATCAGAAGGAGTCTATAAGTAGAAAGTTCAAGATCGAGGACTCTTTGGCCAGTAATATTTTCAGTAGGTCGATTCTGGTATGGAAAGTTCAAGTTCATGTACTCTTGGACCAGAAATATGTTCAATAGTGAAATATGGACAATTGTCTGGCTGATGTACTACTACCTGAAAAAGTCTATAATCATTAATAGAGAGTTCAAGATCAATCACGCTTCAGTCAGAAATATGTTCAATATGTCAAATCTGAAATACTGCATTGCACTGTCAATGAGTATGTATAGAAAGTTCAAGTTCATAGACTCTTAGGCCAGAAATTCAAGGTGTCTTGAAATATGTTCAAAATATAACATTTGAACTACTGTATGGCTGAAGATACATCGGAAGCAGTCAATGAGCATGTACAGAAAGTTCAAGATCATGGTCTCTTTGACCAGAATATGTTCAGTTGGTCAAATATGGACTTTTGTATGGCTAATGTATTATCAAGAGGAGTCCATATGCATTGAAAGTTAATGTTCAAAGACTCTTTGGACAAAAATATGTTGAGTAGTTCAGATATGGACTATGGACTTCTAAATGGCTTATGAAGCATCAGAAGGAGTCAGAACTCTTTTTCCAGTAATTAGTAGGTCAAAAATTTGTCAACTTTCTGCCTGATTTAATATTGAGAGAAGTCAGTTAGTAAGTTAATATTCAAGGTTTGTGGCCAGAAATATGTTCAGTTGGTAAAACATTTATGGCTGATATAACATCCGAACGAGTCAACAAGAATATTTAGAAAGTTCAAGTTCGAATACTCTTTGGCCAGAAATATGTTGAGTAGGTAAAAAATGGACCTCTGTATGCTTGATTTAACATCAGAAGTAGTCTGTGAGTGTATATATTTTAAAACCTTTTGAGGACCCATTGACCAGAAATATGTCAGATAAGGAATTCGAAATGGCTTATGAACCATCAGAAGGAGTCTATGAGTGTGTTTAGAAAGTTCAAGATCGAGAAATCTTTTTCCAGTAATATGTTCAGTAGTTGAAATATGGACTTCTCTGTGGCTGATTTAACATCAGAAGGAGTCTAAAAGTTTATAATAGTAAAAACATTTTGAGGACTGTTTGGCCAAAATAGTGTTCAATAGGTCAAATATGGACTGTATTTGAGTATATTTGAGTAAGTTAATATTCATGGTCTCTTGGCAGAAACATGTTTAGTAGGTCAAAAATTGAGTTTTGTATGGGTAATGTAACATCAGTAGGATTCTATAGCCTATGTCCTTCTGAGGTTTAAAACCAGGGTCCTCTGTCCAAAGAACTCTTTGGACAGAAATATGTTCAGTAGGTCAAAGAGGGACCTCTGTATACCTGCTATGACACATATAACTATACAACAACAACTAACTTATTCATTTTTGCATTGACGGGAAATTGCATTAGCTTCTGCGTTACAAATAACATACCTCATGTGCAAGGAAAAGATAACACGATCTAATAATGATGCGTTCAATAATAATGTATTGTTATATCTAACTATATAATTTAGATCTTTTATGCAATGGAATGTTACTCCAAAAATGGTATCTCTTCAATGCACAATCGGAACGAGTTAGTTACTGTATGTATGCAATGCACTCATAGCTTATATGTTAATCTCTTTAATGGACATGGGAATGTTTTTTGTCAATGCACAAAGTTAGATTGTTTGTGCAATGCAATTCAACAACATATGTTGTCTCTTTAATGCACATGGGAATGAGTTAGTTCTGGTATGCAATGAAACAAGTGGATTGTATTTTATTTCTCAATGCACAAAGTTAGATCGTTTGTGCAATGCAACAACAGATGTTAATTTCTTTAATTCAAGTGCATAGCTTATATTTTTCAATGCACAATTTTAGATCGTTTATTGCAACGCAAAGACACATATGTCATCTCCTTAATGCACATGGGAATGAGTTAGTTCTGGTATGCAATGCAATGCAATGCAAGTGCATAGCTTATATTTTTTAATGCACAATTTTAGATCGTTTATTGCAATGCAAAAACACATATGTCATCTCTTTAATGCACATGGGAATGAGTTAGTTCTGGTATGCAATGCAATGCAATAAAAATGCAATGCAATGCAATGCAAGTGCATAGCTTATATTTTTCAATGCACAATTTTAGATCGTTTATTGCAATGCAAAAACACATATGTCATCTCTTTAATGCACATGGGAATGAGTTAGTTCTGGTATGCAATTACAATATGTTATTTTTCAATGCACAAAGTTTGATTGTTTGTGCAATTGAAATGCAACAAACATATGTCATCTCTTTAATGCACATGGGAATGAGTTAGTTCTGGTATGCAATGCAATGCAATGCAATAAAATGCAATGCAATAAAATGCAATGCAATGCAATGCAATGCAATAAAATGCAATGCAATGCAATGCAATGCAATGCAATGCAATAAAATGCAATGCAATGCAATGCAATGCAATGCAATGCAATAAATGCAATGCAATGCAATGCAATAAAATGCAATGCAATAAAATGCAATGCAATGCAATGCAATAAAATGCAATGCAATGCAAGTGCATAACTTATATTTTTCAATTCACAATTTTAGATCGTTTATTGCAATGCAAAAACACATATGTCATCTCTTTAATGCACATGGGAATGAGTTAGTTCTGGTATGCAATGCTATGCAATGCAATGCAATGCAATGCTATGCAATGCTATGCAATGCTATGCAATGCTATGCAATGCAATGCAATGCAATGCAATGCAATGCAATGCAATGCAATGCAATGCAATGCAATGCAATGCAATGCAATAAAATGCAATGCAATGCAAGTGCATAGCTTATATTTTTCAATGCACAATTTTAGATCGTTTATTGCAATGCAAAAACACATATTTCAACTCTTTAATGCACATGGGAATGAGTTAGTTCTGGTATGCAATGCAATGCAATAAAATGCAATGCAAGTGCATAGCTTATATTTTTCAATGCACAATTTTAGATAGTTTATTGCAATGCAAAAACACAAATGTCATCTCTTTAATGCACATGGGAATGAGTTAGTTCTGGTATGCAATGCAATGCAAAAAAATGCAATGCAATGCAATACAATGCAAGTGCATAGCATATTTTTCAATGTACAATTTTAGATCATTTATTGCAATGCAAAACCACATATGTCATCTCTTTAATGCACATGGGAATGAGTTAGTTCTGGTATGCAATGCAATGCAATGCAATAAAATGCAATGCAATAAAATGCAATGCAATGCAATGCAATGCAATGTAATAAAATGCAATGCAATGCAATGCAATAAAATGCAATGCAATGCAATGCAATAAAATGCAATAAAATGCAATGCAATGCAATGCAATGCAATGCAATAAAATGCAATGCAATGCAATAAAATGCAATGCAATAAAATGCAATGCAATAAAATGCAATGCAATAAAATGCAATGCAATGCAATGCAATAAAATGCAATGCAATGCAAGTGCATAACTTATATTTTTCAATTCACAATTTTAGATCGTTTATTGCAATGCAAAAACACATATGTCATCTCTTTAATGCACATGGGAATGAGTTAGTTCCTGGTATGCAATTACAATATGTTATTTTTCAATGCACAAAGTTTGATTGTTTGTGCAATTGAAATGCAACAAACATATGTCATCTCTTTAATGCACATGGGAATGAGTTAGTTCTGGTATGCAATGCAATGCAATGCAATGCAATAAAATGCAATGCAATAAAATGCAATGCAATGCAATGCAATGCAATAAAATGCAATGCAATGCAAGTGCATAACTTATATTTTTCAATTCACAATTTTAGATCGTTTATTGCAATGCAAAAACACATATGTCATCTCTTTAATGCACATGGGAATGAGTTAGTTCTGGTATGCAATTACAATATGTTATTTTTCAATGCACAAAGTTTGATTGTTTGTGCAATTGAAATGCAACAAACATATGTCATCTCTTTAATGCACATGGGAATGAGTTAGTTCTGGTATGCAATGCAATGCAATGCAATAAAATGCAATGCAATAAAATGCAATGCAATGCAATGCAATGCAATGCAATAAAATGCAATAAAATGCAATGCAATGCAATGCAATAAAATGCAATGCAATGCAAGTGCATAACTTATATTTTTCAATTCACAATTTTAGATCGTTTATTGCAATGCAAAAACACATATGTCATCTCTTTAATGCACATGCTATGCAATGCTATGCAATGCAATGCAATGCAATGCAATGCAATGCTATGCAATGCTATGCAATGCAATGCAATGCAATGCAATGCAATGCAATGCAATGCAATAAAATGCAATGCAATGCAATGCAATGCAAGTGCATAGCTTATATTTTTCAATGCACAATTTTAGATCGTTTATTGCAATGCAAAAACACATATTTCAACTCTTTAATGCACATGGGAATTAGTTAGTTCTGGTATGCAATGCAATGCAATGCAATAAAATGCAATGCAAGTGCATAGCTTATATTTTTCAATGCACAATTTTAGATAGTTTATTGCAATGCAAAAACACAAATGTCATCTCTTTAATGCACATGGGAATGAGTTAGTTCTGGTATGCAATGCAATGCAAAAAAATGCAATGCAATGCAAGTGCATAGCATATTTTTCAATGCACAATTTTAGATCATTTATTGCAATGCAAAACCACATATGCAATGCAATAAAATGCAATGCAATAAAATGCAATGCAATGCAATGCAATAAAATGCAATGCAATGCAATAAAATGCAATGCAATGCAATGCAATGCAATAAAATGCAATGCAATGCAATAAAATGCAATGCAATGCAATGCAATGCAATGCAATGCAATGCAATGCAATAAAATGCAATGCAATGCAATGCAATGCAATAAAATGCAATGCAATAAAATGCAATGCAATGCAATGCAATAAAATGCAATGCAATGCAATGCAATAAAATGCAATGCAATGCAAGTGCATAACTTATATTTTTCAATTCACAATTTTAGATCGTTTATTGCAATGCAAAAACACATATGTCATCTCTTTAATGCACATGGGAATGAGTTAGTTCTGGTATGCAATTACAATATGTTATTTTTCAATGCACAAAGTTTGATTGTTTGTCCAAATTGAAATGCAACAAACATATGTCATCTCTTTAATGCACATGGGAATGAGTTAGTTCTGGTATGCAATGCAATGCAATGCAATAAAATGCAATACAATGCAATGCAATAAAATGCAATACAATAAAATGCAATGCAATGCAATGCAATGCAATAAAATGCAATGCAATGCAAGTGCATAACTTATATTTTTCAATTCACAATTTTAGATCGTTTATTGCAATGCAAAAACACATATGTCATCTCTTTAATGCACATGCGAATGAGTTAGTTCTGGTATGCAATGCTATGCAATGCAATGCAATGCTATGCAATGCTATGCAATGCTATGCAATGCTATGCAATGCTATGCAATGCTATGCAATGCTATGCAATGCTATGCAATGCTATGCAATGCTATGCAATGCTATGCAATGCTATGCAATGCTATGCAATGCTATGCAATGCTATGCAATGCTATGCAATGCAATGCAATGCAATGCAATAAAATGCAATGCAATGCAATGCAAGTGCATAGCTTATATTTTTCAATGCACAATTTTAGATCGTTTATTGCAATGCAAAAACACATATTTCAACTCTTTAATGCACATGGGAATGAGTTAGTTCTGGTATGCAATGCAATGCAATAAAATGCAATGCAAGTGCATAGCTTATATTTTTCAATGCACAATTTTAGATAGTTTATTGCAATGCAAAAACACAAATGTCATCTCTTTAATGCACATGCGAATGAGTTAGTTCTGGTATGCAATGCAATGCAAAAAATTGCAATGCAATGCAATACAATGCAAGTGCATAGCATATTTTTCAATGCATAATTTTAGATCATTTATTGCAATGCAAAACCACATATGTCATCTCTTTAATGCACATGGGAATGAGTTAGTTTTGGTATGCAATGCAATGCAATGCAATACAATGCAATGCAATAAAATGCAATGCAATGCAATGCAATGCAATGCAATGCAATGCAATGCAATAAAATGCAATGCAATGCAATGCAATAAAATACAATGCAATGCAATGCAATGCAATGCAATGCAATGCAATGCAATAAAATGCAATGCAATGCAATGCAATGCAATAAAATGCAATGCAATGCAAGTGCATAACTTATATTTTTCAATTCACAATTTTAGATCGTTTATTGCAATGCAAAAACACATATGTCATCTCTTTAATGCACATGGGAATGAGTTAGTTCTGGTATGCAATTACAATATGTTATTTTTCAATGCACAAAGTTTGATTGTTTGTGCAATTGAAATGCAACAAACATATGTCATCTCTTTAATGCACATGGGAATGAGTTAGTTCTGGTATGCAATGCAATGCAATGCAATGCAATGCAATAAAATGCAATGCAATAAAATGCAATGCAATGCAATGCAATGCAATGCAATGCAATAAAATGCAATGCAATGCAATGCAATGCAATAAAATGCAATAAAATGCAATAAAATGCAATGCAATGCAATAAAATGCAATGCAATGCAAGTGCATAACTTATATTTTTCAATTCACAATTTTAGATCGTTTATTGCAATGCAAAAACACATATGTCATCTCTTTAATGCACATGGGAATGAGTTAGTTCTGGTATGCAATGCTATGCAATGCTATGCAATGCAATGCAATGCAATGCTATGCAATGCTATGCATTGCAATGCAATGCAATGCAATGCAATAAAATGCAATGCAATGCAATGCAATGCAAGTGCATAGCTTATATTTTTCAATGCAT
The DNA here is from genome assembly GCF_949152265.1 of Phoxinus phoxinus. Classification (NCBI taxonomy): domain Eukaryota; kingdom Metazoa; phylum Chordata; class Actinopteri; order Cypriniformes; family Leuciscidae; genus Phoxinus; species Phoxinus phoxinus. Next base: position 27,174,895 of record NC_136898.1, on the reverse strand, counting down.
AATTTTAGATCGTTTATTGCAATGCAAAAACACATATTTCAACTCTTTAATGCACATGGGAATGAGTTAGTTCTGGTATGCAATGCAATGCAATGCAATAAAATGCAATGCAAGTGCATAGCTTATATTTTTCAATGCACAATTTTAGATAGTTTATTGCAATGCAAAAACACAAATGTCATCTCTTTAATGCACATGGGAATGAGTTAGTTCTGGTATGCAATGCAATGCAAAAAATGCAATGCAATGCAAGTGCATAGCATATTTTTCAATGCACAATTTTAGATCATTTATTGCAATGCAAAACCACATATGTCATCTCTTTAATGCACATGGGAATGAGTTAGTTCTGGTATGCAATGCAATGCAATAAAATGCAATGCAATAAAATGCAATGCAATGCAATGCAATAAAATGCAATGCAATGCAATAAAATGCAATGCAATGCAATGCAATAAAATGCAATGCAATGCAATGCAATAAAATGCAATGCAATGCAATGCAATGCAATGCAATAAAATGCAATGCAATGCAATGCAATGCAATAAAATGCAATGCAATAAAATGCAATGCAATGCAATGCAATAAAATGCAATGCAATGCAATGCAATAAAATGCAATGCAATGCAAGTGCATAACTTATATTTTTCAATTCACAATTTTAGATCGTTTATTGCAATGCAAAAACACATATGTCATCTCTTTAATGCACATGGGAATGAGTTAGTTCTGGTATGCAATTACAATATGTTATTTTTCAATGCACAAAGTTTGATTGTTTGTGCAATTGAAATGCAACAAACATATGTCATCTCTTTAATGCACATGGGAATGAGTTAGTTCTGGTATGCAATGCAATGCAATGCAATAAAATGCAATGCAATAAAATGCAATGCAATGCAATGCAATGCAATGCAATGCAATGCAATAAAATGCAATGCAATGCAATGCAATAAAATGCAATACAATAAAATGCAATGCAATGCAATGCAATAAAATGCAATGCAATGCAAGTGCATAACTTATATTTTTCAATTCACAATTTTAGATCGTTTATTGCAATGCAAAAACACATATGTCATCTCTTTAATGCACATGGGAATGAGTTAGTTCTGGTATGCAATTACAATATGTTATTTTTCAATGCACAAAGTTTGATTGTTTGTGCAATTGAAATGCAACAAACATATGTCATCTCTTTAATGCACATGGGAATGAGTTAGTTCTGGTATGCAATGCAATGCAATGCAATGCAATGCAATGCAATAAAATGCAATGCAATGCAATGCAATGCAATAAAATGCAATGCAATGCAATGCAATGCAATGCAATAAAATGCAATGCAATAAAATGCAATGCAATGCAATGCAATAAAATGCAATGCAATGCAAGTGCATAACTTATATTTTTCAATTCACAATTTTAGATCGTTTATTGCAATGCAAAAACACATATGTCATCTCTTTAATGCACATGGGAATGAGTTAGTTCTGGTATGCAATGCTATGCAATGCAATGCAATGCAATGCAATGCAATGCAATGCAATGCAATGCAATGCTATGCAATGCTATGCAATGCAATGCTATGCAATGCTATGCAATGCTATGCAATGCAATGCAATGCAATGCAATGCAATGCAATGCAATGCAATAAAATGCAATAAAATGCAATGCAATGCAAGTGCATAGCTTATATTTTTCAATGCACAATTTTAGATCGTTTATTGCAATGCAAAAACACATATTTCAACTCTTTAATGCACATGGGAATGAGTTAGTTCTGGTATGCAATGCAATGCAATGCAATGCAATAAAATGCAATGCAAGTGCATAGCTTATATTTTTCAATGCACAATTTTAGATAGTTTATTGCAATGCAAAAACACAAATGTCATCTCTTTAATGCACATGGGAATGAGTTAGTTCTGGTATGCAATGCAATGCAAAAAAATGCAATGCAATGCAATACAATGCAAGTGCATAGCATATTTTTCAATGCACAATTTTAGATCATTTATTGCAATGCAAAACCACATATGTCATCTCTTTAATGCACATGGGAATGAGTTAGTTCTGGTATGCAATGCAATGCAATGCAAGAAAATGCAATGCAATAAAATGCAATGCAATGCAATGCAATAAAATGCAATGCAATGCAATGCAATAAAATGCAATGCAATGCAATAAAATGCAATGCAATGCAATGCAATGCAAAAAAATGCAATGCAATGCAATAAAATGCAATGCAATGCAATGCAATGCAATGCAATAAAATGCAATGCAATAAAATGCAATGCAATGCAATGCAATAAAATGCAATGCAATGCAAGTGCATAACTTATATTTTTCAATTCACAATTTTAGATCGTTTATTGCAATGCAAAAACACATATGTCATCTCTTTAATGCACATGGGAATGAGTTAGTTCTGGTAAGCAATTACAATATGTTATTTTTCAATGCACAAAGTTTGATTGTTTGTGCAATTGAAATGCAACAAACATATGTCATCTCTTTAATGCACATGGGAATGAGTTAGTTCTGGTATGCAATGCAATAAAATGCAATGCAATAAAATGCAATGCAATGCAATGCAATGCAATGCAATGCAATGCAATAAAATGCAATGCAATGCAATGCAATGCAATGCAATAAAATGCAATGCAATGCAATAAAATGCAATGCAATGCAATGCAATGCAATGCAATGCAATGCAATGCAATAAAATGCAATGCAATGCAATGCAATGCAATGCAATAAAATGCAATGCAATGCATATGTTATTTTTGAAAAATAAATATGTTATTTTTGAAAAATAAATATGTTATTTTTCAATGCACAAAGTTTGATTGTTTGTGCAATTGAAATGCAACAAACATATGTCATCTCTTTAATGCACATGGGAATGAGTTAGTTCTGGTATGCAATGCAATGCAATGCAATAAAATGCAATGCAATAAAATGCAATGCAATAAAATGCAATGCAATGCAATGCAATAAAATGCAATGCAATGCAATAAAATGCAATGCAATGCAATAAAATGCAATGCAATGCAATGCAATGCAATGCAATAAAATGCAATGCAATGCAATGCAATGCAATGCAATGCAATAAAATGCAATGCAATGCAATGCAATAAAATGCAATGCAATGCAAGTGCATAACTTATATTTTTCAATTCACAATTTTAGATCGTTTATTGCAATGCAAAAACACATATGTCATCTCTTTAATGCACATGGGAATGAGTTAGTTCTGGCATGCAATGCAATGCAATGCAATAGAATGCAAGTGCATAGCTTATATTTTTCAATGCACAATTTTAGATCGTTAATTGCAATGCAAATACACATATGTCATCTCTTGAATGCACATGGGAATGAGTTAGTTCTGGTATGCAATTACAAAATGTTATTTTTCAATGCACAAAATTACATCGTTTGTACAATTGCAATGCAAAAACAAATGTTATCTCTTTAATGCACATGGGAATGAGTTAATACTGGTATGCAATGCAATAAAATGCAATGCAAGGCAATGCAATGCAATGCAATGCAATGCAATGCAATGCAATACAATGCAATACAATGCAATGCAATGCAATGCAATGCAATGCAATGCAATGCAAGTGCATAGCTTATATTTTTCAATGCACAATTTTAGATCGTTTATTGCAATGCAATAACACAAATGTCATCTCTTTAATGCACATGGGAATGAGTTAGTTCTGGTATGCAATGCAATAAAATGCGATGCAATACAATGCAAGTGCATAGCATATTTTTCAATGCACAATTTTAGATCATTTATTGCAATGCAAAAACACATATGTCATCTCTTTAATGCACATGGGAATGAGTTAGTTCTGGTATGCAATGAAACAAGTGCATAACATATGTTATTTTTCAATGCACAAAGTTAGATCGTTTGTGCAATTGCAATGCAACAAACATATGTTATCCTTTAATGCACATGTGAATGAGTTAGTTCTGGTATGCAATGCAACAAATGGATAGCTTGTATGTAATTTTTTAATGCACAAAGTTAGATCGTTTGTGCAATGCAATAACACGTTATCTATTTAATGAACATGGGAATGAGTTAGTTCTGATCGTCTGTGAAATGCAATGCAACAGCGTACAGTTTATCTCCTCAGAGCACAACGCAATGAGTATGTTATCTCTTTAATGCACATGGGAATGAGTTAGTTTGGTATGCAAGGCAATGCAACAAGTGCAAAGCTTATACGTCAGCCATACAGATGTCCATATTTGACCCAAGGAAAATCTTTCTTGCCAAAGAGTCCTCGATAGACTCCTTTTAATGTTAAATCAGCCATGCAGAAGTCCATATTTGACCTACTGGACATATTGCTGGAAAAAGCCTCCTCAATCTTGAACCTTCTCTACATACTCATAGACTACTACTTATTTCTGGTCAAAGTTTCTACAAAAGTTCTTAAACTAAATAAACGAATAGACTCTTTCTGATGTTAAATCAGCTTTACAGAGCTTCCTTTATGAACTGCTGAACATTTTGTTGACCAAAGTGTCTTTGAACTTTCTCCACAATATAACTTTCTATACATGTTGACTCCTTTTGATGTTCAATCTTGAACATTAGCCATACAATAGTCCATATTTGACCTACTGAACATATTTCTGACCAGAGACCTTGAACATTTTAACTTACTATAAATACTTCTCGTACTATAAAGACTTCTCGTGATGTTTTACCAGCCAGACAGTAGTCCATATTTGATCGATTGAACATATGTTTGGCCAAAGACTCCTCAAAATGTTTTTTACTATTGTAAATGTATCAACCCCTTCTGATGTTAAAATAGCCATACAGAAGTCCATATTTGACATTCTGAATTTTTTTCTGGCCAAAGGTACTCGATCTTGGACTATCTATACATACTCATAGACTCCTTCTGATGCTTCATAAGCCATTTAGATGTCAATATCTGAACTATTGAACTTATTTCTGCTCAAAGGGTTCTCAAAAGTTTATAAACTATATAAAGTTATAGACTCATTCTGATGATAAATCATCAGGTCCCCTTTTTGACCTAATGAACATCTGGCCAAAGAGTTCTTGAACATTATCTTGTTATACATACAGATTGACTTCTTGTTATGTTATATTAACCAGCCAGTAGTCCATATTTGACCCAAGGAAAATATTTCTGGTAAAACAGTCCTCGATCTTGGACTTTCTATACATATTCATAGACTCCTTCTGATGCTTCATAAGCCATATAGATGTCAATATCTGACCTATCGAATTTATTTCTGGTCAAAGGGTCCTCAAGAGGTTTTAAACTAAATAAACTTATAGACTCCTTCTGATGATAAATCAGCTATACAGTGGTCCCTTTTTGACATAATGAACATATTTCTGGCCTAAGAGTTCTTGAACATTATCTTACTATACATACAGATTGACTTTTTGCGATGTTATATTAACCATCCAGTAGTCCATTTTTGCATTCATACATTCTTGCAGACTCCTTTTGATGTTACATCCGCCATACAAAAGTAATTTTTTGACCAACTTAACATATTTCTTGCCAGAGTCCTTGAACATTATCTCACTATACATACAGACTGACTTCTCGTAATGTTATATCAGGCAGAGAGTAATCCAAATTTGACCGATTGAAACATTTTTAGTCCAAAGAATTTTCTTTACTATTATAAACTTATCAACTCCTTCTAATGTTAAATTTTTAACATTAACTTTCTATACTTATGACAGTCAAGCCTTTTGACCTGCTGAACACATTTCTGGCCAAAGATTAACTTACCATAAATTCAGATCAGCCAGACGCCAGTCAAAATTTTAACTACTAAAAATATTTCTGGCCAAGGAGTACTCGAAACTTTAACTTTCTACACATACTTGTTGACTCCTGATGTAAAGCCATACTGAAGTTCATATTTGACCCAACGAATATTTTTCTGGCCAATGAATCCTCGATCTCAAACTTTCTATACAAGACCCCTTTTGATGCTTTATAAGCCATATAGATGTTCTTATTGAAGTCCATATTATCTGACTGATTAAACATATTTCTGGTCAAAGGGTCCTCAAATGCTTTTAAATTATATACGCTTTGAGACTCCTTCTGATGATAAATCAGGCAGACAGAATTCCATATTTGACCTACTGCAGATTTGACCTAATTTGATATTACTGAGATTTTTATTGTGTTTACAGGGGCAATGCACATTAATAAACATAAATGTAAATGTGCCAGAATTAGCCTAAAAGGCTATTTTACATCTGTAGACCCTTGACAGAATGTTAAGAAAAAGTCACCCTAAAAACAGAGACAAAACATCACACATATACACATCATATGACCATATATACATATACACATAAATACACACATATATACGCATATACATATATCAGCCTGAAAAATTTAATATTTGGCCTACTTAACATTTTTCTGGCCAAAGAATACTCGAAACTTGAAATTTCTATACATACTCATTGACTTCTTCTTATGTTATATCAGCCATACAGAAGTCCACTGTTGGCCCAAAGAACATATTTCTGGCCAGAGTTCTCAATTTGAACTTTCTCAATCTGAACTTTCATAGACTCTTTCTGATTCGTCATAAGCCATAAGCGTGAAAATGTTTTTGGCAAAAAGGGTCCTCACAAGTTAGCTAACTGAATACTGATAGACTTATTCTGATGATAAATCACTTAAATCACTATGTGACCCTCTGAATGTATTTTTAGCCAAAGAACCATAGAACATTAACTTCATATACATATTGATTCAAGAGTCAAAATTTGACCTCTGTATGGCTGATTTATTATCAGAAGGAGTCTATGATTTTACATAGTTTAAAAACGTTTAAGGAACCTTTGACCAGAAATAATAATAGGCCATTTATGGACATATATATGGCTTATGAAAAATCAGAAGGAGACTATGAGTATGTATAGAAAGTTCAAGATTGAGGACACTTTGGCCAGAAAAATGTTCCTTGGGTCAATTATGGACTTCTGTATAGCTGACCTAACATCAGATGGAGTCACAGAGTATGTATAAAAAAGGTCAAGTTTCGAGTACTCTTTGGCAAGAAACATTTTCAGTAGGTCAAATATGAATATGTAGTAAGTTAATGTTCAAAAAATCTTAGGCCAGAAATATGTTCAGTAGTTCAAAAAGGGGCCTCTGTCTGGCTGATTTAACATCAGAAGGAGTCTATGAGTTTAAATAGTTTAAAACCATTTGAGGACCCATTGACCAGAAATGACTCTTTGGCCAGTAATATTGTCAGTAGGTCGATTCTGGTATGGAAAGGACAAGTTCATGGACTCTTGGACCAGAAATATGTTCAATAGTGAAATATGGACAATTGTCTGGCTGATGTACTACTAACTGAAAGAGTCTATAATCATTAATAGAGAGTTCAAGATCAATCACGCTTCAGTCAGAAATATGTTCAATATGTCAAATCTGAAATACTGCATAGCAATGTCAATGAGTATGTATAGAAAGTTCAAAATCGAGGACTGTTTTACCAGAAATATTTTCAGTTATGGACTCCTATCTGGCTAATATAACATCGCAAGAAGTCAATCTGTATATATTATAGTAAGTTAAAGTTCAAGAACTCTTAGGTCTGAAATATGTTCATCAGTTCAAAAAGGGGCCTCTGTATAACCGATTTAACCTCAGAATGAGTCTATAAGTTTATCTCGCTTAAAACCTTTTGAGGAACCTTTGACCAGAAATAAATTCAATAGGTCAGATATGGACTTCTATATGCCTTATGGAGCATCAGGAGGAGTCTATATATAAAGTTCAAGATTGAGGACTCTTTGGCCAGAAATATATTCCTTGGGTCAAATATGGACTTCTTTATGGCTGACATAACCTCAAAAGGAGTCAACGAGTATGTATAGAAAGTTCAAGTTCATAAACTCTTAGGCCAGAAATATGTTCAGTAGTTCAAAAAGGGGCCTCTGTATTACTGATTTAACATCAGAATAAGTCTATGAGTTTATATCGCTTAAAACCTTTTAAGGACCCATTGACCAGAAATAAGTTCAATAGGTCAGATTTGGACTTTTAAAGGGCTTATGAAGCATCAGAAGGAGTCTATAAGTAGAAAGTTCAAGATCAAGGACTCTTTGGCCAGTAATATTTTCAGAAGGTCGATTCTGGTATGGAAAGTTCAAGTTCATGGACTCTTGGACCAGAAATATGTTCAATAGTGAAATATGGACAATTGTCTGGCTGATGTACTACTACCTGAAAAAGTCTATAATCATTAATAGAGAGTTCAAGATCAATCACGCTTCAGTCAGAAATATGTTCAATATGTCAAATCTGAAATACTGCATAGCAATGTCAATGAGTATGTATAGAAAGTTCCAAATCGAGGACTGTTTTACCAGAAATATTTTCAGTTATGGACTCCTGTCTGGCTAATATAACATCGCAAGAAGTCAATCTGTATATATTATAGTAAGTTAAAGTTCAAGAACTCTTAGGTCTGAAATATGTTCATCAGTTCAAAAAGGGGCCTCTGTATAACCGATTTAACCTCAGAATGAGTCTATAAGTTTATCTCGCTTAAAACCTTTTGAGGAACCTTTGACCAGAAATAAATTCAATAGGTCAAATATGGACTTCTATATGCCTTATGGAGCATCAGGAGGAGTCTATATATAAAGTTCAAGATTGAGGACTCTTTGGCCAGAAATATATTCCTTGGGTCAAATATGGACTTCTTTATGGCTGACATAACCTTAAAAGGAGTCAACGAGTATGTATAGAAAGTTCAAGTTCAAGATCTCTTGGCCAATAATATTTTCAGTAGGTCGATTCTGGTATGGAAAGTTCAAGTTCATGGGCTCTTGGACCAGAAATATATTCCTTGGGTCAAATATGGACTTCTTTATTAACCTCAAAAGGAGTCAACGAGTATGTATAGAAAGTTCAAGTTCATAGACTCTTATGCCAGAAATATGTTCAGTAGTTCAAAAAGGGCCCTCTGTATTACTGATTTAACATCAGAATAAGTCTATGAGTTTATATCGCTTAAAACCTTTTGAGGACCCATTGACCACAAATAAGTTCAATAGGTCAGATTTGGACTTTTAAAGGGCTTATGAAGCATCAGAAGGAGTCTATAAGTAGAAAGTTCAAGATCGAGGACTCTTTGGCCTAAATATTTTCAGTAGGTCAATTCTGGTATGGAAAGTTCAAGTACATGGACTCTTGGACCAGAAATATGTTCAATAGTGAAATATGGACAATTGTCTGGCTGATGTACTACTACCTGAAAAAGTCTATAATCATTAATAGAGAGTTCAAGATCAATCACGCTTCAGTCAGAAATATGTTCAATAAGTGAAATCTGAAATACTGCATGGCTGAAGAAACATCAGATTCTAGAGTCTATGAGTGTGTTTTGATTGTTCAAGATCGAGGACTCTTTTGCTAGAAAAATGTTCAGTAGATAATTTATGGGCTGCTGTGTGGCTGATGAATCATCATAAGGAGTCTATGAGCATGTATAAAAAGTTCAAAATCGAGGACTGTTTTACCAGAATTTTTTTCAGCGGGTAAATTATAGCCTGCCTGGCTACTATAACATCGCAAGAAGTCAATCTGTATATATGGAAGTTAAAGTTCAAGAACTCTTAAGTCAGAAATATGTTCATCTCTTCAAAAAGGGACCTCTGTATTACCGATTTAACATCAGAATGATCGCAAGCTTATATCGCTTAAAACCTTTTGAGGACCCTTTGATCAGAAATAAGTTCAATATGGACTTCTATACGGCTTATGGAGCATCAGGAGGAGTCTATATAGAAAAATCAAGATTGAGGACTCTTTGGCCAGAAATATATTCCTTGGGTCAATTATGGACTTCTTTATGGCTAACATAACCTCAAAAGGAGTCAACGAGTATGTATAGAAAGTTCAAGAACTCTTAGGCCAGAAATATGTTCTGTAGTTAGAAAAGGGGCCTCTTTATTACTGATTTCACATCAGAATAAGTCTATGAGTTTATATCGCTTAAAACCTTTTGAGGACCCATTGACCAGAAATAAGTTCAATAGGTCAGATTTGGAATTTTAAAGGGCTTATGAAGCATCAGAAGGAGTCTATAAGTAGAAAGTTCAAGATCGAGGACTCTTTGGCCAGTAATATTTTCAGTAGGTCGATTCTGGTATGGAAAGGTCAAGTTCATGGACTCTTGGACCAGAAATATGTTCAATAATGAAATATGGACAATTGTCTGGCTGATGTACTACTACCTGAAAGAGTCTACAATCATTAATAGAGAGTTCAAGATCAATCACGCTTCAGTCAGAAATATGTTCAATAAGTCAAATCTGAAATACTGCATGGCTGAAGAAACATCAGATTCTAGAGTCTATGAGTGTGTTTTGATTGTTCAAGATCGAGGACTCTTTTTTCAGAAAAATGTTCAGTAGATAATTTATGGGCTGCTGTGTGGCTGATGAATCATCATAAGGAGTCTATGAGCATGTATAAAAAGTTCAAAATCGAGAACTGTTTTACCAGAAATATTTTCAGCGGGTCAATTATAGCCTGTCTTGCTACTATAACATCGCAAGAAGTCAATCTGGATATATGGAAGTTAAAGTTCAAGAACTCTTATGTCAGAAATATGTTCATCTGTTCAAAAAGGGACCTCTGTAGTACCAATTTAACATCAGAATGATCGCAAGTTTATATCGCTTAAAACCTTTTGAGGACCCTTTGACCAGAAATAAGTTCAATATGGACTTCTATACGGCTTATGGAGCATCAGGAGGAGTCTATATAGAAAGTTCAAGATTGAGGACTCTTTGGCCAGAAATATATTCCTTGGGTCAAATATGGACTTCTTTATGGCTGACGTAACCTCAAAAGGAGTCAACGAGTATGTATAGAAAGTTCAAGTTCAAGAACTCATAGGCCAGAAATATGTTCAGTAGTTTAAAAAGGGGCCTCTGTATTACTGATTTAACATCAGAATAAGTCTATGAGTTTATATCGCTTAAAACCTTTTGAGGACCCATTGACCAGATGTACTACTACCTGAAAAAGTCTATAATCATTAATAGAGAGTTCAAGATCAATCACGCTTCTATAACTTCAATAGGTCAGATTTCAACTTTTAAAGGGCTTATGAAGCATCAGAAGGAGTCTATAAGTAGAAAGTTCAAGATCGAGGACTCTTTGGCCAGTAATATTTTCAGTAGGTCGATTCTGGTATGGAAAGTTCAAGTTCATGTACTCTTGGACCAGAAATATGTTCAATAGTGAAATATGGACAATTGTCTGGCTGATGTACTACTACCTGAAAAAGTCTATAATCATTAATAGAGAGTTCAAGATCAATCACGCTTCAGTCAGAAATATGTTCAATATGTCAAATCTGAAATACTGCATTGCACTGTCAATGAGTATGTATAGAAAGTTCAAGTTCATAGACTCTTAGGCCAGAAATTCAAGGTGTCTTGAAATATGTTCAAAATATAACATTTGAACTACTGTATGGCTGAAGATACATCGGAAGCAGTCAATGAGCATGTACAGAAAGTTCAAGATCATGGTCTCTTTGACCAGAATATGTTCAGTTGGTCAAATATGGACTTTTGTATGGCTAATGTATTATCAAGAGGAGTCCATATGCATTGAAAGTTAATGTTCAAAGACTCTTTGGACAAAAATATGTTGAGTAGTTCAGATATGGACTATGGACTTCTAAATGGCTTATGAAGCAACAGAAGGAGTCAGAACTCTTTTTCCAGTAATTAGTAGGTCAAAAATTTGTCAACTTTCTGCCTGATTTAATATTGAGAGAAGTCAGTTAGTAAGTTAATATTCAAGGTTTGTGGCCAGAAATATGTTCAGTTGGTAAAACATTTATGGCTGATATAACATCCGAACGAGTCAACAAGAATATTTAGAAAGTTCAAGTTCGAATACTCTTTGGCCAGAAATATGTTGAGTAGGTAAAAAATGGACCTCTGTATGCTTGATTTAACATCAGAAGTAGTCTGTGAGTGTATATATTTTAAAACCTTTTGAGGACCCATTGACCAGAAATATGTCAGATAAGGAATTCGAAATGGCTTATGAACCATCAGAAGGAGTCTATGAGTGTGTTTAGAAAGTTCAAGATCGAGAAATCTTTTTCCAGTAATATGTTCAGTAGTTGAAATATGGACTTCTCTGTGGCTGATTTAACATGAGGAGTCTAAAAGTTTATAATAGTAAAAACATTTTGAGGACTGTTTGGCCAAAATAGTGTTCAATAGGTCAAATATGGACTGTATTTGAGTATATTTGAGTAAGTTAATATTCATGGTCTCTTGGCAGAAACATGTTTAGTAGGTCAAAAATTGAGTTTTGTATGGGTAATGTAACATCAGTAGGATTCTATAGCCTATGTCCTTCTGAGGTTTAAAACCTGGGTCCTCTGTCCAAAGAACTCTTTGGACAGAAATATGTTCAGTAGGTCAAAGAGGGACCTCTGTATACCTGCTATGACACATATACAACAACAACTAACTTATTCATTTTTGCATTGACAGGAAATTGCATTAGCTTCTGCGTTACAAATAAGATACCTCATGTGCAAGGAAAAGATAACACGATCTAATAATGATGCGTTCAATAATAATGTATTGTTATATCTAACTATATAATTTAGATCTTTTATGCAATGGAATGTTACTCCAAAAATGGTATCTCTTCAATGCACAATCGGAACGAGTTAGTTACTGTATGTATGCAATGCACTCATAGTTTATATGTTAATCTCTTTAATGGACATGGGAATGTTTTTTGTCAATGCACAAAGTTAGATTGTTTGTGCAATGCAATTCAACAACATATGTTGTCTCTTTAATGCACATGGGAATGAGTTAGTTCTGGTATGCAATGAAACAAGTGGATTGTATTTTATTTTTCAATGCACAAAGTTAGATCGTTTGTGCAATGCAACAACAGATGTTAATTTCTTTAATTCAAGTGCATAGCTTATATTTTTCAATGCACAATTTTAGATCGTTTATTGCAACGCAAAGACACATATGTCATCTCCTTAATGCACATGGGAATGAGTTAGTTCTGGTATGCAATGAAACAAGTGCATAGCTTATATGTTATTTTTCAATGCGCAAAGTTAGATCGTTTGTACAATTGCAATGCAAAAAACATGTTATCCTTTAATGCACATGGGAATGAGTTAGTTCTGGTATGCAATGCAATGCAATGCAAGTGCATAGCTTATATTTTTCAATGCACAATTTTAGATCGTTCATTGCAATGCAAAAACACATATGTCATCTCTTTAATGCACATGGGAATGAGTTAGTTCTGGTATGCAATGCATTGCAATGCAAGTCCATAGCTTATATTTTTCAATGCACAATTTTAGATCGTTTATTGCAATGCAAAAACACATATGTCATCTCTTTAATGCACATGGGAATGAGTTAGTTCTGGTATGCAATGCAATGCAATAAAAATGCAATGCAATGCAATGCAATGCAATGCAAGTGCATAGCTTATATTTTTCAATGCACAATTTTAGATCGTTTATTGCAATGCAAAAACACATATGTCATCTCTTTAATGCACATGGGAATGAGTTAGTTCTGGTATGCAATTACAATATGTTATTTTTCAATTGCACAAAGTTTGATTGTTTGTGCAATTGAAATGCAACAAACATATGTCATCTCTTTAATGCACATGGGAATGAGTTAGTTCTTGTATGCAATGCAATGCAATGCAATGCAATAAAATGCAATGCAATGCAATGCAATGCAATGCAATGCAATAAAATGCAATGCAATGCAATAAAATACAATGCAATGCAATGCAATGCAATAAAATGAAATGCAATAAAATGCAATGCAATGCAATGCAATGCAATGCAATGCAATAAAATGCAATGCAATGCAAGTGCATAACTTATATTTTTCAATTCACAATTTTAGATCGTTTATTGCAATGCAAAAACACATATGTCATCTCTTTAATGCACATGGGAATGAGTTAGTTCTGGTATGCAATTACAATATGTTATTTTTCAATGCACAAAGTTTGATTGTTTGTGCAATTGAAATGCAACAAACATATGTCATCTCTTTAATGCACATGGGAATGAGTTAGTTCTGGTATGCAATGCAATGCAATGCAATAAAATGCAATGCAATGCAATGCAATGCAATGCAATGCAATAAAATGCAATAAAATGCAATGCAATGCAATGCAATGCAATGCAATGCAATAAAATGCAATGCAATGCAATGCAATGCAATAAAATGCAATGCAATGCAATGCAATAAAATGCAATGCAATGCAAGTGCATAACTTATATTTTTCAATGCACAATTTTAGATCGTTTATTGCAATGCAAAAACACATATGTCATCTCTTTAATGCACATGGGAATGAGTTAGTTCTGGTATGCAATGCAATGCAATGCAATGCAATAAAATGCAATGCAATGCAATGCAATAAAATGCAATGCAATGCAATGCAATAAAATGCAATGCAATGCAATAAAATGCAATGCAATGCAATGCAATGCAATGCAATGCAATAAAATGCAATAAAATGCAATGCAATGCAATGCAATGCAATAAAATGCAATGCAATAAAATGCAATGCAATGCAATGAAATAAAATGCAATGCAATGCAAGTGCATAACTTATATTTTTCAATTCACAATTTTAGATCGTTTATTGCAATGCAAAAACACATATGTCATCTCTTTAATGCACATGGGAATGAGTTAGTTCTGGTATGCAATTACAATATGTTATTTTTCAATGCACAAAGTTTGATTGTTTGTGCAATTGAAATGCATCAAACATATGTCATCTCTTTAATGCACATGGGAAGGAGTTAGTTCTTGTATGCAATGCAATGCAATGCAATAAAATGCAATGCAATAAAATGCAATGCAATGCAATGCAATAAAATGCAATGCAATGCAATGCAATGCAATGCAATGCAATGCAATGCAATGCAATGCAATAAAATGCAATGCAATGCAATGCAATGCAATGCAATGCAATGCAATGCAATAAAATGCAATGCAATGCAAGTGCATAACTTATATTTTTCAATTCACAATTTTAGATCGTTTATTGCAATGCAAAAACACATATGTCATCTCTTTAATGCACATGGGAATGAGTTAGTTCTGGTATGCAATTACAATATGTTATTTTTCAATGCACAAAGTTTGATTGTTTGTGCAATTGAAATGCAACAAACATATGTCATCTCTTTAATGCACATGGGAATGAGTTAGTTCTGGTATGCAATGCAATGCAATGCAATAAAATGCAATGCAATAAAATGCAATGCAATGCAATAAAATGCAATGCAATGCAATGCAATGCAATAAAATGCAATGCAATAAAATGCAATGCAATGCAATGCAATAAAATGCAATGCAATGCAAGTGCATAACTTATATTTTTCAATTCACAATTTTAGATCGTTTATTGCAATGCAAAAACACATATGTCATCTCTTTAATGCACATGGGAATGAGTTAGTTCTGGTATGCAATGCTATGCAATGCAATGCAATGCAATGCTATGCAATGCTATGCAATGCTATGCAATGCTATGCAATGCTATGCAATGCTATGCAATGCTATGCAATGCTATGCAATGCTATGCAATGCTATGCAATGCTATGCAATGCTATGCAATGCTATGCAATGCTATGCAATGCTATGCAATGCAATGCAATGCAATGCAATGCAATAAAATGCAATGCAATGCAATGCAATGCAAGTGCATAGCTTATATTTTTCAATGCACAATTTTAGATCGTTTATTGCAATGCAAAAACACATATTTCAACTCTTTAATGCACATGGGAATGAGTTAGTTCTGGTATGCAATGCAATGCAATAAAATTCAATGCAAGTGCATAGCTTATATTTTTCAATGCACAATTTTAGATAGTTTATTGCAATGCAAAAACACAAATGTCATCTCTTTAATGCACATGGGAATGAGTTAGTTCTGGTATGCAATGCAATGCAAAAAAATGCAATGCAATGCAATGCAATACAATGCAAGTGCATAGCATATTTTTCAATGCACAATTTTAGATCATTTATTGCAATGCAAAACCACATATGTCATCTCTTTAATGCACATGGGAATGAGTTAGTTCTGGTATGCAATGCAATGCAATGCAATAAAATGCAATGCAATAAAATGCAATGCAATGCAATAAAATGCAATGCAATAAAATGCAATGCAATGCAATAAAATGCAATGCAATGCAATAAAATGCAATGCAATGCAATGCAATGCAATGCAATGCAATAAAATGCAATGCAATGCAATAAAATGCAATAAAATGCAATAAAATGCAATGCAATGCAATAAAATGCAATGCAATGCAATGCAATAAAATGCAATGCAATGCAATAAAATGCAATGCAATGCAATGCAATAAAATGCAATGCAATGCAATGCAATAAAATGCAATGCAATGCATATGTTATTTTTTTGAAAAATAAATATGTTATTTTTCAATGCACAAAGTTTGATTGTTTGTGCAATTGAAATGCAACAAACATATGTCATCTCTTTAATGCACATGGGAATGAGTTAGTTCTGGTATGCAATGCAATGCAATGCAATAAAATGCAATGCAATAAAATGCAATGCAATGCAATGCAATAAAATGCAATGCAATGCAATGCAATAAAATGCAATGCAATGCAATGCAATAAAATGCAATGCAATGCAATAAAATGCAATGCAATGCAATAAAATGTAATGCAATGCAATAAAATGCAATGCAATGCAATGCAATGCAATGCAATGCAATAAAATGCAATGCAATGCAATGCAATGCAATGCAATAAAATGCAATGCAATGCAAGTGCATAACTTATATTTTTCAATTCACAATTTTAGATCGTTTATTGCAATGCAAAAACACATATGTCATCTCTTTAATGCACATGGGAATGAGTTAGTTCTGGCATGCAATGCAATGCAATGCAATGCAATGCAATGCAATAGAATGCAAGTGCATAGCTTATATTTTTCAATGCACAATTTTAGATCGTTAATTGCAATGCAAATACACATATGTCATCTCTTGAATGCACATGGGAATGAGTTAGTTCTGGTATGCAATTACAAAATGTTATTTTTCAATGCACAAAATTACATCGTTTGTGCAATTGCAATGCAAAAACAAATGTTATCTCTTTAATGCACATGGGAATGAGTTAATACTGGTATGCAATGCAATGCAATGCAATGCAAGGCAAGGCAATGCAATGCAATGCAATGCAATGCAATGCAATGCAATGCAATACAATGCAATACAATGCAATGCAATGCAATGCAATGCAATGCAAGTGCATAGCTTATATTTTTCAATGCACAATTTTAGATCGTTTATTGCAATGCAATAACACAAATGTCATCTCTTTAATGCACATGGGAATGAGTTAGTTCTGGTATGCAATGCAATAAAATGCAATGCAATGCAATACAATGCAAGTGCATAGCATATTTTTCAATGCACAATTTTAGATCATTTATTGCAATGCAAAAACACATATGTCATCTCTTTAATGCACATTTACATTTACATTTACATTTATTCATTTAGCAGACGCTTTTATCCAAAGCGACTTACAAATGAGAAACAATAGAAGCAATTAAACTAGCAGTAGACCAACAGTATGTAAGTGCTATGACCCTTCACAGTACAATCCAACGTACAGTTTTTTTTTTTTTTTTTTTGTTAGAATAGAGAAGAGTGTGTTAGTATTACTGGATTAAATGCTGCCGAAAAAGATATGTCTTCAGCAATTTCTTAAAAATGGGTATGGACTCAGCGGCTCTGGCTGAGTTAGGCAGATCATTCCACCAGTAGGGAACAGTCATGGTAAAGGTCCGAGAAAGAGATTTTCTGCCTCTTTGAGATGGCACCACAAGACGGCGCTCGCTTGCAGAGCGCAAGTTTCTGGATGGCACATAAGTCTGAAGTAATGAGTTCAGGTATGAGGGAGCAGTGCCAGTGGTTGTTCTGTAGGCAAACGTCAGTGACTTGAATTTGATGCGAGCGGCAATCGGCAACCAGTGCAATTTTGTTAGGAGAGGAGTGACGTGTGCTCTCTTCGGCTCGTTGAAGACCACTCTAGCTGCAGCATTCTGGATCAGTTGCAGAGGTTTGACAGTGCAAGCTGGGAGACCAGCCAGGAGAGCATTACAATAGTCCAGTCTGGATAGAACAAGCGCCTGAACAAGCAGTTGTGTAGCATGCTCTGATAGGAAGGGCCACATGGGAATGAGTTAGTTCTGGTATGCAATGAAACAAGTGCATAACATATGTTATTTTTCAATGCACAAAGTTAGATCGTTTGTGCAATTGCAATGCAACAAACATATGTTATCCTTTAATGCACATGTGAATGAGTTAGTTCTGGTATGCAATGCAACAAATGGATAGCTTGTATGTAATTTTTTAATGCACAAAGTTAGATCGTTTGTGCAATGCAATGCAACAACACATGTTATCTATTTAATGAACATGGGAATGAGTTAGTTCTGGTATGCAATGCAATGCAACAAGTTTATAGCGTATAAGTAATTTTTCAAGGCACAACGTTAGATCGTCTGTGAAATGCAATGCAACAGCGTACAGTTTATCTCCTCAGAGCACAACGCAATGAGTATGTTATCTCTTTAATGCACATGGGAATGAGTTAGTTTGGTATGCAAGGCAATGCAACAAGTGCAAAGCTTATACGTCAGCCATACAGATGTCCATATTTGACCCAAGGAAAATCTTTCTTGCCAAAGAGTCCTCGATAGACTCCTTTTAATGTTAAATCAGCCATGCAGAAGTCCATATTTGACCTACTGGACATATTGCTGGAAAAAGCCTCCTCAATCTTGAACCTTCTCTACATACTCATAGACTACTACTACTTATTTCTGGTCAAAGTTTCTACAAAAGTTTTTAAACTAAATAAACGAATAGACTCTTTCTGATGTTAAATCAGCTTTACAGAGCTTCCTTTATGAACTGCTGAAAATTTTGTTGACCAAAGTGTCTTTGAACTTTCTCCACAATATAACTTTCTATACATGTTGACTCCTTTTGATGTTCAATCTTGAACATTAGCCATACAATAGTCCATATTTGACCTACTGAACATATTTCTGACCAGAGACCTTGAACATTAAACCTGTTAGCCTTCAGCGCCACTTTTGAAAAATCCCCAGAAATTGCATTCTCAACCGAAAACAGATTCAGTTCATTGACGCTTTGTCCTAAAAGCACAAGCATGATCTCATTTGAAAGCTGACACCTGGCACTTTATTGGAAATGTAGAATGAATTATTGTCATAATGAAAAAAAAAATTATGAATAGCTTCAAAGTTGTGTAAGTTATTAGAAATGTATTTTTATGAAACATCTTCATGAAAATTAAATTGAAGTTGGCCCGTCAGCACTCTAGAAATGCACTCCAGCTAAAGACACATGTCTGACCATGTTATATTTAAAATTTGAAGGTGATAAGTCTAAAACTCTGTATTTTGTTAAATGTTTTTCAAGATCATCTCAAATGACTTTATTTTGAATTGACTCTAAAATGCAAACTTGTGTTTATTGTCATCTATTAGCATCTATTCAGTCTATTGTCTCTATTGTTTTGTGGTGCAAACGAGACCCATTCAGTGACAGTCTCTCCTGCTCACATTTACACCTCTCCAGCCTGCTTATGGCCATAAATATGCTTTTCCTTTGTCTCCATTATAATGCCTAACGACTGGCTATTCACGTTTTTTCACCCCCTAATTTCTTTCATAATCTTCACTTCACATTTGAAACTGTATCAAATGCCTTTCTTAAATAAAGAAATATTTCAGTAAGCATTCCGATTTAGAAAAAAATCATAAAAAATAACAGCTAGATGGCAGGTGCAACTAGAGAGCTAGCTAGCATGTTAGCTTAGCACACCATCAATACACGACAATTTATGAGATTAAAACCATGTGTGTGCTCCAAACTTACTTTATAGCGCAAGTCGAGTGTTTTAAATAATCTTCTATGATCTTATTTGGCTTCAGAAAAGAAAATCAGACAGAACATATATTATGGTATGGTATTCTGCACAATGCTAAAGTCTATATCGATTAGCATTACATTATAAATATAATCTATTATTATAAAAATACCTGACATGACTCGAAGAACACAGGTAAATCAAATATCATTGCAATCATGTTTATTGTCTTCAAAACATCTTTATCTGCATGTTACAGCGATCTCTGATAGCGTTGTTTATGTGAGTGACGTCCTGGAAGGTCACAGGTTATGGTTCTTCTTTGTGAGTGCAGTGTGCACCATATTTGGAAAAATTATGTGCAAATGGCGCCCTCAGTCTGCTGTATGGATTGAAAACACAGTACATCAGAGTATCCAGCGCTCTTTATGTTTAGATCGACGCATTTGGATATAAATTCAATAAATATTATTCCTGTCTATAGAAATATGATGTAAACCTATGAGAATCTATCAATATTTCTCCAAATCTGCACATTTTTGAGCCAAAAGCCCTGAGGGACGTTGTTTTGTCACGCGTTCTCATGACAACACGGGAGTTTTTTTTTGAATGGACGCGGCTGATGCTCATAATTCATATTAAAGGTATCGACTCATTTTTTCAATACATAAATCCTGACACAAATTAAGACATAACTGTCACTATAAGTTTCTCAGAATACAATAGTGGTCAAATACTGAAACGTGAGACTTATATCTTTTTAATGATGTATAGTTTGTCAAGGTAATAACATTAAATCTGATAGTAACTTTGAACTATATAAAAAAAAAACGCTTCAGTGCGTCCTCGCTCTGGTGAAGGCTAACAGGTTTTAACTTACTATAAATACTTCTCGTACTATAAAGACTTCTCGTGATGTTTTACCAGCCAGACAGTAGTCCATATTTGATCGATTGAACATATGTTTGGCCAAAGACTCCTCAAAATGTTTTTTTACTATTGTAAATGTATCAACCCCTTCTGATGTTAAAATAGCCATACAGAAGTCCATATTTGACATTCTGAATTTTTTTCTGGCCAAAGGTACTCGATCTTGGACTATCTATACATACTCATAGACTCCTTCTGATGCTTCATAAGCCATTTAGATGTCAATATCTGAACTATTGAACTTATTTCTGCTCAAAGGGTTCTCAAAAGTTTATAAACTATATAAAGTTATAGACTCATTCTGATGATAAATCATCAGGTCCCCTTTTTGACCTAATGAACATCTGGCCAAAGAGTTCTTGAACATTATCTTGTTATACATACAGATTGACTTCTTGTTATGTTATATTAACCAGCCAGTAGTCCATATTTGACCCAAGGAAAATATTTCTGGTAAAACAGTCCTCGATCTTGGACTTTCTATACATATTCATAGACTCCTTCTGATGCTTCATAAGCCATATAGATGTCAATATCTGACCTATCGAATTTATTTCTGGTCAAAGGGTCCTCAAGAGGTTTTAAACTAAATAAACTTATAGACTCCTTCTGATGATAAATCAGCTATACAGTGGTCCCTTTTTGACATAATGAACATATTTCTGGCCAAAGAGTTCTTGAACATTATCTTACTATACATACAGATTGACTTTTTGCGATGTTATATTAACCATCCAGTAGTCCATTTTTGCATTCATACATTCTTGCAGACTCCTTTTGATGTTACATCCGCCATACAAAAGTAATTTTTTGACCAACTTAACATATTTCTTGCCAGAGTCCTTGAACATTATCTCACTATACATACAGACTGACTTCTCGTAATGTTATATCAGGCAGAGAGTAATCCAAATTTGACCGATTGAAACATTTTTAGTCCAAAGAATTTTCTTTACTATTATAAACTTATCAACTCCTTCTAATGTTAAATTTTTAACATTAACTTTCTATACTTATAGACTCCTTTTGACCTGCTGAACACATTTCTGGCCAAAGATTAATTTACCATAAATTCAGATCAGCCAGACGCCAGTCAAAATTTTAACTACTAAAAATATTTCTGGCCAAGGAGTACTCGAAACTTTAACTTTCTACACATACTTGTTGACTCCTGATGTAAAGCCATACTGAAGTTCATATTTGACCCAACGAATATTTTTCTGGCCAATGAATCCTCGATCTCAAACTTTCTATACAAGACCCCTTTTGATGCTTTATAAGCCATATAGATGTTCTTATTGAAGTCCATATCTGACTGATTAAACATATTTCTGGTCAAAGGGTCCTCAAATGCTTTTAAATTATATACGCTTTGAGACTCCTTCTGATGATAAATCAGGCAGACAGAATTCCATATTTGACCTACTGCAGATTTGACCTAATTTGATATTACTGAGATTTTTATTGTGTTTACAGGGGCAATGCACATTAATAAACATAAATGTAAATGTGCCAGAATTAGCCTAAAAGGCTATTTTACATCTGTAGACCCTTGACAGAATGTTAAGAAAAAGTCACCCTAAAAACAGAGACAAAACATCACACATATACACATCATATGACCATATATACATATACACATAAATACACACATATATACGCATATACATATATCAGCCTGAAAAATTTAATATTTGGCCTACTTAACATTTTTCTGGCCAAAGAATACTCGAAACTTGAAATTTCTATACATACTCATTGACTTCTTCTTATGTTATATCAGCCATACAGAAGTCCACTGTTGGCCCAAAGAACATATTTCTGGCCAGAGTTCTCAATTTGAACTTTCTCAATCTGAACTTTCATAGACTCTTTCTGATTCGTCATAAGCCATATAGGTGTCCATATCTGGCGAATTGAAAATGTTTTTGGCAAAAAGGGTCCTCACAAGTTAGCTAACTGAATACTGATAGACTTATTCTGATGATAAATCACTTAAATCACTATGTGACCCTCTGAATGTATTTTTAGCCAAAGAACCATAGAACATTAACTTCATATACATATTGATTCAAGAGTCAAAATTTGACCTCTGTATGGCTGATTTATTATCAGAAGGAGTCTATGATTTTACATAGTTTAAAAACGTTTAAGGAACCTTTGACCAGAAATAATAATAGGCCATTTATGGACATATATATGGCTTATGAAAAATCAGAAGGAGACTATGAGTATGTATAGAAAGTTCAAGATTGAGGACACTTTGGCCAGAAAAATGTTCCTTGGGTCAATTATGGACTTCTGTATAGCTGACCTAACATCAGATGGAGTCACAGAGTATGTATAAAAAAGGTCAAGTTTCGAGTACTCTTTGGCAAGAAACATTTTCAGTAGGTCAAATATGAATATGTAGTAAGTTAATGTTCAAAAAATCTTAGGCCAGAAATATGTTCAGTAGTTCAAAAAGGGGCCTCTGTCTGGCTGATTTAACATCAGAAGGAGTCTATGAGTTTAAATAGTTTAAAACCATTTGAGGACCCATTGACCAGAAATGACTCTTTGGCCAGTAATATTGTCAGTAGGTCGATTCTGGTATGGAAAGGACAAGTTCATGGACTCTTGGACCAGAAATATGTTCAATAGTGAAATATGGACAATTGTCTGGCTGATGTACTACTAACTGAAAGAGTCTATAATCATTAATAGAGAGTTCGAGATCAATCACGCTTCAGTCAGAAATATGTTCAATATGTCAAATCTGAAATACTGCATAGCAATGTCAATGAGTATGTATAGAAAGTTCAAAATCGAGGACTGTTTTACCAGAAATATTTTCAGTTATGGACTCCTGTCTGGCTAATATAACATCGCAAGAAGTCAATCTGTATATATTATAGTAAGTTAAAGTTCAAGAACTCTTAGGTCTGAAATATGTTCATCAGTTCAAAAAGGGGCCTCTGTATAACCGATTTAACCTCAGAATGAGTCTATAAGTTTATCTCGCTTAAAACCTTTTGAGGAACTTTTGACCAGAAATAAATTCAATAGGTCAGATATGGACTTCTATATGCCTTATGGAGCATCAGGAGGAGTCTATATATAAAGTTCAAGATTGAGGACTCTTTGGCCAGAAATATATTCCTTGGGTCAAATATGGACTTCTTTATGGCTGACATAACCTCAAAAGGAGTCAACGAGTATGTATAGAAAGTTCAAGTTCATAAACTCTTAGGCCAGAAATATGTTCAGTAGTTCAAAAAGGGGCCTCTGTATTACTGATTTAACATCAGAATAAGTCTATGAGTTTATATCGCTTAAAACCTTTTAAGGACCCATTGACCAGAAATAAGTTTAATAGGTCAGATTTGGACTTTTAAAGGGCTTATGAAGCATCAGAAGGAGTCTATAAGTAGAAAGTTCAAGATCAAGGACTCTTTGGCCAGTAATATTTTCAGAAGGTCGATTCTGGTATGGAAAGTTCAAGTTCATGGACTCTTGGACCAGAAATATGTTCAATAGTGAAATATGGACAATTGTCTGGCTGATGTACTACTACCTGAAAAAGTCTATAATCATTAATAGAGAGTTCAAGATCAATCACGCTTCAGTCAGAAATATGTTCAATATGTCAAATCTGAAATACTGCATAGCAATGTCAATGAGTATGTATAGAAAGTTCAAAATCGAGGACTGTTTTACCAGAAATATTTTCAGTTATGGACTCCTGTCTGGCTAATATAACATCGCAAGAAGTCAATCTGTATATATTATAGTAAGTTAAAGTTCAAGAACTCTTAGGTCTGAAATATGTTCATCAGTTCAAAAAGGGGCCTCTGTATAACCGATTTAACCTCAGAATGAGTCTATAAGTTTATCTCGCTTAAAACCTTTTGAGGAACCTTTGACCAGAAATAAATTCAATAGGTCAAATATGGACTTCTATATGCCTTATGGAGCATCAGGAGGAGTCTATATATAAAGTTCAAGATTGAGGACTCTTTGGCCAGAAATATATTCCTTGGGTCAAATATGGACTTCTTTATGGCTGACATAACCTTAAAAGGAGTCAACGAGTATGTATAGAAAGTTCAAGTTCAAGATCTCTTGGCCAATAATATTTTCAGTAGGTCGATTCTGGTATGGAAAGTTCAAGTTCATGGACTCTTGGACCAGAAATATATTCCTTGGGTCAAATATGGACTTCTTTATTAACCTCAAAAGGAGTCAACGAGTATGTATAGAAAGTTCAAGTTCATAGACTCTTATGCCAGAAATATGTTCAGTAGTTCAAAAAGGGGCCTCTGTATTACTGATTTAACATCAGAATAAGTCTATGAGTTTATATCGCTTAAAACCTTTTGAGGACCCATTGACCACAAATAAGTTCAATAGGTCAGATTTGGACTTTTAAAGGGCTTATGAAGCATCAGAAGGAGTCTATAAGTAGAAAGTTCAAGATCGAGGACTCTTTGGCCTAAATATTTTCAGTAGGTCGATTCTGGTATGGAAAGTTCAAGTACATGGACTCTTGGACCAGAAATATGTTCAATAGTGAAATATGGACAATTGTCTGGCTGATGTACTACTACCTGAAAGAGTCTATAATCATTAATAGAGAGTTCAAGATCAATCACGCTTCAGTCAGAAATATGTTCAATAAGTGAAATCTGAAATACTGCATGGCTGAAGAAACATCAGATTCTAGAGTCTATGAGTGTGTTTTGATTGTTCAAGATCGAGGACTCTTTTGCTAGAAAAATGTTCAGTAGATAATTTATGGGCTGCTGTGTGGCTGATGAATCATCATAAGGAGTCTATGAGCATGTATAAAAAGTTCAAAATCGAGGACTGTTTTACCAGAATTTTTTTCAGCGGGTAAATTATAGCCTGTCTGGCTACTATAACATCGCAAGAAGTCAATCTGTATATATGGAAGTTAAAGTTCAAGAACTCTTAAGTCAGAAATATGTTCATCTGTTCAAAAAGGGACCTCTGTATTACCGATTTAACATCAGAATGATCGCAAGCTTATAACGCTTAAAACCTTTTGAGGACGCTTTGATCAGATGTACTACTACCTGAAAAAGTCTATAATCATTAATAGAGAGTTCAAGATCAATCACGCTTCTATAAGTTCAATAGGTCAGATTTGGACTTTTAAAGTGCTTATGAAGCATCAGAAGGAGTCTATAAGTAGAAAGTTCAAGATCGAGGACTCTTTGACCAGTAATATTTTCAGTAGGTCGATTCTGGTATGGAAAGTTCAAGTTCATGGACTCTTGGACCAGAAATATGTTCAATAGTTAAATATGGACAATTGTCTGGCTGATGTACTACTACCTGAAAGAGTCGATAATCATCAATAGAGAGTTTAAGATCAATCACGCTTCAGTCAGAAATATGTACAATAAGTCAAATCTGAAATACTGCATGGCTGAAGAAACATCAGAATCTAGAGTCTATGAGTGTGTTTTGATTGTTCAAGATCGAGGACTCTTTTGCCAGAAAAATGTTCAGTAGGTAATTTATGGGCTGCTGTGTGGCTGATGAATCATCATAAGGAGTCTATGAGCATGTATAAAAAGTTCAAAATCGAGAACTGTTTTACCAGAAATATTTTCAGCGGGTCAATTATAGCCTGTCTTGCTACTATAACATCGCAAGAAGTCAATCTGGATATATGGAAGTTAAAGTTCAAGAACTCTTAAGTCAGAAATATGTTCATCTGTTCAAAAAGGGACCTCGGTAGTACCGATTTAACATCAAATTGATCGCAAGTTTATATCGCTTAAAACCTTTTGAGGACCCTTTGACCAGAAATAAGTTCAATAGGTCAGATATGAACTTCTATACGGCTTATAGAGCATCAGGAGGAGTCTATATAGAAAGTTCAAGATTGAGGACTCTTTGGCCAGAAATATATTCCTTGGGTCAATTCTGGACTTCTTTATGGGTGACATAACCTTAAAAGGAGTCAACGAGTATGTATAGAAAGTTCAAGTTCAAGATCTCTTTGGCCAATAATATTTTCAGTAGGTCGATTCTGGTATGGAAAGTTCAAGTTCATGGACTCTTGGACCAGAAATATATTCCTTGGGTCAAATATGGACTTCTTTATGGCTGACATAACCTCAAAAGGAGTCAACGAGTATGTATAGAAAGTTCAAGTTTATAGACTCTTATGCCAGAAATATGTTCAGTCGTTCAAAAAGGGGCCTCTGTATTACTGATTTAACATCAGAATAAGTCTATGAGTTTATATCGCTTAAAACCTTTTGAGAACCCATTGACCACAAATAAGTTCAATAGGTCAGATTTGGAATTTTAAAGG
Source organism: Phoxinus phoxinus (assembly GCF_949152265.1). Taxonomy (NCBI): domain Eukaryota; kingdom Metazoa; phylum Chordata; class Actinopteri; order Cypriniformes; family Leuciscidae; genus Phoxinus; species Phoxinus phoxinus. The sequence goes on along the minus strand of NC_136898.1, from coordinate 27,147,545 downwards.
GCTTATGAAGCATCAGAAGGAGTCTATAAGTAGAAAGTTCAAGATCGAGGACTCTTTGGCCAGTAATATTTTCAGTAGGTCGATTCTGGTATGGAAAGTTCAAGTTCATGGACTCTTGGACAAGAAATATGTTCAATAGTGAAATATGGACAATTGTCTGGCTGATGTACTACTACCTGAAAAAGTCTATAATCATTAATAGAGAGTTCAAGATCAATCACGCTTCAGTCAGAAATATGTTCAATAAGTCAAATCTGAAATACTGCATGGCTGAAGAAACATCCGATTCTAGAGTCTATGAGTGTGTTTTGATTGTTCAAGATCGAGGACTCTTTTTTCAGAAAAATGTTCAGTAGATAATTTATGGGCTGCTGTGTGGCTGATGAATCATCATAAGGAGTCTATGAGCATGTATAAAAAGTTCAAAATCGAGAACTGTTTTACCAGAAATATTTTCAGCGGGTCAATTATAGCCTGTCTTGCTACTATAACATCGCAAGAAGTCAATCTGGATATATGGAAGTTAAAGTTCAAGAACTCTTAAGTCAGAAATATGTTCATCTGTTCAAAAAGGGACCTCTGTAGTACCGATTTAACATCAAATTGATCGCAAGTTTATATCGCTTAAAACCTTTTGAGGACCCTTTGACCAGAAATAAGTTCAATAGGTCAGATATGAACTTCTATACGGCTTATGGAGCATCAGGAGGAGTCTATATAGAAAGTTCAAGATTGAGGACTCTTTGGCCAGAAATATATTCCTTGGGTCAATTATGGACTTCTTTATGGGTGACATAACCTTAAAAGGAGTCAACGAGTATGTATAGAAAGTTCAAGTTCAAGATCTCTTTGGCCAATAATATTTTCAGTAGGTCGATTCTGGTATGGAAAGTTCAAGTTCATGGACTCTTGGACCAGAAATATATTCCTTGGGTCAAATATGGACTTCTTTATGGCTGACATAACCTCAAAAGGAGTCAACGAGTATGTATAGAAAGTTCAAGTTCATAGACTCTTATGCCAGAAATATGTTCAGTCGTTCAAAAAGGGGCCTCTGTATTACTGATTTAACATCAGAATAAGTCTATGAGTTTATATCGCTTAAAACCTTTTGAGGACCCATTGACCACAAATAAGTTCAATAGGTCAGATTTGGACTTTTAAAAGGGCTTATGAAGCATCAGAAGGAGTCTATAAGTAGAAAGTTCAAGATCGAGGACTCTTTGGCCAGTAATATTTTCAGTAGGATGATTCTGGTATGGAAAGTTCAAGTTCATGGACTCTTGGACCAGAAATATGTTCAACAGTGAAATATGGACAATTGTCTGGCTGATGTACTACTACCTGAAAGAGTCGATAATCATTAATAGAGAGTTCAAGATCAATCACGCTTCAGTCAGAAATATGTTCAATAAGTCAAATCTGAAATACTGCATGGCTGAAGAAACATCAGAATCTAGAGTCTATGAGTGTGTTTTGATTGTTCAAGATCAAGGACTCTTTTGCCAGAAAAATGTTCAGTAGGTAATTTATGGGCTGCTGTGTGGCTGATGAATCATCATAAGGAGTCTATGAGCATGTATAAAAAGTTCAAAATCGAGAACTGTTTTACCAGAAATATTTTCAGCGGGTCAATTATAGCCTGTCTTGCTACTATAACATCACAAGAAGTCAATCTGGATATATGGAAGTTAAAGTTCAAGAACTCTTAAGTCAGAAATATGTTCATCTGTTCAAAAAGGGACCTCTGTAGTACCGATTTAACATCAAATTGATCGCAAGTTTATATTGCTTAAAACCTTTTGAGGACCCTTTGACCAGAAATAAGTTCAATAGGTCAGATATGAACTTCTATACGGCTTATGGAGCATCAGGAGGAGTCTATATAGAAAGTTCAAGATTGAGGACTCTTTGGCCAGAAATATATTCCTTGGGTCAATTATGGACTTCTTTATGGGTGACATAACCTTAAAAGGAGTCAACGAGTATGTATAGAAAGTTCAAGTTCAAGATCTCTTTGGCCAATAATATTTTCAGTAGGTCGATTCTGGTATGGAAAGTTCAAGTTCATGGACTCTTGGACCAGAAATATATTCCTTGGGTCAAATATGGACTTCTTTATGGCTGACATAACCTCAAAAGGAGTCAACGAGTATGTATAGAAAGTTCAAGTTCATAGACTCTTATGCCAGAAATATGTTCAGTCGTTCAAAAAGGGGCCTCTGTATTACTGATTTAACATCAGAATAAGTCTATGAGTTTATATCGCTTAAAACCTTTTGAGGACCCATTGACCACAAATAAGTTCAATAGGTCAGATTTGGACTTTTAAAGGGCTTATGAAGCATCAGAAGGAGTCTATAAGTAGAAAGTTCAAGATCGAGGACTCTTTGGCCAGTAATATTTTCAGTAGGATGATTCTGGTATGGAAAGTTCAAGTTCATGGACTCTTGGACCAGAAATATGTTCAACAGTGAAATATGGACAATTGTCTGGCTGATGTACTACTACCTGAAAGAGTCGATAATCATTAATAGAGAGTTCAAGATCAATCACCTTCAGTCAGAAATATGTTCAATAAGTCAAATCTGAAATACTGCATGGCTGAAGAAACATCAGAATCTAGAGTCTATGAGTGTGTTTTGATTGTTCAAGATCAAGGACTCTTTTGCCAGAAAAATGTTCAGTAGGTAATTTATGGGCTGCTGTGTGGCTGATGAATCATCATAAGGAGTCTATGAGCATGTATAAAAAGTTCAAAATCGAGAACTGTTTTACCAGAAATATTTTCAGCGGGTCAATTATAGCCTGTCTTGCTACTATAACATCACAAGAAGTCAATCTGGATATATGGAAGTTAAAGTTCAAGAACTCTTAAGTCAGAAATATGTTCATCTGTTCAAAAAGGGACCTCGGTAGTACCGATTTAACATCAAATTGATCGCAAGTTTATATCGCTTAAAACCTTTTGAGGACCCTTTGACCAGAAATAAGTTCAATAGGTCAGATATGAACTTCTATACGGCTTATGGAGCATCAGGAGGAGTCTATATAGAAAGTTCAAGATTGAGGACTCTTTGGCCAGAAATATATTCCTTGGGTCAAATATGGACTTCTTTATGGCTGACGTAACCTCAAAAGGAGTCAACGAGTATGTATAGAAAGTTCAAGTTCAAGAACTCTTAGGCCAGAAATATGTTCAGTAGTTTAAAAAGGGGCCTCTGTATTACTGATTTAACATCAGAATAAGTCTATGAGTTTATATCGCTTAAAACCTTTTGAGGACCCATTGACCAGATGTACTACTACCTGAAAAAGTCTATAATCATTAATAGAGAGATCAAGATCAATCACGCTTCTATAAGTTCAATAGGTCAGATTTGGACTTTTAAAGTGCTTATGAAGCATCAGAAGGAGTCTATAAGTAGAAAGTCCAAGATCGAGGACTCTTTGGCAAGTAATATTTTCAGTAGCTCGATTCTGGTATGGAAAGTTCAATATGGACTTCTATACGGCTTATGGAGCATCAGGAGGAGTCTACATAGAAAGTTCAAGATTGAGGACTCTTTGGCCAGAAATATATTCCTTGGGTCAATTATGGACTTCTTTATGGGTGACATAACCTTAAAAGGAGTCAACGAGTATGTATAGAAAGTTCAAGTTCAAGATCTCTTTGGCCAGTAATATTTTCAGTAGGTCGATTCTGGTATGGAAAGTTAAAGTTCATGGACTCTTGGACCAGAAATATGTTCAATAGTGAAATATGGACAATTGTCTGGCTGATGTACTACTACCTGAAAGAGTCTATAATCATTAATAGAGAGTTCAAGATCAATCACGCTTCAGTCAGAAATATGTTCAGTATGTCAAATCTGAAATACTGCATGGCAATGTCAATGAGTATGTATAGAAAGTTCAAAATCGAGGACTGTTTTACTAGAAATATTTTCAGTTATGGACTCCTTTCTGGCTAATATAACATCGCAAGAAGTCAATCTGTATATATTATAGTAAGTTAAAGTTCAAGAACTCTTAGGTCAGAAATATGTTCATCAGTTCAAAAAGGGGCCTCTGTATAACCGATTTAACATCAGAATGAGTCTATAAGTTTATCTCGCTTAAAACCTTTTGAGGACCCTTTGACCAGAAATAAGTTCAATAGGTCAGATATGAACTTCTATACGGCTTATGGAGCATCAGGAGGAGTCTATATAGAAAGTTCAAGATTGAGGACTCTTTGGCCAGAAATATATTCCTTGGGTCAATTTTGGACTTCTTTATTGCTGACATAACCTTAAAAGGAGTCAACGAGTATGTATAGAAAGTTCAAGTTCAAGATCTCTTTGGCCAGTAATATTTTCAGTAGGTCGATTCTGGTATGGAAAGTTCAAGTTCATGGACTCTTGGACCAGAAATATGTTCAATAGTGAAATATGGACAATTGTCTGGCTGATGTACTACTACCTGAAAGAGTCTATAATCATTAATAGAGAGTTCAAGATCAATCACGCTTCAGTCAGAAATTTGTTCAGTATGTCAAATCTGAAATACTGCATGGCAATGTCAATAAGTATGTATAGAAAGTTCAAAATCAAGGACTGTTTTACCAGAAATATTTTCAGTTATGGACTCCTGTCTGGCTAATATAACATCGCAAGAAGTCAATCTGAATATATATTAGAGTAAGTTAAAGTTCATAAACTCTTAGGCCAGAAATATGTTCAGTAGTTCAAAAAGGGGCCTCTGTATTACTGATTTAACATCAGAATAAGTCTATGAGTTTATATCGCTTAAAACCTTTTGAGGACCCATTGACCAGAAATAAGTTCAATAGGTCAGATTTTGACTTTTAAAGGGCTTATGAAGCATCAGAAGGAGTCTATAAGTAGAAAGTTCAAGATCAAGGACTCTTTGGCCAGTAATATTTTCAGAAGGTCGATTCTGGTATGGAAAGTACAAGTTCATGGACTCTTGGACCAGAAATATGTTCAATAGTGAAATATGGACAATTGTCTGGCTAATGTACTACTACCTGAAAAAGTCTATAATCATTAATAGAGAGTTCAAGATCAATCACGCTTCAGTCAGAAATATGTTCAATAAGTCAAATCTGAAATACTGCATGGCTGAAGAAACATCAGATTCTGAGTGTGTTTTGATTGTTCAAGATCGAGGACTCTTTTGCCAGAAACATTTTCAGTAGGTAATTTATGGGCTGCTGTGTGGCTGATGAATCATCATAAGGAGTCTATGAGCATGTATAAAAAGTTCAAAATCGAGGACTGTTTTACCAGAAATATTTTCAGCGGGTCAATTATCGCCTGTCTGGCTACTATAACATCGCAAGAAGTCAATCTGTATATATGGAAGTTAAAGTTCAAGAACTCTTAAGTCAGAAATATGTTCATCTGTTCAAAAAGGGACCTCTGTAGTACCAATTTAACATCAGAATGATCGCGTTTATATCGCTTAAAACCTTTTGAGGACCCTTTGACCAGAAATAAGTTCAATATGGACTTCTATACGGCTTATGGAGCATCAGGAGGAGTCTATATAGAAAGTTCAAGATTTAGGACTCTTTGGCCAGAAATATATTCCTTGGGTCAAATATGGACTTCTTTATGGCTGACGTAACCTCAAAAGGAGTCAACGAGTATGTATAGAAAGTTCAAGTTCAAGAACTCATAGGCCAGAAATATGTTCAGTAGTTTAAAAAGGGGCCTCTGTATTACTGATTTAACATCAGAATAAGTCTATGAGTTTATATCGCTTAAAACCTTTTGAGGACCCATTGACCAGATGTACTACTACCTGAAAAAGTCTATAATCATTAATAGAGAGTTCAAGATCAATCACGCTTCTATAAGTTCAATAGGTCAGATTTGGACTTTTAAAGGGCTTATGAAGCATCAGAAGGAGTCTATAAGTAGAAAGTTCAAGATCGAGGACTCTTTGGCCAGTAATATTTTCAGTAGGTCGATTCTGGTATGGAAAGTTCAAGTTCATGGACTCTTGGACCAGAAATATGTTCAATAGTGAAATATGGACAATTGTCTGGCTGATGTACTACTACCTGAAAAAGTCTATAATCATTAATAGAGAGTTCAAGATCAATCACGCTTCAGTCAGAAATATGTTCAATATGTCAAATCTGAAATACTGCATTGCACTGTCAATGAGTATGTATAGAAAGTTCAAGTTCATAGACTCTTAGGCCAGAAATTCAAGGTGTCTTGAAATATGTTCAAAATATAACATTTGAACTACTGTATGGCTGAAGATACATCGGAAGCAGTCAATGAGCATGTACAGAAAGTTCAAGATCATGGTCTCTTTGACCAGAATATGTTCAGTTGGTCAAATATGGACTTTTGTATGGCTAATGTATTATCAAGAGGAGTCCATATGCATTGAAAGTTAATGTTCAAAGACTCTTTGGACAAAAATATGTTGAGTAGTTCAGATATGGACTATGGACTTCTAAATGGCTTATGAAGCATCAGAAGGAGTCAGAACTCTTTTTCCAGTAATTAGTAGGTCAAAAATTTGTCAACTTTCTGCCTGATTTAATATTGAGAGAAGTCAGTTAGTAAGTTAATATTCAAGGTTTGTGGCCAGAAATATGTTCAGTTGGTAAAACATTTATGGCTGATATAACATCCGAACGAGTCAACAAGAATATTTAGAAAGTTCAAGTTCGAATACTCTTTGGCCAGAAATATGTTGAGTAGGTAAAAAATGGACCTCTGTATGCTTGATTTAACATCAGAAGTAGTCTGTGAGTGTATATATTTTAAAACCTTTTGAGGACCCATTGACCAGAAATATGTCAGATAAGGAATTCGAAATGGCTTATGAACCATCAGAAGGAGTCTATGAGTGTGTTTAGAAAGTTCAAGATCGAGAAATCTTTTTCCAGTAATATGTTCAGTAGTTGAAATATGGACTTCTCTGTGGCTGATTTAACATCAGAAGGAGTCTAAAAGTTTATAATAGTAAAAACATTTTGAGGACTGTTTGGCCAAAATAGTGTTCAATAGGTCAAATATGGACTGTATTTGAGTATATTTGAGTAAGTTAATATTCATGGTCTCTTGGCAGAAACATGTTTAGTAGGTCAAAAATTGAGTTTTGTATGGGTAATGTAACATCAGTAGGATTCTATAGCCTATGTCCTTCTGAGGTTTAAAACCAGGGTCCTCTGTCCAAAGAACTCTTTGGACAGAAATATGTTCAGTAGGTCAAAGAGGGACCTCTGTATACCTGCTATGACACATATAACTATACAACAACAACTAACTTATTCATTTTTGCATTGACGGGAAATTGCATTAGCTTCTGCGTTACAAATAACATACCTCATGTGCAAGGAAAAGATAACACGATCTAATAATGATGCGTTCAATAATAATGTATTGTTATATCTAACTATATAATTTAGATCTTTTATGCAATGGAATGTTACTCCAAAAATGGTATCTCTTCAATGCACAATCGGAACGAGTTAGTTACTGTATGTATGCAATGCACTCATAGCTTATATGTTAATCTCTTTAATGGACATGGGAATGTTTTTTGTCAATGCACAAAGTTAGATTGTTTGTGCAATGCAATTCAACAACATATGTTGTCTCTTTAATGCACATGGGAATGAGTTAGTTCTGGTATGCAATGAAACAAGTGGATTGTATTTTATTTTTCAATGCACAAAGTTAGATCGTTTGTGCAATGCAACAACAGATGTTAATTTCTTTAATTCAAGTGCATAGCTTATATTTTTCAATGCACAATTTTAGATCGTTTATTGCAACGCAAAGACACATATGTCATCTCCTTAATGCACATGGGAATGAGTTAGTTCTGGTATGCAATGAAACAAGTGCATAGCTTATATGTTATTTTTCAATGCGCAAAGTTAGATCGTTTGTACAATTGCAATGCAACAAACATGTTATCCTTTAATGCACATGGGAATGAGTTAGTTCTGGTATGCAATGCAATGCAATGCAAGTGCATAGCTTATATTTTTCAATGCACAATTTTAGATCGTTCATTGCAATGCAAAAACACATATGTCATCTCTTTAATGCACATGGGAATGAGTTAGTTCTGGTATGCAATGCATTGCAATGCAAGTCCATAGCTTATATTTTTCAATGCACAATTTTAGATCGTTTATTGCAATGCAAAAACACATATGTCATCTCTTTAATGCACATGGGAATGAGTTAGTTCTGGTATGCAATTACAATATGTTATTTTTCAATGCACAAAGTTTGATTGTTTGTGCAATTGAAATGCAACAAACATATGTCATCTCTTTAATGCACATGGGAATGAGTTAGTTCTGGTATGCAATGCAATGCAATGCAATGCAATGCAATGCAATGCAATGCAATGCAATAAAATGCAATGCAATAAAATGCAATGCAATAAAATGCAATGCAATGCAATGCAATGCAATGCAATAAAATGCAATGCAATAAAATGCAATGCAATGCAATAAAATGCAATGCAATGCAAGTGCATAACTTATATTTTTCAATTCACAATTTTAGATCGTTTATTGCAATGCAAAAACACATATGTCATCTCTTTAATGCACATGGGAATGAGTTAGTTCTGGTATGCAATTACAATATGTTATTTTTCAATGCACAAAGTTTGATTGTTTGTGCAATTGAAATGCAACAAACATATGTCATCTCTTTAATGCACATGGGAATGAGTTAGTTCTGGTATGCAATGCAATGCAATGCAATAAAATGCAATGCAATGCAAGTGCATAACTTATTTTTTTCAATTCACAATTTTAGATCGTTTATTTCAATGCAAAAACACATATGCAATAAAATGCAATGCAATAAAATGCAATGCAATGCAATGCAATGCAATAAAATGCAATGCAATGCAATGCAATGCAATGCAATAAAATGCAATGCAATGCAATGCAATGCAATAAAATGCAATGCAATGCAATGCAATGCAATGCAATAAAATGCAATGCAATGCAATGCAATGCAATAAAATGCAATGCAATGCAATTCAATGCAATAAAATGCAATGCAATAAAATGCAATGCAATAAAATGCAATGCAATGCAAGTGCACAACTTATATTTTTCAATGCACAATTTTAGATCATTTATTGCAATGCAAAACCACATATGTCATCTCTTTAATGCACATGGGAATGAGTTAGTTCTGGTATGCAGTGCAATGCAATAAAATGCAATGCAATAAAATGCAATGCAATGCAGTGCAATGCAGTGCAATGCAATGCAATGCAATGCAATGCAATGCAATGCAATGCAATGCAATGCAATGCAATAAAATGCAATGCAATGCAATGCAATGCAATGCAATGCAATAAAATGCAATGCAATGCAATAAATGCAATGCAATGCAATGCAATGCAATGCAATGCAATGCAATGCAATGCAATAAAATGCAATGCAATGCAATGCAATGCAATGCAATGCAATGCAATAAAATGCAATGCAATAAAATATAATGCAATGCAATGCAATAAAATGCAATGCAATGCAAGTGCATAACATATTTTTCAATTCACAATTTTAGATCGTTTATTGCAATGCAAAATCACATATGTCATCTTTTTAATGCACATGGGAATGAGTTAGTTCTGGTATGCAATTACAATATGTTATTTTTCAATGCACAAAGTTTGATTGTTTGTGCAATTGAAATGCAACAAACATATGTCATCTCTTTAATGCACATGGGAATGAGTTAGTTCTGGTATGCAATGCAATGCAATGCAATAAAATGCAATGCAATAAAATGCAATGCAATGCAATGCAATGCAATGCAATAAAATGCAATGCAATGCAATGCAATGCAATGCAATGCAATGCAATAAAATGCAATGCAATGCAATGCAATAAAATGCAATGCAATGCAATGCAATAAAATGCAATGCAATGCAATGCAATTCAATGCAATAAAATGCAATGCAATAAAATGCAATGCAATGCAATGCAATAAAATGCAATGCAATGCAAGTGCATAACTTATATTTTTCAATTCACAATTTTAGATCGTTTATTGCAATGCAAACACATATGTCATCTCTTTAATGCACATGGGAATGAGTTAGTTCTGGTATGCAATGCTATGCAATGCAATGCTATGCAATGCAATGCAATGCAATGCAATGCAATGCAATGCAATGCAATGCAATGCAATGCAATAAAATGCAATGCAATGCAATGCAATGCAAGTGCATAGCTTATATTTTTCAATGCACAATTTTAGATCGTTTATTGCAATGCAAAAACACATATTTCAACTCTTTAATGCACATGGGAATGAGTTAGTTCTGGTATGCAATGCAATGCAAGTGCATAGCTTATATTTTTCAATGCACAATTTTAGATAGTTTATTGCAATGCAAAAACACAAATGTCATCTCTTTAATGCACATGGGAATGAGTTAGTTCTGGTATGCAATGCAATGCAAAAAAATGCAATGCAATGCAATACAATGCAAGTGCATAGCATATTTTTCAATGCACAATTTTAGATCATTTATTGCAATGCAAAACCACATATGTCATCTCTTTAATGCACATGGGAATGAGTTAGTTCTGGTATGCAATGAAACAAGTGCATAGTTAATATGATATCTTTCAATACACAAAATTAGATCGTTTGTGCAATTGCAATGCAACAAACATATGTTATCCATTAATGTACATGGGAATGAGTTAGTTCTCCTATGCAATGCAACAACATATGTTATCTCTTTAATGCACATGGGATTGAGTTAGTTCTGGTATGCAAGTGCATAGCTTATATTTTTAAATGCACAATTTTAGATCGTTTATTGCAATGCAAATGCAACAAACATGTTATCCTTTAATGCACATGGGAATGAGTTAGTTCTGGTATGCAATGCAATGCAATGCAATGCAAGTCCACAGCTTATATTTTTCAATGCACAATTTTAGATCGTTTATTGCAATGCGAAAACACATATGTCATCTCTTTAATGCACATGGGAATGAGTTAGTTCTGGCATGCAATGCAATGCAATGCAATGCAATGCAATGCAATAGAATGCAAGTGCATAGCTTATATTTTTCAATGCACAATTTTAGATCGTTAATTGCAATGCAAATACACATATGTCATCTCTTGAATGCACATGGGAATGAGTCAGTTCTGGTATGCAATTACAAAATGTTATTTTTCAATGCACAAAATTACATCGTTTGTGCAATTGCAATGCAAAAACAAATGTTATCTCTTTAATGCACATGGGAATGAGTTAATACTGGTATGCAATGCAATAAAATGCAATGCAAGGCAATGCAATGCAATGCAATGCAATGCAATGCAATGCAATACAATGCAATACAATGCAATGCAATGCAATGCAATGCAATGCAATGCAATGCAATGCAATGCAAGTGCATAGCTTATATTTTTCAATGCACAATTTTAGATCGTTTATTGCAATGCAATAACACAAATGTCATCTCTTTAATGCACATGGGAATGAGTTAGTTCTGGTATGCAATGCAATGCAATAAAATGCAATGCAATGCAATGCAATACAATGCAAGTGCATAGCATATTTTTCAATGCACAATTTTAGATCATTTATTGCAATGCAAAAACACATATGTCATCTCTTTAATGCACATGGGAATGAGTTAGTTCTGGTATGCAATGAAACAAGTGCATAACATATGTTATTTTTCAATGCACAAAGTTAGATCGTTTGTGCAATTGCAATGCAACAAACATATGTTATCCTTTAATGCACATGTGAATGAGTTAGTTCTGGTATGCAATGCAACAAATGGATAGCTTGTATGTAATTTTTTAATGCACAAAGTTAGATCGTTTGTGCAATGCAATGCAACAACACATGTTATCTATTTAATGAACATGGGAATGAGTTAGTTCTGGTATGCAATGCAATGCAACAAGTTTATAGCGTATAAGTAATTTTTCAAGGCACAACGTTAGATCGTCTGTGAAATGCAATGCAACAGCGTACAGTTTATCTCCTCAGAGCACAACGCAATGAGTATGTTATCTCTTTAATGCACATGGGAATGAGTTAGTTTGGTATGCAAGGCAATGCAACAAGTGCAAAGCTTATACGTCAGCCATACAGATGTCCATATTTGACCCAAGGAAAATCTTTCTTGCCAAAGAGTCCTCGATAGACTCCTTTTAATGTTAAATCAGCCATGCAGAAGTCCATATTTGACCTACTGGACATATTGCTGGAAAAAGCCTCCTCAATCTTGAACCTTCTCTACATACTCATAGACTACTACTACTTATTTCTGGTCAAAGTTTCTACAAAAGTTTTTAAACTAAATAAACGAATAGACTCTTTCTGATGTTAAATCAGCTTTACAGAGCTTCCTTTATGAACTGCTGAAAATTTTGTTGACCAAAGTGTCTTTGAACTTTCTCCACAATATAACTTTCTATACATGTTGACTCCTTTTGATGTTCAATCTTGAACATTAGCCATACAATAGTCCATATTTGACCTACTGAACATATTTCTGACCAGAGACCTTGAACATTAAACCTGTTAGCCTTCAGCGCCACTTTTGAAAAATCCCCAGAAATTGCATTCTCAACCGAAAACAGATTCAGTTCATTGACGCTTTGTCCTAAAAGCACAAGCATGATCTCATTTGAAAGCTGACACCTGGCACTTTATTGGAAATGTAGAATGAATTATTGTCATAATGAAAAAAAAAATTATGAATAGCTTCAAAGTTGTGTAAGTTATTAGAAATGTATTTTTATGAAACATCTTCATGAAAATTAAATTGAAGTTGGCCCGTCAGCACTCTAGAAATGCACTCCAGCTAAAGACACATGTCTGACCATGTTATATTTAAAATTTGAAGGTGATAAGTCTAAAACTCTGTATTTTGTTAAATGTTTTTCAAGATCATCTCAAATGACTTTATTTTGAATTGACTCTAAAATGCAAACTTGTGTTTATTGTCATCTATTAGCATCTATTCAGTCTATTGTCTCTATTGTTTTGTGGTGCAAACGAGACCCATTCAGTGACAGTCTCTCCTGCTCACATTTACACCTCTCCAGCCTGCTTATGGCCATAAATATGCTTTTCCTTTGTCTCCATTATAATGCCTAACGACTGGCTATTCACGTTTTTTCACCCCCTAATTTCTTTCATAATCTTCACTTCACATTTGAAACTGTATCAAATGCCTTTCTTAAATAAAGAAATATTTCAGTAAGCATTCCGATTTAGAAAAAAATCATAAAAAATAACAGCTAGATGGCAGGTGCAACTAGAGAGCTAGCTAGCATGTTAGCTTAGCACACCATCAATACACGACAATTTATGAGATTAAAACCATGTGTGTGCTCCAAACTTACTTTATAGCGCAAGTCGAGTGTTTTAAATAATCTTCTATGATCTTATTTGGCTTCAGAAAAGAAAATCAGACAGAACATATATTATGGTATGGTATTCTGCACAATGCTAAAGTCTATATCGATTAGCATTACATTATAAATATAATCTATTATTATAAAAATACCTGACATGACTCGAAGAACACAGGTAAATCAAATATCATTGCAATCATGTTTATTGTCTTCAAAACATCTTTATCTGCATGTTACAGCGATCTCTGATAGCGTTGTTTATGTGAGTGACGTCCTGGAAGGTCACAGGTTATGGTTCTTCTTTGTGAGTGCAGTGTGCACCATATTTGGAAAAATTATGTGCAAATGGCGCCCTCAGTCTGCTGTATGGATTGAAAACACAGTACATCAGAGTATCCAGCGCTCTTTATGTTTAGATCGACGCATTTGGATATAAATTCAATAAATATTATTCCTGTCTATAGAAATATGATGTAAACCTATGAGAATCTATCAATATTTCTCCAAATCTGCACATTTTTGAGCCAAAAGCCCTGAGGGACGTTGTTTTGTCACGCGTTCTCATGACAACACGGGAGTTTTTTTTTGAATGGACGCGGCTGATGCTCATAATTCATATTAAAGGTATCGACTCATTTTTTCAATACATAAATCCTGACACAAATTAAGACATAACTGTCACTATAAGTTTCTCAGAATACAATAGTGGTCAAATACTGAAACGTGAGACTTATATCTTTTTAATGATGTATAGTTTGTCAAGGTAATAACATTAAATCTGATAGTAACTTTGAACTATATAAAAAAAAAACGCTTCAGTGCGTCCTCGCTCTGGTGAAGGCTAACAGGTTTTAACTTACTATAAATACTTCTCGTACTATAAAGACTTCTCGTGATGTTTTACCAGCCAGACAGTAGTCCATATTTGATCGATTGAACATATGTTTGGCCAAAGACTCCTCAAAATGTTTTTTTACTATTGTAAATGTATCAACCCCTTCTGATGTTAAAATAGCCATACAGAAGTCCATATTTGACATTCTGAATTTTTTTCTGGCCAAAGGTACTCGATCTTGGACTATCTATACATACTCATAGACTCCTTCTGATGCTTCATAAGCCATTTAGATGTCAATATCTGAACTATTGAACTTATTTCTGCTCAAAGGGTTCTCAAAAGTTTATAAACTATATAAAGTTATAGACTCATTCTGATGATAAATCATCAGGTCCCCTTTTTGACCTAATGAACATCTGGCCAAAGAGTTCTTGAACATTATCTTGTTATACATACAGATTGACTTCTTGTTATGTTATATTAACCAGCCAGTAGTCCATATTTGACCCAAGGAAAATATTTCTGGTAAAACAGTCCTCGATCTTGGACTTTCTATACATATTCATAGACTCCTTCTGATGCTTCATAAGCCATATAGATGTCAATATCTGACCTATCGAATTTATTTCTGGTCAAAGGGTCCTCAAGAGGTTTTAAACTAAATAAACTTATAGACTCCTTCTGATGATAAATCAGCTATACAGTGGTCCCTTTTTGACATAATGAACATATTTCTGGCCAAAGAGTTCTTGAACATTATCTTACTATACATACAGATTGACTTTTTGCGATGTTATATTAACCATCCAGTAGTCCATTTTTGCATTCATACATTCTTGCAGACTCCTTTTGATGTTACATCCGCCATACAAAAGTAATTTTTTGACCAACTTAACATATTTCTTGCCAGAGTCCTTGAACATTATCTCACTATACATACAGACTGACTTCTCGTAATGTTATATCAGGCAGAGAGTAATCCAAACTTGACCGATTGAAACATTTTTAGTCCAAAGAATTTTCTTTACTATTATAAACTTATCAACTCCTTCTAATGTTAAATTTTTAACATTAACTTTCTATACTTATAGACTCCTTTTGACCTGCTGAACACATTTCTGGCCAAAGATTAATTTACCATAAATTCAGATCAGCCAGACGCCAGTCAAAATTTTAACTACTAAAAATATTTCTGGCCAAGGAGTACTCGAAACTTTAACTTTCTACACATACTTGTTGACTCCTGATGTAAAGCCATACTGAAGTTCATATTTGACCCAACGAATATTTTTCTGGCCAATGAATCCTCGATCTCAAACTTTCTATACAAGACCCCTTTTGATGCTTTATAAGCCATATAGATGTTCTTATTGAAGTCCATATCTGACTGATTAAACATATTTCTGGTCAAAGGGTCCTCAAATGCTTTTAAATTATATACGCTTTGAGACTCCTTCTGATGATAAATCAGGCAGACAGAATTCCATATTTGACCTACTGCAGATTTGACCTAATTTGATATTACTGAGATTTTTATTGTGTTTACAGGGGCAATGCACATTAATAAACATAAATGTAAATGTGCCAGAATTAGCCTAAAAGGCTATTTTACATCTGTAGACCCTTGACAGAATGTTAAGAAAAAGTCACCCTAAAAACAGAGACAAAACATCACACATATACACATCATATGACCATATATACATATACACATAAATACACACATATATACGCATATACATATATCAGCCTGAAAAATTTAATATTTGGCCTACTTAACATTTTTCTGGCCAAAGAATACTCGAAACTTGAAATTTCTATACATACTCATTGACTTCTTCTTATGTTATATCAGCCATACAGAAGTCCACTGTTGGCCCAAAGAACATATTTCTGGCCAGAGTTCTCAATTTGAACTTTCTCAATCTGAACTTTCATAGACTCTTTCTGATTCGTCATAAGCCATATAGGTGTCCATATCTGGCGAATTGAAAATGTTTTTGGCAAAAAGGGTCCTCACAAGTTAGCTAACTGAATACTGATAGACTTATTCTGATGATAAATCACTTAAATCACTATGTGACCCTCTGAATGTATTTTTAGCCAAAGAACCATAGAACATTAACTTCATATACATATTGATTCAAGAGTCAAAATTTGACCTCTGTATGGCTGATTTATTATCAGAAGGAGTCTATGATTTTACATAGTTTAAAAACGTTTAAGGAACCTTTGACCAGAAATAATAATAGGCCATTTATGGACATATATATGGCTTATGAAAAATCAGAAGGAGACTATGAGTATGTATAGAAAGTTCAAGATTGAGGACACTTTGGCCAGAAAAATGTTCCTTGGGTCAATTATGGACTTCTGTATAGCTGACCTAACATCAGATGGAGTCACAGAGTATGTATAAAAAAGGTCAAGTTTCGAGTACTCTTTGGCAAGAAACATTTTCAGTAGGTCAAATATGAATATGTAGTAAGTTAATGTTCAAAAAATCTTAGGCCAGAAATATGTTCGGTAGTTCAAAAAGGGGCCTCTGTCTGGCTGATTGAACATCAGAAGGAGTCTATGAGTTTAAATAGTTTAAAACCATTTGAGGACCCATTGACCAGAAATGACTCTTTGGCCAGTAATATTGTCAGTAGGTCGATTCTGGTATGGAAAGGACAAGTTCATGGACTCTTGGACCAGAAATATGTTCAATAGTGAAATATGGACAATTGTCTGGCTGATGTACTACTAACTGAAAGAGTCTATAATCATTAATAGAGAGTTCGAGATCAATCACGCTTCAGTCAGAAATATGTTCAATATGTCAAATCTGAAATACTGCATAGCAATGTCAATGAGTATGTATAGAAAGTTCAAAATCGAGGACTGTTTTACCAGAAATATTTTCAGTTATGGACTCCTGTCTGGCTAATATAACATCGCAAGAAGTCAATCTGTATATATTATAGTAAGTTAAAGTTCAAGAACTCTTAGGTCTGAAATATGTTCATCAGTTCAAAAAGGGGCCTCTGTATAACCGATTTAACCTCAGAATGAGTCTATAAGTTTATCTCGCTTAAAACCTTTTGAGGAACTTTTGACCAGAAATAAATTCAATAGGTCAGATATGGACTTCTATATGCCTTATGGAGCATCAGGAGGAGTCTATATATAAAGTTCAAGATTGAGGACTCTTTGGCCAGAAATATATTCCTTGGGTCAAATATGGACTTCTTTATGGCTGACATAACCTCAAAAGGAGTCAACGAGTATGTATAGAAAGTTCAAGTTCATAAACTCTTAGGCCAGAAATATGTTCAGTAGTTCAAAAAGGGGCCTCTGTATTACTGATTTAACATCAGAATAAGTCTATGAGTTTATATCGCTTAAAACCTTTTAAGGACCCATTGACCAGAAATAAGTTTAATAGGTCAGATTTGGACTTTTAAAGGGCTTATGAAGCATCAGAAGGAGTCTATAAGTAGAAAGTTCAAGATCAAGGACTCTTTGGCCAGTAATATTTTCAGAAGGTCGATTCTGGTATGGAAAGTTCAAGTTCATGGACTCTTGGACCAGAAATATGTTCAATAGTGAAATATGGACAATTGTCTGGCTGATGTACTACTACCTGAAAAAGTCTATAATCATTAATAGAGAGTTCAAGATCAATCACGCTTCAGTCAGAAATATGTTCAATATGTCAAATCTGAAATACTGCATAGCAATGTCAATGAGTATGTATAGAAAGTTCAAAATCGAGGACTGTTTTACCAGAAATATTTTCAGTTATGGACTCCTGTCTGGCTAATATAACATCGCAAGAAGTCAATCTGTATATATTATAGTAAGTTAAAGTTCAAGAACTCTTAGGTCTGAAATATGTTCATCAGTTCAAAAAGGGGCCTCTGTATAACCGATTTAACCTCAGAATGAGTCTATAAGTTTATCTCGCTTAAAACCTTTTGAGGAACCTTTGACCAGAAATAAATTCAATAGGTCAAATATGGACTTCTATATGCCTTATGGAGCATCAGGAGGAGTCTATATATAAAGTTCAAGATTGAGGACTCTTTGGCCAGAAATATATTCCTTGGGTCAAATATGGACTTCTTTATGGCTGACATAACCTTAAAAGGAGTCAACGAGTATGTATAGAAAGTTCAAGTTCAAGATCTCTTGGCCAATAATATTTTCAGTAGGTCGATTCTGGTATGGAAAGTTCAAGTTCATGGACTCTTGGACCAGAAATATATTCCTTGGGTCAAATATGGACTTCTTTATTAACCTCAAAAGGAGTCAACGAGTATGTATAGAAAGTTCAAGTTCATAGACTCTTATGCCAGAAATATGTTCAGTAGTTCAAAAAGGGGCCTCTGTATTACTGATTTAACATCAGAATAAGTCTATGAGTTTATATCGCTTAAAACCTTTTGAGGACCCATTGACCACAAATAAGTTCAATAGGTCAGATTTGGACTTTTAAAGGGCTTATGAAGCATCAGAAGGAGTCTATAAGTAGAAAGTTCAAGATCGAGGACTCTTTGGCCTAAATATTTTCAGTAGGTCGATTCTGGTATGGAAAGTTCAAGTACATGGACTCTTGGACCAGAAATATGTTCAATAGTGAAATATGGACAATTGTCTGGCTGATGTACTACTACCTGAAAGAGTCTATAATCATTAATAGAGAGTTCAAGATCAATCACGCTTCAGTCAGAAATATGTTCAATAAGTGAAATCTGAAATACTGCATGGCTGAAGAAACATCAGATTCTAGAGTCTATGAGTGTGTTTTGATTGTTCAAGATCGAGGACTCTTTTGCTAGAAAAATGTTCAGTAGATAATTTATGGGCTGCTGTGTGGCTGATGAATCATCATAAGGAGTCTATGAGCATGTATAAAAAGTTCAAAATCGAGGACTGTTTTACCAGAATTTTTTTCAGCGGGTAAATTATAGCCTGTCTGGCTACTATAACATCGCAAGAAGTCAATCTGTATATATGGAAGTTAAAGTTCAAGAACTCTTAAGTCAGAAATATGTTCATCTGTTCAAAAAGGGACCTCTGTATTACCGATTTAACATCAGAATGATCGCAAGCTTATAACGCTTAAAACCTTTTGAGGACGCTTTGATCAGATGTACTACTACCTGAAAAAGTCTATAATCATTAATAGAGAGTTCAAGATCAATCACGCTTCTATAAGTTCAATAGGTCAGATTTGGACTTTTAAAGTGCTTATGAAGCATCAGAAGGAGTCTATAAGTAGAAAGTTCAAGATCGAGGACTCTTTGACCAGTAATATTTTCAGTAGGTCGATTCTGGTATGGAAAGTTCAAGTTCATGGACTCTTGGACCAGAAATATGTTCAATAGTTAAATATGGACAATTGTCTGGCTGATGTACTACTACCTGAAAGAGTCGATAATCATCAATAGAGAGTTTAAGATCAATCACGCTTCAGTCAGAAATATGTACAATAAGTCAAATCTGAAATACTGCATGGCTGAAGAAACATCAGAATCTAGAGTCTATGAGTGTGTTTTGATTGTTCAAGATCGAGGACTCTTTTGCCAGAAAAATGTTCAGTAGGTAATTTATGGGCTGCTGTGTGGCTGATGAATCATCATAAGGAGTCTATGAGCATGTATAAAAAGTTCAAAATCGAGAACTGTTTTACCAGAAATATTTTCAGCGGGTCAATTATAGCCTGTCTTGCTACTATAACATCGCAAGAAGTCAATCTGGATATATGGAAGTTAAAGTTCAAGAACTCTTAAGTCAGAAATATGTTCATCTGTTCAAAAAGGGACCTCGGTAGTACCGATTTAACATCAAATTGATCGCAAGTTTATATCGCTTAAAACCTTTTGAGGACCCTTTGACCAGAAATAAGTTCAATAGGTCAGATATGAACTTCTATACGGCTTATAGAGCATCAGGAGGAGTCTATATAGAAAGTTCAAGATTGAGGACTCTTTGGCCAGAAATATATTCCTTGGGTCAATTCTGGACTTCTTTATGGGTGACATAACCTTAAAAGGAGTCAACGAGTATGTATAGAAAGTTCAAGTTCAAGATCTCTTTGGCCAATAATATTTTCAGTAGGTCGATTCTGGTATGGAAAGTTCAAGTTCATGGACTCTTGGACCAGAAATATATTCCTTGGGTCAAATATGGACTTCTTTATGGCTGACATAACCTCAAAAGGAGTCAACGAGTATGTATAGAAAGTTCAAGTTTATAGACTCTTATGCCAGAAATATGTTCAGTCGTTCAAAAAGGGGCCTCTGTATTACTGATTTAACATCAGAATAAGTCTATGAGTTTATATCGCTTAAAACCTTTTGAGAACCCATTGACCACAAATAAGTTCAATAGGTCAGATTTGGAATTTTAAAGGGCTTATGAAGCATCAGAAGGAGTCTATAAGTAGAAAGTTCAAGATCGAGGACTCTTTGGCCAGTAATATTTTCAGTAGGTCGATTCTGGTATGGAAAGTTCAAGTTCATGGACTCTTGGACAAGAAATATGTTCAATAGTGAAATATGGACAATTGTCTGGCTGATGTACTACTACCTGAAAAAGTCTATAATCATTAATAGAGAGTTCAAGATCAATCACGCTTCAGTCAGAAATATGTTCAATAAGTCAAATCTGAAATACTGCATGGCTGAAGAAACATCCGATTCTAGAGTCTATGAGTGTGTTTTGATTGTTCAAGATCGAGGACTCTTTTTTCAGAAAAATGTTCAGTAGATAATTTATGGGCTGCTGTGTGGCTGATGAATCATCATAAGGAGTCTATGAGCATGTATAAAAAGTTCAAAATCGAGAACTGTTTTACCAGAAATATTTTCAGCGGGTCAATTATAGCCTGTCTTGCTACTATAACATCGCAAGAAGTCAATCTGGATATATGGAAGTTAAAGTTCAAGAACTCTTAAGTCAGAAATATGTTCATCTGTTCAAAAAGGGACCTCTGTAGTACCGATTTAACATCAAATTGATCGCAAGTTTATATCGCTTAAAACCTTTTGAGGACCCTTTGACCAGAAATAAGTTCAATAGGTCAGATATGAACTTCTATACGGCTTATGGAGCATCAGGAGGAGTCTATATAGAAAGTTCAAGATTGAGGACTCTTTGGCCAGAAATATATTCCTTGGGTCAATTATGGACTTCTTTATGGGTGACATAACCTTAAAAGGAGTCAACGAGTATGTATAGAAAGTTCAAGTTCAAGATCTCTTTGGCCAATAATATTTTCAGTAGGTCGATTCTGGTATGGAAAGTTCAAGTTCATGGACTCTTGGACCAGAAATATATTCCTTGGGTCAAATATGGACTTCTTTATGGCTGACATAACCTCAAAAGGAGTCAACGAGTATGTATAGAAAGTTCAAGTTCATAGACTCTTATGCCAGAAATATGTTCAGTCGTTCAAAAAGGGGCCTCTGTATTACTGATTTAACATCAGAATAAGTCTATGAGTTTATATCGCTTAAAACCTTTTGAGGACCCATTGACCACAAATAAGTTCAATAGGTCAGATTTGGACTTTTAAAAGGGCTTATGAAGCATCAGAAGGAGTCTATAAGTAGAAAGTTCAAGATCGAGGACTCTTTGGCCAGTAATATTTTCAGTAGGATGATTCTGGTATGGAAAGTTCAAGTTCATGGACTCTTGGACCAGAAATATGTTCAACAGTGAAATATGGACAATTGTCTGGCTGATGTACTACTACCTGAAAGAGTCGATAATCATTAATAGAGAGTTCAAGATCAATCACGCTTCAGTCAGAAATATGTTCAATAAGTCAAATCTGAAATACTGCATGGCTGAAGAAACATCAGAATCTAGAGTCTATGAGTGTGTTTTGATTGTTCAAGATCAAGGACTCTTTTGCCAGAAAAATGTTCAGTAGGTAATTTATGGGCTGCTGTGTGGCTGATGAATCATCATAAGGAGTCTATGAGCATGTATAAAAAGTTCAAAATCGAGAACTGTTTTACCAGAAATATTTTCAGCGGGTCAATTATAGCCTGTCTTGCTACTATAACATCACAAGAAGTCAATCTGGATATATGGAAGTTAAAGTTCAAGAACTCTTAAGTCAGAAATATGTTCATCTGTTCAAAAAGGGACCTCTGTAGTACCGATTTAACATCAAATTGATCGCAAGTTTATATTGCTTAAAACCTTTTGAGGACCCTTTGACCAGAAATAAGTTCAATAGGTCAGATATGAACTTCTATACGGCTTATGGAGCATCAGGAGGAGTCTATATAGAAAGTTCAAGATTGAGGACTCTTTGGCCAGAAATATATTCCTTGGGTCAATTATGGACTTCTTTATGGGTGACATAACCTTAAAAGGAGTCAACGAGTATGTATAGAAAGTTCAAGTTCAAGATCTCTTTGGCCAATAATATTTTCAGTAGGTCGATTCTGGTATGGAAAGTTCAAGTTCATGGACTCTTGGACCAGAAATATATTCCTTGGGTCAAATATGGACTTCTTTATGGCTGACATAACCTCAAAAGGAGTCAACGAGTATGTATAGAAAGTTCAAGTTCATAGACTCTTATGCCAGAAATATGTTCAGTCGTTCAAAAAGGGGCCTCTGTATTACTGATTTAACATCAGAATAAGTCTATGAGTTTATATCGCTTAAAACCTTTTGAGGACCCATTGACCACAAATAAGTTCAATAGGTCAGATTTGGACTTTTAAAGGGCTTATGAAGCATCAGAAGGAGTCTATAAGTAGAAAGTTCAAGATCGAGGACTCTTTGGCCAGTAATATTTTCAGTAGGATGATTCTGGTATGGAAAGTTCAAGTTCATGGACTCTTGGACCAGAAATATGTTCAACAGTGAAATATGGACAATTGTCTGGCTGATGTACTACTACCTGAAAGAGTCGATAATCATTAATAGAGAGTTCAAGATCAATCACCTTCAGTCAGAAATATGTTCAATAAGTCAAATCTGAAATACTGCATGGCTGAAGAAACATCAGAATCTAGAGTCTATGAGTGTGTTTTGATTGTTCAAGATCAAGGACTCTTTTGCCAGAAAAATGTTCAGTAGGTAATTTATGGGCTGCTGTGTGGCTGATGAATCATCATAAGGAGTCTATGAGCATGTATAAAAAGTTCAAAATCGAGAACTGTTTTACCAGAAATATTTTCAGCGGGTCAATTATAGCCTGTCTTGCTACTATAACATCACAAGAAGTCAATCTGGATATATGGAAGTTAAAGTTCAAGAACTCTTAAGTCAGAAATATGTTCATCTGTTCAAAAAGGGACCTCGGTAGTACCGATTTAACATCAAATTGATCGCAAGTTTATATCGCTTAAAACCTTTTGAGGACCCTTTGACCAGAAATAAGTTCAATAGGTCAGATATGAACTTCTATACGGCTTATGGAGCATCAGGAGGAGTCTATATAGAAAGTTCAAGATTGAGGACTCTTTGGCCAGAAATATATTCCTTGGGTCAAATATGGACTTCTTTATGGCTGACGTAACCTCAAAAGGAGTCAACGAGTATGTATAGAAAGTTCAAGTTCAAGAACTCTTAGGCCAGAAATATGTTCAGTAGTTTAAAAAGGGGCCTCTGTATTACTGATTTAACATCAGAATAAGTCTATGAGTTTATATCGCTTAAAACCTTTTGAGGACCCATTGACCAGATGTACTACTACCTGAAAAAGTCTATAATCATTAATAGAGAGATCAAGATCAATCACGCTTCTATAAGTTCAATAGGTCAGATTTGGACTTTTAAAGTGCTTATGAAGCATCAGAAGGAGTCTATAAGTAGAAAGTCCAAGATCGAGGACTCTTTGGCAAGTAATATTTTCAGTAGCTCGATTCTGGTATGGAAAGTTCAATATGGACTTCTATACGGCTTATGGAGCATCAGGAGGAGTCTACATAGAAAGTTCAAGATTGAGGACTCTTTGGCCAGAAATATATTCCTTGGGTCAATTATGGACTTCTTTATGGGTGACATAACCTTAAAAGGAGTCAACGAGTATGTATAGAAAGTTCAAGTTCAAGATCTCTTTGGCCAGTAATATTTTCAGTAGGTCGATTCTGGTATGGAAAGTTAAAGTTCATGGACTCTTGGACCAGAAATATGTTCAATAGTGAAATATGGACAATTGTCTGGCTGATGTACTACTACCTGAAAGAGTCTATAATCATTAATAGAGAGTTCAAGATCAATCACGCTTCAGTCAGAAATATGTTCAGTATGTCAAATCTGAAATACTGCATGGCAATGTCAATGAGTATGTATAGAAAGTTCAAAATCGAGGACTGTTTTACTAGAAATATTTTCAGTTATGGACTCCTTTCTGGCTAATATAACATCGCAAGAAGTCAATCTGTATATATTATAGTAAGTTAAAGTTCAAGAACTCTTAGGTCAGAAATATGTTCATCAGTTCAAAAAGGGGCCTCTGTATAACCGATTTAACATCAGAATGAGTCTATAAGTTTATCTCGCTTAAAACCTTTTGAGGACCCTTTGACCAGAAATAAGTTCAATAGGTCAGATATGAACTTCTATACGGCTTATGGAGCATCAGGAGGAGTCTATATAGAAAGTTCAAGATTGAGGACTCTTTGGCCAGAAATATATTCCTTGGGTCAATTTTGGACTTCTTTATTGCTGACATAACCTTAAAAGGAGTCAACGAGTATGTATAGAAAGTTCAAGTTCAAGATCTCTTTGGCCAGTAATATTTTCAGTAGGTCGATTCTGGTATGGAAAGTTCAAGTTCATGGACTCTTGGACCAGAAATATGTTCAATAGTGAAATATGGACAATTGTCTGGCTGATGTACTACTACCTGAAAGAGTCTATAATCATTAATAGAGAGTTCAAGATCAATCACGCTTCAGTCAGAAATTTGTTCAGTATGTCAAATCTGAAATACTGCATGGCAATGTCAATAAGTATGTATAGAAAGTTCAAAATCAAGGACTGTTTTACCAGAAATATTTTCAGTTATGGACTCCTGTCTGGCTAATATAACATCGCAAGAAGTCAATCTGAATATATATTAGAGTAAGTTAAAGTTCATAAACTCTTAGGCCAGAAATATGTTCAGTAGTTCAAAAAGGGGCCTCTGTATTACTGATTTAACATCAGAATAAGTCTATGAGTTTATATCGCTTAAAACCTTTTGAGGACCCATTGACCAGAAATAAGTTCAATAGGTCAGATTTTGACTT
The DNA here is from genome assembly GCF_949152265.1 of Phoxinus phoxinus. Lineage (NCBI taxonomy): Eukaryota > Metazoa > Chordata > Actinopteri > Cypriniformes > Leuciscidae > Phoxinus > Phoxinus phoxinus. The sequence goes on along the minus strand of NC_136898.1, from coordinate 27,122,034 downwards.
TTAAAGGGCTTATGAAGCATCAGAAGGAGTCTATAAGTAGAAAGTTCAAGATCAAGGACTCTTTGGCCAGTAATATTTTCAGAAGGTCGATTCTGGTATGGAAAGTACAAGTTCATGGACTCTTGGACCAGAAATATGTTCAATAGTGAAATATGGACAATTGTCTGGCTAATGTACTACTACCTGAAAAAGTCTATAATCATTAATAGAGAGTTCAAGATCAATCACGCTTCAGTCAGAAATATGTTCAATAAGTCAAATCTGAAATACTGCATGGCTGAAGAAACATCAGATTCTGAGTGTGTTTTGATTGTTCAAGATCGAGGACTCTTTTGCCAGAAACATTTTCAGTAGGTAATTTATGGGCTGCTGTGTGGCTGATGAATCATCATAAGGAGTCTATGAGCATGTATAAAAAGTTCAAAATCGAGGACTGTTTTACCAGAAATATTTTCAGCGGGTCAATTATCGCCTGTCTGGCTACTATAACATCGCAAGAAGTCAATCTGTATATATGGAAGTTAAAGTTCAAGAACTCTTAAGTCAGAAATATGTTCATCTGTTCAAAAAGGGACCTCTGTAGTACCAATTTAACATCAGAATGATCGCGTTTATATCGCTTAAAACCTTTTGAGGACCCTTTGACCAGAAATAAGTTCAATATGGACTTCTATACGGCTTATGGAGCATCAGGAGGAGTCTATATAGAAAGTTCAAGATTTAGGACTCTTTGGCCAGAAATATATTCCTTGGGTCAAATATGGACTTCTTTATGGCTGACGTAACCTCAAAAGGAGTCAACGAGTATGTATAGAAAGTTCAAGTTCAAGAACTCATAGGCCAGAAATATGTTCAGTAGTTTAAAAAGGGGCCTCTGTATTACTGATTTAACATCAGAATAAGTCTATGAGTTTATATCGCTTAAAACCTTTTGAGGACCCATTGACCAGATGTACTACTACCTGAAAAAGTCTATAATCATTAATAGAGAGTTCAAGATCAATCACGCTTCTATAAGTTCAATAGGTCAGATTTGGACTTTTAAAGGGCTTATGAAGCATCAGAAGGAGTCTATAAGTAGAAAGTTCAAGATCGAGGACTCTTTGGCCAGTAATATTTTCAGTAGGTCGATTCTGGTATGGAAAGTTCAAGTTCATGGACTCTTGGACCAGAAATATGTTCAATAGTGAAATATGGACAATTGTCTGGCTGATGTACTACTACCTGAAAAAGTCTATAATCATTAATAGAGAGTTCAAGATCAATCACGCTTCAGTCAGAAATATGTTCAATATGTCAAATCTGAAATACTGCATTGCACTGTCAATGAGTATGTATAGAAAGTTCAAGTTCATAGACTCTTAGGCCAGAAATTCAAGGTGTCTTGAAATATGTTCAAAATATAACATTTGAACTACTGTATGGCTGAAGATACATCGGAAGCAGTCAATGAGCATGTACAGAAAGTTCAAGATCATGGTCTCTTTGACCAGAATATGTTCAGTTGGTCAAATATGGACTTTTGTATGGCTAATGTATTATCAAGAGGAGTCCATATGCATTGAAAGTTAATGTTCAAAGACTCTTTGGACAAAAATATGTTGAGTAGTTCAGATATGGACTATGGACTTCTAAATGGCTTATGAAGCATCAGAAGGAGTCAGAACTCTTTTTCCAGTAATTAGTAGGTCAAAAATTTGTCAACTTTCTGCCTGATTTAATATTGAGAGAAGTCAGTTAGTAAGTTAATATTCAAGGTTTGTGGCCAGAAATATGTTCAGTTGGTAAAACATTTATGGCTGATATAACATCCGAACGAGTCAACAAGAATATTTAGAAAGTTCAAGTTCGAATACTCTTTGGCCAGAAATATGTTGAGTAGGTAAAAAATGGACCTCTGTATGCTTGATTTAACATCAGAAGTAGTCTGTGAGTGTATATATTTTAAAACCTTTTGAGGACCCATTGACCAGAAATATGTCAGATAAGGAATTCGAAATGGCTTATGAACCATCAGAAGGAGTCTATGAGTGTGTTTAGAAAGTTCAAGATCGAGAAATCTTTTTCCAGTAATATGTTCAGTAGTTGAAATATGGACTTCTCTGTGGCTGATTTAACATCAGAAGGAGTCTAAAAGTTTATAATAGTAAAAACATTTTGAGGACTGTTTGGCCAAAATAGTGTTCAATAGGTCAAATATGGACTGTATTTGAGTATATTTGAGTAAGTTAATATTCATGGTCTCTTGGCAGAAACATGTTTAGTAGGTCAAAAATTGAGTTTTGTATGGGTAATGTAACATCAGTAGGATTCTATAGCCTATGTCCTTCTGAGGTTTAAAACCAGGGTCCTCTGTCCAAAGAACTCTTTGGACAGAAATATGTTCAGTAGGTCAAAGAGGGACCTCTGTATACCTGCTATGACACATATAACTATACAACAACAACTAACTTATTCATTTTTGCATTGACGGGAAATTGCATTAGCTTCTGCGTTACAAATAACATACCTCATGTGCAAGGAAAAGATAACACGATCTAATAATGATGCGTTCAATAATAATGTATTGTTATATCTAACTATATAATTTAGATCTTTTATGCAATGGAATGTTACTCCAAAAATGGTATCTCTTCAATGCACAATCGGAACGAGTTAGTTACTGTATGTATGCAATGCACTCATAGCTTATATGTTAATCTCTTTAATGGACATGGGAATGTTTTTTGTCAATGCACAAAGTTAGATTGTTTGTGCAATGCAATTCAACAACATATGTTGTCTCTTTAATGCACATGGGAATGAGTTAGTTCTGGTATGCAATGAAACAAGTGGATTGTATTTTATTTTTCAATGCACAAAGTTAGATCGTTTGTGCAATGCAACAACAGATGTTAATTTCTTTAATTCAAGTGCATAGCTTATATTTTTCAATGCACAATTTTAGATCGTTTATTGCAACGCAAAGACACATATGTCATCTCCTTAATGCACATGGGAATGAGTTAGTTCTGGTATGCAATGAAACAAGTGCATAGCTTATATGTTATTTTTCAATGCGCAAAGTTAGATCGTTTGTACAATTGCAATGCAACAAACATGTTATCCTTTAATGCACATGGGAATGAGTTAGTTCTGGTATGCAATGCAATGCAATGCAAGTGCATAGCTTATATTTTTCAATGCACAATTTTAGATCGTTCATTGCAATGCAAAAACACATATGTCATCTCTTTAATGCACATGGGAATGAGTTAGTTCTGGTATGCAATGCATTGCAATGCAAGTCCATAGCTTATATTTTTCAATGCACAATTTTAGATCGTTTATTGCAATGCAAAAACACATATGTCATCTCTTTAATGCACATGGGAATGAGTTAGTTCTGGTATGCAATTACAATATGTTATTTTTCAATGCACAAAGTTTGATTGTTTGTGCAATTGAAATGCAACAAACATATGTCATCTCTTTAATGCACATGGGAATGAGTTAGTTCTGGTATGCAATGCAATGCAATGCAATGCAATGCAATGCAATGCAATGCAATGCAATAAAATGCAATGCAATAAAATGCAATGCAATAAAATGCAATGCAATGCAATGCAATGCAATGCAATAAAATGCAATGCAATAAAATGCAATGCAATGCAATAAAATGCAATGCAATGCAAGTGCATAACTTATATTTTTCAATTCACAATTTTAGATCGTTTATTGCAATGCAAAAACACATATGTCATCTCTTTAATGCACATGGGAATGAGTTAGTTCTGGTATGCAATTACAATATGTTATTTTTCAATGCACAAAGTTTGATTGTTTGTGCAATTGAAATGCAACAAACATATGTCATCTCTTTAATGCACATGGGAATGAGTTAGTTCTGGTATGCAATGCAATGCAATGCAATAAAATGCAATGCAATGCAAGTGCATAACTTATTTTTTTCAATTCACAATTTTAGATCGTTTATTTCAATGCAAAAACACATATGCAATAAAATGCAATGCAATAAAATGCAATGCAATGCAATGCAATGCAATAAAATGCAATGCAATGCAATGCAATGCAATGCAATAAAATGCAATGCAATGCAATGCAATGCAATAAAATGCAATGCAATGCAATGCAATGCAATGCAATAAAATGCAATGCAATGCAATGCAATGCAATAAAATGCAATGCAATGCAATTCAATGCAATAAAATGCAATGCAATAAAATGCAATGCAATAAAATGCAATGCAATGCAAGTGCACAACTTATATTTTTCAATGCACAATTTTAGATCATTTATTGCAATGCAAAACCACATATGTCATCTCTTTAATGCACATGGGAATGAGTTAGTTCTGGTATGCAGTGCAATGCAATAAAATGCAATGCAATAAAATGCAATGCAATGCAGTGCAATGCAGTGCAATGCAATGCAATGCAATGCAATGCAATGCAATGCAATGCAATGCAATGCAATGCAATAAAATGCAATGCAATGCAATGCAATGCAATGCAATGCAATAAAATGCAATGCAATGCAATAAATGCAATGCAATGCAATGCAATGCAATGCAATGCAATGCAATGCAATGCAATAAAATGCAATGCAATGCAATGCAATGCAATGCAATGCAATGCAATAAAATGCAATGCAATAAAATATAATGCAATGCAATGCAATAAAATGCAATGCAATGCAAGTGCATAACATATTTTTCAATTCACAATTTTAGATCGTTTATTGCAATGCAAAATCACATATGTCATCTTTTTAATGCACATGGGAATGAGTTAGTTCTGGTATGCAATTACAATATGTTATTTTTCAATGCACAAAGTTTGATTGTTTGTGCAATTGAAATGCAACAAACATATGTCATCTCTTTAATGCACATGGGAATGAGTTAGTTCTGGTATGCAATGCAATGCAATGCAATAAAATGCAATGCAATAAAATGCAATGCAATGCAATGCAATGCAATGCAATAAAATGCAATGCAATGCAATGCAATGCAATGCAATGCAATGCAATAAAATGCAATGCAATGCAATGCAATAAAATGCAATGCAATGCAATGCAATAAAATGCAATGCAATGCAATGCAATTCAATGCAATAAAATGCAATGCAATAAAATGCAATGCAATGCAATGCAATAAAATGCAATGCAATGCAAGTGCATAACTTATATTTTTCAATTCACAATTTTAGATCGTTTATTGCAATGCAAACACATATGTCATCTCTTTAATGCACATGGGAATGAGTTAGTTCTGGTATGCAATGCTATGCAATGCAATGCTATGCAATGCAATGCAATGCAATGCAATGCAATGCAATGCAATGCAATGCAATGCAATGCAATAAAATGCAATGCAATGCAATGCAATGCAAGTGCATAGCTTATATTTTTCAATGCACAATTTTAGATCGTTTATTGCAATGCAAAAACACATATTTCAACTCTTTAATGCACATGGGAATGAGTTAGTTCTGGTATGCAATGCAATGCAAGTGCATAGCTTATATTTTTCAATGCACAATTTTAGATAGTTTATTGCAATGCAAAAACACAAATGTCATCTCTTTAATGCACATGGGAATGAGTTAGTTCTGGTATGCAATGCAATGCAAAAAAATGCAATGCAATGCAATACAATGCAAGTGCATAGCATATTTTTCAATGCACAATTTTAGATCATTTATTGCAATGCAAAACCACATATGTCATCTCTTTAATGCACATGGGAATGAGTTAGTTCTGGTATGCAATGAAACAAGTGCATAGTTAATATGATATCTTTCAATACACAAAATTAGATCGTTTGTGCAATTGCAATGCAACAAACATATGTTATCCATTAATGTACATGGGAATGAGTTAGTTCTCCTATGCAATGCAACAACATATGTTATCTCTTTAATGCACATGGGATTGAGTTAGTTCTGGTATGCAAGTGCATAGCTTATATTTTTAAATGCACAATTTTAGATCGTTTATTGCAATGCAAATGCAACAAACATGTTATCCTTTAATGCACATGGGAATGAGTTAGTTCTGGTATGCAATGCAATGCAATGCAATGCAAGTCCACAGCTTATATTTTTCAATGCACAATTTTAGATCGTTTATTGCAATGCGAAAACACATATGTCATCTCTTTAATGCACATGGGAATGAGTTAGTTCTGGCATGCAATGCAATGCAATGCAATGCAATGCAATGCAATAGAATGCAAGTGCATAGCTTATATTTTTCAATGCACAATTTTAGATCGTTAATTGCAATGCAAATACACATATGTCATCTCTTGAATGCACATGGGAATGAGTCAGTTCTGGTATGCAATTACAAAATGTTATTTTTCAATGCACAAAATTACATCGTTTGTGCAATTGCAATGCAAAAACAAATGTTATCTCTTTAATGCACATGGGAATGAGTTAATACTGGTATGCAATGCAATAAAATGCAATGCAAGGCAATGCAATGCAATGCAATGCAATGCAATGCAATGCAATACAATGCAATACAATGCAATGCAATGCAATGCAATGCAATGCAATGCAATGCAATGCAATGCAAGTGCATAGCTTATATTTTTCAATGCACAATTTTAGATCGTTTATTGCAATGCAATAACACAAATGTCATCTCTTTAATGCACATGGGAATGAGTTAGTTCTGGTATGCAATGCAATGCAATAAAATGCAATGCAATGCAATGCAATACAATGCAAGTGCATAGCATATTTTTCAATGCACAATTTTAGATCATTTATTGCAATGCAAAAACACATATGTCATCTCTTTAATGCACATGGGAATGAGTTAGTTCTGGTATGCAATGAAACAAGTGCATAACATATGTTATTTTTCAATGCACAAAGTTAGATCGTTTGTGCAATTGCAATGCAACAAACATATGTTATCCTTTAATGCACATGTGAATGAGTTAGTTCTGGTATGCAATGCAACAAATGGATAGCTTGTATGTAATTTTTTAATGCACAAAGTTAGATCGTTTGTGCAATGCAATGCAACAACACATGTTATCTATTTAATGAACATGGGAATGAGTTAGTTCTGGTATGCAATGCAATGCAACAAGTTTATAGCGTATAAGTAATTTTTCAAGGCACAACGTTAGATCGTCTGTGAAATGCAATGCAACAGCGTACAGTTTATCTCCTCAGAGCACAACGCAATGAGTATGTTATCTCTTTAATGCACATGGGAATGAGTTAGTTTGGTATGCAAGGCAATGCAACAAGTGCAAAGCTTATACGTCAGCCATACAGATGTCCATATTTGACCCAAGGAAAATCTTTCTTGCCAAAGAGTCCTCGATAGACTCCTTTTAATGTTAAATCAGCCATGCAGAAGTCCATATTTGACCTACTGGACATATTGCTGGAAAAAGCCTCCTCAATCTTGAACCTTCTCTACATACTCATAGACTACTACTACTTATTTCTGGTCAAAGTTTCTACAAAAGTTCTTAAACTAAATAAACAAATAGACTCTTTCTGATGTTAAATCAGCTTTACAGAGCTTCCTTTATGAACTGCTGAAAATTTTGTTGACCAAAGTGTCTTTGAACTTTCTCCACAATATAACTTTCTATACATGTTGACTCCTTTTGATGTTCAATCTTGAACATTAGCCATACAATAGTCCATATTTGACCTACTGAACATATTTCTGACCAGAGACCTTGAACATTAAACCTGTTAGCCTTCAGCGCCACTTTTGAAAAATCCCCAGAAATTGCATTCTCAACCGAAAACAGATTCAGTTCATTGACGCTTTGTCCTAAAAGCACAAGCATGATCTCATTTGAAAGCTGACACCTGGCACTTTATTGGAAATGTAGAATGAATTATTGTCATAATGAAAAAAAAAATTATGAATAGCTTCAAAGTTGTGTAAGTTATTAGAAATGTATTTTTATGAAACATCTTCATGAAAATTAAATTGAAGTTGGCCCGTCAGCACTCTAGAAATGCACTCCAGCTAAAGACACATGTCTGACCATGTTATATTTAAAATTTGAAGGTGATAAGTCTAAAACTCTGTATTTTGTTAAATGTTTTTCAAGATCATCTCAAATGACTTTATTTTGAATTGACTCTAAAATGCAAACTTGTGTTTATTGTCATCTATTAGCATCTATTCAGTCTATTGTCTCTATTGTTTTGTGGTGCAAACGAGACCCATTCAGTGACAGTCTCTCCTGCTCACATTTACACCTCTCCAGCCTGCTTATGGCCATAAATATGCTTTTCCTTTGTCTCCATTATAATGCCTAACGACTGGCTATTCACGTTTTTTCACCCCCTAATTTCTTTCATAATCTTCACTTCACATTTGAAACTGTATCAAATGCCTTTCTTAAATAAAGAAATATTTCAGTAAGCATTCCGATTTAGAAAAAAATCATAAAAAATAACAGCTAGATGGCAGGTGCAACTAGAGAGCTAGCTAGCATGTTAGCTTAGCACACCATCAATACACGACAATTTATGAGATTAAAACCATGTGTGTGCTCCAAACTTACTTTATAGCGCAAGTCGAGTGTTTTAAATAATCTTCTATGATCTTATTTGGCTTCAGAAAAGAAAATCAGACAGAACATATATTATGGTATGGTATTCTGCACAATGCTAAAGTCTATATCGATTAGCATTACATTATAAATATAATCTATTATTATAAAAATACCTGACATGACTCGAAGAACACAGGTAAATCAAATATCATTGCAATCATGTTTATTGTCTTCAAAACATCTTTATCTGCATGTTACAGCGATCTCTGATAGCGTTGTTTATGTGAGTGACGTCCTGGAAGGTCACAGGTTATGGTTCTTCTTTGTGAGTGCAGTGTGCACCATATTTGGAAAAATTATGTGCAAATGGCGCCCTCAGTCTGCTGTATGGATTGAAAACACAGTACATCAGAGTATCCAGCGCTCTTTATGTTTAGATCGACGCATTTGGATATAAATTCAATAAATATTATTCCTGTCTATAGAAATATGATGTAAACCTATGAGAATCTATCAATATTTCTCCAAATCTGCACATTTTTGAGCCAAAAGCCCTGAGGGACGTTGTTTTGTCACGCGTTCTCATGACAACACGGGAGTTTTTTTTTGAATGGACGCGGCTGATGCTCATAATTCATATTAAAGGTATCGACTCATTTTTTCAATACATAAATCCTGACACAAATTAAGACATAACTGTCACTATAAGTTTCTCAGAATACAATAGTGGTCAAATACTGAAACGTGAGACTTATATCTTTTTAATGATGTATAGTTTGTCAAGGTAATAACATTAAATCTGATAGTAACTTTGAACTATATAAAAAAAAAACGCTTCAGTGCGTCCTCGCTCTGGTGAAGGCTAACAGGTTTTAACTTACTATAAATACTTCTCGTACTATAAAGACTTCTCGTGATGTTTTACCAGCCAGACAGTAGTCCATATTTGATCGATTGAACATATGTTTGGCCAAAGACTCCTCAAAATGTTTTTTTACTATTGTAAATGTATCAACCCCTTCTGATGTTAAAATAGCCATACAGAAGTCCATATTTGACATTCTGAATTTTTTTCTGGCCAAAGGTACTCGATCTTGGACTATCTATACATACTCATAGACTCCTTCTGATGCTTCATAAGCCATTTAGATGTCAATATCTGAACTATTGAACTTATTTCTGCTCAAAGGGTTCTCAAAAGTTTATAAACTATATAAAGTTATAGACTCATTCTGATGATAAATCATCAGGTCCCCTTTTTGACCTAATGAACATCTGGCCAAAGAGTTCTTGAACATTATCTTGTTATACATACAGATTGACTTCTTGTTATGTTATATTAACCAGCCAGTAGTCCATATTTGACCCAAGGAAAATATTTCTGGTAAAACAGTCCTCGATCTTGGACTTTCTATACATATTCATAGACTCCTTCTGATGCTTCATAAGCCATATAGATGTCAATATCTGACCTATCGAATTTATTTCTGGTCAAAGGGTCCTCAAGAGGTTTTAAACTAAATAAACTTATAGACTCCTTCTGATGATAAATCAGCTATACAGTGGTCCCTTTTTGACATAATGAACATATTTCTGGCCAAAGAGTTCTTGAACATTATCTTACTATACATACAGATTGACTTTTTGCGATGTTATATTAACCATCCAGTAGTCCATTTTTGCATTCATACATTCTTGCAGACTCCTTTTGATGTTACATCCGCCATACAAAAGTAATTTTTTGACCAACTTAACATATTTCTTGCCAGAGTCCTTGAACATTATCTCACTATACATACAGACTGACTTCTCGTAATGTTATATCAGGCAGAGAGTAATCCAAACTTGACCGATTGAAACATTTTTAGTCCAAAGAATTTTCTTTACTATTATAAACTTATCAACTCCTTCTAATGTTAAATTTTTAACATTAACTTTCTATACTTATAGACTCCTTTTGACCTGCTGAACACATTTCTGGCCAAAGATTAATTTACCATAAATTCAGATCAGCCAGACGCCAGTCAAAATTTTAACTACTAAAAATATTTCTGGCCAAGGAGTACTCGAAACTTTAACTTTCTACACATACTTGTTGACTCCTGATGTAAAGCCATACTGAAGTTCATATTTGACCCAACGAATATTTTTCTGGCCAATGAATCCTCGATCTCAAACTTTCTATACAAGACCCCTTTTGATGCTTTATAAGCCATATAGATGTTCTTATTGAAGTCCATATCTGACTGATTAAACATATTTCTGGTCAAAGGGTCCTCAAATGCTTTTAAATTATATACGCTTTGAGACTCCTTCTGATGATAAATCAGGCAGACAGAATTCCATATTTGACCTACTGCAGATTTGACCTAATTTGATATTACTGAGATTTTTATTGTGTTTACAGGGGCAATGCACATTAATAAACATAAATGTAAATGTGCCAGAATTAGCCTAAAAGGCTATTTTACATCTGTAGACCCTTGACAGAATGTTAAGAAAAAGTCACCCTAAAAACAGAGACAAAACATCACACATATACACATCATATGACCATATATACATATACACATAAATACACACATATATACGCATATACATATATCAGCCTGAAAAATTTAATATTTGGCCTACTTAACATTTTTCTGGCCAAAGAATACTCGAAACTTGAAATTTCTATACATACTCATTGACTTCTTCTTATGTTATATCAGCCATACAGAAGTCCACTGTTGGCCCAAAGAACATATTTCTGGCCAGAGTTCTCAATTTGAACTTTCTCAATCTGAACTTTCATAGACTCTTTCTGATTCGTCATAAGCCATATAGGTGTCCATATCTGGCGAATTGAAAATGTTTTTGGCAAAAAGGGTCCTCACAAGTTAGCTAACTGAATACTGATAGACTTATTCTGATGATAAATCACTTAAATCACTATGTGACCCTCTGAATGTATTTTTAGCCAAAGAACCATAGAACATTAACTTCATATACATATTGATTCAAGAGTCAAAATTTGACCTCTGTATGGCTGATTTATTATCAGAAGGAGTCTATGATTTTACATAGTTTAAAAACGTTTAAGGAACCTTTGACCAGAAATAATAATAGGCCATTTATGGACATATATATGGCTTATGAAAAATCAGAAGGAGACTATGAGTATGTATAGAAAGTTCAAGATTGAGGACACTTTGGCCAGAAAAATGTTCCTTGGGTCAATTATGGACTTCTGTATAGCTGACCTAACATCAGATGGAGTCACAGAGTATGTATAAAAAAGGTCAAGTTTCGAGTACTCTTTGGCAAGAAACATTTTCAGTAGGTCAAATATGAATATGTAGTAAGTTAATGTTCAAAAAATCTTAGGCCAGAAATATGTTCGGTAGTTCAAAAAGGGGCCTCTGTCTGGCTGATTGAACATCAGAAGGAGTCTATGAGTTTAAATAGTTTAAAACCATTTGAGGACCCATTGACCAGAAATGACTCTTTGGCCAGTAATATTGTCAGTAGGTCGATTCTGGTATGGAAAGGACAAGTTCATGGACTCTTGGACCAGAAATATGTTCAATAGTGAAATATGGACAATTGTCTGGCTGATGTACTACTAACTGAAAGAGTCTATAATCATTAATAGAGAGTTCAAGATCAATCACGCTTCAGTCAGAAATATGTTCAATATGTCAAATCTGAAATACTGCATAGCAATGTCAATGAGTATGTATAGAAAGTTCAAAATCGAGGACTGTTTTACCAGAAATATTTTCAGTTATGGACTCCTATCTGGCTAATATAACATCGCAAGAAGTCAATCTGTATATATTATAGTAAGTTAAAGTTCAAGAACTCTTAGGTCTGAAATATGTTCATCAGTTCAAAAAGGGGCCTCTGTATAACCGATTTAACCTCAGAATGAGTCTATAAGTTTATCTCGCTTAAAACCTTTTGAGGAACCTTTGACCAGAAATAAATTCAATAGGTCAGATATGGACTTCTATATGCCTTATGGAGCATCAGGAGGAGTCTATATATAAAGTTCAAGATTGAGGACTCTTTGGCCAGAAATATATTCCTTGGGTCAAATATGGACTTCTTTATGGCTGACATAACCTCAAAAGGAGTCAACGAGTATGTATAGAAAGTTCAAGTTCATAAACTCTTAGGCCAGAAATATGTTCAGTAGTTCAAAAAGGGGCCTCTGTATTACTGATTTAACATCAGAATAAGTCTATGAGTTTATATCGCTTAAAACCTTTTAAGGACCCATTGACCAGAAATAAGTTCAATAGGTCAGATTTGGACTTTTAAAGGGCTTATGAAGCATCAGAAGGAGTCTATAAGTAGAAAGTTCAAGATCAAGGACTCTTTGGCCAGTAATATTTTCAGAAGGTCGATTCTGGTATGGAAAGTTCAAGTTCATGGACTCTTGGACCAGAAATATGTTCAATAGTGAAATATGGACAATTGTCTGGCTGATGTACTACTACCTGAAAAAGTCTATAATCATTAATAGAGAGTTCAAGATAAATCACGCTTCAGTCAGAAATATGTTCAATATGTCAAATCTGAAATACTGCATAGCAATGTCAATGAGTATGTATAGAAAGTTCAAAATCGAGGACTGTTTTACCAGAAATATTTTCAGTTATGGACTCCTGTCTGGCTAATATAACATCGCAAGAAGTCAATCTGTATATATTATAGTAAGTTAAAGTTCAAGAACTCTTAGGTCTGAAATATGTTCATCAGTTCAAAAAGGGGCCTCTGTATAACCGATTTAACCTCAGAATGAGTCTATAAGTTTATCTCGCTTAAAACCTTTTGAGGAACCTTTGACCAGAAATAAATTCAATAGGTCAAATATGGACTTCTATATGCCTTATGGAGCATCAGGAGGAGTCTATATATAAAGTTCAAGATTGAGGACTCTTTGGCCAGAAATATATTCCTTGGGTCAAATATGGACTTCTTTATGGCTGACATAACCTTAAAAGGAGTCAACGAGTATGTATAGAAAGTTCAAGTTCAAGATCTCTTGGCCAATAATATTTTCAGTAGGTCGATTCTGGTATGGAAAGTTCAAGTTCATGGACTCTTGGACCAGAAATATATTCCTTGGGTCAAATATGGACTTCTTTGTTAACCTCAAAAGGAGTCAACGAGTATGTATAGAAAGTTCAAGTTCATAGACTCTTATGCCAGAAATATGTTCAGTAGTTCAAAAAGGGGCCTCTGTATTACTGATTTAACATCAGAATAAGTCTATGAGTTTATATCGCTTAAAACCTTTTGAGGACCCATTGACCACAAATAAGTTCAATAGGTCAGATTTGGACTTTTAAAGGGCTTATGAAGCATCAGAAGGAGTCTATAAGTAGAAAGTTCAAGATCGAGGACTCTTTGGCCTAAATATTTTCAGTAGGTCGATTCTGGTATGGAAAGTTCAAGTACATGGACTCTTGGACCAGAAATATGTTCAATAGTGAAATATGGACAATTGTCTGGCTGATGTACTACTACCTGAAAGAGTCTATAATCATTAATAGAGAGTTCAAGATCAATCACGCTTCAGTCAGAAATATGTTCAATAAGTGAAATCTGAAATACTGCATGGCTGAAGAAACATCAGATTCTAGAGTCTATGAGTGTGTTTTGATTGTTCAAGATCGAGGACTCTTTTGCTAGAAAAATGTTCAGTAGATAATTTATGGGCTGCTGTGTGGCTGATGAATCATCATAAGGAGTCTATGAGCATGTATAAAAAGTTCAAAATCGAGGACTGTTTTACCAGAATTTTTTTCAGCGGGTAAATTATAGCCTGTCTGGCTACTATAACATCGCAAGAAGTCAATCTGTATATATGGAAGTTAAAGTTCAAGAACTCTTAAGTCAGAAATATGTTCATCTGTTCAAAAAGGGACCTCTGTATTACCGATTTAACATCAGAATGATCGCAAGCTTATATCGCTTAAAACCTTTTGAGGACGCTTTGATCAGATGTACTACTACCTGAAAAAGTCTATAATCATTAATAGAGAGTTCAAGATCAATCACGCTTCTATAAGTTCAATAGGTCAGATTTGGACTTTTAAAGTGCTTATGAAGCATCAGAAGGAGTCTATAAGTAGAAAGTTCAAGATCGAGGACTCTTTGACCAGTAATATTTTCAGTAGGTCGATTCTGGTATGGAAAGTTCAAGTTCATGGACTCTTGGACCAGAAATATGTTCAATAGTTAAATATGGACAATTGTCTGGCTGATGTACTACTACCTGAAAGAGTCGATAATCATTAATAGAGAGTTTAAGATCAATCATGCTTCAGTCAGAAATATGTACAATAAGTCAAATCTGAAATACTGCATGGCTGAAGAAACATCAGAATCTAGAGTCTATGAGTGTGTTTTGATTGTTCAAGATCGAGGACTCTTTTGCCAGAAAAATGTTCAGTAGGTAATTTATGGGCTGCTGTGTGGCTGATGAATCATCATAAGGAGTCTATGAGCATGTATAAAAAGTTCAAAATCGAGAACTGTTTTACCAGAAATATTTTCAGCGGGTCAATTATAGCCTGTCTTGCTACTATAACATCGCAAGAAGTCAATCTGGATATATGGAAGTTAAAGTTCAAGAACTCTTAAGTCAGAAATATGTTCATCTGTTCAAAAAGGGACCTCGGTAGTACCGATTTAACATCAAATTGATCGCAAGTTTATATCGCTTAAAACCTTTTGAGGACCCTTTGACCAGAAATAAGTTCAATAGGTCAGATATGAACTTCTATACGGCTTATGGAGCATCAGGAGGAGTCTATATAGAAAGTTCAAGATTGAGGACTCTTTGGCCAGAAATATATTCCTTGGGTCAATTCTGGACTTCTTTATGGGTGACATAACCTTAAAAGGAGTCAACGAGTATGTATAGAAAGTTCAAGTTCAAGATCTCTTTGGCCAATAATATTTTCAGTAGGTCGATTCTGGTATGGAAAGTTCAAGTTCATGGACTCTTGGACCAGAAATATATTCCTTGGGTCAAATATGGACTTCTTTATGGCTGACATAACCTCAAAAGGAGTCAACGAGTATGTATAGAAAGTTCAAGTTCATAGACTCTTATGCCAGAAATATGTTCAGTCGTTCAAAAAGGGGCCTCTGTATTACTGATTTAACATCAGAATAAGTCTATGAGTTTATATCGCTTAAAACCTTTTGAGAACCCATTGACCACAAATAAGTTCAATAGGTCAGATTTGGACTTTTAAAGGGCTTATGAAGCATCAGAAGGAGTCTATAAGTAGAAAGTTCAAGATCGAGGACTCTTTGGCCAGTAATATTTTCAGTAGGTCGATTCTGGTATGGAAAGTTCAAGTTCATGGACTCTTGGACAAGAAATATGTTCAATAGTGAAATATGGACAATTGTCTGGCTGATGTACTACTACCTGAAAAAGTCTATAATCATTAATAGAGAGTTCAAGATCAATCACGCTTCAGTCAGAAATATGTTCAATAAGTCAAATCTGAAATACTGCATGGCTGAAGAAACATCAGATTCTAGAGTCTATGAGTGTGTTTTGATTGCTCAAGATCGAGGACTCTTTTGCTAGAAAAATGTTCAGTAGATAATTTATGGGCTGCTGTGTGGCTGATGAATCATCATAAGGAGTCTATGAGCATGTATAAAAAGTTCAAAATCGAGGACTGTTTTACCAGAATTTTTTTCAGCGGGTAAATTATAGCCTGCCTGGCTACTATAACATCGCAAGAAGTCAATCTGTATATATGGAAGTTAAAGTTCAAGAACTCTTAAGTCAGAAATATGTTCATCTGTTCAAAAAGGGACCTCTGTATTACCGATTTAACATCAGAATGATCGCAAGCTTATATCGCTTAAAACCTTTTGAGGACCCTTTGATCAGAAATAAGTTCAATATGGACTTCTATACGGCTTATGGAGCATCAGGAGGAGTCTATATAGAAAAATCAAGATTGAGGACTCTTTGGCCAGAAATATATTCCTTGGGTCAATTATGGACTTCTTTATGGCTAACATAACCTCAAAAGGAGTCAACGAGTATGTATAGAAAGTTCAAGAACTCTTAGGCCAGAAATATGTTCTGTAGTTAGAAAAGGGGCCTCTTTATTACTGATTTCACATCAGAATAAGTCTATGAGTTTATATCGCTTAAAACCTTTTGAGGACCCATTGACCAGAAATAAGTTCAATAGGTCAGATTTGGAATTTTAAAGGGCTTATGAAGCATCAGAAGGAGTCTATAAGTAGAAAGTTCAAGATCGAGGACTCTTTGGCCAGTAATATTTTCAGTAGGTCGATTCTGGTATGGAAAGGTCAAGTTCATGGACTCTTGGACCAGAAATATGTTCAATAATGAAATATGGACAATTGTCTGGCTGATGTACTACTACCTGAAAGAGTCTACAATCATTAATAGAGAGTTCAAGATCAATCACGCTTCAGTCAGAAATATGTTCAATAAGTCAAATCTGAAATACTGCATGGCTGAAGAAACATCCGATTCTAGAGTCTATGAGTGTGTTTTGATTGTTCAAGATCGAGGACTCTTTTTTCAGAAAAATGTTCAGTAGATAATTTATGGGCTGCTGTGTGGCTGATGAATCATCATAAGGAGTCTATGAGCATGTATAAAAAGTTCAAAATCGAGAACTGTTTTACCAGAAATATTTTCAGCGGGTCAATTATAGCCTGTCTTGCTACTATAACATCGCAAGAAGTCAATCTGGATATATGGAAGTTAAAGTTCAAGAACTCTTAAGTCAGAAATATGTTCATCTGTTCAAAAAGGGACCTCTGTAGTACCGATTTAACATCAAATTGATCGCAAGTTTATATCGCTTAAAACCTTTTGAGGACCCTTTGACCAGAAATAAGTTCAATAGGTCAGATATGAACTTCTATACGGCTTATGGAGCATCAGGAGGAGTCTATATAGAAAGTTCAAGATTGAGGACTCTTTGGCCAGAAATATATTCCTTGGGTCAATTATGGACTTCTTTATGGGTGACATAACCTTAAAAGGAGTCAACGAGTATGTATAGAAAGTTCAAGTTCAAGATCTCTTTGGCCAATAATATTTTCAGTAGGTCGATTCTGGTATGGAAAGTTCAAGTTCATGGACTCTTGGACCAGAAATATATTCCTTGGGTCAAATATGGACTTCTTTATGGCTGACATAACCTCAAAAGGAGTCAACGAGTATGTATAGAAAGTTCAAGTTCATAGACTCTTATGCCAGAAATATGTTCAGTCGTTCAAAAAGGGGCCTCTGTATTACTGATTTAACATCAGAATAAGTCTATGAGTTTATATCGCTTAAAACCTTTTGAGGACCCATTGACCACAAATAAGTTCAATAGGTCAGATTTGGACTTTTAAAAGGGCTTATGAAGCATCAGAAGGAGTCTATAAGTAGAAAGTTCAAGATCGAGGACTCTTTGGCCAGTAATATTTTCAGTAGGATGATTCTGGTATGGAAAGTTCAAGTTCATGGACTCTTGGACCAGAAATATGTTCAACAGTGAAATATGGACAATTGTCTGGCTGATGTACTACTACCTGAAAGAGTCGATAATCATTAATAGAGAGTTCAAGATCAATCACGCTTCAGTCAGAAATATGTTCAATAAGTCAAATCTGAAATACTGCATGGCTGAAGAAACATCAGAATCTAGAGTCTATGAGTGTGTTTTGATTGTTCAAGATCAAGGACTCTTTTGCCAGAAAAATGTTCAGTAGGTAATTTATGGGCTGCTGTGTGGCTGATGAATCATCATAAGGAGTCTATGAGCATGTATAAAAAGTTCAAAATCGAGAACTGTTTTACCAGAAATATTTTCAGCGGGTCAATTATAGCCTGTCTTGCTACTATAACATCACAAGAAGTCAATCTGGATATATGGAAGTTAAAGTTCAAGAACTCTTAAGTCAGAAATATGTTCATCTGTTCAAAAAGGGACCTCTGTAGTACCGATTTAACATCAAATTGATCGCAAGTTTATATTGCTTAAAACCTTTTGAGGACCCTTTGACCAGAAATAAGTTCAATAGGTCAGATATGAACTTCTATACGGCTTATGGAGCATCAGGAGGAGTCTATATAGAAAGTTCAAGATTGAGGACTCTTTGGCCAGAAATATATTCCTTGGGTCAATTATGGACTTCTTTATGGGTGACATAACCTTAAAAGGAGTCAACGAGTATGTATAGAAAGTTCAAGTTCAAGATCTCTTTGGCCAATAATATTTTCAGTAGGTCGATTCTGGTATGGAAAGTTCAAGTTCATGGACTCTTGGACCAGAAATATATTCCTTGGGTCAAATATGGACTTCTTTATGGCTGACATAACCTCAAAAGGAGTCAACGAGTATGTATAGAAAGTTCAAGTTCATAGACTCTTATGCCAGAAATATGTTCAGTCGTTCAAAAAGGGGCCTCTGTATTACTGATTTAACATCAGAATAAGTCTATGAGTTTATATCGCTTAAAACCTTTTGAGGACCCATTGACCACAAATAAGTTCAATAGGTCAGATTTGGACTTTTAAAGGGCTTATGAAGCATCAGAAGGAGTCTATAAGTAGAAAGTTCAAGATCGAGGACTCTTTGGCCAGTAATATTTTCAGTAGGATGATTCTGGTATGGAAAGTTCAAGTTCATGGACTCTTGGACCAGAAATATGTTCAACAGTGAAATATGGACAATTGTCTGGCTGATGTACTACTACCTGAAAGAGTCGATAATCATTAATAGAGAGTTCAAGATCAATCACCTTCAGTCAGAAATATGTTCAATAAGTCAAATCTGAAATACTGCATGGCTGAAGAAACATCAGAATCTAGAGTCTATGAGTGTGTTTTGATTGTTCAAGATCAAGGACTCTTTTGCCAGAAAAATGTTCAGTAGGTAATTTATGGGCTGCTGTGTGGCTGATGAATCATCATAAGGAGTCTATGAGCATGTATAAAAAGTTCAAAATCGAGAACTGTTTTACCAGAAATATTTTCAGCGGGTCAATTATCGCCTGTCTGGCTACTATAACATCGCAAGAAGTCAATCTGTATATATGGAAGTTAAAGTTCAAGAACTCTTAAGTCAGAAATATGTTCATCTGTTCAAAAAGGGACCTCTGTAGTACCAATTTAACATCAGAATGATCGCGTTTATATCGCTTAAAACCTTTTGAGGACCCTTTGACCAGAAATAAGTTCAATATGGACTTCTATACGGCTTATGGAGCATCAGGAGGAGTCTATATAGAAAGTTCAAGATTTAGGACTCTTTGGCCAGAAATATATTCCTTGGGTCAAATATGGACTTCTTTATGGCTGACGTAACCTCAAAAGGAGTCAACGAGTATGTATAGAAAGTTCAAGTTCAAGAACTCATAGGCCAGAAATATGTTCAGTAGTTTAAAAAGGGGCCTCTGTATTACTGATTTAACATCAGAATAAGTCTATGAGTTTATATCGCTTAAAACCTTTTGAGGACCCATTGACCAGATGTACTACTACCTGAAAAAGTCTATAATCATTAATAGAGAGTTCAAGATCAATCACGCTTCTATAAGTTCAATAGGTCAGATTTGGACTTTTAAAGGGCTTATGAAGCATCAGAAGGAGTCTATAAGTAGAAAGTTCAAGATCGAGGACTCTTTGGCCAGTAATATTTTCAGTAGGTCGATTCTGGTATGGAAAGTTCAAGTTCATGGACTCTTGGACCAGAAATATGTTCAATAGTGAAATATGGACAATTGTCTGGCTGATGTACTACTACCTGAAAAAGTCTATAATCATTAATAGAGAGTTCAAGATCAATCACGCTTCAGTCAGAAATATGTTCAATATGTCAAATCTGAAATACTGCATTGCACTGTCAATGAGTATGTATAGAAAGTTCAAGTTCATAGACTCTTAGGCCAGAAATTCAAGGTGTCTTGAAATATGTTCAAAATATAACATTTGAACTACTGTATGGCTGAAGATACATCGGAAGCAGTCAATGAGCATGTACAGAAAGTTCAAGATCATGGTCTCTTTGACCAGAATATGTTCAGTTGGTCAAATATGGACTTTTGTATGGCTAATGTATTATCAAGAGGAGTCCATATGCATTGAAAGTTAATGTTCAAAGACTCTTTGGACAAAAATATGTTGAGTAGTTCAGATATGGACTATGGACTTCTAAATGGCTTATGAAGCATCAGAAGGAGTCAGAACTCTTTTTCCAGTAATTAGTAGGTCAAAAATTTGTCAACTTTCTGCCTGATTTAATATTGAGAGAAGTCAGTTAGTAAGTTAATATTCAAGGTTTGTGGCCAGAAATATGTTCAGTTGGTAAAACATTTATGGCTGATATAACATCCGAACGAGTCAACAAGAATATTTAGAAAGTTCAAGTTCGAATACTCTTTGGCCAGAAATATGTTGAGTAGGTAAAAAATGGACCTCTGTATGCTTGATTTAACATCAGAAGTAGTCTGTGAGTGTATATATTTTAAAACCTTTTGAGGACCCATTGACCAGAAATATGTCAGATAAGGAATTCGAAATGGCTTATGAACCATCAGAAGGAGTCTATGAGTGTGTTTAGAAAGTTCAAGATCGAGAAATCTTTTTCCAGTAATATGTTCAGTAGTTGAAATATGGACTTCTCTGTGGCTGATTTAACATCAGAAGGAGTCTAAAAGTTTATAATAGTAAAAACATTTTGAGGACTGTTTGGCCAAAATAGTGTTCAATAGGTCAAATATGGACTGTATTTGAGTATATTTGAGTAAGTTAATATTCATGGTCTCTTGGCAGAAACATGTTTAGTAGGTCAAAAATTGAGTTTTGTATGGGTAATGTAACATCAGTAGGATTCTATAGCCTATGTCCTTCTGAGGTTTAAAACCAGGGTCCTCTGTCCAAAGAACTCTTTGGACAGAAATATGTTCAGTAGGTCAAAGAGGGACCTCTGTATACCTGCTATGACACATATAACTATACAACAACAACTAACTTATTCATTTTTGCATTGACGGGAAATTGCATTAGCTTCTGCGTTACAAATAACATACCTCATGTGCAAGGAAAAGATAACACGATCTAATAATGATGCGTTCAATAATAATGTATTGTTATATCTAACTATATAATTTAGATCTTTTATGCAATGGAATGTTACTCCAAAAATGGTATCTCTTCAATGCACAATCGGAACGAGTTAGTTACTGTATGTATGCAATGCACTCATAGCTTATATGTTAATCTCTTTAATGGACATGGGAATGTTTTTTGTCAATGCACAAAGTTAGATTGTTTGTGCAATGCAATTCAACAACATATGTTGTCTCTTTAATGCACATGGGAATGAGTTAGTTCTGGTATGCAATGAAACAAGTGGATTGTATTTTATTTTTCAATGCACAAAGTTAGATCGTTTGTGCAATGCAACAACAGATGTTAATTTCTTTAATTCAAGTGCATAGCTTATATTTTTCAATGCACAATTTTAGATCGTTTATTGCAACGCAAAGACACATATGTCATCTCCTTAATGCACATGGGAATGAGTTAGTTCTGGTATGCAATGAAACAAGTGCATAGCTTATATGTTATTTTTCAATGCGCAAAGTTAGATCGTTTGTACAATTGCAATGCAACAAACATGTTATCCTTTAATGCACATGGGAATGAGTTAGTTCTGGTATGCAATGCAATGCAATGCAAGTGCATAGCTTATATTTTTCAATGCACAATTTTAGATCGTTCATTGCAATGCAAAAACACATATGTCATCTCTTTAATGCACATGGGAATGAGTTAGTTCTGGTATGCAATGCATTGCAATGCAAGTCCATAGCTTATATTTTTCAATGCACAATTTTAGATCGTTTATTGCAATGCAAAAACACATATGTCATCTCTTTAATGCACATGGGAATGAGTTAGTTCTGGTATGCAATTACAATATGTTATTTTTCAATGCACAAAGTTTGATTGTTTGTGCAATTGAAATGCAACAAACATATGTCATCTCTTTAATGCACATGGGAATGAGTTAGTTCTGGTATGCAATGCAATGCAATGCAATGCAATGCAATGCAATGCAATGCAATGCAATGCAATAAAATGCAATGCAATAAAATGCAATGCAATAAAATGCAATGCAATGCAATGCAATGCAATGCAATAAAATGCAATGCAATAAAATGCAATGCAATGCAATAAAATGCAATGCAATGCAAGTGCATAACTTATATTTTTCAATTCACAATTTTAGATCGTTTATTGCAATGCAAAAACACATATGTCATCTCTTTAATGCACATGGGAATGAGTTAGTTCTGGTATGCAATTACAATATGTTATTTTTCAATGCACAAAGTTTGATTGTTTGTGCAATTGAAATGCAACAAACATATGTCATCTCTTTAATGCACATGGGAATGAGTTAGTTCTGGTATGCAATGCAATGCAATGCAATAAAATGCAATGCAATGCAAGTGCATAACTTATTTTTTTCAATTCACAATTTTAGATCGTTTATTTCAATGCAAAAACACATATGCAATAAAATGCAATGCAATAAAATGCAATGCAATGCAATGCAATGCAATAAAATGCAATGCAATGCAATGCAATGCAATGCAATAAAATGCAATGCAATGCAATGCAATAAAATGCAATGCAATGCAATGCAATGCAATGCAATAAAATGCAATGCAATGCAATGCAATGCAATAAAATGCAATGCAATGCAGTTCAATGCAATAAAATGCAATGCAATAAAATGCAATGCAATAAAATGCAATGCAATGCAAGTGCACAACTTATATTTTTCAATGCACAATTTTAGATCATTTATTGCAATGCAAAACCACATATGTCATCTCTTTAATGCACATGGGAATGAGTTAGTTCTGGTATGCAGTGCAATGCAATAAAATGCAATGCAATAAAATGCAATGCAATGCAGTGCAATGCAGTGCAATGCAATGCAATGCAATGCAATGCAATGCAATGCAATGCAATGCAATGCAATGCAATAAAATGCAATGCAATGCAATGCAATGCAATGCAATAAAATGCAATGCAATGCAATAAATGCAATGCAATGCAATGCAATGCAATGCAATGCAATGCAATAAAATGCAATGCAATGCAATGCAATGCAATGCAATGCAATAAAATGCAATGCAATAAAATATAATGCAATGCAATGCAATAAAATGCAATGCAATGCAAGTGCATAACATATTTTTCAATTCACAATTTTAGATCGTTTATTGCAATGCAAAATCACATATGTCATCTTTTTAATGCACATGGGAATGAGTTAGTTCTGGTATGCAATTACAATATGTTATTTTTCAATGCACAAAGTTTGATTGTTTGTGCAATTGAAATGCAACAAACATATGTCATCTCTTTAATGCACATGGGAATGAGTTAGTTCTGGTATGCAATGCAATGCAATGCAATAAAATGCAATGCAATAAAATGCAATGCAATGCAATGCAATGCAATAAAATGCAATGCAATGCAATGCAATGCAATGCAATGCAATGCAATAAAATGCAATGCAATGCAATGCAATAAAATGCAATGCAATGCAATGCAATAAAATGCAATGCAATGCAATGCAATGCAATGCAATGCAATGCAATGCAATTCAATGC
Source organism: Phoxinus phoxinus (assembly GCF_949152265.1). NCBI lineage: Eukaryota > Metazoa > Chordata > Actinopteri > Cypriniformes > Leuciscidae > Phoxinus > Phoxinus phoxinus. Next base: position 27,097,787 of record NC_136898.1, on the reverse strand, counting down.
AATAAAATGCAATGCAATAAAATGCAATGCAATGCAATGCAATAAAATGCAATGCAATGCAAGTGCATAACTTATATTTTTCAATTCACAATTTTAGATCGTTTATTGCAATGCAAACACATATGTCATCTCTTTAATGCACATGGGAATGAGTTAGTTCTGGTATGCAATGCTATGCAATGCAATGCTATGCAATGCAATGCAATGCAATGCAATGCAATGCAATGCAATGCAATGCAATGCAATGCAATAAAATGCAATGCAATGCAATGCAATGCAATGCAAGTGCATAGCTTATATTTTTCAATGCACAATTTTAGATCGTTTATTGCAATGCAAAAACACATATTTCAACTCTTTAATGCACATGGGAATGAGTTAGTTCTGGTATGCAATGCAATGCAAGTGCATAGCTTATATTTTTCAATGCACAATTTTAGATAGTTTATTGCAATGCAAAAACACAAATGTCATCTCTTTAATGCACATGGGAATGAGTTAGTTCTGGTATGCAATGCAATGCAAAAAAATGCAATGCAATGCAATACAATGCAAGTGCATAGCATATTTTTCAATGCACAATTTTAGATCATTTATTGCAATGCAAAACCACATATGTCATCTCTTTAATGCACATGGGAATGAGTTAGTTCTGGTATGCAATGAAACAAGTGCATAGTTAATATGATATCTTTCAATACACAAAATTAGATCGTTTGTGCAATTGCAATGCAACAAACATATGTTATCCATTAATGTACATGGGAATGAGTTAGTTCTCCTATGCAATGCAACAACATATGTTATCTCTTTAATGCACATGGGATTGAGTTAGTTCTGGTATGCAAGTGCATAGCTTATATTTTTAAATGCACAATTTTAGATCGTTTATTGCAATGCAAATGCAACAAACATGTTATCCTTTAATGCACATGGGAATGAGTTAGTTCTGGCATGCAATGCAATGCAATGCAATGCAAGTCCACAGCTTATATTTTTCAATGCACAATTTTAGATCGTTTATTGCAATGCGAAAACACATATGTCATCTCTTTAATGCACATGGGAATGAGTTAGTTCTGGCATGCAATGCAATGCAATGCAATGCAATGCAATGCAATAGAATGCAAGTGCATAGCTTATATTTTTCAATGCACAATTTTAGATCGTTAATTGCAATGCAAATACACATATGTCATCTCTTGAATGCACATGGGAATGAGTCAGTTCTGGTATGCAATTACAAAATGTTATTTTTCAATGCACAAAATTACATCGTTTGTGCAATTGCAATGCAAAAACAAATGTTATCTCTTTAATGCACATGGGAATGAGTTAATACTGGTATGCAATGCAATAAAATGCAATGCAAGGCAATGCAATGCAATGCAATGCAATGCAATGCAATGCAATGCAATGCAATACAATGCAATACAATGCAATGCAATGCAATGCAATGCAATGCAATGCAATGCAATGCAATGCAAGTGCATAGCTTATATTTTTCAATGCACAATTTTAGATCGTTTATTGCAATGCAATAACACAAATGTCATCTCTTTAATGCACATGGGAATGAGTTAGTTCTGGTATGCAATGCAATGCAATAAAATGCAATGCAATGCAATGCAATACAATGCAAGTGCATAGCATATTTTTCAATGCACAATTTTAGATCATTTATTGCAATGCAAAAACACATATGTCATCTCTTTAATGCACATGGGAATGAGTTAGTTCTGGTATGCAATGAAACAAGTGCATAACATATGTTATTTTTCAATGCACAAAGTTAGATCGTTTGTGCAATTGCAATGCAACAAACATATGTTATCCTTTAATGCACATGTGAATGAGTTAGTTCTGGTATGCAATGCAACAAATGGATAGCTTGTATGTAATTTTTTAATGCACAAAGTTAGATCGTTTGTGCAATGCAATGCAACAACACATGTTATCTATTTAATGAACATGGGAATGAGTTAGTTCTGGTATGCAATGCAATGCAACAAGTTTATAGCGTATAAGTAATTTTTCAAGGCACAACGTTAGATCGTCTGTGAAATGCAATGCAACAGCGTACAGTTTATCTCCTCAGAGCACAACGCAATGAGTATGTTATCTCTTTAATGCACATGGGAATGAGTTAGTTTGGTATGCAAGGCAATGCAACAAGTGCAAAGCTTATACGTCAGCCATACAGATGTCCATATTTGACCCAAGGAAAATCTTTCTTGCCAAAGAGTCCTCGATAGACTCCTTTTAATGTTAAATCAGCCATGCAGAAGTCCATATTTGACCTACTGGACATATTGCTGGAAAAAGCCTCCTCAATCTTGAACCTTCTCTACATACTCATAGACTACTACTACTTATTTCTGGTCAAAGTTTCTACAAAAGTTCTTAAACTAAATAAACAAATAGACTCTTTCTGATGTTAAATCAGCTTTACAGAGCTTCCTTTATGAACTGCTGAAAATTTTGTTGACCAAAGTGTCTTTGAACTTTCTCCACAATATAACTTTCTATACATGTTGACTCCTTTTGATGTTCAATCTTGAACATTAGCCATACAATAGTCCATATTTGACCTACTGAACATATTTCTGACCAGAGACCTTGAACATTAAACCTGTTAGCCTTCAGCGCCACTTTTGAAAAATCCCCAGAAATTGCATTCTCAACCGAAAACAGATTCAGTTCATTGACGCTTTGTCCTAAAAGCACAAGCATGATCTCATTTGAAAGCTGACACCTGGCACTTTATTGGAAATGTAGAATGAATTATTGTCATAATGAAAAAAAAAATTATGAATAGCTTCAAAGTTGTGTAAGTTATTAGAAATGTATTTTTATGAAACATCTTCATGAAAATTAAATTGAAGTTGGCCCGTCAGCACTCTAGAAATGCACTCCAGCTAAAGACACATGTCTGACCATGTTATATTTAAAATTTGAAGGTGATAAGTCTAAAACTCTGTATTTTGTTAAATGTTTTTCAAGATCATCTCAAATGACTTTATTTTGAATTGACTCTAAAATGCAAACTTGTGTTTATTGTCATCTATTAGCATCTATTCAGTCTATTGTCTCTATTGTTTTGTGGTGCAAACGAGACCCATTCAGTGACAGTCTCTCCTGCTCACATTTACACCTCTCCAGCCTGCTTATGGCCATAAATATGCTTTTCCTTTGTCTCCATTATAATGCCTAACGACTGGCTATTCACGTTTTTTCACCCCCTAATTTCTTTCATAATCTTCACTTCACATTTGAAACTGTATCAAATGCCTTTCTTAAATAAAGAAATATTTCAGTAAGCATTCCGATTTAGAAAAAAATCATAAAAAATAACAGCTAGATGGCAGGTGCAACTAGAGAGCTAGCTAGCATGTTAGCTTAGCACACCATCAATACACGACAATTTATGAGATTAAAACCATGTGTGTGCTCCAAACTTACTTTATAGCGCAAGTCGAGTGTTTTAAATAATCTTCTATGATCTTATTTGGCTTCAGAAAAGAAAATCAGACAGAACATATATTATGGTATGGTATTCTGCACAATGCTAAAGTCTATATCGATTAGCATTACATTATAAATATAATCTATTATTATAAAAATACCTGACATGACTCGAAGAACACAGGTAAATCAAATATCATTGCAATCATGTTTATTGTCTTCAAAACATCTTTATCTGCATGTTACAGCGATCTCTGATAGCGTTGTTTATGTGAGTGACGTCCTGGAAGGTCACAGGTTATGGTTCTTCTTTGTGAGTGCAGTGTGCACCATATTTGGAAAAATTATGTGCAAATGGCGCCCTCAGTCTGCTGTATGGATTGAAAACACAGTACATCAGAGTATCCAGCGCTCTTTATGTTTAGATCGACGCATTTGGATATAAATTCAATAAATATTATTCCTGTCTATAGAAATATGATGTAAACCTATGAGAATCTATCAATATTTCTCCAAATCTGCACATTTTTGAGCCAAAAGCCCTGAGGGACGTTGTTTTGTCACGCGTTCTCATGACAACACGGGAGTTTTTTTTTGAATGGACGCGGCTGATGCTCATAATTCATATTAAAGGTATCGACTCATTTTTTCAATACATAAATCCTGACACAAATTAAGACATAACTGTCACTATAAGTTTCTCAGAATACAATAGTGGTCAAATACTGAAACGTGAGACTTATATCTTTTTAATGATGTATAGTTTGTCAAGGTAATAACATTAAATCTGATAGTAACTTTGAACTATATAAAAAAAAAACGCTTCAGTGCGTCCTCGCTCTGGTGAAGGCTAACAGGTTTTAACTTACTATAAATACTTCTCGTACTATAAAGACTTCTCGTGATGTTTTACCAGCCAGACAGTAGTCCATATTTGATCGATTGAACATATGTTTGGCCAAAGACTCCTCAAAATGTTTTTTTACTATTGTAAATGTATCAACCCCTTCTGATGTTAAAATAGCCATACAGAAGTCCATATTTGACATTCTGAATTTTTTTCTGGCCAAAGGTACTCGATCTTGGACTATCTATACATACTCATAGACTCCTTCTGATGCTTCATAAGCCATTTAGATGTCAATATCTGAACTATTGAACTTATTTCTGCTCAAAGGGTTCTCAAAAGTTTATAAACTATATAAAGTTATAGACTCATTCTGATGATAAATCATCAGGTCCCCTTTTTGACCTAATGAACATCTGGCCAAAGAGTTCTTGAACATTATCTTGTTATACATACAGATTGACTTCTTGTTATGTTATATTAACCAGCCAGTAGTCCATATTTGACCCAAGGAAAATATTTCTGGTAAAACAGTCCTCGATCTTGGACTTTCTATACATATTCATAGACTCCTTCTGATGCTTCATAAGCCATATAGATGTCAATATCTGACCTATCGAATTTATTTCTGGTCAAAGGGTCCTCAAGAGGTTTTAAACTAAATAAACTTATAGACTCCTTCTGATGATAAATCAGCTATACAGTGGTCCCTTTTTGACATAATGAACATATTTCTGGCCAAAGAGTTCTTGAACATTATCTTACTATACATACAGATTGACTTTTTGCGATGTTATATTAACCATCCAGTAGTCCATTTTTGCATTCATACATTCTTGCAGACTCCTTTTGATGTTACATCCGCCATACAAAAGTAATTTTTTGACCAACTTAACATATTTCTTGCCAGAGTCCTTGAACATTATCTCACTATACATACAGACTGACTTCTCGTAATGTTATATCAGGCAGAGAGTAATCCAAATTTGACCGATTGAAACATTTTTAGTCCAAAGAATTTTCTTTACTATTATAAACTTATCAACTCCTTCTAATGTTAAATTTTTAACATTAACTTTCTATACTTATAGACTCCTTTTGACCTGCTGAACACATTTCTGGCCAAAGATTAATTTACCATAAATTCAGATCAGCCAGACGCCAGTCAAAATTTTAACTACTAAAAATATTTCTGGCCAAGGAGTACTCGAAACTTTAACTTTCTACACATACTTGTTGACTCCTGATGTAAAGCCATACTGAAGTTCATATTTGACCCAACGAATATTTTTCTGGCCAATGAATCCTCGATCTCAAACTTTCTATACAAGACCCCTTTTGATGCTTTATAAGCCATATAGATGTTCTTATTGAAGTCCATATCTGACTGATTAAACATATTTCTGGTCAAAGGGTCCTCAAATGCTTTTAAATTATATACGCTTTGAGACTCCTTCTGATGATAAATCAGGCAGACAGAATTCCATATTTGACCTACTGCAGATTTGACCTAATTTGATATTACTGAGATTTTTATTGTGTTTACAGGGGCAATGCACATTAATAAACATAAATGTAAATGTGCCAGAATTAGCCTAAAAGGCTATTTTACATCTGTAGACCCTTGACAGAATGTTAAGAAAAAGTCACCCTAAAAACAGAGACAAAACATCACACATATACACATCATATGACCATATATACATATACACATAAATACACACATATATACGCATATACATATATCAGCCTGAAAAATTTAATATTTGGCCTACTTAACATTTTTCTGGCCAAAGAATACTCGAAACTTGAAATTTCTATACATACTCATTGACTTCTTCTTATGTTATATCAGCCATACAGAAGTCCACTGTTGGCCCAAAGAACATATTTCTGGCCAGAGTTCTCAATTTGAACTTTCTCAATCTGAACTTTCATAGACTCTTTCTGATTCGTCATAAGCCATATAGGTGTCCATATCTGGCGAATTGAAAATGTTTTTGGCAAAAAGGGTCCTCACAAGTTAGCTAACTGAATACTGATAGACTTATTCTGATGATAAATCACTTAAATCACTATGTGACCCTCTGAATGTATTTTTAGCCAAAGAACCATAGAACATTAACTTCATATACATATTGATTCAAGAGTCAAAATTTGACCTCTGTATGGCTGATTTATTATCAGAAGGAGTCTATGATTTTACATAGTTTAAAAACGTTTAAGGAACCTTTGACCAGAAATAATAATAGGCCATTTATGGACATATATATGGCTTATGAAAAATCAGAAGGAGACTATGAGTATGTATAGAAAGTTCAAGATTGAGGACACTTTGGCCAGAAAAATGTTCCTTGGGTCAATTATGGACTTCTGTATAGCTGACCTAACATCAGATGGAGTCACAGAGTATGTATAAAAAAGGTCAAGTTTCGAGTACTCTTTGGCAAGAAACATTTTCAGTAGGTCAAATATGAATATGTAGTAAGTTAATGTTCAAAAAATCTTAGGCCAGAAATATGTTCAGTAGTTCAAAAAGGGGCCTCTGTCTGGCTGATTTAACATCAGAAGGAGTCTATGAGTTTAAATAGTTTAAAACCATTTGAGGACCCATTGACCAGAAATGACTCTTTGGCCAGTAATATTGTCAGTAGGTCGATTCTGGTATGGAAAGGACAAGTTCATGGACTCTTGGACCAGAAATATGTTCAATAGTGAAATATGGACAATTGTCTGGCTGATGTACTACTAACTGAAAGAGTCTATAATCATTAATAGAGAGTTCGAGATCAATCACGCTTCAGTCAGAAATATGTTCAATATGTCAAATCTGAAATACTGCATAGCAATGTCAATGAGTATGTATAGAAAGTTCAAAATCGAGGACTGTTTTACCAGAAATATTTTCAGTTATGGACTCCTGTCTGGCTAATATAACATCGCAAGAAGTCAATCTGTATATATTATAGTAAGTTAAAGTTCAAGAACTCTTAGGTCTGAAATATGTTCATCAGTTCAAAAAGGGGCCTCTGTATAACCGATTTAACCTCAGAATGAGTCTATAAGTTTATCTCGCTTAAAACCTTTTGAGGAACTTTTGACCAGAAATAAATTCAATAGGTCAGATATGGACTTCTATATGCCTTATGGAGCATCAGGAGGAGTCTATATATAAAGTTCAAGATTGAGGACTCTTTGGCCAGAAATATATTCCTTGGGTCAAATATGGACTTCTTTATGGCTGACATAACCTCAAAAGGAGTCAACGAGTATGTATAGAAAGTTCAAGTTCATAAACTCTTAGGCCAGAAATATGTTCAGTAGTTCAAAAAGGGGCCTCTGTATTACTGATTTAACATCAGAATAAGTCTATGAGTTTATATCGCTTAAAACCTTTTAAGGACCCATTGACCAGAAATAAGTTTAATAGGTCAGATTTGGACTTTTAAAGGGCTTATGAAGCATCAGAAGGAGTCTATAAGTAGAAAGTTCAAGATCAAGGACTCTTTGGCCAGTAATATTTTCAGAAGGTCGATTCTGGTATGGAAAGTTCAAGTTCATGGACTCTTGGACCAGAAATATGTTCAATAGTGAAATATGGACAATTGTCTGGCTGATGTACTACTACCTGAAAAAGTCTATAATCATTAATAGAGAGTTCAAGATCAATCACGCTTCAGTCAGAAATATGTTCAATATGTCAAATCTGAAATACTGCATAGCAATGTCAATGAGTATGTATAGAAAGTTCAAAATCGAGGACTGTTTTACCAGAAATATTTTCAGTTATGGACTCCTGTCTGGCTAATATAACATCGCAAGAAGTCAATCTGTATATATTATAGTAAGTTAAAGTTCAAGAACTCTTAGGTCTGAAATATGTTCATCAGTTCAAAAAGGGGCCTCTGTATAACCGATTTAACCTCAGAATGAGTCTATAAGTTTATCTCGCTTAAAACCTTTTGAGGAACCTTTGACCAGAAATAAATTCAATAGGTCAAATATGGACTTCTATATGCCTTATGGAGCATCAGGAGGAGTCTATATATAAAGTTCAAGATTGAGGACTCTTTGGCCAGAAATATATTCCTTGGGTCAAATATGGACTTCTTTATGGCTGACATAACCTTAAAAGGAGTCAACGAGTATGTATAGAAAGTTCAAGTTCAAGATCTCTTGGCCAATAATATTTTCAGTAGGTCGATTCTGGTATGGAAAGTTCAAGTTCATGGACTCTTGGACCAGAAATATATTCCTTGGGTCAAATATGGACTTCTTTATTAACCTCAAAAGGAGTCAACGAGTATGTATAGAAAGTTCAAGTTCATAGACTCTTATGCCAGAAATATGTTCAGTAGTTCAAAAAGGGGCCTCTGTATTACTGATTTAACATCAGAATAAGTCTATGAGTTTATATCGCTTAAAACCTTTTGAGGACCCATTGACCACAAATAAGTTCAATAGGTCAGATTTGGACTTTTAAAGGGCTTATGAAGCATCAGAAGGAGTCTATAAGTAGAAAGTTCAAGATCGAGGACTCTTTGGCCTAAATATTTTCAGTAGGTCGATTCTGGTATGGAAAGTTCAAGTACATGGACTCTTGGACCAGAAATATGTTCAATAGTGAAATATGGACAATTGTCTGGCTGATGTACTACTACCTGAAAGAGTCTATAATCATTAATAGAGAGTTCAAGATCAATCACGCTTCAGTCAGAAATATGTTCAATAAGTGAAATCTGAAATACTGCATGGCTGAAGAAACATCAGATTCTAGAGTCTATGAGTGTGTTTTGATTGTTCAAGATCGAGGACTCTTTTGCTAGAAAAATGTTCAGTAGATAATTTATGGGCTGCTGTGTGGCTGATGAATCATCATAAGGAGTCTATGAGCATGTATAAAAAGTTCAAAATCGAGGACTGTTTTACCAGAATTTTTTTCAGCGGGTAAATTATAGCCTGTCTGGCTACTATAACATCGCAAGAAGTCAATCTGTATATATGGAAGTTAAAGTTCAAGAACTCTTAAGTCAGAAATATGTTCATCTGTTCAAAAAGGGACCTCTGTATTACCGATTTAACATCAGAATGATCGCAAGCTTATAACGCTTAAAACCTTTTGAGGACGCTTTGATCAGATGTACTACTACCTGAAAAAGTCTATAATCATTAATAGAGAGTTCAAGATCAATCACGCTTCTATAAGTTCAATAGGTCAGATTTGGACTTTTAAAGTGCTTATGAAGCATCAGAAGGAGTCTATAAGTAGAAAGTTCAAGATCGAGGACTCTTTGACCAGTAATATTTTCAGTAGGTCGATTCTGGTATGGAAAGTTCAAGTTCATGGACTCTTGGACCAGAAATATGTTCAATAGTTAAATATGGACAATTGTCTGGCTGATGTACTACTACCTGAAAGAGTCGATAATCATCAATAGAGAGTTTAAGATCAATCACGCTTCAGTCAGAAATATGTACAATAAGTCAAATCTGAAATACTGCATGGCTGAAGAAACATCAGAATCTAGAGTCTATGAGTGTGTTTTGATTGTTCAAGATCGAGGACTCTTTTGCCAGAAAAATGTTCAGTAGGTAATTTATGGGCTGCTGTGTGGCTGATGAATCATCATAAGGAGTCTATGAGCATGTATAAAAAGTTCAAAATCGAGAACTGTTTTACCAGAAATATTTTCAGCGGGTCAATTATAGCCTGTCTTGCTACTATAACATCGCAAGAAGTCAATCTGGATATATGGAAGTTAAAGTTCAAGAACTCTTAAGTCAGAAATATGTTCATCTGTTCAAAAAGGGACCTCGGTAGTACCGATTTAACATCAAATTGATCGCAAGTTTATATCGCTTAAAACCTTTTGAGGACCCTTTGACCAGAAATAAGTTCAATAGGTCAGATATGAACTTCTATACGGCTTATAGAGCATCAGGAGGAGTCTATATAGAAAGTTCAAGATTGAGGACTCTTTGGCCAGAAATATATTCCTTGGGTCAATTCTGGACTTCTTTATGGGTGACATAACCTTAAAAGGAGTCAACGAGTATGTATAGAAAGTTCAAGTTCAAGATCTCTTTGGCCAATAATATTTTCAGTAGGTCGATTCTGGTATGGAAAGTTCAAGTTCATGGACTCTTGGACCAGAAATATATTCCTTGGGTCAAATATGGACTTCTTTATGGCTGACATAACCTCAAAAGGAGTCAACGAGTATGTATAGAAAGTTCAAGTTTATAGACTCTTATGCCAGAAATATGTTCAGTCGTTCAAAAAGGGGCCTCTGTATTACTGATTTAACATCAGAATAAGTCTATGAGTTTATATCGCTTAAAACCTTTTGAGAACCCATTGACCACAAATAAGTTCAATAGGTCAGATTTGGAATTTTAAAGGGCTTATGAAGCATCAGAAGGAGTCTATAAGTAGAAAGTTCAAGATCGAGGACTCTTTGGCCAGTAATATTTTCAGTAGGTCGATTCTGGTATGGAAAGTTCAAGTTCATGGACTCTTGGACAAGAAATATGTTCAATAGTGAAATATGGACAATTGTCTGGCTGATGTACTACTACCTGAAAAAGTCTATAATCATTAATAGAGAGTTCAAGATCAATCACGCTTCAGTCAGAAATATGTTCAATAAGTCAAATCTGAAATACTGCATGGCTGAAGAAACATCAGATTCTAGAGTCTATGAGTGTGTTTTGATTGCTCAAGATCGAGGACTCTTTTGCTAGAAAAATGTTTAGTAGATAATTTATGGGCTGCTGTGTGGCTGATGAATCATCATAAGGAGTCTATGAGCATGTATAAAAAGTTCAAAATCGAGAACTGTTTTACCAGAAATATTTTCAGCGGGTCAATTATAGCCTGTCTTGCTACTATAACATCGCAAGAAGTCAATCTGGATATATGGAAGTTAAAGTTCAAGAACTCTTAAGTCAGAAATATGTTCATCTGTTCAAAAAGGGACCTCGGTAGTACCGATTTAACATCAAATTGATCGCAAGTTTATATCGCTTAAAACCTTTTGAGGACCCTTTGACCAGAAATAAGTTCAATAGGTCAGATATGAACTTCTATACGGCTTATAGAGCATCAGGAGGAGTCTATATAGAAAGTTCAAGATTGAGGACTCTTTGGCCAGAAATATATTCCTTGGGTCAATTCTGGACTTCTTTATGGGTGACATAACCTTAAAAGGAGTCAACGAGTATGTATAGAAAGTTCAAGTTCAAGATCTCTTTGGCCAATAATATTTTCAGTAGGTCGATTCTGGTATGGAAAGTTCAAGTTCATGGACTCTTGGACCAGAAATATATTCCTTGGGTCAAATATGGACTTCTTTATGGCTGACATAACCTCAAAAGGAGTCAACGAGTATGTATAGAAAGTTCAAGTTCATAGACTCTTATGCCAGAAATATGTTCAGTCGTTCAAAAAGGGGCCTCTGTATTACTGATTTAACATCAGAATAAGTCTATGAGTTTATATCGCTTAAAACCTTTTGAGAACCCATTGACCACAAATAAGTTCAATAGGTCAGATTTGGAATTTTAAAGGGCTTATGAAGCATCAGAAGGAGTCTATAAGTAGAAAGTTCAAGATCGAGGACTCTTTGGCCAGTAATATTTTCAGTAGGTCGATTCTGGTATGGAAAGTTCAAGTTCATGGACTCTTGGACAAGAAATATGTTCAATAGTGAAATATGGACAATTGTCTGGCTGATGTACTACTACCTGAAAAAGTCTATAATCATTAATAGAGAGTTCAAGATCAATCACGCTTCAGTCAGAAATATGTTCAATAAGTCAAATCTGAAATACTGCATGGCTGAAGAAACATCAGATTCTAGAGTCTATGAGTGTGTTTTGATTGCTCAAGATCGAGGACTCTTTTGCTAGAAAAATGTTTAGTAGATAATTTATGGGCTGCTGTGTGGCTGATGAATCATCATAAGGAGTCTATGAGCATGTATAAAAAGTTCAAAATCGAGGACTGTTTTACCAGAATTTTTTTCAGCGGGTAAATTATAGCCTGCCTGGCTACTATAACATCGCAAGAAGTCAATCTGTATATATGGAAGTTAAAGTTCAAGAACTCTTAAGTCAGAAATATGTTCATCTGTTCAAAAAGGGACCTCTGTATTACCGATTTAACATCAGAATGATCGCAAGCTTATATCGCTTAAAACCTTTTGAGGACCCTTTGATCAGAAATAAGTTTAATATGGACTTCTATACGGCTTATGGAGCATCAGGAGGAGTCTATATAGAAAAATCAAGATTGAGGACTCTTTGGCCAGAAATATATTCCTTGGGTCAATTATGGACTTCTTTATGGCTAACATAACCTCAAAAGGAGTCAACGAGTATGTATAGAAAGTTCAAGAACTCTTAGGCCAGAAATATGTTCTGTAGTTAGAAAAGGGGCCTCTTTATTACTGATTTCACATCAGAATAAGTCTATGAGTTTATATCGCTTAAAACCTTTTGAGGACCCATTGACCAGAAATAAGTTCAATAGGTCAGATTTGGAATTTTAAAGGGCTTATGAAGCATCAGAAGGAGTCTATAAGTAGAAAGTTCAAGATCGAGGACTCTTTGGCCAGTAATATTTTCAGTAGGTCGATTCTGGTATGGAAAGGTCAAGTTCATGGACTCTTGGACCAGAAATATGTTCAATAATGAAATATGGACAATTGTGTGGCTGATGTACTACTACCTGAAAGAGTCTACAATCATTAATAGAGAGTTCAAGATCAATCACGCTTCAGTCAGAAATATGTTCAATAAGTCAAATCTGAAATACTGCATGGCTGAAGAAACATCAGATTCTAGAGTCTATGAGTGTGTTTTGATTGTTCAAGATCGAGGACTCTTTTTTCAGAAAAATGCTCAGTAGATAATTTATGGGCTGCTGTGTGGCTGATGAATCATCATAAGGAGTCTATGAGCATGTATAAAAAGTTCAAAATCGAGAACTGTTTTACCAGAAATATTTTCAGCGGGTCAATTATAGCCTGTCTTGCTACTATAACATCGCAAGAAGTCAATCTGGATATATGGAAGTTAAAGTTCAAGAACTCTTAAGTCAGAAATATGTTCATCTGTTCAAAAAGGGACCTCTGTAGTACCGATTTAACATCAAATTGATCGCAAGTTTATATCGCTTAAAACCTTTTGAGGACCCTTTGACCAGAAATAAGTTCAATAGGTCAGATATGAACTTCTATACGGCTTATGGAGCATCAGGAGGAGTCTATATAGAAAGTTCAAGATTGAGGACTCTTTGGCCAGAAATATATTCCTTGGGTCAATTATGGACTTCTTTATGGGTGACATAACCTTAAAAGGAGTCAACGAGTATGTATAGAAAGTTCAAGTTCAAGATCTCTTTGGCCAATAATATTTTCAGTAGGTCGATTCTGGTATGGAAAGTTCAAGTTCATGGACTCTTGGACCAGAAATATATTCCTTGGGTCAAATATGGACTTCTTTATGGCTGACATAACCTCAAAAGGAGTCAACGAGTATGTATAGAAAGTTCAAGTTCATAGACTCTTATGCCAGAAATATGTTCAGTCGTTCAAAAAGGGGCCTCTGTATTACTGATTTAACATCAGAATAAGTCTATGAGTTTATATCGCTTAAAACCTTTTGAGAACCCATTGACCACAAATAAGTTCAATAGGTCAGATTTGGACTTTTAAAGGGCTTATGAAGCATCAGAAGGAGTCTATAAGTAGAAAGTTCAAGATCGAGGACTCTTTGGCCAGTAATATTTTCAGTAGGTCGATTCTGGTATGGAAAGTTCAAGTTCATGGACTCTTGGACAAGAAATATGTTCAATAGTGAAATATGGACAATTGTCTGGCTGATGTACTACTACCTGAAAAAGTCTATAATCATTAATAGAGAGTTCAAGATCAATCACGCTTCAGTCAGAAATATGTTCAATAAGTCAAATCTGAAATACTGCATGGCTGAAGAAACATCAGATTCTAGAGTCTATGAGTGTGTTTTGATTGCTCAAGATCGAGGACTCTTTTGCTAGAAAAATGTTCAGTAGATAATTTATGGGCTGCTGTGTGGCTGATGAATCATCATAAGGAGTCTATGAGCATGTATAAAAAGTTCAAAATCGAGGACTGTTTTACCAGAATTTTTTTCAGCGGGTAAATTATAGCCTGCCTGGCTACTATAACATCGCAAGAAGTCAATCTGTATATATGGAAGTTAAAGTTCAAGAACTCTTAAGTCAGAAATATGTTCATCTGTTCAAAAAGGGACCTCTGTATTACCGATTTAACATCAGAATGATCGCAAGCTTATATCGCTTAAAACCTTTTGAGGACCCTTTGATCAGAAATAAGTTCAATATGGACTTCTATACGGCTTATGGAGCATCAGGAGGAGTCTATATAGAAAAATCAAGATTGAGGACTCTTTGGCCAGAAATATATTCCTTGGGTCAATTATGGACTTCTTTATGGCTAACATAACCTCAAAAGGAGTCAACGAGTATGTATAGAAAGTTCAAGAACTCTTAGGCCAGAAATATGTTCTGTAGTTAGAAAAGGGGCCTCTTTATTACTGATTTCACATCAGAATAAGTCTATGAGTTTATATCGCTTAAAACCTTTTGAGGACCCATTGACCAGAAATAAGTTCAATAGGTCAGATTTGGAATTTTAAAGGGCTTATGAAGCATCAGAAGGAGTCTATAAGTAGAAAGTTCAAGATCGAGTACTCTTTGGCCAGTAATATTTTCAGTAGGTCGATTCTGGTATGGAAAGTTCAAGTTCATGGACTCTTGGACAAGAAATATGTTCAATAGTGAAATATGGACAATTGTCTGGCTGATGTACTACTACCTGAAAAAGTCTATAATCATTAATAGAGAGTTCAAGATCAATCACGCTTCAGTCAGAAATATGTTCAATAAGTCAAATCTGAAATACTGCATGGCTGAAGAAACATCAGATTCTAGAGTCTATGAGTGTGTTTTGATTGCTCAAGATCGAGGACTCTTTTGCTAGAAAAATGTTCAGTAGATAATTTATGGGCTGCTGTGTGGCTGATGAATCATCATAAGGAGTCTATGAGCATGTATAAAAAGTTCAAAATCGAGGACTGTTTTACCAGAATTTTTTTCAGCGGGTAAATTATAGCCTGCCTGACTACTATAACATCACAAGAAGTCAATCTGTATATATGGAAGTTAAAGTTCAAGAACTCTTAAGTCAGAAATATGTTCATCTGTTCAAAAAGGGACCTCTGTATTACCGATTTAACATCAGAATGATCGCAAGCTTATATCGCTTAAAACCTTTTGAGGACCCTTTGATCAGAAATAAGTTTAATATGGACTTCTATACGGCTTATGGAGCATCAGGAGGAGTCTATATAGAAAAATCAAGATTGAGGACTCTTTGGCCAGAAATATATTCCTTGGGTCAATTATGGACTTCTTTATGGCTAACATAACCTCAAAAGGAGTCAACGAGTATGTATAGAAAGTTCAAGAACTCTTAGGCCAGAAATATGTTCTGTAGTTAGAAAAGGGGCCTCTTTATTACTGATTTCACATCAGAATAAGTCTATGAGTTTATATCGCTTAAAACCTTTTGAGGACCCATTGACCAGAAATAAGTTCAATAGGTCAGATTTGGAATTTTAAAGGGCTTATGAAGCATCAGAAGGAGTCTATAAGTAGAAAGTTCAAGATCGAGGACTCTTTGGCCAGTAATATTTTCAGTAGGTCGATTCTGGTATGGAAAGGTCAAGTTCATGGACTCTTGGACCAGAAATATGTTCAATAATGAAATATGGACAATTGTGTGGCTGATGTACTACTACCTGAAAGAGTCTACAATCATTAATAGAGAGTTCAAGATCAATCACGCTTCAGTCAGAAATATGTTCAATAAGTCAAATCTGAAATACTGCATGGCTGAAGAAACATCAGATTCTAGAGTCTATGAGTGTGTTTTGATTGTTCAAGATCGAGGACTCTTTTTTCAGAAAAATGCTCAGTAGATAATTTATGGGCTGCTGTGTGGCTGATGAATCATCATAAGGAGTCTATGAGCATGTATAAAAAGTTCAAAATCGAGAACTGTTTTACCAGAAATATTTTCAGCGGGTCAATTATAGCCTGTCTTGCTACTATAACATTGCAAGAAGTCAATCTGGATATATGGAAGTTAAAGTTCAAGAACTCTTAAGTCAGAAATATGTTCATCTGTTCAAAAAGGGACCTCTGTAGTACCGATTTAACATCAAATTGATCGCAAGTTTATATCGCTTAAAACCTTTTGAGGACCCTTTGACCAGAAATAAGTTCAATAGGTCAGATATGAACTTCTATACGGCTTATGGAGCATCAGGAGGAGTCTATATAGAAAGTTCAAGATTGAGGACTCTTTGGCCAGAAATATATTCCTTGGGTCAATTATGGACTTCTTTATGGGTGACATAACCTTAAAAGGAGTCAACGAGTATGTATAGAAAGTTCAAGTTCAAGATCTCTTTGGCCAATAATATTTTCAGTAGGTCGATTCTGGTATGGAAAGTTCAAGTTCATGGACTCTTGGACCAGAAATATATTCCTTGGGTCAAATATGGACTTCTTTATGGCTGACATAACCTCAAAAGGAGTCAACGAGTATGTATAGAAAGTTCAAGTTCATAGACTCTTATGCCAGAAATATGTTCAGTCGTTCAAAAAGGGGCCTCTGTATTACTGATTTAACATCAGAATAAGTCTATGAGTTTATATCGCTTAAAACCTTTTGAGAACCCATTGACCACAAATAAGTTCAATAGGTCAGATTTGGACTTTTAAAGGGCTTATGAAGCATCAGAAGGAGTCTATAAGTAGAAAGTTCAAGATCGAGGACTCTTTGGCCAGTAATATTTTCAGTAGGTCGATTCTGGTATGGAAAGTTCAAGTTCATGGACTCTTGGACCAGAAATATGTTCAATAGTGAAATATGGACAATTGTCTGGCTGATGTACTACTACCTGAAAAAGTCTATAATCATTAATAGAGAGTTCAAGATCAATCACGCTTCAGTCAGAAATATGTTCAATAAGTCAAATCTGAAATACTGCATGGCTGAAGAAACATCAGATTCTAGAGTCTATGAGTGTGTTTTGATTGCTCAAGATCGAGGACTCTTTTGCTAGAAAAATGTTCAGTAGATAATTTATGGGCTGCTGTGTGGCTGATGAATCATCATAAGGAGTCTATGAGCATGTATAAAAAGTTCAAAATCGAGGACTGTTTTACCAGAATTTTTTTCAGCGGGTAAATTATAGCCTGCCTGGCTACTATAACATCGCAAGAAGTCAATCTGTATATATGGAAGTTAAAGTTCAAGAACTCTTAAGTCAGAAATATGTTCATCTGTTCAAAAAGGGACCTCTGTATTACCGATTTAACATCAGAATGATCGCAAGCTTATATCGCTTAAAACCTTTTGAGGACCCTTTGATCAGAAATAAGTTTAATATGGACTTCTATACGGCTTATGGAGCATCAGGAGGAGTCTATATAGAAAAATCAAGATTGAGGACTCTTTGGCCAGAAATATATTCCTTGGGTCAATTATGGACTTCTTTATGGCTAACATAACCTCAAAAGGAGTCAACGAGTATGTATAGAAAGTTCAAGAACTCTTAGGCCAGAAATATGTTCTGTAGTTAGAAAAGGGGCCTCTTTATTACTGATTTCACATCAGAATAAGTCTATGAGTTTATATCGCTTAAAACCTTTTGAGGACCCATTGACCAGAAATAAGTTCAATAGGTCAGATTTGGAATTTTAAAGGGCTTATGAAGCATCAGAAGGAGTCTATAAGTAGAAAGTTCAAGATCGAGGACTCTTTGGCCAGTAATATTTTCAGTAGGTCGATTCTGGTATGGAAAGGTCAAGTTCATGGACTCTTGGACCAGAAATATGTTCAATAATGAAATATGGACAATTGTCTGGCTGATGTACTACTACCTGAAAGAGTCTACAATCATTAATAGAGAGTTCAAGATCAATCACGCTTCAGTCAGAAATATGTTCAATAAGTCAAATCTGAAATACTGCATGGCTGAAGAAACATCAGATTCTAGAGTCTATGAGTGTGTTTTGATTGTTCAAGATCGAGGACTCTTTTTTCAGAAAAATGTTCAGTAGATAATTTATGGGCTGCTGTGTGGCTGATGAATCATCATAAGGAGTCTATGAGCATGTATAAAAAGTTCAAAATCGAGAACTGTTTTACCAGAAATATTTTCAGCGGGTCAATTATAGCCTGTCTTGCTACTATAACATCGCAAGAAGTCAATCTGGATATATGGAAGTTAAAGTTCAAGAACTCTTAAGTCAGAAATATGTTCATCTGTTCAAAAAGGGACCTCTGTAGTACCGATTTAACATCAAATTGATCGCAAGTTTATATCGCTTAAAACCTTTTGAGGACCCTTTGACCAGAAATAAGTTCAATAGGTCAGATATGAACTTCTATACGGCTTATGGAGCATCAGGAGGAGTCTATATAGAAAGTTCAAGATTGAGGACTCTTTGGCCAGAAATATATTCCTTGGGTCAATTATGGACTTCTTTATGGGTGACATAACCTTAAAAGGA
This sequence comes from Phoxinus phoxinus, assembly GCF_949152265.1. Lineage (NCBI taxonomy): Eukaryota > Metazoa > Chordata > Actinopteri > Cypriniformes > Leuciscidae > Phoxinus > Phoxinus phoxinus. The sequence continues at coordinate 27,078,822 of NC_136898.1, read as the reverse complement.
GTCAACGAGTATGTATAGAAAGTTCAAGTTCAAGATCTCTTTGGCCAATAATATTTTCAGTAGGTCGATTCTGGTATGGAAAGTTCAAGTTCATGGACTCTTGGACCAGAAATATATTCCTTGGGTCAAATATGGACTTCTTTATGGCTGACATAACCTCAAAAGGAGTCAACGAGTATGTATAGAAAGTTCAAGTTCATAGACTCTTATGCCAGAAATATGTTCAGTCGTTCAAAAAGGGGCCTCTGTATTACTGATTTAACATCAGAATAAGTCTATGAGTTTATATCGCTTAAAACCTTTTGAGGACCCATTGACCACAAATAAGTTCAATAGGTCAGATTTGGACTTTTAAAGGGCTTATGAAGCATCAGAAGGAGTCTATAAGTAGAAAGTTCAAGATCGAGGACTCTTTGGCCAGTAATATTTTCAGTAGGATGATTCTGGTATGGAAAGTTCAAGTTCATGGACTCTTGGACCAGAAATATGTTCAACAGTGAAATATGGACAATTGTCTGGCTGATGTACTACTACCTGAAAGAGTCGATAATCATTAATAGAGAGTTCAAGATCAATCACGCTTCAGTCAGAAATATGTTCAATAAGTCAAATCTGAAATACTGCATGGCTGAAGAAACATCAGAATCTAGAGTCTATGAGTGTGTTTTGATTGTTCAAGATCAAGGACTCTTTTGCCAGAAAAATGTTCAGTAGGTAATTTATGGGCTGCTGTGTGGCTGATGAATCATCATAAGGAGTCTATGAGCATGTATAAAAAGTTCAAAATCGAGAACTGTTTTACCAGAAATATTTTCAGCGGGTCAATTATAGCCTGTCTTGCTACTATAACATCACAAGAAGTCAATCTGGATATATGGAAGTTAAAGTTCAAGAACTCTTAAGTCAGAAATATGTTCATCTGTTCAAAAAGGGACCTCTGTAGTACCGATTTAACATCAAATTGATCGCAAGTTTATATCGCTTAAAACCTTTTGAGGACCCTTTGACCAGAAATAAGTTCAATAGGTCAGATATGAACTTCTATACGGCTTATGGAGCATCAGGAGGAGTCTATATAGAAAGTTCAAGATTGAGGACTCTTTGGCCAGAAATATATTCCTTGGGTCAATTATGGACTTCTTTATGGGTGACATAACCTTAAAAGGAGTCAACGAGTATGTATAGAAAGTTCAAGTTCAAGATCTCTTTGGCCAATAATATTTTCAGTAGGTCGATTCTGGTATGGAAAGTTCAAGTTCATGGACTCTTGGACCAGAAATATATTCCTTGGGTCAAATATGGACTTCTTTATGGCTGACATAACCTCAAAAGGAGTCAACGAGTATGTATAGAAAGTTCAAGTTCATAGACTCTTATGCCAGAAATATGTTCAGTCGTTCAAAAAGGGGCCTCTGTATTACTGATTTAACATCAGAATAAGTCTATGAGTTTATATCGCTTAAAACCTTTTGAGGACCCATTGACCACAAATAAGTTCAATAGGTCAGATTTGGACTTTTAAAGGGCTTATGAAGCATCAGAAGGAGTCTATAAGTAGAAAGTTCAAGATCGAGGACTCTTTGGCCAGTAATATTTTCAGTAGGATGATTCTGGTATGGAAAGTTCAAGTTCATGGACTCTTGGACCAGAAATATGTTCAACAGTGAAATATGGACAATTGTCTGGCTGATGTACTACTACCTGAAAGAGTCGATAATCATTAATAGAGAGTTCAAGATCAATCACGCTTCAGTCAGAAATATGTTCAATAAGTCAAATCTGAAATACTGCATGGCTGAAGAAACATCAGAATCTAGAGTCTATGAGTGTGTTTTGATTGTTCAAGATCAAGGACTCTTTTGCCAGAAAAATGTTCAGTAGGTAATTTATGGGCTGCTGTGTGGCTGATGAATCATCATAAGGAGTCTATGAGCATGTATAAAAAGTTCAAAATCGAGAACTGTTTTACCAGAAATATTTTCAGCGGGTCAATTATAGCCTGTCTTGCTACTATAACATCACAAGAAGTCGATCTGGATATATGGAAGTTAAAGTTCAAGAACTCTTAAGTCAGAAATATGTTCATCTGTTCAAAAAGGGACCTCTGTAGTACCGATTTAACATCAAATTGATCGCAAGTTTATATCGCTTAAAACCTTTTGAGGACCCTTTGACCAGAAATAAGTTCAATAGGTCAGATATGAACTTCTATACGGCTTATGGAGCATCAGGAGGAGTCTATATAGAAAGTTCAAGATTGAGGACTCTTTGGCCAGAAATATATTCCTTGGGTCAAATATGGACTTCTTTATGGCTGACGTAACCTCAAAAGGAGTCAACGAGTATGTATAGAAAGTTCAAGTTCAAGAACTCTTAGGCCAGAAATATGTTCAGTAGTTTAAAAAGGGGCCTCTGTATTACTGATTTAACATCAGAATAAGTCTATGAGTTTATATCGCTTAAAACCTTTTGAGGACCCATTGACCAGATGTACTACTACCTGAAAAAGTCTATAATCATTAATAGAGAGATCAAGATCAATCACGCTTCTATAAGTTCAATAGGTCAGATTTGGACTTTTAAAGTGCTTATGAAGCATCAGAAGGAGTCTATAAGTAGAAAGTCCAAGATCGAGGACTCTTTGGCAAGTAATATTTTCAGTAGCTCGATTCTGGTATGGAAAGTTCAATATGGACTTCTATACGGCTTATGGAGCATCAGGAGGAGTCTACATAGAAAGTTCAAGATTGAGGACTCTTTGGCCAGAAATATATTCCTTGGGTCAATTATGGACTTCTTTATGGGTGACATAACCTTAAAAGGAGTCAACGAGTATGTATAGAAAGTTCAAGTTCAAGATCTCTTTGGCCAGTAATATTTTCAGTAGGTCGATTCTGGTATGGAAAGTTAAAGTTCATGGACTCTTGGACCAGAAATATGTTCAATAGTGAAATATGGACAATTGTCTGGCTGATGTACTACTACCTGAAAGAGTCTATAATCATTAATAGAGAGTTCAAGATCAATCACGCTTCAGTCAGAAATATGTTCAGTATGTCAAATCTGAAATACTGCATGGCAATGTCAATGAGTATGTATAGAAAGTTCAAAATCGAGGACTGTTTTACTAGAAATATTTTCAGTTATGGACTCCTTTCTGGCTAATATAACATCGCAAGAAGTCAATCTGTATATATTATAGTAAGTTAAAGTTCAAGAACTCTTAGGTCAGAAATATGTTCATCAGTTCAAAAAGGGGCCTCTGTATAACCGATTTAACATCAGAATAAGTCTATAAGTTTATCTCGCTTAAAACCTTTTGAGGACCCTTTGACCAGAAATAAGTTCAATAGGTCAGATATGAACTTCTATACGGCTTATGGAGCATCAGGAGGAGTCTATATAGAAAGTTCAAGATTGAGGACTCTTTGGCCAGAAATATATTCCTTGGGTCAATTTTGGACTTCTTTATTGCTGACATAACCTTAAAAGGAGTCAACGAGTATGTATAGAAAGTTCAAGTTCAAGATCTCTTTGGCCAGTAATATTTTCAGTAGGTCGATTCTGGTATGGAAAGTTCAAGTTCATGGACTCTTGGACCAGAAATATGTTCAATAGTGAAATATGGACAATTGTCTGGCTGATGTACTACTACCTGAAAGAGTCTATAATCATTAATAGAGAGTTCAAGATCAATCACGCTTCAGTCAGAAATTTGTTCAGTATGTCAAATCTGAAATACTGCATGGCAATGTCAATAAGTATGTATAGAAAGTTCAAAATCAAGGACTGTTTTACCAGAAATATTTTCAGTTATGGACTCCTGTCTGGCTAATATAACATCGCAAGAAGTCAATCTGAATATATATTAGAGTAAGTTAAAGTTCATAAACTCTTAGGCCAGAAATATGTTCAGTAGTTCAAAAAGGGGCCTCTGTATTACTGATTTAACATCAGAATAAGTCTATGAGTTTATATCGCTTAAAACCTTTTGAGGACCCATTGACCAGAAATAAGTTCAATAGGTCAGATTTTGACTTTTAAAGGGCTTATGAAGCCTCAGAAGGAGTCTATAAGTAGAAAGTTCAAGATCAAGGACTCTTTGGCCAGTAATATTTTCAGAAGGTCGATTCTGGTATGGAAAGTACAAGTTCATGGACTCTTGGACCAGAAATATGTTCAATAGTGAAATATGGACAATTGTCTGGCTAATGTACTACTACCTGAAAAAGTCTATAATCATTAATAGAGAGTTCAAGATCAATCACGCTTCAGTCAGAAATATGTTCAATAAGTCAAATCTGAAATACTGCATGGCTGAAGAAACATCAGATTCTTAGATTCTATGAGTGTGTTTTGATTGTTCAAGATCGAGGACTCTTTTGCCAGAAAAATTTTCAGTAGGTAATTTATGGGCTGCTGTGTGGCTGATGAATCATCATAAGGAGTCTATGAGCATGTATAAAAAGTTCAAAATCGAGGACTGTTTTACCAGAAATATTTTCAGCGGGTCAATTATCGCCTGTCTGGCTACTATAACATCGCAAGAAGTCAATCTGTATATATGGAAGTTAAAGTTCAAGAACTCTTAAGTCAGAAATATGTTCATCTGTTCAAAAAGGGACCTCTGTAGTACCAATTTAACATCAGAATGATCGCAAGTTTATATCGCTTAAAACCTTTTGAGGACCCTTTGACCAGAAATAAGTTCAATATGGACTTCTATACGGCTTATGGAGCATCAGGAGGAGTCTATATAGAAAGTTCAAGATTTAGGACTCTTTGGCCAGAAATATATTCCTTGGGTCAAATATGGACTTCTTTATGGCTGACGTAACCTCAAAAGGAGTCAACGAGTATGTATAGAAAGTTCAAGTTCAAGAACTAATAGGCCAGAAATATGTTCAGTAGTTTAAAAAGGGGCCTCTGTATTACTGATTTAACATCAGAATAAGTCTATGAGTTTATATCGCTTAAAACCTTTTGAGGACCCATTGACCAGATGTACTACTACCTGAAAAAGTCTATAATCATTAATAGAGAGTTCAAGATCAATCACGCTTCTATAAGTTCAATAGGTCAGATTTGGACTTTTAAAGGGCTTATGAAGCATCAGAAGGAGTCTATAAGTAGAAAGTTCAAGATCGAGGACTCTTTGGCCAGTAATATTTTCAGTAGGTCGATTCTGGTATGGAAAGTTCAAGTTCATGGACTCTTGGACCAGAAATATGTTCAATAGTGAAATATGGACAATTGTCTGGCTGATGTACTACTACCTGAAAAAGTCTATAATCATTAATAGAGAGTTCAAGATCAATCACGCTTCAGTCAGAAATATGTTCAATATGTCAAATCTGAAATACTGCATTGCACTGTCAATGAGTATGTATAGAAAGTTCAAGTTCATAGACTCTTAGGCCAGAAATTCAAGGTGTCTTGAAATATGTTCAAAATATAACATTTGAACTACTGTATGGCTGAAGATACATCGGAAGCAGTCAATGAGCATGTACAGAAAGTTCAAGATCATGGTCTCTTTGACCAGAATATGTTCAGTTGGTCAAATATGGACTTTTGTATGGCTAATGTATTATCAAGAGGAGTCCATATGCATTGAAAGTTAATGTTCAAAAGGTCTGTATACCTGCTATGACACATATAACTATACAACAACAACTAACTTATTCATTTTTGCATTGACGGGAAATTGCATTAGCTTCTGCGTTACAAATAACATACCTCATGTGCAAGGAAAAGATAACACGATCTAATAATGATGCGTTCAATAATAATGTATTGTTATATCTAACTATATAATTTAGATCTTTTATGCAATGGAATGTTACTCCAAAAATGGTATCTCTTCAATGCACAATCGGAACGAGTTAGTTACTGTATGTATGCAATGCACTCATAGCTTATATGTTAATCTCTTTAATGGACATGGGAATGTTTTTTGTCAATGCACAAAGTTAGATTGTTTGTGCAATGCAATTCAACAACATATGTTGTCTCTTTAATGCACATGGGAATGAGTTAGTTCTGGTATGCAATGAAACAAGTGGATTGTATTTTATTTTTCAATGCACAAAGTTAGATCGTTTGTGCAATGCAACAACAGATGTTAATTTCTTTAATTCAAGTGCATAGCTTATATTTTTCAATGCACAATTTTAGATCGTTTATTCCAACGCAAAGACACATATGTCATCTCCTTAAAGCACATGGGAATGAGTTTGTTCTGGTATGCAATGAAACAAGTGCATAGCTTATATGTTATTTTTCAATGCGCAAAGTTAGATCGTTTGTACAATTGCAATGCAACAAACATGTTATCCTTTAATGCACATGGGAATGAGTTAGTTCTGGTATGCAATGCATTGCAATGCAAGTCCATAGCTTATATTTTTCAATGCACAATTTTAGATCGTTTATTGCAATGCAAAAACACATATGTCATCTCTTTAATGCACATGGGAATGAGTTAGTTCTGGTATGCAATGCAATGCAATAAAAATGCAATGCAATGCAATGCAATTCAATGCAATGCAATGCAATGCAAGTGCATAGCTTATATTTTTTAATGCACAATTTTAGATCGTTTATTGCAATGCAAAAACACATATGTCATCTCTTTAATGCACATGGGAATGAGTTAGTTCTGGTATGCAATTACAATATGTTATTTTTCAATGCACAAAGTTTGATTGTTTGTGCAATTGAAATGCAACAAACATATGTCATCTCTTTAATGCACATGGGAATGAGTTAGTTCTTGTATGCAATGCAATGCAATAAAATGCAATGCAATAAAATGCAATGCAATGCAATGCAATGCAATGCAATAAAATGCAATGCAATGCAATGCAATGCAATGCAATGCAATGCAATGCAATGCAATGCAATGCAATAAAATGCAATGCAATGCAATGCAATGCAATGCAATAAAATGCAATAAAATGCAATGCAATGCAATGCAATAAAATGCAATGCAATAAAATGCAATGCAATGCAATGCAATGCAATAAAATGCAATGCAATGCAAGTGCATAACTTATATTTTTCAATTCACAATTTTAGATCGTTTATTGCAATGCAAAAACACATATGTCATCTCTTTAATGCACATGGGAATGAGTTAGTTCTGGTATGCAATTACAATATGTTATTTTTCAATGCACAAAGTTTGATTGTTTGTGCAATTGAAATGCATCAAACATATGTCATCTCTTTAATGCACATGGGAATGAGTTAGTTCTGGTATGCAATGCAATGCAATGCAATAAAATGCAATAAAATGCAATAAAATGCAATGCAATGCAATGCAATGCAATAAAATGCAATGCAATGCAATGCAATGCAATGCAATGCAATGCAATAAAATGCAATGCAATAAAATGCAATGCAATGCAATGCAATAAAATGCAATGCAATGCAAGTGCATAACTTATATTTTTCAATTCACAATTTTAGATTGTTTATTGCAATGCAAAAACACATATGTCATCTCTTTAATGCACATGGGAATGAGTTAGTTCTGGTATGCAATTACAATATGTTATTTTTCAATGCACAAAGTTTGATTGTTTGTGCAATTGAAATGCAACAAACATATGTCATCTCTTTAATGCACATGGGAATGAGTTAGTTCTGGTATGCAATGCAATGCAATGCAATGCAATGCAATGCAATGCAATGCAATGCAATAAAATGCAATGCAATGCAATGCAATGCAATGCAATGCAATGCAATGCAATAAAATGCAATGCAATGCAATGCAATGCAATGCAATGCAATGCAATGCAATAAAATGCAATGCAATAAAATGCAATGCAATGCAATGCAATAAAATGCAATGCAATGCAAGTGCATAACTTATATTTTTCAATTCACAATTTTAGATCGTTTATTGCAATGCAAAAACACATATGTCATCTCTTTAATGCACATGGGAATGAGTTAGTTCTGGTATGCAATTACAATATGTTATTTTTCAATGCACAAAGTTTGATTGTTTGTGCAATTGAAATGCAACAAACATATGTCATCTCTTTAATGCACATGGGAATGAGTTAGTTCTGGTATGCAATGCAATGCAATAAAATGCAATGCAATGCAATGCAATAAAATGCAATGCAATGCAATGCAATGCAATGCAATGCAATGCAATGCAATGCAATGCAATAAAATGCAATGCAATGCAATGCTATGCAATGCAATGCAATGCAATGCAATGCAATGCAATGCAATAAAATGCAATGCAATGCAATGCAATGCAATGCAATAAAATGCAATGCAATGCAAGTGCATAACTTATATTTTTCAATTCACAATTTTAGATCGTTTATTGCAATGCAAAAACACATATGTCATCTCTTTAATGCACATGGGAATGAGTTAGTTCTGGTATGCAATTACAATATGTTATTTTTCAATGCACAAAGTTTGATTGTTTGTGCAATTGAAATGCATCAAACATATGTCATCTCTTTAATGCACATGGGAATGAGTTAGTTCTGGTATGCAATGCAATGCAATGCAATGCAATGCAATAAAATGCAATAAAATGCAATAAAATGCAATGCAATGCAATGCAATGCAATGCAATGCAATGCAATGCAATGCAATGCAATGCAATAAAATGCAATGCAATGCAATGCAATGCAATGCAATGCAATAAAATGCAATGCAATAAAATGCAATGCAATGCAATGCAATAAAATGCAATGCAATGCAAGTGCATAACTTATATTTTTCAATTCACAATTTTAGATTGTTTATTGCAATGCAAAAACACATATGTCATCTCTTTAATGCACATGGGAATGAGTTAGTTCTGGTATGCAATTACAATATGTTATTTTTCAATGCACAAAGTTTGATTGTTTGTGCAATTGAAATGCAACAAACATATGTCATCTCTTTAATGCACATGGGAATGAGTTAGTTCTGGTATGCAATGCAATGCAATGCAATAAAATGCAATGCAATAAAATGCAATGCAATGCAATGCAATGCAATGCAATGCAATAAAATGCAATGCAATGCAAGTGCATAACTTATATTTTTCAATTCACAATTTTAGATTGTTTATTGCAATGCAAAAACACATATGTCATCTCTTTAATGCACATGGGAATGAGTTAGTTCTGGTATGCAATTACAATATGTTATTTTTCAATGCACAAAGTTTGATTGTTTGTGCAATTGAAATGCAACAAACATATGTCATCTCTTTAATGCACATGGGAATGAGTTAGTTCTGGTATGCAATGCAATGCAATGCAATAAAATGCAATGCAATAAAATGCAATGCAATGCAATGCAATGCAATGCAATGCAATGCAATGCAATGCAATAAAATGCAATGCAATGCAATGCAATGCAATGCAATGCAATAAAATGCAATGCAATAAAATGCAATGCAATGCAATGCAATAAAATGCAATGCAATGCAAGTGCATAACTTATATTTTTCAATTCACAATTTTAGATCGTTTATTGCAATGCAAAAACACATATGTCATCTCTTTAATGCACATGGGAATGAGTTAGTTCTGGTATGCAATTACAATATGTTATTTTTCAATGCACAAAGTTTGATTGTTTGTGCAATTGAAATGCAACAAACATATGTCATCTCTTTAATGCACATGGGAATGAGTTAGTTCTGGTATGCAATGCAATGCAATAAAATGCAATGCAATGCAATGCAATAAAATGCAATGCAATGCAATGCAATGCAATAAAATGCAATGCAATGCAATGTTATGCAATGCAATGCAATGCAATGCAATGCAATGCAATGCAATGCAATGCAATGCAATAAAATGCAATGCAATGCAATGCAATGCAATGCAATGCAAGTGCATAGCTTATATTTTTCAATGCACAATTTTAGATCGTTTATTGCAATGCAAAAACACATATTTCAACTCTTTAATGCACATGGGAATGAGTTAGTTCTGGTACGCAATGCAATGCAATGCAATGCAATGCAATAAAATGCAATGCAAGTGCATAGCTTATATTTTTCAATGCACAATTTTAGATAGTTTATTGCAATGCAAAAACACAAATGTCATCTCTTTAATGCACATGGGAATGAGTTAGTTCTGGTATGCAATGCAATGCAAAAAAATGCAATGCAATGCAATACAATGCAAGTGCATAGCATATTTTTCAATGCACAATTTTAGATCATTTATTGCAATGCAAAACCACATATGTCATCTCTTTAATGCACATGGGAATGAGTTAGTTCTGGTATGCAATGAAACAAGTGCATAGTTAATATGATATCTTTCAATACACAAAATTAGATCGTTTGTGCAATTGCAATGCAACAAACATATGTTATCCATTAATGTACATGGGAATGAGTTAGTTCTCCTATGCAGTGCAACAACATATGTTATCTCTTTAATGCACATGGGATTGAGTTAGTTCTGGTATGCAATGCAATGCAAGTGCATAGCTTATATTTTTCAATGCACAATTTTAGATCGTTTATTGCAATGCGAAAACACACATGTCATCTCTTTAATGCACATGGGAATGAGTTAGTTCTGGCATGCAATGCAATGCAATGCAATAGAATGCAGTGCATAGCTTATATTTTTCAATGCACAATTTTAGATCGTTAATTGCAATGCAAATACACATATGTCATCTCTTGAATGCACATGGGAATGAGTTAGTTCTGGTATGCAATTACAAAATGTTATTTTTCAATGCACAAAATTACATCGTTTGTGCAATTGCAATGCAAAAACAAATGTTATCTCTTTAATGCACATGGGAATGAGTTAATACTGGTATGCAATGCAATAAAATGCAATGCAAGGCAATGCAATGCAATTCAAGTGCATAGCTTATATTTTTCAATGCACAATTTTAGATCGTTTATTGCAATGCAATAACACAAATGTCATCTCTTTAATGCACATGGGAATGAGTTAGTTCTGGTATGCAATGCAATAAAATGCAATGCAATGCAATGCAATGCAATACAATGCAAGTGCATAGCATATTTTTCAATGCACAATTTTAGATCATTTATTGCAATGCAAAAACACATATGTCATCTCTTTAATGCACATGGGAATGAGTTAGTTCTGGTATGCAATGAAACAAGTGCATAACATATGTTATTTTTCAATGCACAAAGTTAGATCGTTTGTGCAATTGCAATGCAACAAACATATGTTATCCTTTAATGCACATGTGAATGAGTTAGTTCTGGTATGCAATGCAACAAATGGATAGCTTGTATGTAATTTTTTAATGCACAAAGTTAGATCGTTTGTGCAATGCAATGCAACAACACATGTTATCTATTTAATGAACATGGGAATGAGTTAGTTCTGGTATGCAATGCAATGCAACAAGTTTATAGCGTATAAGTAATTTTTCAAGGCACAACGTTAGATCGTCTGTGAAATGCAATGCAACAGCGTACAGTTTATCTCCTCAGAGCACAACGCAATGAGTATGTTATCTCTTTAATGCACATGGGAATGAGTTAGTTTGGTATGCAAGGCAATGCAACAAGTGCAAAGCTTATACGTCAGCCATACAGATGTCCATATTTGACCCAAGGAAAATCTTTCTTGCCAAAGAGTCCTCGATAGACTCCTTTTAATGTTAAATCAGCCATGCAGAAGTCCATATTTGACCTACTGGACATATTGCTGGAAAAAGCCTCCTCAATCTTGAACCTTCTCTACATACTCATAGACTACTACTACTTATTTCTGGTCAAAGTTTCTACAAAAGTTCTTAAACTAAATAAACAAATAGACTCTTTCTGATGTTAAATCAGCTTTACAGAGCTTCCTTTATGAACTGCTGAAAATTTTGTTGACCAAAGTGTCTTTGAACTTTCTCCACAATATAACTTTCTATACATGTTGACTCCTTTTGATGTTCAATCTTGAACATTAGCCATACAATAGTCCATATTTGACCTACTGAACATATTTCTGACCAGAGACCTTGAACATTAACTTACTATAAATACTTCTCGTACTATAAAGACTTCTCGTGATGTTTTACCAGCCAGACAGTAGTCCATATTTGATCGATTGAACATATGTTTGGTTAAAGACTCCTCAAAATGTTTTTTACTATTGTAAATGTATCAACCCCTTCTGATGTTAAAATAGCCATACAGAAGTCCATATTTGACATTCTGAATTTTTTTCTGGCCAAAGGTACTCGATCTTGGACTATCTATACATACTCATAGACTCCTTCTGATGCTTCATAAGCCATTTAGATGTCAATATCTGAACTATTGAACTTATTTCTGCTCAAAGGGTTCTCAAAAGTTTATAAACTATATAAAGTTATAGACTCATTCTGATGAAAAATCATCAGGTCCCCTTTTTGACCTAATGAACATCTGGCCAAAGAGTTCTTGAACATTATCTTGTTATACATACAGATTGACTTCTTGTTATGTTATATTAACCAGCCAGTAGTCCATATTTGACCCAAGGAAAATATTTCTGGTAAAACAGTCCTCGATCTTGGACTTTCTATACATATTCATAGACTCCTTCTGATGCTTCATAAGCCATATAGATGTCAATATCTGACCTATCGAATTTATTTCTGGTCAAAGGGTCCTCAAGAGGTTTTAAACTAAATAAACTTATAGACTCCTTCTGATGATAAATCAGCTATACAGTGGTCCCTTTTTGACATAATGAACATATTTCTGGCCAAAGAGTTCTTGAACATTATCTTACTATACATACAGATTGACTTTTTGCGATGTTATATTAACCATCCAGTAGTCCATTTTTGCATTCATACATTCTTGCAGACTCCTTTTGATGTTACATCTGCCATACAAAAGTAATTTTTTGACCAACTTAACATATTTCTTGCCAGAGTCCTTGAACATTATCTCACTATACATACAGACTGACTTCTCGTAATGTTATATCAGGCAGAGAGTAATCCAAATTTGACCGATTGAAACATTTTTAGTCCAAAGAATTTTCTTTACTATTATAAACTTATCAACTCCTTCTAATGTTAAATTTTTAACATTAACTTTCTATACTTATAGACTCCTTTTGACCTGCTGAACACATTTCTGGCCAAAGATTAACTTACCATAAATTCAGATCAGCCAGACGCCAGTCAAAATTTTAACTACTAAAAATATTTCTGGCCAGGGAGTACTCAAAACTTTAACTTTCTACACATACTTGTTGACTCCTGATGTAAAGCCATACTGAAGTTCATATTTGACCCAACGAATATTTTTCTGGCCAATGAATCCTTGATCTCAAACTTTCTATACAAGACCCCTTTTGATGCTTTATAAGCCATATAGATGTTCTTATTGAAGTCCATATCTGACTGATTAAACATATTTCTGGTCAAAGGGTCCTCAAATGCTTTTAAATTATATACGCTTTGAGACTCCTTCTGATGATAAATCAGGCAGACAGAATTCCATATTTGACCTACTGCAGATTTGACCTAATTTGATATTACTGAGATTTTTATTGTGTTTACAGGGGCAATGCACATTAATAAACATAAATGTAAATGTGCCAGAATTAGCCTAAAAGGCTATTTTACATCTGTAGACCCTTGACAGAATGTTAAGAAAAAGTCACCCTAAAAACAGAGACAAAACATCACACATATACACATCATATGACCATATATACATATACACATAAATACACACATATATACGCATATACATATATCAGCCTGAAAAATTTAATATTTGGCCTACTTAACATTTTTCTGGTCAAAGAATACTCGAAACTTGAAATTTCTATACATACTCATTGACTTCTTCTTATGTTATATCAGCCATACAGAAGTCCACTGTTGGCCCAAAGAACATATTTCTGGCCAGAGTTCTCAATTTGAACTTTCTCAATCTGAACTTTCATAGACTCTTTCTGATTCGTCATAAGCCATATAGGTGTCCATATCTGGCGAATTGAAAATGTTTTTGGCAAAAAGGGTCCTCACAAGTTAGCTAACTGAATACTGATAGACTTATTCTGATGATAAATCACTTAAATCACTATGTGACCCTCTGAATGTATTTTTAGCCAAAGAACCATAGAACATTAACTTCATATACATATTGATTCAAGAGTCAAAATTTGACCTCTGTATGGCTGATTTATTATCAGAAGGAGTCTATGATTTTACATAGTTTAAAAACGTTTAAGGAACCTTTGACCAGAAATAATAATAGGCCATTTATGGACATATATATGGCTTATGAAAAATCAGAAGGAGACTATGAGTATGTATAGAAAGTTCAAGATTGAGGACACTTTGGCCAGAAAAATGTTCCTTGGGTCAATTATGGACTTCTGTATAGCTGACCTAACATCAGATGGAGTCACAGAGTATGTATAAAAAAGGTCAAGTTTCGAGTACTCTTTGGCAAGAAACATTTTCAGTAGGTCAAATATGAATATGTAGTAAGTTAATGTTCAAAAAATCTTAGGCCAGAAATATGTTCAGTAGTTCAAAAAGGGGCCTCTTTCTGGCTGATTTAACATCAGAAGGAGTCTATGAGTTTAAATAGTTTAAAACCATTTGAGGACCCATTGACCAGAAATGACTCTTTGGCCAGTAATATTGTCAGTAGGTCGATTCTGGTATGGAAAGGACAAGTTCATGGACTCTTGGACCAGAAATATGTTCAATAGTGAAATATGGACAATTGTCTGGCTGATGTACTACTAACTGAAAGAGTCTATAATCATTAATAGAGAGTTCGAGATCAATCACGCTTCAGTCAGAAATATGTTCAATATGTCAAATCTGAAATACTGCATAGCAATGTCAATGAGTATGTATAGAAAGTTCAAAATCGAGGACTGTTTTACCAGAAATATTTTCAGTTATGGACTCCTGTCTGGCTAATATAACATCGCAAGAAGTCAATCTGTATATATTATAGTAAGTTAAAGTTCAAGAACTCTTAGGTCTGAAATATGTTCATCAGTTCAAAAAGGGGCCTCTGTATAACCGATTTAACCTCAGAATGAGTCTATAAGTTTATATCGCTTAAAACCTTTTGAGGAACCTTTGACCAGAAATAAATTCAATAGGTCAAATATGGACTTCTATATGCCTTATGGAGCATCAGGAGGAGTCTATATATAAAGTTCAAGATTGAGGACTCTTTGGCCAGAAATATATTCCTTGGGTCAAATATGGACTTCTTTATGGCTGACATAACCTTAAAAGGAGTCAACGAGTATGTATAGAAAGTTCAAGTTCAAGATCTCTTGGCCAATAATATTTTCAGTAGGTCGATTCTGGTATGGAAAGTTCAAGTTCATGGACTCTTGGACCAGAAATATATTCCTTGGGTCAAATATGGACTTCTTTGTTAACCTCAAAAGGAGTCAACGAGTATGTATAGAAAGTTCAAGTTCATAGACTCTTATGCCAGAAATATGTTCAGTAGTTCAAAAAGGGGCCTCTGTATTACTGATTTAACATCAGAATAAGTCTATGAGTTTATATCGCTTAAAACCTTTTGAGGACCCATTGACCACAAATAAGTTCAATAGGTCAGATTTGGACTTTTAAAGGGCTTATGAAGCATCAGAAGGAGTCTATAAGTAGAAAGTTCAAGATCGAGGACTCTTTGGCCTAAATATTTTCAGTAGGTCGATTCTGGTATGGAAAGTTCAAGTACATGGACTCTTGGACCAGAAATATGTTCAATAGTGAAATATGGACAATTGTCTGGCTGATGTACTACTACCTGAAAGAGTCTATAATCATTAATAGAGAGTTCAAGATCAATCACGCTTCAGTCAGAAATATGTTCAATAAGTCAAATCTGAAATACTGCATGGCTGAAGAAACATCAGATTCTAGAGTCTATGAGTGTGTTTTGATTGTTCAAGATCGAGGACTCTTTTGCTAGAAAAATGTTCAGTAGATAATTTATGGGCTGCTGTGTGGCTGATGAATCATCATAAGGAGTCTATGAGCATGTATAAAAAGTTCAAAATCGAGGACTGTTTTACCAGAATTTTTTTCAGCGGGTAAATTATAGCCTGTCTGGCTACTATAACATCGCAAGAAGTCAATCTGTATATATGGAAGTTAAAGTTCAAGAACTCTTAAGTCAGAAATATGTTCATCTGTTCAAAAAGGGACCTCTGTATTACCGATTTAACATCAGAATGATCGCAAGCTTATATCGCTTAAAACCTTTTGAGGACGCTTTGATCAGATGTACTACTACCTGAAAAAGTCTATAATCATTAATAGAGAGTTCAAGATCAATCACGCTTCTATAAGTTCAATAGGTCAGATTTGGACTTTTAAAGTGCTTATGAAGCATCAGAAGGAGTCTATAAGTAGAAAGTTCAAGATCGAGGACTCTTTGACCAGTATTATTTTCAGTAGGTCGATTCTGGTATGGAAAGTTCAAGTTCATGGACTCTTGGACCAGAAATATGTTCAATAGTTAAATATGGACAATTGTCTGGCTGATGTACTACTACCTGAAAGAGTCGATAATCATTAATAGAGAGTTTAAGATCAATCACGGTTCAGTCAGAAATATGTACAATAAGTCAAATCTGAAATACTGCATGGCTGAAGAAACATCAGAATCTAGAGTCTATGAGTGTGTTTTGATTGTTCAAGATCGAGGACTCTTTTGCCAGAAAAATGTTCAGTAGGTAATTTATGGGCTGCTGTGTGGCTGATGAATCATCATAAGGAGTCTATGAGCATGTATAAAAAGTTCAAAATCGAGAACTGTTTTACCAGAAATATTTTCAGCGGGTCAATTATAGCCTGTCTTGCTACTATAACATCGCAAGAAGTCAATCTGGATATATGGAAGTTAAAGTTCAAGAACTCTTAAGTCAGAAATATGTTCATCTGTTCAAAAAGGGACCTCGGTAGTACCGATTTAACATCAAATTGATCGCAAGTTTATATCGCTTAAAACCTTTTGAGGACCCTTTGACCAGAAATAAGTTCAATAGGTCAGATATGAACTTCTATACGGCTTATGGAGCATCAGGAGGAGTCTATATAGAAAGTTCAAGATTGAGGACTCTTTGGCCAGAAATATATTCCTTGGGTCAATTCTGGACTTCTTTATGGGTGACATAACCTTAAAAGGAGTCAACGAGTATGTATAGAAAGTTCAAGTTCAAGATCTCTTTGGCCAATAATATTTTCAGTAGGTCGATTCTGGTATGGAAAGTTCAAGTTCATGGACTCTTGGACCAGAAATATATTCCTTGGGTCAAATATGGACTTCTTTATGGCTGACATAACCTCAAAAGGAGTCAACGAGTATGTATAGAAAGTTCAAGTTCATAGACTCTTATGCCAGAAATATGTTCAGTCGTTCAAAAAGGGGCCTCTGTATTACTGATTTAACATCAGAATAAGTCTATGAGTTTATATCGCTTAAAACCTTTTGAGAACCCATTGACCACAAATAAGTTCAATAGGTCAGATTTGGACTTTTAAAGGGCTTATGAAGCATCAGAAGGAGTCTATAAGTAGAAAGTTCAAGATCGAGGATTCTTTGGCCAGTAATATTTTCAGTAGGTCGATTCTGGTATGGAAAGTTCAAGTTCATGGACTCTTGGACAAGAAATATGTTCAATAGTGAAATATGGACAATTGTCTGGCTGATGTACTACTACCTGAAAAAGTCTATAATCATTAATAGAGAGTTCAAGATCAATCACGCTTCAGTCAGAAATATGTTCAATAAGTCAAATCTGAAATACTGCATGGCTGAAGAAACATCAGATTCTAGAGTCTATGAGTGTGTTTTGATTGCTCAAGATCGAGGACTCTTTTGCTAGAAAAATGTTCAGTAGATAATTTATGGGCTGCTGTGTGGCTGATGAATCATCATAAGGAGTCTATGAGCATGTATAAAAAGTTCAAAATCGAGGACTGTTTTACCAGAATTTTTTTCAGCGGGTAAATTATAGCCTGCCTGGCTACTATAACATCGCAAGAAGTCAATCTGTATATATGGAAGTTAAAGTTCAAGAACTCTTAAGTCAGAAATATGTTCATCTGTTCAAAAAGGGACCTCTGTATTACCGATTTAACATCAGAATGATCGCAAGCTTATATCGCTTAAAACCTTTTGAGGACCCTTTGATCAGAAATAAGTTCAATATGGACTTCTATACGGCTTATGGAGCATCAGGAGGAGTCTATATAGAAAAATCAAGATTGAGGACTCTTTGGCCAGAAATATATTCCTTGGGTCAATTATGGACTTCTTTATGGCTAACATAACCTCAAAAGGAGTCAACGAGTATGTATAGAAAGTTCAAGAACTCTTAGGCCAGAAATATGTTCTGTAGTTAGAAAAGGGGCCTCTTTTTTACTGATTTCACATCAGAATAAGTCTATGAGTTTATATCGCTTAAAACCTTTTGAGGACCCATTGACCAGAAATAAGTTCAATAGGTCAGATTTGGAATTTTAAAGGGCTTATGAAGCATCAGAAGGAGTCTATAAGTAGAAAGTTCAAGATCGAGGACTCTTTGGCCAGTAATATTTTCAGTAGGTCGATTCTGGTATGGAAAGGTCAAGTTCATGGACTCTTGGACCAGAAATATGTTCAATAATGAAATATGGACAATTGTCTGGCTGATGTACTACTACCTGAAAGAGTCTACAATCATTAATAGAGAGTTCAAGATCAATCACGCTTCAGTCAGAAATATGTTCAATAAGTCAAATCTGAAATACTGCATGGCTGAAGAAACATCAGATTCTAGAGTCTATGAGTGTGTTTTGATTGTTCAAGATCGAGGACTCTTTTTTCAGAAAAATGTTCAGTAGATAATTTATGGGCTGCTGTGTGGCTGATGAATCATCATAAGGAGTCTATGAGCATGTATAAAAAGTTCAAAATCGAGAACTGTTTTACCAGAAATATTTTCAGCGGGTCAATTATAGCCTGTCTTGCTACTATAACATCGCAAGAAGTCAATCTGGATATATGGAAGTTAAAGTTCAAGAACTCTTAAGTCAGAAATATGTTCATCTGTTCAAAAAGGGACCTCTGTAGTACCGATTTAACATCAAATTGATCGCAAGTTTATATCGCTTAAAACCTTTTGAGGACCCTTTGACCAGAAATAAGTTCAATAGGTCAGATATGAACTTCTATACGGCTTATGGAGCATCAGGAGGAGTCTATATAGAAAGTTCAAGATTGAGGACTCTTTGGCCAGAAATATATTCCTTGGGTCAATTATGGACTTCTTTATGGGTGACATAACCTTAAAAGGAGTCAACGAGTATGTATAGAAAGTTCAAGTTCAAGATCTCTTTGGCCAATAATATTTTCAGTAGGTCGATTCTGGTATGGAAAGTTCAAGTTCATGGACTCTTGGACCAGAAATATATTCCTTGGGTCAAATATGGACTTCTTTATGGCTGACATAACCTCAAAAGGAGTCAACGAGTATGTATAGAAAGTTCAAGTTCATAGACTCTTATGCCAGAAATATGTTCAGTCGTTCAAAAAGGGGCCTCTGTATTACTGATTTAACATCAGAATAAGTCTATGAGTTTATATCGCTTAAAACCTTTTGAGGACCCATTGACCACAAATAAGTTCAATAGGTCAGATTTGGACTTTTAAAGGGCTTATGAAGCATCAGAAGGAGTCTATAAGTAGAAAGTTCAAGATCGAGGACTCTTTGGCCAGTAATATTTTCAGTAGGATGATTCTGGTATGGAAAGTTCAAGTTCATGGACTCTTGGACCAGAAATATGTTCAACAGTGAAATATGGACAATTGTCTGGCTGATGTACTACTACCTGAAAGAGTCGATAATCATTAATAGAGAGTTCAAGATCAATCACGCTTCAGTCAGAAATATGTTCAATAAGTCAAATCTGAAATACTGCATGGCTGAAGAAACATCAGAATCTAGAGTCTATGAGTGTGTTTTGATTGTTCAAGATCAAGGACTCTTTTGCCAGAAAAATGTTCAGTAGGTAATTTATGGGCTGCTGTGTGGCTGATGAATCATCATAAGGAGTCTATGAGCATGTATAAAAAGTTCAAAATCGAGAACTGTTTTACCAGAAATATTTTCAGCGGGTCAATTATAGCCTGTCTTGCTACTATAACATCACAAGAAGTCGATCTGGATATATGGAAGTTAAAGTTCAAGAACTCTTAAGTCAGAAATATGTTCATCTGTTCAAAAAGGGACCTCTGTAGTACCGATTTAACATCAAATTGATCGCAAGTTTATATCGCTTAAAACCTTTTGAGGACCCTTTGACCAGAAATAAGTTCAATAGGTCAGATATGAACTTCTATACGGCTTATGGAGCATCAGGAGGAGTCTATATAGAAAGTTCAAGATTGAGGACTCTTTGGCCAGAAATATATTCCTTGGGTCAATTATGGACTTCTTTATGGGTGACATAACCTTAAAAGGAGTCAACGAGTATGTATAGAAAGTTCAAGTTCAAGATCTCTTTGGCCAATAATATTTTCAGTAGGTCGATTCTGGTATGGAAAGTTCAAGTTCATGGACTCTTGGACCAGAAATATATTCCTTGGGTCAAATATGGACTTCTTTATGGCTGACATAACCTCAAAAGGAGTCAACGAGTATGTATAGAAAGTTCAAGTTCATAGACTCTTATGCCAGAAATATGTTCAGTCGTTCAAAAAGGGGCCTCTGTATTACTGATTTAACATCAGAATAAGTCTATGAGTTTATATCGCTTAAAACCTTTTGAGGACCCATTGACCACAAATAAGTTCAATAGGTCAGATTTGGACTTTTAAAGGGCTTATGAAGCATCAGAAGGAGTCTATAAGTAGAAAGTTCAAGATCGAGGACTCTTTGGCCAGTAATATTTTCAGTAGGATGATTCTGGTATGGAAAGTTCAAGTTCATGGACTCTTGGACCAGAAATATGTTCAACAGTGAAATATGGACAATTGTCTGGCTGATGTACTACTACCTGAAAGAGTCGATAATCATTAATAGAGAGTTCAAGATCAATCACGCTTCAGTCAGAAATATGTTCAATAAGTCAAATCTGAAATACTGCATGGCTGAAGAAACATCAGAATCTAGAGTCTATGAGTGTGTTTTGATTGTTCAAGATCAAGGACTCTTTTGCCAGAAAAATGTTCAGTAGGTAATTTATGGGCTGCTGTGTGGCTGATGAATCATCATAAGGAGTCTATGAGCATGTATAAAAAGTTCAAAATCGAGAACTGTTTTACCAGAAATATTTTCAGCGGGTCAATTATAGCCTGTCTTGCTACTATAACATCACAAGAAGTCGATCTGGATATATGGAAGTTAAAGTTCAAGAACTCTTAAGTCAGAAATATGTTCATCTGTTCAAAAAGGGACCTCTGTAGTACCGATTTAACATCAAATTGATCGCAAGTTTATATCGCTTAAAACCTTTTGAGGACCCTTTGACCAGAAATAAGTTCAATAGGTCAGATATGAACTTCTATACGGCTTATGGAGCATCAGGAGGAGTCTATATAGAAAGTTCAAGATTGAGGACTCTTTGGCCAGAAATATATTCCTTGGGTCAAATATGGACTTCTTTATGGCTGACGTAACCTCAAAAGGAGTCAACGAGTATGTATAGAAAGTTCAAGTTCAAGAACTCTTAGGCCAGAAATATGTTCAGTAGTTTAAAAAGGGGCCTCTGTATTACTGATTTAACATCAGAATAAGTCTATGAGTTTATATCGCTTAAAACCTTTTGAGGACCCATTGACCAGATGTACTACTACCTGAAAAAGTCTATAATCATTAATAGAGAGATCAAGATCAATCACGCTTCTATAAGTTCAATAGGTCAGATTTGGACTTTTAAAGGGCTTATGAAGCATCAGAAGGAGTCTATAAGTAGAAAGTCCAAGATCGAGGACTCTTTGGCAAGTAATATTTTCAGTAGCTCGATTCTGGTATGGAAAGTTCAATATGGACTTCTATACGGCTTATGGAGCATCAGGAGGAGTCTACATAGAAAGTTCAAGATTGAGGACTCTTTGGCCAGAAATATATTCCTTGGGTCAATTATGGACTTCTTTATGGGTGACATAACCTTAAAAGGAGTCAACGAGTATGTATAGAAAGTTCAAGTTCAAGATCTCTTTGGCCAGTAATATTTTCAGTAGGTCGATTCTGGTATGGAAAGTTAAAGTTCATGGACTCTTGGACCAGAAATATGTTCAATAGTGAAATATGGACAATTGTCTGGCTGATGTACTACTACCTGAAAGAGTCTATAATCATTAATAGAGAGTTCAAGATCAATCACGCTTCAGTCAGAAATATGTTCAGTATGTCAAATCTGAAATACTGCATGGCAATGTCAATGAGTATGTATAGAAAGTTCAAAATCGAGGACTGTTTTACTAGAAATATTTTCAGTTATGGACTCCTTTCTGGCTAATATAACATCGCAAGAAGTCAATCTGTATATATTATAGTAAGTTAAAGTTCAAGAACTCTTAGGTCAGAAATATGTTCATCAGTTCAAAAAGGGGCCTCTGTATAACCGATTTAACATCAGAATGAGTCTATAAGTTTATCTCGCTTAAAACCTTTTGAGGACCCTTTGACCAGAAATAAGTTCAATAGGTCAGATATGAACTTCTATACGGCTTATGGAGCATCAGGAGGAGTCTATATAGAAAGTTCAAGATTGAGGACTCTTTGGCCAGAAATATATTCCTTGGGTCAATTTTGGACTTCTTTATTGCTGACATAACCTTAAAAGGAGTCAACGAGTATGTATAGAAAGTTCAAGTTCAAGATCTCTTTGGCCAGTAATATTTTCAGTAGGTCGATTCTGGTATGGAAAGTTCAAGTTCATGGACTCTTGGACCAGAAATATGTTCAATAGTGAAATATGGACAATTGTCTGGCTGATGTACTACTACCTGAAAGAGTCTATAATCATTAATAGAGAGTTCAAGATCAATCACGCTTCAGTCAGAAATTTGTTCAGTATGTCAAATCTGAAATACTGCATGGCAATGTCAATAAGTATGTATAGAAAGTTCAAAATCAAGGACTGTTTTACCAGAAATATTTTCAGTTATGGACTCCTGTCTGGCTAATATAACATCGCAAGAAGTCAATCTGAATATATATTAGAGTAAGTTAAAGTTCATAAACTCTTAGGCCAGAAATATGTTCAGTAGTTCAAAAAGGGGCCTCTGTATTACTGATTTAACATCAGAATAAGTCTATGAGTTTATATCGCTTAAAACCTTTTGAGGACCCATTGACCAGAAATAAGTTCAATAGGTCAGATTTTGACTTTTAAAGGGCTTATGAAGCATCAGAAGGAGTCTATAAGTAGAAAGTTCAAGATCAAGGACTCTTTGGCCAGTAATATTTTCAGAAGGTCGATTCTGGTATGGAAAGTACAAGTTCATGGACTCTTGGACCAGAAATATGTTCAATAGTGAAATATGGACAATTGTCTGGCTAATGTACTACTACCTGAAAAAGTCTATAATCATTAATAGAGAGTTCAAGATCAATCACGCTTCAGTCAGAAATATGTTCAATAAGTCAAATCTGAAATACTGCATGGCTGAAGAAACATCAGATTCTGAGTGTGTTTTGATTGTTCAAGATCGAGGACTCTTTTGCCAGAAACATTTTCAGTAGGTAATTTATGGGCTGCTGTGTGGCTGATGAATCATCATAAGGAGTCTATGAGCATGTATAAAAAGTTCAAAATCGAGGACTGTTTTACCAGAAATATTTTCAGCGGGTCAATTATCGCCTGTCTGGCTACTATAACATCGCAAGAAGTCAATCTGTATATATGGAAGTTAAAGTTCAAGAACTCTTAAGTCAGAAATATGTTCATCTGTTCAAAAAGGGACCTCTGTAGTACCAATTTAACATCAGAATGATCGCGTTTATATCGCTTAAAACCTTTTGAGGACCCTTTGACCAGAAATAAGTTCAATATGGACTTCTATACGGCTTATGGAGCATCAGGAGGAGTCTATATAGAAAGTTCAAGATTTAGGACTCTTTGGCCAGAAATATATTCCTTGGGTCAAATATGGACTTCTTTATGGCTGACGTAACCTCAAAAGGAGTCAACGAGTATGTATAGAAAGTTCAAGTTCAAGAACTCATAGGCCAGAAATATGTTCAGTAGTTTAAAAAGGGGCCTCTGTATTACTGATTTAACATCAGAATAAGTCTATGAGTTTATATCGCTTAAAACCTTTTGAGGACCCATTGACCAGATGTACTACTACCTGAAAAAGTCTATAATCATTAATAGAGAGTTCAAGATCAATCACGCTTCTATAAGTTCAATAGGTCAGATTTGGACTTTTAAAGGGCTTATGAAGCATCAGAAGGAGTCTATAAGTAGAAAGTTCAAGATCGAGGACTCTTTGGCCAGTAATATTTTCAGTAGGTCGATTCTGGTATGGAAAGTTCAAGTTCATGGACTCTTGGACCAGAAATATGTTCAATAGTGAAATATGGACAATTGTCTGGCTGATGTACTACTACCTGAAAAAGTCTATAATCATTAATAGAGAGTTCAAGATCAATCACGCTTCAGTCAGAAATATGTTCAATATGTCAAATCTGAAATACTGCATTGCACTGTCAATGAGTATGTATAGAAAGTTCAAGTTCATAGACTCTTAGGCCAGAAATTCAAGGTGTCTTGAAATATGTTCAAAATATAACATTTGAACTACTGTATGGCTGAAGATACATCGGAAGCAGTCAATGAGCATGTACAGAAAGTTCAAGATCATGGTCTCTTTGACCAGAATATGTTCAGTTGGTCAAATATGGACTTTTGTATGGCTAATGTATTATCAAGAGGAGTCCATATGCATTGAAAGTTAATGTTCAAAGACTCTTTGGACAAAAATATGTTGAGTAGTTCAGATATGGACTATGGACTTCTAAATGGCTTATGAAGCATCAGAAGGAGTCAGAACTCTTTTTCCAGTAATTAGTAGGTCAAAAATTTGTCAACTTTCTGCCTGATTTAATATTGAGAGAAGTCAGTTAGTAAGTTAATATTCAAGGTTTGTGGCCAGAAATATGTTCAGTTGGTAAAACATTTATGGCTGATATAACATCCGAACGAGTCAACAAGAATATTTAGAAAGTTCAAGTTCGAATACTCTTTGGCCAGAAATATGTTGAGTAGGTAAAAAATGGACCTCTGTATGCTTGATTTAACATCAGAAGTAGTCTGTGAGTGTATATATTTTAAAACCTTTTGAGGACCCATTGACCAGAAATATGTCAGATAAGGAATTCGAAATGGCTTATGAACCATCAGAAGGAGTCTATGAGTGTGTTTAGAAAGTTCAAGATCGAGAAATCTTTTTCCAGTAATATGTTCAGTAGTTGAAATATGGACTTCTCTGTGGCTGATTTAACATCAGAAGGAGTCTAAAAGTTTATAATAGTAAAAACCTTTTGAGGACTGTTTGGCCAAAATAGTGTTCAATAGGTCAAATATGGACTGTATTTGAGTATATTTGAGTAAGTTAATATTCATGGTCTCTTGGCAGAAACATGTTTAGTAGGTCAAAAATTGAGTTTTGTATGGGTAATGTAACATCAGTAGGATTCTATAACCTATGTCCTTCTGAGGTTTAAAACCAGGGTCCTCTGTCCAAAGAACTCTTTGGACAGAAATATGTTCAGTAGGTCAAAGAGGGACCTCTGTATACCTGCTATGACACATATAACTATACAACAACAACTAACTTATTCATTTTTGCATTGACGGGAAATTGCATTAGCTTCTGCGTTACAAATAACATACCTCATGTGCAAGGAAAAGATAACACGATCTAATAATGATGCGTTCAATAATAATGTATTGTTATATCTAACTATATAATTTAGATCTTTTATGCAATGGAATGTTACTCCAAAAATGGTATCTCTTCAATGCACAATCGGAACGAGTTAGTTACTGTATGTATGCAATGCACTCATAGCTTATATGTTAATCTCTTTAATGGACATGGGAATGTTTTTTGTCAATGCACAAAGTTAGATTGTTTGTGCAATGCAATTCAACAACATATGTTGTCTCTTTAATGCACATGGGAATGAGTTAGTTCTGGTATGCAATGAAACAAGTGGATTGTATTTTATTTTTCAATGCACAAAGTTAGATCGTTTGTGCAATGCAACAACAGATGTTAATTTCTTTAATTCAAGTGCATAGCTTATATTTTTCAATGCACAATTTTAGATCGTTTATTGCAACGCAAAGACACATATGTCATCTCCTTAATGCACATGGGAATGAGTTAGTTCTGGTATGCAATGAAACAAGTGCATAGCTTATATGTTATTTTTCAATGCGCAAAGTTAGATCGTTTGTACAATTGCAATGCAACAAACATGTTATCCTTTAATGCACATGGGAATGAGTTAGTTCTGGTATGCAATGCAATGCAATGCAAGTGCATAGCTTATATTTTTCAATGCACAATTTTAGATCGTTCATTGCAATGCAAAAACACATATGTCATCTCTTTAATGCACATGGGAATGAGTTAGTTCTGGTATGCAATGCATTGCAATGCAAGTCCATAGCTTATATTTTTCAATGCACAATTTTAGATCGTTTATTGCAATGCAAAAACACATATGTCATCTCTTTAATGCACATGGGAATGAGTTAGTTCTGGTATGCAATTACAATATGTTATTTTTCAATGCACAAAGTTTGATTGTTTGTGCAATTGAAATGCAACAAACATATGTCATCTCTTTAATGCACATGGGAATGAGTTAGTTCTGGTATGCAATGCAATGCAATGCAATGCAATGCAATGCAATGCAATGCAATGCAATGCAATGCAATAAAATGCAATGCAATAAAATGCAATGCAATAAAATGCAATGCAATGCAATGCAATGCAATGCAATAAAATGCAATGCAATAAAATGCAATGCAATGCAATAAAATGCAATGCAATGCAAGTGCATAACTTATATTTTTCAATTCACAATTTTAGATCGTTTATTGCAATGCAAAAACACATATGTCATCTCTTTAATGCACATGGGAATGAGTTAGTTCTGGTATGCAATTACAATATGTTATTTTTCAATGCACAAAGTTTGATTGTTTGTGCAATTGAAATGCAACAAACATATGTCATCTCTTTAATGCACATGGGAATGAGTTAGTTCTGGTATGCAATGCAATGCAATGCAATAAAATGCAATGCAATGCAAGTGCATAACTTATTTTTTTCAATTCACAATTTTAGATCGTTTATTTCAATGCAAAAACACATATGCAATAAAATGCAATGCAATAAAATGCAATGCAATGCAATGCAATAAAATGCAATGCAATGCAATGCAATGCAATGCAATAAAATGCAATGCAATGCAATGCAATGCAATGCAATAAAATGCAATGCAATGCAATGCAATAAAATGCAATGCAATGCAATGCAATGCAATAAAATGCAATGCAATGCAATTCAATGCAATAAAATGCAATGCAATAAAATGCAATGCAATAAAATGCAATGCAATGCAAGTGCACAACTTATATTTTTCAATGCACAATTTTAGATCATTTATTGCAATGCAAAACCACATATGTCATCTCTTTAATGCACATGGGAATGAGTTAGTTCTGGTATGCAGTGCAATGCAATAAAATGCAATGCAATAAAATGCAATGCAGTGCAATGCAGTGCAATGCAGTGCAATGCAATGCAATGCAATGCAATGCAATGCAATGCAATGCAATAAAATGCAATGCAATGCAATGCAATGCAATGCAATGCAATGCAATGCAATAAAATGCAATGCAATGCAATAAATGCAATGCAATGCAATGCAATGCAATGCAATGCAATGCAATGCAATGCAATAAAATGCAATGCAATGCAATGCAATGCAATGCAATGCAATAAAATGCAATGCAATAAAATATAATGCAATGCAATGCAATAAAATGCAATGCAATGCAAGTGCATAACATATTTTTCAATTCACAATTTTAGATCGTTTATTGCAATGCAAAATCACATATGTCATCTTTTTAATGCACATGGGAATGAGTTAGTTCTGGTATGCAATTACAATATGTTATTTTTCAATGCACAAAGTTTGATTGTTTGTGCAATTGAAATGCAACAAACATATGTCATCTCTTTAATGCACATGGGAATGAGTTAGTTCTGGTATGCAATGCAATGCAATGCAATAAAATGCAATGCAATAAAATGCAATGCAATGCAATGCAATGCAATAAAATGCAATGCAATGCAATGCAATGCAATGCAATGCAATGCAATAAAATGCAATGCAATGCAATGCAATAAAATGCAATGCAATGCAATGCAATGCAATGCAATGCAATGCAATGCAATGCAATGCAATGCAATTCAATGCAATAAAATGCAATGCAATAAAATGCAATGCAATGCAATGCAATAAAATGCAATGCAATGCAAGTGCATAACTTATATTTTTCAATTCACAATTTTAGATCGTTTATTGCAATGCAAACACATATGTCATCTCTTTAATGCACATTGGAATGAGTTAGTTCTGGTATGCAATGCTATGCAATGCAATGCAATGCTATGCAATGCAATGCAATGCAATGCAATGCAATGCAATGCAATGCAATGCAATGCAATGCAATGCAATAAAATGCAATGCAATGCAATGCAATGCAATGCAAGTGCATAGCTTATATTTTTCAATGCACAATTTTAGATAGTTTATTGCAATGCAAAAACACAAATGTCATCTCTTTAATGCACATGGGAATGAGTTAGTTCTGGTATGCAATGCAATGCAAAAAAATGCAATGCAATGCAATACAATGCAAGTGCATAGCATATTTTTCAATGCACAATTTTAGATCATTTATTGCAATGCAAAACCACATATGTCATCTCTTTAATGCACATGGGAATGAGTTAGTTCTGGTATGCAATGAAACAAGTGCATAGTTAATATGATATCTTTCAATACACAAAATTAGATCGTTTGTGCAATTGCAATGCAACAAACATATGTTATCCATTAATGTACATGGGAATGAGTTAGTTCTCCTATGCAATGCAACAACATATGTTATCTCTTTAATGCACATGGGATTGAGTTAGTTCTGGTATGCAAGTGCATAGCTTATATTTTTAAATGCACAATTTTAGATCGTTTATTGCAATGCAAATGCAACAAACATGTTATCCTTTAATGCACATGGGAATGAGTTAGTTCTGGTATGCAATGCAATGCAATGCAATGCAAGTCCACAGCTTATATTTTTCAATGCACAATTTTAGATCGTTTATTGCAATGCGAAAACACATATGTCATCTCTTTAATGCACATGGGAATGAGTTAGTTCTGGCATGCAATGCAATGCAATGCAATGCAATAGAATGCAAGTGCATAGCTTATATTTTTCAATGCACAATTTTAGATCGTTAATTGCAATGCAAATACAAATATGTCATCTCTTGAATGCACATGGGAATGAGTCAGTTCTGGTATGCAATTACAAAATGTTATTTTTCAATGCACAAAATTACATCGTTTGTGCAATTGCAATGCAAAAACAAATGTTATCTCTTTAATGCACATGGGAATGAGTTAATACTGGTATGCAATGCAATAAAATGCAATGCAAGGCAATGCAATGCAATGCAATGCAATGCAATGCAATGCAATGCAATACAATGCAATGCAATGCAATGCAATGCAATGCAATGCAATGCAATGCAATGCAAGTGCATAGCTTATATTTTTCAATGCACAATTTTAGATCGTTTATTGCAATGCAATAACACAAATGTCATCTCTTTAATGCACATGGGAATGAGTTAGTTCTGGTATGCAATGCAATAAAATGCAATGCAATGCAATAAAATGCAATGCAATGCAATGCAATGCAATAAAATGCAATGCAATGCAATGCAATGCAATAAAATGCAATGCAATGCAATGCAATAAAATGCAATAAAATGCAATGCAATGCAATGCAATGCAATAAAATGCAATGCAATGCAATTCAATGCAATAAAATGCAATGCAATAAAATGCAATGCAATAAAATGCAATGCAATGCAAGTGCACAACTTATATTTTTCAATGCACAATTTTAGATCATTTATTGCAATGCAAAACCACATATGTCATCTCTTTAATGCACATGGGAATGAGTTAGTTCTGGTATGCAGTGCAATGCAATAAAATGCAATGCAATAAAATGCAATGCAATGCAGTGCAATGCAGTGCAATGCAATGCAATGCAATGCAATGCAATGCAATAAAATGCAATGCAATGCAATGCAATGCAATGCAATGCAATGCAATGCAATGCAATAAAATGCAATGCAATGCAATAAATGCAATGCAATGCAATGCAATGCAATGCAATGCAATGCAATGCAATGCAATAAAATGCAATGCAATGCAATGCAATGCAATGCAATGCAATGCAATAAAATGCAATGCAATAAAATATAATGCAATGCAATGCAATAAAATGCAATGCAATGCAAGTGCATAACATATTTTTCAATTCACAATTTTAGATCGTTTATTGCAATGCAAAATCACATATGTCATCTTTTTAATGCACATGGGAATGAGTTAGTTCTGGTATGCAATTACAATATGTTATTTTTCAATGCACAAAGTTTGATTGTTTGTGCAATTGAAATGCAACAAACATATGTCATCTCTTTAATGCACATGGGAATGAGTTAGTTCTGGTATGCAATGCAATGCAATGCAATAAAATGCAATGCAATAAAATGCAATGCAATGCAATGCAATGCAATAAAATGCAATGCAATGCAATGCAATGCAATGCAATGCAATGCAATAAAATGCAATGCAATGCAATGCAATAAAATGCAATGCAATGCAATGCAATAAAATGCAATGCAATGCAATGCAATGCAATGCAATGCAATGCAATGCAATGCAATGCAATTCAATGCAATAAAATGCAATGCAATAAAATGCAATGCAATGCAATGCAATAAAATGCAATGCAATGCAAGTGCATAACTTATATTTTTCAATTCACAATTTTAGATCGTTTATTGCAATGCAAACACATATGTCATCTCTTTAATGCACATGGGAATGAGTTAGTTCTGGTATGCAATGCTATGCAATGCAATGCAATGCTATGCAATGCAATGCAATGCAATGCAATGCAATGCAATGCAATGCAATGCAATGCAATGCAATAAAATGCAATGCAATGCAATGCAATGCAATGCAAGTGCATAGCTTATATTTTTCAATGCACAATTTTAGATCGTTTATTGCAATGCAAAAACACATATTTCAACTCTTTAATGCACATGGGAATGAGTTAGTTCTGGTATGCAATGCAATGCAATGCAATGCAATGCAATGCAATGCAATAAAATGCAATGCAAGTGCATAGCTTATATTTTTCAATGCACAATTTTAGATAGTTTATTGCAATGCAAAAACACAAATGTCATCTCTTTAATGCACATGGGAATGAGTTAGTTCTGGTATGCAATGCAATGCAAAAAAATGCAATGCAATGCAATACAATGCAAGTGCATAGCATATTTTTCAATGCACAATTTTAGATCATTTATTGCAATGCAAAACCACATATGTCATCTCTTTAATGCACATGGGAATGAGTTAGTTCTGGTATGCAATGAAACAAGTGCATAGTTAATATGATATCTTTCAATACACAAAATTAGATCGTTTGTGCAATTGCAATGCAACAAACATATGTTATCCATTAATGTACATGGGAATGAGTTAGTTCTCCTATGCAATGCAACAACATATGTTATCTCTTTAATGCACATGGGATTGAGTTAGTTCTGGTATGCAAGTGCATAGCTTATATTTTTAAATGCACAATTTTAGATCGTTTATTGCAATGCAAATGCAACAAACATGTTATCCTTTAATGCACATGGGAATGAGTTAGTTCTGGTATGCAATGCAATGCAATGCAATGCAAGTCCACAGCTTATATTTTTCAATGCACAATTTTAGATCGTTTATTGCAATGCGAAAACACATATGTCATCTCTTTAATGCACATGGGAATGAGTTAGTTCTGGCATGCAATGCAATGCAATGCAATGCAATGCAATGCAATGCAATGCAATAGAATGCAAGTGCATAGCTTATATTTTTCAATGCACAATTTTAGATCGTTAATTGCAATGCAAATACACATATGTCATCTCTTGAATGCACATGGGAATGAGTCAGTTCTGGTATGCAATTACAAAATGTTATTTTTCAATGCACAAAATTACATCGTTTGTGCAATTGCAATGCAAAAACAAATGTTATCTCTTTAATGCACATGGGAATGAGTTAATACTGGTATGCAATGCAATAAAATGCAATGCAAGGCAATGCAATGCAATGCAATGCAATGCAATGCAATGCAATGCAATACAATGCAATACAATGCAATGCAATGCAATGCAATGCAATGCAAGTGCATAGCTTATCTTTTTCAATGCACAATTTTAGATCGTTTATTGCAATGCAATAACACAAATGTCATCTCTTTAATGCACATGGGAATGAGTTAGTTCTGGTATGCAATGCAATAAAATGCAATGCAATGCAATGCAATACAATGCAAGTGCATAGCATATTTTTCAATGCACAATTTTAGATCATTTATTGCAATGCAAAAACACATATGTCATCTCTTTAATGCACATGGGAATGAGTTAGTTCTGGTATGCAATGAAACAAGTGCATAACATATGTTATTTTTCAATGCACAAAGTTAGATCGTTTGTGCAATTGCAATGCAACAAACATATGTTATCCTTTAATGCACATGTGAATGAGTTAGTTCTGGTATGCAATGCAACAAATGGATAGCTTGTATGTAATTTTTTAATGCACAAAGTTAGATCGTTTGTGCAATGCAATGCAACAACACATGTTATCTATTTAATGAACATGGGAATGAGTTAGTTCTGGTATGCAATGCAATGCAACAAGTTTATAGCGTATAAGTAATTTTTCAAGGCACAACGTTAGATCGTCTGTGAAATGCAATGCAACAGCGTACAGTTTATCTCCTCAGAGCACAACGCAATGAGTATGTTATCTCTTTAATGCACATGGGAATGAGTTAGTTTGGTATGCAAGGCAATGCAACAAGTGCAAAGCTTATACGTCAGCCATACAGATGTCCATATTTGACCCAAGGAAAATCTTTCTTGCCAAAGAGTCCTCGATAGACTCCTTTTAATGTTAAATCAGCCATGCAGAAGTCCATATTTGACCTACTGGACATATTGCTGGAAAAAGCCTCCTCAATCTTGAACCTTCTCTACATACTCATAGACTACTACTACTTATTTCTGGTCAAAGTTTCTACAAAAGTTCTTAAACTAAATAAACGAATAGACTCTTTCTGATGTTAAATCAGCTTTACAGAGCTTCCTTTATGAACTGCTGAAAATTTTGTTGACCAAAGTGTCTTTGAACTTTCTCCACAATATAACTTTCTATACATGTTGACTCCTTTTGATGTTCAATCTTGAACATTAGCCATACAATAGTCCATATTTGACCTACTGAACATATTTCTGACCAGAGACCTTGAACATTAAACCTGTTAGCCTTCAGCGCCACTTTTGAAAAATCCCCAGAAATTGCATTCTCAACCGAAAACAGATTCAGTTCATTGACGCTTTGTCCTAAAAGCACAAGCATGATCTCATTTGAAAGCTGACACCTGGCACTTTATTGGAAATGTAGAATGAATTATTGTCACAAAGTTGTGTAAGTTATTAGAAATGTATTTTTATGAAACATCTTCATGAAAATTAAATTGAAGTTGGCCCGTCAGCACTCTAGAAATGCACTCCAGCTAAAGACACATGTCTGACCATGTTATATTTAAAATTTGAAGGTGATAAGTCTAAAACTCTGTATTTTGTTAAATGTTTTTCAAGATCATCTCAAATGACTTTATTTTGAATTGACTCTAAAATGCAAACTTGTGTTTATTGTCATCTATTAGCATCTATTCAGTCTATTGTCTCTATTGTTTTGTGGTGCAAACGAGACCCATTCAGTGACAGTCTCTCCTGCTCACATTTACAACCTCTCCAGCCTGCTTATGGCCATAAATATGCTTTTCCTTTGTCTCCATTATAATGCCTAACGACTGGCTATTCACGTTTTTTCACCCCCTAATTTCTTTCATAATCTTCACTTCACATTTGAAACTGTATCAAATGCCTTTCTTAAATAAAGAAATATTTCAGTAAGCATTCCGATTTAGAAAAAAATCATAAAAAATAACAGCTAGATGGCAGGTGCAACTAGAGAGCTAGCTAGCATGTTAGCTTAGCACACCATCAATACACGACAATTTATGAGATTAAAACCATGTGTGTGCTCCAAACTTACTTTATAGCGCAAGTCGAGTGTTTTAAATAATCTTCTATGATCTTATTTGGCTTCAGAAAAGAAAATCAGACAGAACATATATTATGGTATGGTATTCTGCACAATGCTAAAGTCTATATCGATTAGCATTACATTATAAATATAATCTATTATTATAAAAATACCTGACATGACTCGAAGAACACAGGTAAATCAAATATCATTGCAATCATGTTTATTGTCTTCAAAACATCTTTATCTGCATGTTACAGCGATCTCTGATAGCGTTGTTTATGTGAGTGACGTCCTGGAAGGTCACAGGTTATGGTTCTTCTTTGTGAGTGCAGTGTGCACCATATTTGGAAAAATTATGTGCAAATGGCGCCCTCAGTCTGCTGTATGGATTGAAAACACAGTACATCAGAGTATCCAGCGCTCTTTATGTTTAGATCGACGCATTTGGATATAAATTCAATAAATATTATTCCTGTCTATAGAAATATGATGTAAACCTATGAGAATCTATCAATATTTCTCCAAATCTGCACATTTTTGAGCCAAAAGCCCTGAGGGACGTTGTTTTGTCACGCGTTCTCATGACAACACGGGAGTTTTTTTTTGAATGGACGCGGCTGATGCTCATAATTCATATTAAAGGTATCGACTCATTTTTTCAATACATAAATCCTGACACAAATTAAGACATAACTGTCACTATAAGTTTCTCAGAATACAATAGTGGTCAAATACTGAAACGTGAGACTTATATCTTTTTAATGATGTATAGTTTGTCAAGGTAATAACATTAAATCTGATAGTAACTTTGAACTATATAAAAAAAAAACGCTTCAGTGCGTCCTCGCTCTGGTGAAGGCTAACAGGTTTTAACTTACTATAAATACTTCTCGTACTATAAAGACTTCTCGTGATGTTTTACCAGCCAGACAGTAGTCCATATTTGATCGATTGAACATATGTTTGGCCAAAGACTCCTCAAAATGTTTTTTTACTATTGTAAATGTATCAACCCCTTCTGATGTTAAAATAGCCATACAGAAGTCCATATTTGACATTCTGAATTTTTTTCTGGCCAAAGGTACTCGATCTTGGACTATCTATACATACTCATAGACTCCTTCTGATGCTTCATAAGCCATTTAGATGTCAATATCTGAACTATTGAACTTATTTCTGCTCAAAGGGTTCTCAAAAGTTTATAAACTATATAAAGTTATAGACTCATTCTGATGATAAATCATCAGGTCCCCTTTTTGATCTAATGAACATCTGGCCAAAGAGTTCTTGAACATTATCTTGTTATACATACAGATTGACTTCTTGTTATGTTATATTAACCAGCCAGTAGTCCATATTTGACCCAAGGAAAATATTTCTGGTAAAACAGTCCTCGATCTTGGACTTTCTATACATATTCATAGACTCCTTCTGATGCTTCATAAGCCATATAGATGTCAATATCTGACCTATCGAATTTATTTCTGGTCAAAGGGTCCTCAAGAGGTTTTAAACTAAATAAACTTATAGACTCCTTCTGATGATAAATCAGCTATACAGTGGTCCCTTTTTGACATAATGAACATATTTCTGGCCAAAGAGTTCTTGAACATTATCTTACTATACATACAGATTGACTTTTTGCGATGTTATATTAACCATCCAGTAGTCCATTTTTGCATTCATACATTCTTGCAGACTCCTTTTGATGTTACATCCGCCATACAAAAGTAATTTTTTGACCAACTTAACATATTTCTTGCCAGAGTCCTTGAACATTATCTCACTATACATACAGACTGACTTCTCGTAATGTTATATCAGGCAGAGAGTAATCCAAATTTGACCGATTGAAACATTTTTAGTCCAAAGAATTTTCTTTACTATTATAAACTTATCAACTCCTTCTAATGTTAAATTTTTAACATTAACTTTCTATACTTATAGACTCCTTTTGACCTGCTGAACACATTTCTGGCCAAAGATTAATTTACCATAAATTCAGATCAGCCAGACGCCAGTCAAAATTTTAACTACTAAAAATATTTCTGGCCAAGGAGTACTCGAAACTTTAACTTTCTACACATACTTGTTGACTCCTGATGTAAAGCCATACTGAAGTTCATATTTGACCCAACGAATATTTTTCTGGCCAATGAATCCTCGATCTCAAACTTTCTATACAAGACCCCTTTTGATGCTTTATAAGCCATATAGATGTTCTTATTGAAGTCCATATCTGACTGATTAAACATATTTCTGGTCAAAGGGTCCTCAAATGCTTTTAAATTATATACGCTTTGAGACTCCTTCTGATGATAAATCAGGCAGACAGAATTCCATATTTGACCTACTGCAGATTTGACCTAATTTGATATTACTGAGATTTTTATTGTGTTTACAGGGGCAATGCACATTAATAAACATAAATGTAAATGTGCCAGAATTAGCCTAAAAGGCTATTTTACATCTGTAGACCCTTGACAGAATGTTAAGAAAAAGTCACCCTAAAAACAGAGACAAAACATCACACATATACACATCATATGACCATATATACATATACACATAAATACACACATATATACGCATATACATATATCAGCCTGAAAAATTTAATATTTGGCCTACTTAACATTTTTCTGGCCAAAGAATACTCGAAACTTGAAATTTCTATACATACTCATTGACTTCTTCTTATGTTATATCAGCCATACAGAAGTCCACTGTTGGCCCAAAGAACATATTTCTGGCCAGAGTTCTCAATTTGAACTTTCTCAATCTGAACTTTCATAGACTCTTTCTGATTCGTCATAAGCCATATAGGTGTCCATATCTGGCGAATTGAAAATGTTTTTGGCAAAAAGGGTCCTCACAAGTTAGCTAACTGAATACTGATAGACTTATTCTGATGATAAATCACTTAAATCACTATGTGACCCTCTGAATGTATTTTTAGCCAAAGAACCATAGAACATTAACTTCATATACATATTGATTCAAGAGTCAAAATTTGACCTCTGTATGGCTGATTTATTATCAGAAGGAGTCTATGATTTTACATAGTTTAAAAACGTTTAAGGAACCTTTGACCAGAAATAATAATAGGCCATTTATGGACATATATATGGCTTATGAAAAATCAGAAGGAGACTATGAGTATGTATAGAAAGTTCAAGATTGAGGACACTTTGGCCAGAAAAATGTTCCTTGGGTCAATTATGGACTTCTGTATAGCTGACCTAACATCAGATGGAGTCACAGAGTATGTATAAAAAAGGTCAAGTTTCGAGTACTCTTTGGCAAGAAACATTTTCAGTAGGTCAAATATGAATATGTAGTAAGTTAATGTTCAAAAAATCTTAGGCCAGAAATATGTTCAGTAGTTCAAAAAGGGGCCTCTGTCTGGCTGATTTAACATCAGAAGGAGTCTATGAGTTTAAATAGTTTAAAACCATTTGAGGACCCATTGACCAGAAATGACTCTTTGGCCAGTAATATTGTCAGTAGGTCGATTCTGGTATGGAAAGGACAAGTTCATGGACTCTTGGACCAGAAATATGTTCAATAGTGAAATATGGACAATTGTCTGGCTGATGTACTACTAACTGAAAGAGTCTATAATCATTAATAGAGAGTTCGAGATCAATCACGCTTCAGTCAGAAATATGTTCAATATGTCAAATCTGAAATACTGCATAGCAATGTCAATGAGTATGTATAGAAAGTTCAAAATCGAGGACTGTTTTACCAGAAATATTTTCAGTTATGGACTCCTGTCTGGCTAATATAACATCGCAAGAAGTCAATCTGTATATATTATAGTAAGTTAAAGTTCAAGAACTCTTAGGTCTGAAATATGTTCATCAGTTCAAAAAGGGGCCTCTGTATAACCGATTTAACCTCAGAATGAGTCTATAAGTTTATCTCGCTTAAAACCTTTTGAGGAACTTTTGACCAGAAATAAATTCAATAGGTCAGATATGGACTTCTATATGCCTTATGGAGCATCAGGAGGAGTCTATATATAAAGTTCAAGATTGAGGACTCTTTGGCCAGAAATATATTCCTTGGGTCAAATATGGACTTCTTTATGGCTGACATAACCTCAAAAGGAGTCAACGAGTATGTATAGAAAGTTCAAGTTCATAAACTCTTAGGCCAGAAATATGTTCAGTAGTTCAAAAAGGGGCCTCTGTATTACTGATTTAACATCAGAATAAGTCTATGAGTTTATATCGCTTAAAACCTTTTAAGGACCCATTGACCAGAAATAAGTTCAATAGGTCAGATTTGGACTTTTAAAGGGCTTATGAAGCATCAGAAGGAGTCTATAAGTAGAAAGTTCAAGATCAAGGACTCTTTGGCCAGTAATATTTTCAGAAGGTCGATTCTGGTATGGAAAGTTCAAGTTCATGGACTCTTGGACCAGAAATATGTTCAATAGTGAAATATGGACAATTGTCTGGCTGATGTACTACTACCTGAAAAAGTCTATAATCATTAATAGAGAGTTCAAGATCAATCACGCTTCAGTCAGAAATATGTTCAATATGTCAAATCTGAAATACTGCATAGCAATGTCAATGAGTATGTATAGAAAGTTCAAAATCGAGGACTGTTTTACCAGAAATATTTTCAGTTATGGACTCCTGTCTGGCTAATATAACATCGCAAGAAGTCAATCTGTATATATTATAGTAAGTTAAAGTTCAAGAACTCTTAGGTCTGAAATATGTTCATCAGTTCAAAAAGGGGCCTCTGTATAACCGATTTAACCTCAGAATGAGTCTATAAGTTTATCTCGCTTAAAACCTTTTGAGGAACCTTTGACCAGAAATAAATTCAATAGGTCAAATATGGACTTCTATATGCCTTATGGAGCATCAGGAGGAGTCTATATATAAAGTTCAAGATTGAGGACTCTTTGGCCAGAAATATATTCCTTGGGTCAAATATGGACTTCTTTATGGCTGACATAACCTTAAAAGGAGTCAACGAGTATGTATAGAAAGTTCAAGTTCAAGATCTCTTGGCCAATAATATTTTCAGTAGGTCGATTCTGGTATGGAAAGTTCAAGTTCATGGACTCTTGGACCAGAAATATATTCCTTGGGTCAAATATGGACTTCTTTATTAACCTCAAAAGGAGTCAACGAGTATGTATAGAAAGTTCAAGTTCATAGACTCTTATGCCAGAAATATGTTCAGTAGTTCAAAAAGGGGCCTCTGTATTACTGATTTAACATCAGAATAAGTCTATGAGTTTATATCGCTTAAAACCTTTTGAGGACCCATTGACCACAAATAAGTTCAATAGGTCAGATTTGGACTTTTAAAGGGCTTATGAAGCATCAGAAGGAGTCTATAAGTAGAAAGTTCAAGATCGAGGACTCTTTGGCCTAAATATTTTCAGTAGGTCGATTCTGGTATGGAAAGTTCAAGTACATGGACTCTTGGACCAGAAATATGTTCAATAGTGAAATATGGACAATTGTCTGGCTGATGTACTACTACCTGAAAGAGTCTATAATCATTAATAGAGAGTTCAAGATCAATCACGCTTCAGTCAGAAATATGTTCAATAAGTGAAATCTGAAATACTGCATGGCTGAAGAAACATCAGATTCTAGAGTCTATGAGTGTGTTTTGATTGTTCAAGATCGAGGACTCTTTTGCTAGAAAAATGTTCAGTAGATAATTTATGGGCTGCTGTGTGGCTGATGAATCATCATAAGGAGTCTATGAGCATGTATAAAAAGTTCAAAATCGAGGACTGTTTTACCAGAATTTTTTTCAGCGGGTAAATTATAGCCTGTCTGGCTACTATAACATCGCAAGAAGTCAATCTGTATATATGGAAGTTAAAGTTCAAGAACTCTTAAGTCAGAAATATGTTCATCTGTTCAAAAAGGGACCTCTGTATTACCGATTTAACATCAGAATGATCGCAAGCTTATAACGCTTAAAACCTTTTGAGGACGCTTTGATCAGATGTACTACTACCTGAAAAAGTCTATAATCATTAATAGAGAGTTCAAGATCAATCACGCTTCTATAAGTTCAATAGGTCAGATTTGGACTTTTAAAGTGCTTATGAAGCATCAGAAGGAGTCTATAAGTAGAAAGTTCAAGATCGAGGACTCTTTGACCAGTAATATTTTCAGTAGGTCGATTCTGGTATGGAAAGTTCAAGTTCATGGACTCTTGGACCAGAAATATGTTCAATAGTTAAATATGGACAATTGTCTGGCTGATGTACTACTACCTGAAAGAGTCGATAATCATCAATAGAGAGTTTAAGATCAATCACGCTTCAGTCAGAAATATGTACAATAAGTCAAATCTGAAATACTGCATGGCTGAAGAAACATCAGAATCTAGAGTCTATGAGTGTGTTTTGATTGTTCAAGATCGAGGACTCTTTTGCCAGAAAAATGTTCAGTAGGTAATTTATGGGCTGCTGTGTGGCTGATGAATCATCATAAGGAGTCTATGAGCATGTATAAAAAGTTCAAAATCGAGAACTGTTTTACCAGAAATATTTTCAGCGGGTCAATTATAGCCTGTCTTGCTACTATAACATCGCAAGAAGTCAATCTGGATATATGGAAGTTAAAGTTCAAGAACTCTTAAGTCAGAAATATGTTCATCTGTTCAAAAAGGGACCTCGGTAGTACCGATTTAACATCAAATTGATCGCAAGTTTATATCGCTTAAAACCTTTTGAGGACCCTTTGACCAGAAATAAGTTCAATAGGTCAGATATGAACTTCTATACGGCTTATAGAGCATCAGGAGGAGTCTATATAGAAAGTTCAAGATTGAGGACTCTTTGGCCAGAAATATATTCCTTGGGTCAATTCTGGACTTCTTTATGGGTGACATAACCTTAAAAGGAGTCAACGAGTATGTATAGAAAGTTCAAGTTCAAGATCTCTTTGGCCAATAATATTTTCAGTAGGTCGATTCTGGTATGGAAAGTTCAAGTTCATGGACTCTTGGACCAGAAATATATTCCTTGGGTCAAATATGGACTTCTTTATGGCTGACATAACCTCAAAAGGAGTCAACGAGTATGTATAGAAAGTTCAAGTTTATAGACTCTTATGCCAGAAATATGTTCAGTCGTTCAAAAAGGGGCCTCTGTATTACTGATTTAACATCAGAATAAGTCTATGAGTTTATATCGCTTAAAACCTTTTGAGAACCCATTGACCACAAATAAGTTCAATAGGTCAGATTTGGAATTTTAAAGGGCTTATGAAGCATCAGAAGGAGTCTATAAGTAGAAAGTTCAAGATCGAGGACTCTTTGGCCAGTAATATTTTCAGTAGGTCGATTCTGGTATGGAAAGTTCAAGTTCATGGACTCTTGGACAAGAAATATGTTCAATAGTGAAATATGGACAATTGTCTGGCTGATGTACTACTACCTGAAAAAGTCTATAATCATTAATAGAGAGTTCAAGATCAATCACGCTTCAGTCAGAAATATGTTCAATAAGTCAAATCTGAAATACTGCATGGCTGAAGAAACATCAGATTCTAGAGTCTATGAGTGTGTTTTGATTGCTCAAGATCGAGGACTCTTTTGCTAGAAAAATGTTTAGTAGATAATTTATGGGCTGCTGTGTGGCTGATGAATCATCATAAGGAGTCTATGAGCATGTATAAAAAGTTCAAAATCGAGAACTGTTTTACCAGAAATATTTTCAGCGGGTCAATTATAGCCTGTCTTGCTACTATAACATCGCAAGAAGTCAATCTGGATATATGGAAGTTAAAGTTCAAGAACTCTTAAGTCAGAAATATGTTCATCTGTTCAAAAAGGGACCTCGGTAGTACCGATTTAACATCAAATTGATCGCAAGTTTATATCGCTTAAAACCTTTTGAGGACCCTTTGACCAGAAATAAGTTCAATAGGTCAGATATGAACTTCTATACGGCTTATAGAGCATCAGGAGGAGTCTATATAGAAAGTTCAAGATTGAGGACTCTTTGGCCAGAAATATATTCCTTGGGTCAATTCTGGACATCTTTATGGGTGACATAACCTTAAAAGGAGTCAACGAGTATGTATAGAAAGTTCAAGTTCAAGATCTCTTTGGCCAATAATATTTTCAGTAGGTCGATTCTGGTATGGAAAGTTCAAGTTCATGGACTCTTGGACCAGAAATATATTCCTTGGGTCAAATATGGACTTCTTTATGGCTGACATAACCTCAAAAGGAGTCAACGAGTATGTATAGAAAGTTCAAGTTCATAGACTCTTATGCCAGAAATATGTTCAGTCGTTCAAAAAGGGGCCTCTGTATTACTGATTTAACATCAGAATAAGTCTATGAGTTTATATCGCTTAAAACCTTTTGAGAACCCATTGACCACAAATAAGTTCAATAGGTCAGATTTGGAATTTTAAAGGGCTTATGAAGCATCAGAAGGAGTCTATAAGTAGAAAGTTCAAGATCGAGGACTCTTTGGCCAGTAATATTTTCAGTAGGTCGATTCTGGTATGGAAAGTTCAAGTTCATGGACTCTTGGACAAGAAATATGTTCAATAGTGAAATATGGACAATTGTCTGGCTGATGTACTACTACCTGAAAAAGTCTATAATCATTAATAGAGAGTTCAAGATCAATCACGCTTCAGTCAGAAATATGTTCAATAAGTCAAATCTGAAATACTGCATGGCTGAAGAAACATCAGATTCTAGAGTCTATGAGTGTGTTTTGATTGCTCAAGATCGAGGACTCTTTTGCTAGAAAAATGTTTAGTAGATAATTTATGGGCTGCTGTGTGGCTGATGAATCATCATAAGGAGTCTATGAGCATGTATAAAAAGTTCAAAATCGAGGACTGTTTTACCAGAATTTTTTTCAGCGGGTAAATTATAGCCTGCCTGGCTACTATAACATCGCAAGAAGTCAATCTGTATATATGGAAGTTAAAGTTCAAGAACTCTTAAGTCAGAAATATGTTCATCTGTTCAAAAAGGGACCTCTGTATTACCGATTTAACATCAGAATGATCGCAAGCTTATATCGCTTAAAACCTTTTGAGGACCCTTTGATCAGAAATAAGTTTAATATGGACTTCTATACGGCTTATGGAGCATCAGGAGGAGTCTATATAGAAAAATCAAGATTGAGGACTCTTTGGCCAGAAATATATTCCTTGGGTCAATTATGGACTTCTTTATGGCTAACATAACCTCAAAAGGAGTCAACGAGTATGTATAGAAAGTTCAAGAACTCTTAGGCCAGAAATATGTTCTGTAGTTAGAAAAGGGGCCTCTTTATTACTGATTTCACATCAGAATAAGTCTATGAGTTTATATCGCTTAAAACCTTTTGAGGACCCATTGACCAGAAATAAGTTCAATAGGTCAGATTTGGAATTTTAAAGGGCTTATGAAGCATCAGAAGGAGTCTATAAGTAGAAAGTTCAAGATCGAGGACTCTTTGGCCAGTAATATTTTCAGTAGGTCGATTCTGGTATGGAAAGGTCAAGTTCATGGACTCTTGGACCAGAAATATGTTCAATAATGAAATATGGACAATTGTGTGGCTGATGTACTACTACCTGAAAGAGTCTACAATCATTAATAGAGAGTTCAAGATCAATCACGCTTCAGTCAGAAATATGTTCAATAAGTCAAATCTGAAATACTGCATGGCTGAAGAAACATCAGATTCTAGAGTCTATGAGTGTGTTTTGATTGTTCAAGATCGAGGACTCTTTTTTCAGAAAAATGCTCAGTAGATAATTTATGGGCT
This sequence comes from Phoxinus phoxinus, assembly GCF_949152265.1. Classification (NCBI taxonomy): domain Eukaryota; kingdom Metazoa; phylum Chordata; class Actinopteri; order Cypriniformes; family Leuciscidae; genus Phoxinus; species Phoxinus phoxinus. Next base: position 27,034,548 of record NC_136898.1, on the reverse strand, counting down.
GCTGTGTGGCTGATGAATCATCATAAGGAGTCTATGAGCATGTATAAAAAGTTCAAAATCGAGAACTGTTTTACCAGAAATATTTTCAGCGGGTCAATTATAGCCTGTCTTGCTACTATAACATCGCAAGAAGTCAATCTGGATATATGGAAGTTAAAGTTCAAGAACTCTTAAGTCAGAAATATGTTCATCTGTTCAAAAAGGGACCTCTGTAGTACCGATTTAACATCAAATTGATCGCAAGTTTATATCGCTTAAAACCTTTTGAGGACCCTTTGACCAGAAATAAGTTCAATAGGTCAGATATGAACTTCTATACGGCTTATGGAGCATCAGGAGGAGTCTATATAGAAAGTTCAAGATTGAGGACTCTTTGGCCAGAAATATATTCCTTGGGTCAATTATGGACTTCTTTATGGGTGACATAACCTTAAAAGGAGTCAACGAGTATGTATAGAAAGTTCAAGTTCAAGATCTCTTTGGCCAATAATATTTTCAGTAGGTCGATTCTGGTATGGAAAGTTCAAGCTCATGGACTCTTGGACCAGAAATATATTCCTTGGGTCAAATATGGACTTCTTTATGGCTGACATAACCTCAAAAGGAGTCAACGAGTATGTATAGAAAGTTCAAGTTCATAGACTCTTATGCCAGAAATATGTTCAGTCGTTCAAAAAGGGGCCTCTGTATTACTGATTTAACATCAGAATAAGTCTATGAGTTTATATCGCTTAAAACCTTTTGAGAACCCATTGACCACAAATAAGTTCAATAGGTCAGATTTGGACTTTTAAAGGGCTTATGAAGCATCAGAAGGAGTCTATAAGTAGAAAGTTCAAGATCGAGGACTCTTTGGCCAGTAATATTTTCAGTAGGTCGATTCTGGTATGGAAAGTTCAAGTTCATGGACTCTTGGACAAGAAATATGTTCAATAGTGAAATATGGACAATTGTCTGGCTGATGTACTACTACCTGAAAAAGTCTATAATCATTAATAGAGAGTTCAAGATCAATCACGCTTCAGTCAGAAATATGTTCAATAAGTCAAATCTGAAATACTGCATGGCTGAAGAAACATCAGATTCTAGAGTCTATGAGTGTGTTTTGATTGCTCAAGATCGAGGACTCTTTTGCTAGAAAAATGTTCAGTAGATAATTTATGGGCTGCTGTGTGGCTGATGAATCATCATAAGGAGTCTATGAGCATGTATAAAAAGTTCAAAATCGAGGACTGTTTTACCAGAATTTTTTTCAGCGGGTAAATTATAGCCTGCCTGGCTACTATAACATCGCAAGAAGTCAATCTGTATATATGGAAGTTAAAGTTCAAGAACTCTTAAGTCAGAAATATGTTCATCTGTTCAAAAAGGGACCTCTGTATTACCGATTTAACATCAGAATGATCGCAAGCTTATATCGCTTAAAACCTTTTGAGGACCCTTTGATCAGAAATAAGTTCAATATGGACTTCTATACGGCTTATGGAGCATCAGGAGGAGTCTATATAGAAAAATCAAGATTGAGGACTCTTTGGCCAGAAATATATTCCTTGGGTCAATTATGGACTTCTTTATGGCTAACATAACCTCAAAAGGAGTCAACGAGTATGTATAGAAAGTTCAAGAACTCTTAGGCCAGAAATATGTTCTGTAGTTAGAAAAGGGGCCTCTTTATTACTGATTTCACATCAGAATAAGTCTATGAGTTTATATCGCTTAAAACCTTTTGAGGACCCATTGACCAGAAATAAGTTCAATAGGTCAGATTTGGAATTTTAAAGGGCTTATGAAGCATCAGAAGGAGTCTATAAGTAGAAAGTTCAAGATCGAGTACTCTTTGGCCAGTAATATTTTCAGTAGGTCGATTCTGGTATGGAAAGTTCAAGTTCATGGACTCTTGGACAAGAAATATGTTCAATAGTGAAATATGGACAATTGTCTGGCTGATGTACTACTACCTGAAAAAGTCTATAATCATTAATAGAGAGTTCAAGATCAATCACGCTTCAGTCAGAAATATGTTCAATAAGTCAAATCTGAAATACTGCATGGCTGAAGAAACATCAGATTCTAGAGTCTATGAGTGTGTTTTGATTGCTCAAGATCGAGGACTCTTTTGCTAGAAAAATGTTCAGTAGATAATTTATGGGCTGCTGTGTGGCTGATGAATCATCATAAGGAGTCTATGAGCATGTATAAAAAGTTCAAAATCGAGGACTGTTTTACCAGAATTTTTTTCAGCGGGTAAATTATAGCCTGCCTGGCTACTATAACATCGCAAGAAGTCAATCTGTATATATGGAAGTTAAAGTTCAAGAACTCTTAAGTCAGAAATATGTTCATCTGTTCAAAAAGGGACCTCTGTATTACCGATTTAACATCAGAATGATCGCAAGCTTATATCGCTTAAAACCTTTTGAGGACCCTTTGATCAGAAATAAGTTTAATATGGACTTCTATACGGCTTATGGAGCATCAGGAGGAGTCTATATAGAAAAATCAAGATTGAGGACTCTTTGGCCAGAAATATATTCCTTGGGTCAATTATGGACTTCTTTATGGCTAACATAACCTCAAAAGGAGTCAACGAGTATGTATAGAAAGTTCAAGAACTCTTAGGCCAGAAATATGTTCTGTAGTTAGAAAAGGGGCCTCTTTATTACTGATTTCACATCAGAATAAGTCTATGAGTTTATATCGCTTAAAACCTTTTGAGGACCCATTGACCAGAAATAAGTTCAATAGGTCAGATTTGGAATTTTAAAGGGCTTATGAAGCATCAGAAGGAGTCTATAAGTAGAAAGTTCAAGATCGAGGACTCTTTGGCCAGTAATATTTTCAGTAGGTCGATTCTGGTATGGAAAGGTCAAGTTCATGGACTCTTGGACCAGAAATATGTTCAATAATGAAATATGGACAATTGTGTGGCTGATGTACTACTACCTGAAAGAGTCTACAATCATTAATAGAGAGTTCAAGATCAATCACGCTTCAGTCAGAAATATGTTCAATAAGTCAAATCTGAAATACTGCATGGCTGAAGAAACATCAGATTCTAGAGTCTATGAGTGTGTTTTGATTGTTCAAGATCGAGGACTCTTTTTTCAGAAAAATGCTCAGTAGATAATTTATGGGCTGCTGTGTGGCTGATGAATCATCATAAGGAGTCTATGAGCATGTATAAAAAGTTCAAAATCGAGAACTGTTTTACCAGAAATATTTTCAGCGGGTCAATTATAGCCTGTCTTGCTACTATAACATTGCAAGAAGTCAATCTGGATATATGGAAGTTAAAGTTCAAGAACTCTTAAGTCAGAAATATGTTCATCTGTTCAAAAAGGGACCTCTGTAGTACCGATTTAACATCAAATTGATCGCAAGTTTATATCGCTTAAAACCTTTTGAGGACCCTTTGACCAGAAATAAGTTCAATAGGTCAGATATGAACTTCTATACGGCTTATGGAGCATCAGGAGGAGTCTATATAGAAAGTTCAAGATTGAGGACTCTTTGGCCAGAAATATATTCCTTGGGTCAATTATGGACTTCTTTATGGGTGACATAACCTTAAAAGGAGTCAACGAGTATGTATAGAAAGTTCAAGTTCAAGATCTCTTTGGCCAATAATATTTTCAGTAGGTCGATTCTGGTATGGAAAGTTCAAGTTCATGGACTCTTGGACCAGAAATATATTCCTTGGGTCAAATATGGACTTCTTTATGGCTGACATAACCTCAAAAGGAGTCAACGAGTATGTATAGAAAGTTCAAGTTCATAGACTCTTATGCCAGAAATATGTTCAGTCGTTCAAAAAGGGGCCTCTGTATTACTGATTTAACATCAGAATAAGTCTATGAGTTTATATCGCTTAAAACCTTTTGAGAACCCATTGACCACAAATAAGTTCAATAGGTCAGATTTGGACTTTTAAAGGGCTTATGAAGCATCAGAAGGAGTCTATAAGTAGAAAGTTCAAGATCGAGGACTCTTTGGCCAGTAATATTTTCAGTAGGTCGATTCTGGTATGGAAAGTTCAAGTTCATGGACTCTTGGACCAGAAATATGTTCAATAGTGAAATATGGACAATTGTCTGGCTGATGTACTACTACCTGAAAAAGTCTATAATCATTAATAGAGAGTTCAAGATCAATCACGCTTCAGTCAGAAATATGTTCAATAAGTCAAATCTGAAATACTGCATGGCTGAAGAAACATCAGATTCTAGAGTCTATGAGTGTGTTTTGATTGCTCAAGATCGAGGACTCTTTTGCTAGAAAAATGTTCAGTAGGTAATTTATGGGCTGCTGTGTGGCTGATGAATCATCATAAGGAGTCTATGAGCATGTATAAAAAGTTCAAAATCGAGGACTGTTTTACCAGAATTTTTTTCAGCGGGTAAATTATAGCCTGCCTGGCTACTATAACATCGCAAGAAGTCAATCTGTATATATGGAAGTTAAAGTTCAAGAACTCTTAAGTCAGAAATATGTTCATCTGTTCAAAAAGGGACCTCTGTATTACCGATTTAACATCAGAATGATCGCAAGCTTATATCGCTTAAAACCTTTTGAGGACCCTTTGATCAGAAATAAGTTCAATATGGACTTCTATACGGCTTATGGAGCATCAGGAGGAGTCTATATAGAAAAATCAAGATTGAGGACTCTTTGGCCAGAAATATATTCCTTGGGTCAATTATGGACTTCTTTATGGCTAACATAACCTCAAAAGGAGTCAACGAGTATGTATAGAAAGTTCAAGAACTCTTAGGCCAGAAATATGTTCTGTAGTTAGAAAAGGGGCCTCTTTATTACTGATTTCACATCAGAATAAGTCTATGAGTTTATATCGCTTAAAACCTTTTGAGGACCCATTGACCAGAAATAAGTTCAATAGGTCAGATTTGGAATTTTAAAGGGCTTATGAAGCATCAGAAGGAGTCTATAAGTAGAAAGTTCAAGATCGAGTACTCTTTGGCCAGTAATATTTTCAGTAGGTCGATTCTGGTATGGAAAGTTCAAGTTCATGGACTCTTGGACAAGAAATATGTTCAATAGTGAAATATGGACAATTGTCTGGCTGATGTACTACTACCTGAAAAAGTCTATAATCATTAATAGAGAGTTCAAGATCAATCACGCTTCAGTCAGAAATATGTTCAATAAGTCAAATCTGAAATACTGCATGGCTGAAGAAACATCAGATTCTAGAGTCTATGAGTGTGTTTTGATTGCTCAAGATCGAGGACTCTTTTGCTAGAAAAATGTTCAGTAGATAATTTATGGGCTGCTGTGTGGCTGATGAATCATCATAAGGAGTCTATGAGCATGTATAAAAAGTTCAAAATCGAGGACTGTTTTACCAGAATTTTTTTCAGCGGGTAAATTATAGCCTGCCTGGCTACTATAACATCGCAAGAAGTCAATCTGTATATATGGAAGTTAAAGTTCAAGAACTCTTAAGTCAGAAATATGTTCATCTGTTCAAAAAGGGACCTCTGTATTACCGATTTAACATCAGAATGATCGCAAGCTTATATCGCTTAAAACCTTTTGAGGACCCTTTGATCAGAAATAAGTTTAATATGGACTTCTATACGGCTTATGGAGCATCAGGAGGAGTCTATATAGAAAAATCAAGATTGAGGACTCTTTGGCCAGAAATATATTCCTTGGGTCAATTATGGACTTCTTTATGGCTAACATAACCTCAAAAGGAGTCAACGAGTATGTATAGAAAGTTCAAGAACTCTTAGGCCAGAAATATGTTCTGTAGTTAGAAAAGGGGCCTCTTTATTACTGATTTCACATCAGAATAAGTCTATGAGTTTATATCGCTTAAAACCTTTTGAGGACCCATTGACCAGAAATAAGTTCAATAGGTCAGATTTGGAATTTTAAAGGGCTTATGAAGCATCAGAAGGAGTCTATAAGTAGAAAGTTCAAGATCGAGGACTCTTTGGCCAGTAATATTTTCAGTAGGTCGATTCTGGTATGGAAAGGTCAAGTTCATGGACTCTTGGACCAGAAATATGTTCAATAATGAAATATGGACAATTGTGTGGCTGATGTACTACTACCTGAAAGAGTCTACAATCATTAATAGAGAGTTCAAGATCAATCACGCTTCAGTCAGAAATATGTTCAATAAGTCAAATCTGAAATACTGCATGGCTGAAGAAACATCAGATTCTAGAGTCTATGAGTGTGTTTTGATTGTTCAAGATCGAGGACTCTTTTTTCAGAAAAATGCTCAGTAGATAATTTATGGGCTGCTGTGTGGCTGATGAATCATCATAAGGAGTCTATGAGCATGTATAAAAAGTTCAAAATCGAGAACTGTTTTACCAGAAATATTTTCAGCGGGTCAATTATAGCCTGTCTTGCTACTATAACATTGCAAGAAGTCAATCTGGATATATGGAAGTTAAAGTTCAAGAACTCTTAAGTCAGAAATATGTTCATCTGTTCAAAAAGGGACCTCTGTAGTACCGATTTAACATCAAATTGATCGCAAGTTTATATCGCTTAAAACCTTTTGAGGACCCTTTGACCAGAAATAAGTTCAATAGGTCAGATATGAACTTCTATACGGCTTATGGAGCATCAGGAGGAGTCTATATAGAAAGTTCAAGATTGAGGACTCTTTGGCCAGAAATATATTCCTTGGGTCAATTATGGACTTCTTTATGGGTGACATAACCTTAAAAGGAGTCAACGAGTATGTATAGAAAGTTCAAGTTCAAGATCTCTTTGGCCAATAATATTTTCAGTAGGTCGATTCTGGTATGGAAAGTTCAAGTTCATGGACTCTTGGACCAGAAATATATTCCTTGGGTCAAATATGGACTTCTTTATGGCTGACATAACCTCAAAAGGAGTCAACGAGTATGTATAGAAAGTTCAAGTTCATAGACTCTTATGCCAGAAATATGTTCAGTCGTTCAAAAAGGGGCCTCTGTATTACTGATTTAACATCAGAATAAGTCTATGAGTTTATATCGCTTAAAACCTTTTGAGAACCCATTGACCACAAATAAGTTCAATAGGTCAGATTTGGACTTTTAAAGGGCTTATGAAGCATCAGAAGGAGTCTATAAGTAGAAAGTTCAAGATCGAGGACTCTTTGGCCAGTAATATTTTCAGTAGGTCGATTCTGGTATGGAAAGTTCAAGTTCATGGACTCTTGGACCAGAAATATGTTCAATAGTGAAATATGGACAATTGTCTGGCTGATGTACTACTACCTGAAAAAGTCTATAATCATTAATAGAGAGTTCAAGATCAATCACGCTTCAGTCAGAAATATGTTCAATAAGTCAAATCTGAAATACTGCATGGCTGAAGAAACATCAGATTCTAGAGTCTATGAGTGTGTTTTGATTGCTCAAGATCGAGGACTCTTTTGCTAGAAAAATGTTCAGTAGGTAATTTATGGGCTGCTGTGTGGCTGATGAATCATCATAAGGAGTCTATGAGCATGTATAAAAAGTTCAAAATCGAGGACTGTTTTACCAGAATTTTTTTCAGCGGGTAAATTATAGCCTGCCTGGCTACTATAACATCGCAAGAAGTCAATCTGTATATATGGAAGTTAAAGTTCAAGAACTCTTAAGTCAGAAATATGTTCATCTGTTCAAAAAGGGACCTCTGTATTACCGATTTAACATCAGAATGATCGCAAGCTTATATCGCTTAAAACCTTTTGAGGACCCTTTGATCAGAAATAAGTTCAATATGGACTTCTATACGGCTTATGGAGCATCAGGAGGAGTCTATATAGAAAAATCAAGATTGAGGACTCTTTGGCCAGAAATATATTCCTTGGGTCAATTATGGACTTCTTTATGGCTAACATAACCTCAAAAGGAGTCAACGAGTATGTATAGAAAGTTCAAGAACTCTTAGGCCAGAAATATGTTCTATAGTTAGAAAAGGGGCCTCTTTATTACTGATTTCACATCAGAATAAGTCTATGAGTTTATATCGCTTAAAACCTTTTGAGGACCCATTGACCAGAAATAAGTTCAATAGGTCAGATTTGGAATTTTAAAGGGCTTATGAAGCATCAGAAGGAGTCTATAAGTAGAAAGTTCAAGATCGAGGACTCTTTGGCCAGTAATATTTTCAGTAGGTCGATTCTGGTATGGAAAGTTCAAGTTCATGGACTCTTGGACAAGAAATATGTTCAATAGTGAAATATGGACAATTGTCTGGCTGATGTACTACTACCTGAAAAAGTCTATAATCATTAATAGAGAGTTCAAGATCAATCACGCTTCAGTCAGAAATATGTTCAATAAGTCAAATCTGAAATACTGCATGGCTGAAGAAACATCAGATTCTAGAGTCTATGAGTGTGTTTTGATTGCTCAAGATCGAGGACTCTTTTGCTAGAAAAATGTTCAGTAGATAATTTATGGGCTGCTGTGTGGCTGATGAATCATCATAAGGAGTCTATGAGCATGTATAAAAAGTTCAAAATCGAGGACTGTTTTACCAGAATTTTTTTCAGCGGGTAAATTATAGCCTGCCTGGCTACTATAACATCGCAAGAAGTCAATCTGTATATATGGAAGTTAAAGTTCAAGAACTCTTAAGTCAGAAATATGTTCATCTGTTCAAAAAGGGACCTCTGTATTACCGATTTAACATCAGAATGATCGCAAGCTTATATCGCTTAAAACCTTTTGAGGACCCTTTGATCAGAAATAAGTTTAATATGGACTTCTATACGGCTTATGGAGCATCAGGAGGAGTCTATATAGAAAAATCAAGATTGAGGACTCTTTGGCCAGAAATATATTCCTTGGGTCAATTATGGACTTCTTTATGGCTAACATAACCTCAAAAGGAGTCAACGAGTATGTATAGAAAGTTCAAGAACTCTTAGGCCAGAAATATGTTCTGTAGTTAGAAAAGGGGCCTCTTTATTACTGATTTCACATCAGAATAAGTCTATGAGTTTATATCGCTTAAAACCTTTTGAGGACCCATTGACCAGAAATAAGTTCAATAGGTCAGATTTGGAATTTTAAAGGGCTTATGAAGCATCAGAAGGAGTCTATAAGTAGAAAGTTCAAGATCGAGGACTCTTTGGCCAGTAATATTTTCAGTAGGTCGATTCTGGTATGGAAAGGTCAAGTTCATGGACTCTTGGACCAGAAATATGTTCAATAATGAAATATGGACAATTGTCTGGCTGATGTACTACTACCTGAAAGAGTCTACAATCATTAATAGAGAGTTCAAGATCAATCACGCTTCAGTCAGAAATATGTTCAATAAGTCAAATCTGAAATACTGCATGGCTGAAGAAACATCAGATTCTAGAGTCTATGAGTGTGTTTTGATTGTTCAAGATCGAGGACTCTTTTTTCAGAAAAATGTTCAGTAGATAATTTATGGGCTGCTGTGTGGCTGATGAATCATCATAAGGAGTCTATGAGCATGTATAAAAAGTTCAAAATCGAGAACTGTTTTACCAGAAATATTTTCAGCGGGTCAATTATAGCCTGTCTTGCTACTATAACATCGCAAGAAGTCAATCTGGATATATGGAAGTTAAAGTTCAAGAACTCTTAAGTCAGAAATATGTTCATCTGTTCAAAAAGGGACCTCTGTAGTACCGATTTAACATCAAATTGATCGCAAGTTTATATCGCTTAAAACCTTTTGAGGACCCTTTGACCAGAAATAAGTTCAATAGGTCAGATATGAACTTCTATACGGCTTATGGAGCATCAGGAGGAGTCTATATAGAAAGTTCAAGATTGAGGACTCTTTGGCCAGAAATATATTCCTTGGGTCAATTATGGACTTCTTTATGGGTGACATAACCTTAAAAGGAGTCAACGAGTATGTATAGAAAGTTCAAGTTCAAGATCTCTTTGGCCAATAATATTTTCAGTAGGTCGATTCTGGTATGGAAAGTTCAAGTTCATGGACTCTTGGACCAGAAATATATTCCTTGGGTCAAATATGGACTTCTTTATGGCTGACATAACCTCAAAAGGAGTCAACGAGTATGTATAGAAAGTTCAAGTTCATAGACTCTTATGCCAGAAATATGTTCAGTCGTTCAAAAAGGGGCCTCTGTATTACTGATTTAACATCAGAATAAGTCTATGAGTTTATATCGCTTAAAACCTTTTGAGGACCCATTGACCACAAATAAGTTCAATAGGTCAGATTTGGACTTTTAAAGGGCTTATGAAGCATCAGAAGGAGTCTATAAGTAGAAAGTTCAAGATCGAGGACTCTTTGGCCAGTAATATTTTCAGTAGGATGATTCTGGTATGGAAAGTTCAAGTTCATGGACTCTTGGACCAGAAATATGTTCAACAGTGAAATATGGACAATTGTCTGGCTGATGTACTACTACCTGAAAGAGTCGATAATCATTAATAGAGAGTTCAAGATCAATCACGCTTCAGTCAGAAATATGTTCAATAAGTCAAATCTGAAATACTGCATGGCTGAAGAAACATCAGAATCTAGAGTCTATGAGTGTGTTTTGATTGTTCAAGATCAAGGACTCTTTTGCCAGAAAAATGTTCAGTAGGTAATTTATGGGCTGCTGTGTGGCTGATGAATCATCATAAGGAGTCTATGAGCATGTATAAAAAGTTCAAAATCGAGAACTGTTTTACCAGAAATATTTTCAGCGGGTCAATTATAGCCTGTCTTGCTACTATAACATCACAAGAAGTCAATCTGGATATATGGAAGTTAAAGTTCAAGAACTCTTAAGTCAGAAATATGTTCATCTGTTCAAAAAGGGACCTCTGTAGTACCGATTTAACATCAAATTGATCGCAAGTTTATATCGCTTAAAACCTTTTGAGGACCCTTTGACCAGAAATAAGTTCAATAGGTCAGATATGAACTTCTATACGGCTTATGGAGCATCAGGAGGAGTCTATATAGAAAGTTCAAGATTGAGGACTCTTTGGCCAGAAATATATTCCTTGGGTCAATTATGGACTTCTTTATGGGTGACATAACCTTAAAAGGAGTCAACGAGTATGTATAGAAAGTTCAAGTTCAAGATCTCTTTGGCCAATAATATTTTCAGTAGGTCGATTCTGGTATGGAAAGTTCAAGTTCATGGACTCTTGGACCAGAAATATATTCCTTGGGTCAAATATGGACTTCTTTATGGCTGACATAACCTCAAAAGGAGTCAACGAGTATGTATAGAAAGTTCAAGTTCATAGACTCTTATGCCAGAAATATGTTCAGTCGTTCAAAAAGGGGCCTCTGTATTACTGATTTAACATCAGAATAAGTCTATGAGTTTATATCGCTTAAAACCTTTTGAGGACCCATTGACCACAAATAAGTTCAATAGGTCAGATTTGGACTTTTAAAGGGCTTATGAAGCATCAGAAGGAGTCTATAAGTAGAAAGTTCAAGATCGAGGACTCTTTGGCCAGTAATATTTTCAGTAGGATGATTCTGGTATGGAAAGTTCAAGTTCATGGACTCTTGGACCAGAAATATGTTCAACAGTGAAATATGGACAATTGTCTGGCTGATGTACTACTACCTGAAAGAGTCGATAATCATTAATAGAGAGTTCAAGATCAATCACGCTTCAGTCAGAAATATGTTCAATAAGTCAAATCTGAAATACTGCATGGCTGAAGAAACATCAGAATCTAGAGTCTATGAGTGTGTTTTGATTGTTCAAGATCAAGGACTCTTTTGCCAGAAAAATGTTCAGTAGGTAATTTATGGGCTGCTGTGTGGCTGATGAATCATCATAAGGAGTCTATGAGCATGTATAAAAAGTTCAAAATCGAGAACTGTTTTACCAGAAATATTTTCAGCGGGTCAATTATAGCCTGTCTTGCTACTATAACATCACAAGAAGTCGATCTGGATATATGGAAGTTAAAGTTCAAGAACTCTTAAGTCAGAAATATGTTCATCTGTTCAAAAAGGGACCTCTGTAGTACCGATTTAACATCAAATTGATCGCAAGTTTATATCGCTTAAAACCTTTTGAGGACCCTTTGACCAGAAATAAGTTCAATAGGTCAGATATGAACTTCTATACGGCTTATGGAGCATCAGGAGGAGTCTATATAGAAAGTTCAAGATTGAGGACTCTTTGGCCAGAAATATATTCCTTGGGTCAAATATGGACTTCTTTATGGCTGACGTAACCTCAAAAGGAGTCAACGAGTATGTATAGAAAGTTCAAGTTCAAGAACTCTTAGGCCAGAAATATGTTCAGTAGTTTAAAAAGGGGCCTCTGTATTACTGATTTAACATCAGAATAAGTCTATGAGTTTATATCGCTTAAAACCTTTTGAGGACCCATTGACCAGATGTACTACTACCTGAAAAAGTCTATAATCATTAATAGAGAGATCAAGATCAATCACGCTTCTATAAGTTCAATAGGTCAGATTTGGACTTTTAAAGGGCTTATGAAGCATCAGAAGGAGTCTATAAGTAGAAAGTCCAAGATCGAGGACTCTTTGGCAAGTAATATTTTCAGTAGCTCGATTCTGGTATGGAAAGTTCAATATGGACTTCTATACGGCTTATGGAGCATCAGGAGGAGTCTACATAGAAAGTTCAAGATTGAGGACTCTTTGGCCAGAAATATATTCCTTGGGTCAATTATGGACTTCTTTATGGGTGACATAACCTTAAAAGGAGTCAACGAGTATGTATAGAAAGTTCAAGTTCAAGATCTCTTTGGCCAGTAATATTTTCAGTAGGTCGATTCTGGTATGGAAAGTTAAAGTTCATGGACTCTTGGACCAGAAATATGTTCAATAGTGAAATATGGACAATTGTCTGGCTGATGTACTACTACCTGAAAGAGTCTATAATCATTAATAGAGAGTTCAAGATCAATCACGCTTCAGTCAGAAATATGTTCAGTATGTCAAATCTGAAATACTGCATGGCAATGTCAATGAGTATGTATAGAAAGTTCAAAATCGAGGACTGTTTTACTAGAAATATTTTCAGTTATGGACTCCTTTCTGGCTAATATAACATCGCAAGAAGTCAATCTGTATATATTATAGTAAGTTAAAGTTCAAGAACTCTTAGGTCAGAAATATGTTCATCAGTTCAAAAAGGGGCCTCTGTATAACCGATTTAACATCAGAATGAGTCTATAAGTTTATCTCGCTTAAAACCTTTTGAGGACCCTTTGACCAGAAATAAGTTCAATAGGTCAGATATGAACTTCTATACGGCTTATGGAGCATCAGGAGGAGTCTATATAGAAAGTTCAAGATTGAGGACTCTTTGGCCAGAAATATATTCCTTGGGTCAATTTTGGACTTCTTTATTGCTGACATAACCTTAAAAGGAGTCAACGAGTATGTATAGAAAGTTCAAGTTCAAGATCTCTTTGGCCAGTAATATTTTCAGTAGGTCGATTCTGGTATGGAAAGTTCAAGTTCATGGACTCTTGGACCAGAAATATGTTCAATAGTGAAATATGGACAATTGTCTGGCTGATGTACTACTACCTGAAAGAGTCTATAATCATTAATAGAGAGTTCAAGATCAATCACGCTTCAGTCAGAAATTTGTTCAGTATGTCAAATCTGAAATACTGCATGGCAATGTCAATAAGTATGTATAGAAAGTTCAAAATCAAGGACTGTTTTACCAGAAATATTTTCAGTTATGGACTCCTGTCTGGCTAATATAACATCGCAAGAAGTCAATCTGAATATATATTAGAGTAAGTTAAAGTTCATAAACTCTTAGGCCAGAAATATGTTCAGTAGTTCAAAAAGGGGCCTCTGTATTACTGATTTAACATCAGAATAAGTCTATGAGTTTATATCGCTTAAAACCTTTTGAGGACCCATTGACCAGAAATAAGTTCAATAGGTCAGATTTTGACTTTTAAAGGGCTTATGAAGCATCAGAAGGAGTCTATAAGTAGAAAGTTCAAGATCAAGGACTCTTTGGCCAGTAATATTTTCAGAAGGTCGATTCTGGTATGGAAAGTACAAGTTCATGGACTCTTGGACCAGAAATATGTTCAATAGTGAAATATGGACAATTGTCTGGCTAATGTACTACTACCTGAAAAAGTCTATAATCATTAATAGAGAGTTCAAGATCAATCACGCTTCAGTCAGAAATATGTTCAATAAGTCAAATCTGAAATACTGCATGGCTGAAGAAACATCAGATTCTTAGATTCTATGAGTGTGTTTTGATTGTTCAAGATCGAGGACTCTTTTGCCAGAAAAATTTTCAGTAGGTAATTTATGGGCTGCTGTGTGGCTGATGAATCATCATAAGGAGTCTATGAGCATGTATAAAAAGTTCAAAATCGAGGACTGTTTTACCAGAAATATTTTCAGCGGGTCAATTATCGCCTGTCTGGCTACTATAACATCGCAAGAAGTCAATCTGTATATATGGAAGTTAAAGTTCAAGAACTCTTAAGTCAGAAATATGTTCATCTGTTCAAAAAGGGACCTCTGTAGTACCAATTTAACATCAGAATGATCGCAAGTTTATATCGCTTAAAACCTTTTGAGGACCCTTTGACCAGAAATAAGTTCAATATGGACTTCTATACGGCTTATGGAGCATCAGGAGGAGTCTATATAGAAAGTTCAAGATTTAGGACTCTTTGGCCAGAAATATATTCCTTGGGTCAAATATGGACTTCTTTATGGCTGACGTAACCTCAAAAGGAGTCAACGAGTATGTATAGAAAGTTCAAGTTCAAGAACTAATAGGCCAGAAATATGTTCAGTAGTTTAAAAAGGGGCCTCTGTATTACTGATTTAACATCAGAATAAGTCTATGAGTTTATATCGCTTAAAACCTTTTGAGGACCCATTGACCAGATGTACTACTACCTGAAAAAGTCTATAATCATTAATAGAGAGTTCAAGATCAATCACGCTTCTATAAGTTCAATAGGTCAGATTTGGACTTTTAAAGGGCTTATGAAGCATCAGAAGGAGTCTATAAGTAGAAAGTTCAAGATCGAGGACTCTTTGGCCAGTAATATTTTCAGTAGGTCGATTCTGGTATGGAAAGTTCAAGTTCATGGACTCTTGGACCAGAAATATGTTCAATAGTGAAATATGGACAATTGTCTGGCTGATGTACTACTACCTGAAAAAGTCTATAATCATTAATAGAGAGTTCAAGATCAATCACGCTTCAGTCAGAAATATGTTCAATATGTCAAATCTGAAATACTGCATTGCACTGTCAATGAGTATGTATAGAAAGTTCAAGTTCATAGACTCTTAGGCCAGAAATTCAAGGTGTCTTGAAATATGTTCAAAATATAACATTTGAACTACTGTATGGCTGAAGATACATCGGAAGCAGTCAATGAGCATGTACAGAAAGTTCAAGATCATGGTCTCTTTGACCAGAATATGTTCAGTTGGTCAAATATGGACTTTTGTATGGCTAATGTATTATCAAGAGGAGTCCATATGCATTGAAAGTTAATGTTCAAAGACTCTTTGGACAAAAATATGTTGAGTAGTTCAGATATGGACTATGGACTTCTAAATGGCTTATGAAGCATCAGAAGGAGTCAGAACTCTTTTTCCAGTAATTAGTAGGTCAAAAATTTGTCAACTTTCTGCCTGATTTAATATTGAGAGAAGTCAGTTAGTAAGTTAATATTCAAGGTTTGTGGCCAGAAATATGTTCAGTTGGTAAAACATTTATGGCTGATATAACATCCGAACGAGTCAACAAGAATATTTAGAAAGTTCAAGTTCGAATACTCTTTGGCCAGAAATATGTTGAGTAGGTAAAAAATGGACCTCTGTATGCTTGATTTAACATCAGAAGTAGTCTGTGAGTGTATATATTTTAAAACCTTTTGAGGACCCATTGACCAGAAATATGTCAGATAAGGAATTCGAAATGGCTTATGAACCATCAGAAGGAGTCTATGAGTGTGTTTAGAAAGTTCAAGATCGAGAAATCTTTTTCCAGTAATATGTTCAGTAGTTGAAATATGGACTTCTCTGTGGCTGATTTAACATCAGAAGGAGTCTAAAAGTTTATAATAGTAAAAACATTTTGAGGACTGTTTGGCCAAAATAGTGTTCAATAGGTCAAATATGGACTGTATTTGAGTATATTTGAGTAAGTTAATATTCATGGTCTCTTGGCAGAAACATGTTTAGTAGGTCAAAAATTGAGTTTTGTATGGGTAATGTAACATCAGTAGGATTCTATAGCCTATGTCTTTCTGAGGTTTAAAACCAGGGTCCTCTGTCCAAAGAACTCTTTGGACAGAAATATGTTCAGTAGGTCAAAGAGGGACCTCTGTATACCTGCTATGACACATATAACTATACAACAACAACTAACTTATTCATTTTTGCATTGACGGGAAATTGCATTAGCTTCTGCGTTACAAATAACATACCTCATGTGCAAGGAAAAGATAACACGATCTAATAATGATGCGTTCAATAATAATGTATTGTTATATCTAACTATATAATTTAGATCTTTTATGCAATGGAATGTTACTCCAAAAATGGTATCTCTTCAATGCACAATCGGAACGAGTTAGTTACTGTATGTATGCAATGCACTCATAGCTTATATGTTAATCTCTTTAATGGACATGGGAATGTTTTTTGTCAATGCACAAAGTTAGATTGTTTGTGCAATGCAATTCAACAACATATGTTGTCTCTTTAATGCACATGGGAATGAGTTAGTTCTGGTATGCAATGAAACAAGTGGATTGTATTTTATTTTTCAATGCACAAAGTTAGATCGTTTGTGCAATGCAACAACAGATGTTAATTTCTTTAATTCAAGTGCATAGCTTATATTTTTCAATGCACAATTTTAGATCGTTTATTCCAACGCAAAGACACATATGTCATCTCCTTAAAGCACATGGGAATGAGTTAGTTCTGGTATGCAATGAAACAAGTGCATAGCTTATATGTTATTTTTCAATGCGCAAAGTTAGATCGTTTGTACAATTGCAATGCAACAAACATGTTATCCTTTAATGCACATGGGAATGAGTTAGTTCTGGTATGCAATGCATTGCAATGCAAGTCCATAGCTTATATTTTTCAATGCACAATTTTAGATCGTTTATTGCAATGCAAAAACACATATGTCATCTCTTTAATGCACATGGGAATGAGTTAGTTCTGGTATGCAATGCAATGCAATAAAAATGCAATGCAATGCAATGCAATTCAATGCAATGCAATGCAATGCAAGTGCATAGCTTATATTTTTTAATGCACAATTTTAGATCGTTTATTGCAATGCAAAAACACATATGTCATCTCTTTAATGCACATGGGAATGAGTTAGTTCTGGTATGCAATTACAATATGTTATTTTTCAATGCACAAAGTTTGATTGTTTGTGCAATTGAAATGCAACAAACATATGTCATCTCTTTAATGCACATGGGAATGAGTTAGTTCTTGTATGCAATGCAATGCAATAAAATGCAATGCAATAAAATGCAATGCAATGCAATGCAATAAAATGCAATGCAATGCAATGCAATGCAATAAAATGCAATGCAATGCAATGCAATGCAATGCAATGCAATAAAATGCAATGCAATGCAATGCAATGCAATGCAATGCAATGCAATAAAATGCAATAAAATGCAATGCAATGCAATGCAATGCAATAAAATGCAATGCAATAAAATGCAATGCAATGCAATGCAATGCAATAAAATGCAATGCAATGCAAGTGCATAACTTATATTTTTCAATTCACAATTTTAGATCGTTTATTGCAATGCAAAAACACATATGTCATCTCTTTAATGCACATGGGAATGAGTTAGTTCTGGTATGCAATTACAATATGTTATTTTTCAATGCACAAAGTTTGATTGTTTGTGCAATTGAAATGCAACAAACATATGTCATCTCTTTAATGCACATGGGAATGAGTTAGTTCTGGTATGCAATGCAATAAAATGCAATGCAATAAAATGCAATGCAATAAAATGCAATGCAATGCAATGCAATGCAATGCAATTTAATGCAATGCAATGCAATGGAATGCAATGCAATGCAATGCAATGCAATGCAATGCAATGCAATGCAATGCAATGCAATGCAATAAAATGCAATGCAATGCAATGCAATGCAATGCAATGCAATGCAATGCAATGCAATAAAATGCAATGCAATGCAATGCAATGCAATGCAATGTAATGCAATGCAATGCAATGCAATAAAATGCAATGCAATGCAATGCAATGCAATGCAATGCAATAAAATGCAATAAAATGCAATGCAATGCAATGCAATGCAATAAAATGCAATGCAATAAAATGCAATGCAATGCAATAAAATGCAATGCAATGCAAGTGCATAACTTATATTTTTCAATTCACAATTTTAGATTGTTTATTGCAATGCAAAAACACATATGTCATCTCTTTAATGCACATGGGAATGAGTTAGTTCTGGTATGCAATTACAATATGTTATTTTTCAATGCACAAAGTTTGATTGTTTGTGCAATTGAAATGCATCAAACATATGTCATCTCTTTAATGCACATGGGAATGAGTTAGTTCTGGTATGTAATGCAATGCAATGCAATAAAATGCAATAAAATGCAATGCAATGCAATGCAATGCAATGCAATGCAATAAAATGCAATGCAATGCAATGCAATGCAATGCAATGCAATGCAATGCAATAAAATGCAATGCAATAAAATGCAATGCAATGCAATAAAATGCAATGCAATGCAAGTGCATAACTTATATTTTTCAATTCACAATTTTAGATTGTTTATTGCAATGCAAAAACACATATGTCATCTCTTTAATGCACATGGGAATGAGTTAGTTCTGGTATGCAATTACAATATGTTATTTTTCAATGCACAAAGTTTGATTGTTTGTGCAATTGAAATGCAACAAACATATGTCATCTCTTTAATGCACATTGGAATGAGTTAGTTCTGGTATGCAATGCAATGCAATAAAATGCAATGCAATGCAATGCAATAAAATGCAATGCAATGCAATGCAATGCAATGCAATAAAATGCAATGCAATGCAATGCTATGCAATGCAATGCAATGCAATGCAATGCAATGCAATGCAATGCAATAAAATGCAATGCAATGCAATGCAATGCAATGCAATGCAAGTGCATAGCTTATATTTTTCAATGCACAATTTTAGATCGTTTATTGCAATGCAAAAACACATATTTCAACTCTTTAATGCACATGGGAATGAGTTAGTTCTGGTATGCAATGCAATACAATGCAATGCAATGCAATGCAATGCAATGCAATAAAATGCAATGCAAGTGCATAGCTTATATTTTTCAATGCACAATTTTAGATAGTTTATTGCAATGCAAAAACACAAATGTCATCTCTTTAATGCACATGGGAATGAGTTAGTTCTGGTATGCAATGCAATGCAAAAAAATGCAATGCAATGCAATACAATGCAAGTGCATAGCATATTTTTCAATGCACAATTTTAGATCATTTATTGCAATGCAAAACCACATATGTCATCTCTTTAATGCACATGGGAATGAGTTAGTTCTGGTATGCAATGAAACAAGTGCATAGTTAATATGATATCTTTCAATACACAAAATTAGATCGTTTGTGCAATTGCAATGCAACAAACATATGTTATCCATTAATGTACATGGGAATGAGTTAGTTCTCCTATGCAGTGCAACAACATATGTTATCTCTTTAATGCACATGGGATTGAGTTAGTTCTGGTATGCAATGCAATGCAAGTGCATAGCTTATATTTTTCAATGCACAATTTTAGATCGTTTATTGCAATGCGAAAACACATATGTCATCTCTTTAATGCACATGGGAATGAGTTAGTTCTGGCATGCAATGCAATGCAATGCAATAGAATGCAGTGCATAGCTTATATTTTTCAATGCACAATTTTAGATCGTTAATTGCAATGCAAATACACATATGTCATCTCTTGAATGCACATGGGAATGAGTTAGTTCTGGTATGCAATTACAAAATGTTATTTTTCAATGCACAAAATTACATCGTTTGTGCAATTGCAATGCAAAAACAAATGTTATCTCTTTAATGCACATGGGAATGAGTTAATACTGGTATGCAATGCAATAAAATGCAATGCAAGGCAATGCAATGCAATTCAAGTGCATAGCTTATATTTTTCAATGCACAATTTTAGATCGTTTATTGCAATGCAATAACACAAATGTCATCTCTTTAATGCACATGGGAATGAGTTAGTTCTGGTATGCAATGCAATAAAATGCAATGCAATGCAATGCAATGCAATACAATGCAAGTGCATAGCATATTTTTCAATGCACAATTTTAGATCATTTATTGCAATGCAAAAACACATATGTCATCTCTTTAATGCACATGGGAATGAGTTAGTTCTGGTATGCAATGAAACAAGTGCATAACATATGTTATTTTTCAATGCACAAAGTTAGATCGTTTGTGCAATTGCAATGCAACAAACATATGTTATCCTTTAATGCACATGTGAATGAGTTAGTTCTGGTATGCAATGCAACAAATGGATAGCTTGTATGTAATTTTTTAATGCACAAAGTTAGATCGTTTGTGCAATGCAATGCAACAACACATGTTATCTATTTAATGAACATGGGAATGAGTTAGTTCTGGTATGCAATGCAATGCAACAAGTTTATAGCGTATAAGTAATTTTTCAAGGCACAACGTTAGATCGTCTGTGAAATGCAATGCAACAGCGTACAGTTTATCTCCTCAGAGCACAACGCAATGAGTATGTTATCTCTTTAATGCACATGGGAATGAGTTAGTTTGGTATGCAAGGCAATGCAACAAGTGCAAAGCTTATACGTCAGCCATACAGATGTCCATATTTGACCCAAGGAAAATCTTTCTTGCCAAAGAGTCCTCGATAGACTCCTTTTAATGTTAAATCAGCCATGCAGAAGTCCATATTTGACCTACTGGACATATTGCTGGAAAAAGCCTCCTCAATCTTGAACCTTCTCTACATACTCATAGACTACTACTACTTATTTCTGGTCAAAGTTTCTACAAAAGTTCTTAAACTAAATAAACAAATAGACTCTTTCTGATGTTAAATCAGCTTTACAGAGCTTCCTTTATGAACTGCTGAAAATTTTGTTGACCAAAGTGTCTTTGAACTTTCTCCACAATATAACTTTCTATACATGTTGACTCCTTTTGATGTTCAATCTTGAACATTAGCCATACAATAGTCCATATTTGACCTACTGAACATATTTCTGACCAGAGACCTTGAACATTAACTTACTATAAATACTTCTCGTACTATAAAGACTTCTCGTGATGTTTTACCAGCCAGACAGTAGTCCATATTTGATCGATTGAACATATGTTTGGTTAAAGACTCCTCAAAATGTTTTTTACTATTGTAAATGTATCAACCCCTTCTGATGTTAAAATAGCCATACAGAAGTCCATATTTGACATTCTGAATTTCTTTCTGGCCAAAGGTACTCGATCTTGGACTATCTATACATACTCATAGACTCCTTCTGATGCTTCATAAGCCATTTAGATGTCAATATCTGAACTATTGAACTTATTTCTGCTCAAAGGGTTCTCAAAAGTCCATTTTTGCATTCATACATTCTTGCAGACTCCTTTTGATGTTACATCTGCCATACAAAAGTAATTTTTTGACCAACTTAACATATTTCTTGCCAGAGTCCTTGAACATTATCTCACTATACATACAGACTGACTTCTCGTAATGTTATATCAGGCAGAGAGTAATCCAAATTTGACCGATTGAAACATTTTTAGTCCAAAGAATTTTCTTTACTATTATAAACTTATCAACTCCTTCTAATGTTAAATTTTTAACATTAACTTTCTATACTTATAGACTCCTTTTGACCTGCTGAACACATTTCTGGCCAAAGATTAACTTACCATAAATTCAGATCAGCCAGACGCCAGTCAAAATTTTAACTACTAAAAATATTTCTGGCCAAGGAGTACTCGAAACTTTAACTTTCTACACATACTTGTTGACTCCTGATGTAAAGCCATACTGAAGTTCATATTTGACCCAACGAATATTTTTCTGGCCAATGAATCCTTGATCTCAAACTTTCTATACAAGACCCCTTTTGATGCTTTATAAGCCATATAGATGTTCTTATTGAAGTCCATATCTGACTGATTAAACATATTTCTGGTCAAAGGGTCCTCAAATGCTTTTAAATTATATACGCTTTGAGACTCCTTCTGATGATAAATCAGGCAGACAGAATTCCATATTTGACCTACTGCAGATTTGACCTAATTTGATATTACTGAGATTTTTATTGTGTTTACAGGGGCAATGCACATTAATAAACATAAATGTAAATGTGCCAGAATTAGCCTAAAAGGCTATTTTACATCTGTAGACCCTTGACAGAATGTTAAGAAAAAGTCACCCTAAAAACAGAGACAAAACATCACACATATACACATCATATGACCATATATACATATACACATAAATACACACATATATACGCATATACATATATCAGCCTGAAAAATTTAATATTTGGCCTACTTAACATTTTTCTGGCCAAAGAATACTCGAAACTTGAAATTTCTATACATACTCATTGACTTCTTCTTATGTTATATCAGCCATACAGAAGTCCACTGTTGGCCCAAAGAACATATTTCTGGCCAGAGTTCTCAATTTGAACTTTCTCAATCTGAACTTTCATAGACTCTTTCTGATTCGTCATAAGCCATATAGGTGTCCATATCTGGCGAATTGAAAATGTTTTTGGCAAAAAGGGTCCTCACAAGTTAGCTAACTGAATACTGATAGACTTATTCTGATGATAAATCACTTAAATCACTATGTGACCCTCTGAATGTATTTTTAGCCAAAGAACCATAGAACATTAACTTCATATACATATTGATTCAAGAGTCAAAATTTGACCTCTGTATGGCTGATTTATTATCAGAAGGAGTCTATGATTTTACATAGTTTAAAAACGTTTAAGGAACCTTTGACCAGAAATAATAATAGGCCATTTATGGACATATATATGGCTTATGAAAAATCAGAAGGAGACTATGAGTATGTATAGAAAGTTCAAGATTGAGGACACTTTGGCCAGAAAAATGTTCCTTGGGTCAATTATGGACTTCTGTATAGCTGACCTAACATCAGATGGAGTCACAGAGTATGTATAAAAAAGGTCAAGTTTCGAGTACTCTTTGGCAAGAAACATTTTCAGTAGGTCAAATATGAATATGTAGTAAGTTAATGTTCAAAAAATCTTAGGCCAGAAATATGTTCAGTAGTTCAAAAAGGGGCCTCTGTCTGGCTGATTTAACATCAGAAGGAGTCTATGAGTTTAAATAGTTTAAAACCATTTGAGGACCCATTGACCAGAAATGACTCTTTGGCCAGTAATATTGTCAGTAGGTCGATTCTGGTATGGAAAGGACAAGTTCATGGACTCTTGGACCAGAAATATGGACAATTGTCTGGCTGATGTACTACTAACTGAAAGAGTCTATAATCATTAATAGAGAGTTCGAGATCAATCACGCTTCAGTCAGAAATATGTTCAATATGTCAAATCTGAAATACTGCATAGCAATGTCAATGAGTATGTATAGAAAGTTCAAAATCGAGGACTGTTTTACCAGAAATATTTTCAGTTATGGACTCCTGTCTGGCTAATATAACATCGCAAGAAGTCAATCTGTATATATTATAGTAAGTTAAAGTTCAAGAACTCTTAGGTCTGAAATATGTTCATCAGTTCAAAAAGGGGCCTCTGTATAACCGATTTAACCTCAGAATGAGTCTATAAGTTTATCTCGCTTAAAACCTTTTGAGGAACCTTTGACCAGAAATAAATTCAATAGGTCAGATATGGACTTCTATATGCCTTATGGAGCATCAGGAGGAGTCTATATATAAAGTTCAAGATTGAGGACTCTTTGGCCAGAAATATATTCCTTGGGTCAAATATGGACTTCTTTATGGCTGACATAACCTCAAAAGGAGTCAACGAGTATGTATAGAAAGTTCAAGTTCATAAACTCTTAGGCCAGAAATATGTTCAGTAGTTCAAAAAGGGGCCTCTGTATTACTGATTTAACATCAGAATAAGTCTATGAGTTTATATCGCTTAAAACCTTTTAAGGACCCATTGACCAGAAATAAGTTCAATAGGTCAGATTTGGACTTTTAAAGGGCTTATGAAGCATCAGAAGGAGTCTATAAGTAGAAAGTTCAAGATCAAGGACTCTTTGGCCAGTAATATTTTCAGAAGGTCGATTCTGGTATGGAAAGTTCAAGTTCATGGACTCTTGGACCAGAAATATGTTCAATAGTGAAATATGGACAATTGTCTGGCTGATGTACTACTACCTGAAAAAGTCTATAATCATTAATAGAGAGTTCAAGATCAATCACGCTTCAGTCAGAAATATGTTCAATATGTCAAATCTGAAATACTGCATAGCAATGTCAATGAGTATGTATAGAAAGTTCAAAATCGAGGACTGTTTTACCAGAAATATTTTCAGTTATGGACTCCTGTCTGGCTAATATAACATCGCAAGAAGTCAATCTGTATATATTATAGTAAGTTAAAGTTCAAGAACTCTTAGGTCTGAAATATGTTCATCAGTTCAAAAAGGGGCCTCTGTATAACCGATTTAACCTCAGAATGAGTCTATAAGTTTATCTCGCTTAAAACCTTTTGAGGAACCTTTGACCAGAAATAAATTCAATAGGTCAAATATGGACTTCTATATGCCTTATGGAGCATCAGGAGGAGTCTATATATAAAGTTCAAGATTGAGGACTCTTTGGCCAGAAATATATTCCTTGGGTCAAATATGGACTTCTTTATGGCTGACATAACCTTAAAAGGAGTCAACGAGTATGTATAGAAAGTTCAAGTTCAAGATCTCTTGGCCAATAATATTTTCAGTAGGTCGATTCTGGTATGGAAAGTTCAAGTTCATGGACTCTTGGACCAGAAATATATTCCTTGGGTCAAATATGGACTTCTTTGTTAACCTCAAAAGGAGTCAACGAGTATGTATAGAAAGTTCAAGTTCATAGACTCTTATGCCAGAAATATGTTCATTAGTTCAAAAAGGGGCCTCTGTATTACTGATTTAACATCAGAATAAGTCTATGAGTTTATATCGCTTAAAACCTTTTGAGGACCCATTGACCACAAATAAGTTCAATAGGTCAGATATGGACTTTTAAAGGGCTTATGAAGCATCAGAAGGAGTCTATAAGTAGAAAGTTCAAGATCGAGGACTCTTTGGCCTAAATATTTTCAGTAGGTCGATTCTGGTATGGAAAGTTCAAGTACATGGACTCTTGGACCAGAAATATGTTCAATAGTGAAATATGGACAATTGTCTGGCTGATGTACTACTACCTGAAAGAGTCTATAATCATTAATAGAGAGTTCAAGATCAATCACGCTTCAGTCAGAAATATGTTCAATAAGTGAAATCTGAAATACTGCATGGCTGAAGAAACATCAGATTCTAGAGTCTATGAGTGTGTTTTGATTGTTCAAGATCGAGGACTCTTTTGCTAGAAAAATGTTCAGTAGATAATTTATGGGCTGCTGTGTGGCTGATGAATCATCATAAGGAGTCTATGAGCATGTATAAAAAGTTCAAAATCGAGGACTGTTTTACCAGAATTTTTTTCAGCGGGTAAATTATAGCCTGCCTGGCTACTATAACATCGCAAGAAGTCAATCTGTATATATGGAAGTTAAAGTTCAAGTACTCTTAAGTCAGAAATATGTTCATCTGTTCAAAAAGGGACCTCTGTATTACCGATTTAACATCAGAATGATCGCAAGCTTATATCGCTTAAAACCTTTTGAGGACGCTTTGATCAGATGTACTACTACCTGAAAAAGTCTATAATCATTAATAGAGAGTTCAAGATCAATCACGCTTCTATAAGTTCAATAGGTCAGATTTGGACTTTTAAAGTGCTTATGAAGCATCAGAAGGAGTCTATAAGTAGAAAGTTCAAGATCGAGGACTCTTTGACCAGTAATATTTTCAGTAGGTCGATTCTGGTATGGAAAGTTCAAGTTCATGGACTCTTGGACCAGAAATATGTTCAATAGTTAAATATGGACAATTGTCTGGCTGATGTACTACTACCTGAAAGAGTCGATAATCATTAATCAGTTTAAGATCAATCACGCTTCAGTCAGAAATATGTACAATAAGTCAAATCTGAAATACTGCATGGCTGAAGAAACATCAGAATCTAGAGTCTATGAGTGTGTTTTGATTGTTCAAGATCGAGGACTCTTTTGCCAGAAAAATGTTCAGTAGGTAATTTATGGGCTGCTGTGTGGCTGATGAATCATCATAAGGAGTCTATGAGCATGTATAAAAAGTTCAAAATCGAGAACTGTTTTACCAGAAATATTTTCAGCGGGTCAATTATAGCCTGTCTTGCTACTATAACATCGCAAGAAGTCAATCTGGATATATGGAAGTTAAAGTTCAAGAACTCTTAAGTCAGAAATATGTTCATCTGTTCAAAAAGGGACCTCGGTAGTACCGATTTAACATCAAATTGATCGCAAGTTTATATCGCTTAAAACCTTTTGAGGACCCTTTGACCAGAAATAAGTTCAATAGGTCAGATATGAACTTCTATACGGCTTATGGAGCATCAGGAGGAGTCTATATAGAAAGTTCAAGATTGAGGACTCTTTGGCCAGAAATATATTCCTTGGGTCAATTCTGGACTTCTTTATGGGTGACATAACCTTAAAAGGAGTCAACGAGTATGTATAGATAGTTCAAGTTCAAGATCTCTTTGGCCAATAATATTTTCAGTAGGTCGATTCTGGTATGGAAAGTTCAAGTTCATGGACTCTTGGACCAGAAATATATTCCTTGGGTCAAATATGGACTTCTTTATGGCTGACATAACCTCAAAAGGAGTCAACGAGTATGTATAGAGAAAGTTCAAGTTCATAGACTCTTATGCCAGAAATATGTTCAGTCGTTCAAAAAGGGGCCTCTGTATTACTGATTTAACATCAGAATAAGTCTATTAGTTTATATCGCTTAAAACCTTTTGAGAACCCATTGACCACAAATAAGTTCAATAGGTCAGATTTGGACTTTTAAAGGGCTTATGAAGCATCAGAAGGAGTCTATAAGTAGAAAGTTCAAGATCGAGGATTCTTTGGCCAGTAATATTTTCAGTAGGTCGATTCTGGTATGGAAAGTTCAAGTTCATGGACTCTTGGACAAGAAATATGTTCAATAGTGAAATATGGACAATTGTCTGGCTGATGTACTACTACCTGAAAAAGTCTATAATCATTAATAGAGAGTTCAAGATCAATCACGCTTCAGTCAGAAATATGTTCAATAAGTCAAATCTGAAATACTGCATGGCTGAAGAAACATCAGATTCTAGAGTCTATGAGTGTGTTTTGATTGCTCAAGATCGAGGACTCTTTTGCTAGAAAAATGTTCAGTAGATAATTTATGGGCTGCTGTGTGGCTGATGAATCATCATAAGGAGTCTATGAGCATGTATAAAAAGTTCAAAATCGAGGACTGTTTTACCAGAATTTTTTTCAGCGGGTAAATTATAGCCTGCCTGGCTACCATAACATCGCAAGAAGTCAATCTGTATATATGGAAGTTAAAGTTCAAGAACTCTTAAGTCAGAAATATGTTCATCTGTTCAAAAAGGGACCTCTGTATTACCGATTTAACATCAGAATGATCGCAAGCTTATATCGCTTAAAACCTTTTGAGGACCCTTTGATCAGAAATAAGTTCAATATGGACTTCTATACGGCTTATGGAGCATCAGGAGGAGTCTATATAGAAAAATCAAGATTGAGGACTCTTTGGCCAGAAATATATTCCTTGGGTCAATTATGGACTTCTTTATGGCTAACATAACCTCAAAAGGAGTCAACGAGTATGTATAGAAAGTTCAAGAACTCTTAGGCCAGAAATATGTTCTGTAGTTAGAAAAGGGGCCTCTTTATTACTGATTTCACATCAGAATAAGTCTATGAGTTTATATCGCTTAAAACCTTTTGAGGACCCATTGACCAGAAATAAGTTCAATAGGTCAGATTTGGAATTTTAAAGGGCTTATGAAGCATCAGAAGGAGTCTATAAGTAGAAAGTTCAAGATCGAGGACTCTTTGGCCAGTAATATTTTCAGTAGGTCGATTCTGGTATGGAAAGGTCAAGTTCATGGACTCTTGGACCAGAAATATGTTCAATAATGAAATATGGACAATTGTCTGGCTGATGTACTACTACCTGAAAGAGTCTACAATCATTAATAGAGAGTTCAAGATCAATCACGCTTCAGTCAGAAATATGTTCAATAAGTCAAATCTGAAATACTGCATGGCTGAAGAAACATCAGATTCTAGAGTCTATGAGTGTGTTTTGATTGTTCAAGATCGAGGACTCTTTTTTCAGAAAAATGTTCAGTAGATAATTTATGGGCTGCTGTGTGGCTGATGAATCATCATAAGGAGTCTATGAGCATGTATAAAAAGTTCAAAATCGAGAACTGTTTTACCAGAAATATTTTCAGCGGGTCAATTATAGCCTGTCTTGCTACTATAACATCGCAAGAAGTCAATCTGGATATATGGAAGTTAAAGTTTAAGAACTCTTAAGTCAGAAATATGTTCATCTGTTCAAAAAGGGACCTCTGTAGTACCGATTTAACATCAAATTGATCGCAAGTTTATATCGCTTAAAACCTTTTGAGGACCCTTTGACCAGAAATAAGTTCAATAGGTCAGATATGAACTTCTATACGGCTTATGGAGCATCAGGAGGAGTCTATATAGAAAGTTCAAGATTGAGGACTCTTTGGCCAGAAATATATTCCTTGGGTCAATTATGGACTTCTTTATGGGTGACATAACCTTAAAAGGAGTCAACGAGTATGTATAGAAAGTTCAAGTTCAAGATCTCTTTGGCCAATAATATTTTCAGTAGGTCGATTCTGGTATGGAAAGTTCAAGTTCATGGACTCTTGGACCAGAAATATATTCCTTGGGTCAAATATGGACTTCTTTATGGCTGACATAACCTCAAAAGGAGTCAACGAGTATGTATAGAAAGTTCAAGTTCATAGACTCTTATGCCAGAAATATGTTCAGTCGTTCAAAAAGGGGCCTCTGTATTACTGATTTAACATCAGAATAAGTCTATGAGTTTATATCGCTTAAAACCTTTTGAGGACCCATTGACCACAAATAAGTTCAATAGGTCAGATTTGGACTTTTAAAGGGCTTATGAAGCATCAGAAGGAGTCTATAAGTAGAAAGTTCAAGATCGAGGACTCTTTGGCCAGTAATATTTTCAGTAGGATGATTCTGGTATGGAAAGTTCAAGTTCATGGACTCTTGGACCAGAAATATGTTCAACAGTGAAATATGGACAATTGTCTGGCTGATGTACTACTACCTGAAAGAGTCGATAATCATTAATAGAGAGTTCAAGATCAATCACGCTTCAGTCAGAAATATGTTCAATAAGTCAAATCTGAAATACTGCATGGCTGAAGAAACATCAGAATCTAGAGTCTATGAGTGTGTTTTGATTGTTCAAGATCAAGGACTCTTTTGCCAGAAAAATGTTCAGTAGGTAATTTATGGGCTGCTGTGTGGCTGATGAATCATCATAAGGAGTCTATGAGCATGTATAAAAAGTTCAAAATCGAGAACTGTTTTACCAGAAATATTTTCAGCGGGTCAATTATAGCCTGTCTTGCTACTATAACATCACAAGAAGTCGATCTGGATATATGGAAGTTAAAGTTCAAGAACTCTTAAGTCAGAAATATGTTCATCTGTTCAAAAAGGGACCTCTGTAGTACCGATTTAACATCAAATTGATCGCAAGTTTATATCGCTTAAAACCTTTTGAGGACCCTTTGACCAGAAATAAGTTCAATAGGTCAGATATGAACTTCTATACGGCTTATGGAGCATCAGGAGGAGTCTATATAGAAAGTTCAAGATTGAGGACTCTTTGGCCAGAAATATATTCCTTGGGTCAATTATGGACTTCTTTATGGGTGACATAACCTTAAAAGGAGTCAACGAGTATGTATAGAAAGTTCAAGTTCAAGATCTCTTTGGCCAATAATATTTTCAGTAGGTCGATTCTGGTATGGAAAGTTCAAGTTCATGGACTCTTGGACCAGAAATATATTCCTTGGGTCAAATATGGACTTCTTTATGGCTGACATAACCTCAAAAGGAGTCAACGAGTATGTATAGAAAGTTCAAGTTCATAGACTCTTATGCCAGAAATATGTTCAGTCGTTCAAAAAGGGGCCTCTGTATTACTGATTTAACATCAGAATAAGTCTATGAGTTTATATCGCTTAAAACCTTTTGAGAACCCATTGACCACAAATAAGTTCAATAGGTCAGATTTGGACTTTTAAAGGGCTTATGAAGCATCAGAAGGAGTCTATAAGTAGAAAGTTCAAGATCGAGGATTCTTTGGCCAGTAATATTTTCAGTAGGTCGATTCTGGTATGGAAAGTTCAAGTTCATGGACTCTTGGACAAGAAATATGTTCAATAGTGAAATATGGACAATTGTCTGGCTGATGTACTACTACCTGAAAAAGTCTATAATCATTAATAGAGAGTTCAAGATCAATCACGCTTCAGTCAGAAATATGTTCAATAAGTCAAATCTGAAATACTGCATGGCTGAAGAAACATCAGATTCTAGAGTCTATGAGTGTGTTTTGATTGCTCAAGATCGAGGACTCTTTTGCTAGAAAAATGTTCAGTAGATAATTTATGGGCTGCTGTGTGGCTGATGAATCATCATAAGGAGTCTATGAGCATGTATAAAAAGTTCAAAATCGAGGACTGTTTTACCAGAATTTTTTTCAGCGGGTAAATTATAGCCTGCCTGGCTACTATAACATCGCAAGAAGTCAATCTGTATATATGGAAGTTAAAGTTCAAGAACTCTTAAGTCAGAAATATGTTCATCTGTTCAAAAAGGGACCTCTGTATTACCGATTTAACATCAGAATGATCGCAAGCTTATATCGCTTAAAACCTTTTGAGGACCCTTTGATCAGAAATAAGTTCAATATGGACTTCTATACGGCTTATGGAGCATCAGGAGGAGTCTATATAGAAAAATCAAGATTGAGGACTCTTTGGCCAGAAATATATTCCTTGGGTCAATTATGGACTTCTTTATGGCTAACATAACCTCAAAAGGAGTCAACGAGTATGTATAGAAAGTTCAAGAACTCTTAGGCCAGAAATATGTTCTGTAGTTAGAAAAGGGGCCTCTTTATTACTGATTTCACATCAGAATAAGTCTATGAGTTTATATCGCTTAAAACCTTTTGAGGACCCATTGACCAGAAATAAGTTCAATAGGTCAGATTTGGAATTTTAAAGGGCTTATGAAGCATCAGAAGGAGTCTATAAGTAGAAAGTTCAAGATCGAGGACTCTTTGGCCAGTAATATTTTCAGTAGGTCGATTCTGGTATGGAAAGGTCAAGTTCATGGACTCTTGGACCAGAAATATGTTCAATAATGAAATATGGACAATTGTCTGGCTGATGTACTACTACCTGAAAGAGTCTACAATCATTAATAGAGAGTTCAAGATCAATCACGCTTCAGTCAGAAATATGTTCAATAAGTCAAATCTGAAATACTGCATGGCTGAAGAAACATCAGATTCTAGAGTCTATGAGTGTGTTTTGATTGTTCAAGATCGAGGACTCTTTTTTCAGAAAAATGTTCAGTAGATAATTTATGGGCTGCTGTGTGGCTGATGAATCATCATAAGGAGTCTATGAGCATGTATAAAAAGTTCAAAATCGAGAACTGTTTTACCAGAAATATTTTCAGCGGGTCAATTATAGCCTGTCTTGCTACTATAACATCGCAAGAAGTCAATCTGGATATATGGAAGTTAAAGTTTAAGAACTCTTAAGTCAGAAATATGTTCATCTGTTCAAAAAGGGACCTCTGTAGTACCGATTTAACATCAAATTGATCGCAAGTTTATATCGCTTAAAACCTTTTGAGGACCCTTTGACCAGAAATAAGTTCAATAGGTCAGATATGAACTTCTATACGGCTTATGGAGCATCAGGAGGAGTCTATATAGAAAGTTCAAGATTGAGGACTCTTTGGCCAGAAATATATTCCTTGGGTCAATTATGGACTTCTTTATGGGTGACATAACCTTAAAAGGAGTCAACGAGTATGTATAGAAAGTTCAAGTTCAAGATCTCTTTGGCCAATAATATTTTCAGTAGGTCGATTCTGGTATGGAAAGTTCAAGTTCATGGACTCTTGGACCAGAAATATATTCCTTGGGTCAAATATGGACTTCTTTATGGCTGACATAACCTCAAAAGGAGTCAACGAGTATGTATAGAAAGTTCAAGTTCATAGACTCTTATGCCAGAAATATGTTCAGTCGTTCAAAAAGGGGCCTCTGTATTACTGATTTAACATCAGAATAAGTCTATGAGTTTATATCGCTTAAAACCTTTTGAGGACCCATTGACCACAAATAAGTTCAATAGGTCAGATTTGGACTTTTAAAGGGCTTATGAAGCATCAGAAGGAGTCTATAAGTAGAAAGTTCAAGATCGAGGACTCTTTGGCCAGTAATATTTTCAGTAGGATGATTCTGGTATGGAAAGTTCAAGTTCATGGACTCTTGGACCAGAAATATGTTCAACAGTGAAATATGGACAATTGTCTGGCTGATGTACTACTACCTGAAAGAGTCGATAATCATTAATAGAGAGTTCAAGATCAATCACGCTTCAGTCAGAAATATGTTCAATAAGTCAAATCTGAAATACTGCATGGCTGAAGAAACATCAGAATCTAGAGTCTATGAGTGTGTTTTGATTGTTCAAGATCAAGGACTCTTTTGCCAGAAAAATGTTCAGTAGGTAATTTATGGGCTGCTGTGTGGCTGATGAATCATCATAAGGAGTCTATGAGCATGTATAAAAAGTTCAAAATCGAGAACTGTTTTACCAGAAATATTTTCAGCGGGTCAATTATAGCCTGTCTTGCTACTATAACATCACAAGAAGTCGATCTGGATATATGGAAGTTAAAGTTCAAGAACTCTTAAGTCAGAAATATGTTCATCTGTTCAAAAAGGGACCTCTGTAGTACCGATTTAACATCAAATTGATCGCAAGTTTATATCGCTTAAAACCTTTTGAGGACCCTTTGACCAGAAATAAGTTCAATAGGTCAGATATGAACTTCTATACGGCTTATGGAGCATCAGGAGGAGTCTATATAGAAAGTTCAAGATTGAGGACTCTTTGGCCAGAAATATATTCCTTGGGTCAATTATGGACTTCTTTATGGGTGACATAACCTTAAAAGGAGTCAACGAGTATGTATAGAAAGTTCAAGTTCAAGATCTCTTTGGCCAATAATATTTTCAGTAGGTCGATTCTGGTATGGAAAGTTCAAGTTCATGGACTCTTGGACCAGAAATATATTCCTTGGGTCAAATATGGACTTCTTTATGGCTGACATAACCTCAAAAGGAGTCAACGAGTATGTATAGAAAGTTCAAGTTCATAGACTCTTATGCCAGAAATATGTTCAGTCGTTCAAAAAGGGGCCTCTGTATTACTGATTTAACATCAGAATAAGTCTATGAGTTTATATCGCTTAAAACCTTTTGAGAACCCATTGACCACAAATAAGTTCAATAGGTCAGATTTGGACTTTTAAAGGGCTTATGAAGCATCAGAAGGAGTCTATAAGTAGAAAGTTCAAGATCGAGGATTCTTTGGCCAGTAATATTTTCAGTAGGTCGATTCTGGTATGGAAAGTTCAAGTTCATGGACTCTTGGACAAGAAATATGTTCAATAGTGAAATATGGACAATTGTCTGGCTGATGTACTACTACCTGAAAAAGTCTATAATCATTAATAGAGAGTTCAAGATCAATCACGCTTCAGTCAGAAATATGTTCAATAAGTCAAATCTGAAATACTGCATGGCTGAAGAAACATCAGATTCTAGAGTCTATGAGTGTGTTTTGATTGCTCAAGATCGAGGACTCTTTTGCTAGAAAAATGTTCAGTAGATAATTTATGGGCTGCTGTGTGGCTGATGAATCATCATAAGGAGTCTATGAGCATGTATAAAAAGTTCAAAATCGAGGACTGTTTTACCAGAATTTTTTTCAGCGGGTAAATTATAGCCTGCCTGGCTACTATAACATCGCAAGAAGTCAATCTGTATATATGGAAGTTAAAGTTCAAGAACTCTTAAGTCAGAAATATGTTCATCTGTTCAAAAAGGGACCTCTGTATTACCGATTTAACATCAGAATGATCGCAAGCTTATATCGCTTAAAACCTTTTGAGGACCCTTTGATCAGAAATAAGTTCAATATGGACTTCTATACGGCTTATGGAGCATCAGGAGGAGTCTATATAGAAAAATCAAGATTGAGGACTCTTTGGCCAGAAATATATTCCTTGGGTCAATTATGGACTTCTTTATGGCTAACATAACCTCAAAAGGAGTCAACGAGTATGTATAGAAAGTTCAAGAACTCTTAGGCCAGAAATATGTTCTGTAGTTAGAAAAGGGGCCTCTTTATTACTGATTTCACATCAGAATAAGTCTATGAGTTTATATCGCTTAAAACCTTTTGAGGACCCATTGACCAGAAATAAGTTCAATAGGTCAGATTTGGAATTTTAAAGGGCTTATGAAGCATCAGAAGGAGTCTATAAGTAGAAAGTTCAAGATCGAGGACTCTTTGGCCAGTAATATTTTCAGTAGGTCGATTCTGGTATGGAAAGGTCAAGTTCATGGACTCTTGGACCAGAAATATGTTCAATAATGAAATATGGACAATTGTCTGGCTGATGTACTACTACCTGAAAGAGTCTACAATCATTAATAGAGAGTTCAAGATCAATCACGCTTCAGTCAGAAATATGTTCAATAAGTCAAATCTGAAATACTGCATGGCTGAAGAAACATCAGATTCTAGAGTCTATGAGTGTGTTTTGATTGTTCAAGATCGAGGACTCTTTTTTCAGAAAAATGTTCAGTAGATAATTTATGGGCTGCTGTGTGGCTGATGAATCATCATAAGGAGTCTATGAGCATGTATAAAAAGTTCAAAATCGAGAACTGTTTTACCAGAAATATTTTCAGCGGGTCAATTATAGCCTGTCTTGCTACTATAACATCGCAAGAAGTCAATCTGGATATATGGAAGTTAAAGTTTAAGAACTCTTAAGTCAGAAATATGTTCATCTGTTCAAAAAGGGACCTCTGTAGTACCGATTTAACATCAAATTGATCGCAAGTTTATATCGCTTAAAACCTTTTGAGGACCCTTTGACCAGAAATAAGTTCAATAGGTCAGATATGAACTTCTATACGGCTTATGGAGCATCAGGAGGAGTCTATATAGAAAGTTCAAGATTGAGGACTCTTTGGCCAGAAATATATTCCTTGGGTCAATTATGGACTTCTTTATGGGTGACATAACCTTAAAAGGAGTCAACGAGTATGTATAGAAAGTTCAAGTTCAAGATCTCTTTGGCCAATAATATTTTCAGTAGGTCGATTCTGGTATGGAAAGTTCAAGTTCATGGACTCTTGGACCAGAAATATATTCCTTGGGTCAAATATGGACTTCTTTATGGCTGACATAACCTCAAAAGGAGTCAACGAGTATGTATAGAAAGTTCAAGTTCATAGACTCTTATGCCAGAAATATGTTCAGTCGTTCAAAAAGGGGCCTCTGTATTACTGATTTAACATCAGAATAAGTCTATGAGTTTATATCGCTTAAAACCTTTTGAGGACCCATTGACCACAAATAAGTTCAATAGGTCAGATTTGGACTTTTAAAGGGCTTATGAAGCATCAGAAGGAGTCTATAAGTAGAAAGTTCAAGATCGAGGACTCTTTGGCCAGTAATATTTTCAGTAGGATGATTCTGGTATGGAAAGTTCAAGTTCATGGACTCTTGGACCAGAAATATGTTCAACAGTGAAATATGGACAATTGTCTGGCTGATGTACTACTACCTGAAAGAGTCGATAATCATTAATAGAGAGTTCAAGATCAATCACGCTTCAGTCAGAAATATGTTCAATAAGTCAAATCTGAAATACTGCATGGCTGAAGAAACATCAGAATCTAGAGTCTATGAGTGTGTTTTGATTGTTCAAGATCAAGGACTCTTTTGCCAGAAAAATGTTCAGTAGGTAATTTATGGGCTGCTGTGTGGCTGATGAATCATCATAAGGAGTCTATGAGCATGTATAAAAAGTTCAAAATCGAGAACTGTTTTACCAGAAATATTTTCAGCGGGTCAATTATAGCCTGTCTTGCTACTATAACATCACAAGAAGTCGATCTGGATATATGGAAGTTAAAGTTCAAGAACTCTTAAGTCAGAAATATGTTCATCTGTTCAAAAAGGGACCTCTGTAGTACCGATTTAACATCAAATTGATCGCAAGTTTATATCGCTTAAAACCTTTTGAGGACCCTTTGACCAGAAATAAGTTCAATAGGTCAGATATGAACTTCTATACGGCTTATGGAGCATCAGGAGGAGTCTATATAGAAAGTTCAAGATTGAGGACTCTTTGGCCAGAAATATATTCCTTGGGTCAATTATGGACTTCTTTATGGGTGACATAACCTTAAAAGGAGTCAACGAGTATGTATAGAAAGTTCAAGTTCAAGATCTCTTTGGCCAATAATATTTTCAGTAGGTCGATTCTGGTATGGAAAGTTCAAGTTCATGGACTCTTGGACCAGAAATATATTCCTTGGGTCAAATATGGACTTCTTTATGGCTGACATAACCTCAAAAGGAGTCAACGAGTATGTATAGAAAGTTCAAGTTCATAGACTCTTATGCCAGAAATATGTTCAGTCGTTCAAAAAGGGGCCTCTGTATTACTGATTTAACATCAGAATAAGTCTATGAGTTTATATCGCTTAAAACCTTTTGAGGACCCATTGACCACAAATAAGTTCAATAGGTCAGATTTGGACTTTTAAAGGGCTTATGAAGCATCAGAAGGAGTCTATAAGTAGAAAGTTCAAGATCGAGGACTCTTTGGCCAGTAATATTTTCAGTAGGATGATTCTGGTATGGAAAGTTCAAGTTCATGGACTCTTGGACCAGAAATATGTTCAACAGTGAAATATGGACAATTGTCTGGCTGATGTACTACTACCTGAAAGAGTCGATAATCATTAATAGAGAGTTCAAGATCAATCACGCTTCAGTCAGAAATATGTTCAATAAGTCAAATCTGAAATACTGCATGGCTGAAGAAACATCAGAATCTAGAGTCTATGAGTGTGTTTTGATTGTTCAAGATCAAGGACTCTTTTGCCAGAAAAATGTTCAGTAGGTAATTTATGGGCTGCTGTGTGGCTGATGAATCATCATAAGGAGTCTATGAGCATGTATAAAAAGTTCAAAATCGAGAACTGTTTTACCAGAAATATTTTCAGCGGGTCAATTATAGCCTGTCTTGCTACTATAACATCACAAGAAGTCGATCTGGATATATGGAAGTTAAAGTTCAAGAACTCTTAAGTCAGAAATATGTTCATCTGTTCAAAAAGGGACCTCTGTAGTACCGATTTAACATCAAATTGATCGCAAGTTTATATCGCTTAAAACCTTTTGAGGACCCTTTGATCAGAAATAAGTTCAATATGGACTTCTATACGGCTTATGGAGCATCAGGAGGAGTCTATATAGAAAAATCAAGATTGAGGACTCTTTGGCCAGAAATATATTCCTTGGGTCAATTATGGACTTCTTTATGGCTAACATAACCTCAAAAGGAGTCAACGAGTATGTATAGAAAGTTCAAGAACTCTTAGGCCAGAAATATGTTCTGTAGTTAGAAAAGGGGCCTCTTTATTACTGATTTCACATCAGAATAAGTCTATGAGTTTATATCGCTTAAAACCTTTTGAGGACCCATTGACCAGAAATAAGTTCAATAGGTCAGATTTGGAATTTTAAAGGGCTTATGAAGCATCAGAAGGAGTCTATAAGTAGAAAGTTCAAGATCGAGGACTCTTTGGCCAGTAA
This sequence comes from Phoxinus phoxinus, assembly GCF_949152265.1. Lineage (NCBI taxonomy): Eukaryota > Metazoa > Chordata > Actinopteri > Cypriniformes > Leuciscidae > Phoxinus > Phoxinus phoxinus. The sequence continues at coordinate 26,996,336 of NC_136898.1, read as the reverse complement.
TATTTTCAGTAGGTCGATTCTGGTATGGAAAGGTCAAGTTCATGGACTCTTGGACCAGAAATATGTTCAATAATGAAATATGGACAATTGTCTGGCTGATGTACTACTACCTGAAAGAGTCTACAATCATTAATAGAGAGTTCAAGATCAATCACGCTTCAGTCAGAAATATGTTCAATAAGTCAAATCTGAAATACTGCATGGCTGAAGAAACATCAGATTCTAGAGTCTATGAGTGTGTTTTGATTGTTCAAGATCGAGGACTCTTTTTTCAGAAAAATGTTCAGTAGATAATTTATGGGCTGCTGTGTGGCTGATGAATCATCATAAGGAGTCTATGAGCATGTATAAAAAGTTCAAAATCGAGAACTGTTTTACCAGAAATATTTTCAGCGGGTCAATTATAGCCTGTCTTGCTACTATAACATCGCAAGAAGTCAATCTGGATATATGGAAGTTAAAGTTTAAGAACTCTTAAGTCAGAAATATGTTCATCTGTTCAAAAAGGGACCTCTGTAGTACCGATTTAACATCAAATTGATCGCAAGTTTATATCGCTTAAAACCTTTTGAGGACCCTTTGACCAGAAATAAGTTCAATAGGTCAGATATGAACTTCTATACGGCTTATGGAGCATCAGGAGGAGTCTATATAGAAAGTTCAAGATTGAGGACTCTTTGGCCAGAAATATATTCCTTGGGTCAATTATGGACTTCTTTATGGGTGACATAACCTTAAAAGGAGTCAACGAGTATGTATAGAAAGTTCAAGTTCAAGATCTCTTTGGCCAATAATATTTTCAGTAGGTCGATTCTGGTATGGAAAGTTCAAGTTCATGGACTCTTGGACCAGAAATATATTCCTTGGGTCAAATATGGACTTCTTTATGGCTGACATAACCTCAAAAGGAGTCAACGAGTATGTATAGAAAGTTCAAGTTCATAGACTCTTATGCCAGAAATATGTTCAGTCGTTCAAAAAGGGGCCTCTGTATTACTGATTTAACATCAGAATAAGTCTATGAGTTTATATCGCTTAAAACCTTTTGAGGACCCATTGACCACAAATAAGTTCAATAGGTCAGATTTGGACTTTTAAAGGGCTTATGAAGCATCAGAAGGAGTCTATAAGTAGAAAGTTCAAGATCGAGGACTCTTTGGCCAGTAATATTTTCAGTAGGATGATTCTGGTATGGAAAGTTCAAGTTCATGGACTCTTGGACCAGAAATATGTTCAACAGTGAAATATGGACAATTGTCTGGCTGATGTACTACTACCTGAAAGAGTCGATAATCATTAATAGAGAGTTCAAGATCAATCACGCTTCAGTCAGAAATATGTTCAATAAGTCAAATCTGAAATACTGCATGGCTGAAGAAACATCAGAATCTAGAGTCTATGAGTGTGTTTTGATTGTTCAAGATCAAGGACTCTTTTGCCAGAAAAATGTTCAGTAGGTAATTTATGGGCTGCTGTGTGGCTGATGAATCATCATAAGGAGTCTATGAGCATGTATAAAAAGTTCAAAATCGAGAACTGTTTTACCAGAAATATTTTCAGCGGGTCAATTATAGCCTGTCTTGCTACTATAACATCACAAGAAGTCGATCTGGATATATGGAAGTTAAAGTTCAAGAACTCTTAAGTCAGAAATATGTTCATCTGTTCAAAAAGGGACCTCTGTAGTACCGATTTAACATCAAATTGATCGCAAGTTTATATCGCTTAAAACCTTTTGAGGACCCTTTGACCAGAAATAAGTTCAATAGGTCAGATATGAACTTCTATACGGCTTATGGAGCATCAGGAGGAGTCTATATAGAAAGTTCAAGATTGAGGACTCTTTGGCCAGAAATATATTCCTTGGGTCAAATATGGACTTCTTTATGGCTGACGTAACCTCAAAAGGAGTCAACGAGTATGTATAGAAAGTTCAAGTTCAAGAACTCTTAGGCCAGAAATATGTTCAGTAGTTTAAAAAGGGGCCTCTGTATTACTGATTTAACATCAGAATAAGTCTATGAGTTTATATCGCTTAAAACCTTTTGAGGACCCATTGACCAGATGTACTACTACCTGAAAAAGTCTATAATCATTAATAGAGAGATCAAGATCAATCACGCTTCTATAAGTTCAATAGGTCAGATTTGGACTTTTAAAGTGCTTATGAAGCATCAGAAGGAGTCTATAAGTAGAAAGTCCAAGATCGAGGACTCTTTGGCAAGTAATATTTTCAGTAGCTCGATTCTGGTATGGAAAGTTCAATATGGACTTCTATACGGCTTATGGAGCATCAGGAGGAGTCTACATAGAAAGTTTAAGATTGAGGACTCTTTGGCCAGAAATATATTCCTTGGGTCAATTATGGACTTCTTTATGGGTGACATAACCTTAAAAGGAGTCAACGAGTATGTATAGAAAGTTCAAGTTCAAGATCTCTTTGGCCAGTAATATTTTCAGTAGGTCGATTCTGGTATGGAAAGTTAAAGTTCATGGACTCTTGGACCAGAAATATGTTCAATAGTGAAATATGGACAATTGTCTGGCTGATGTACTACTACCTGAAAGAGTCTATAATCATTAATAGAGAGTTCAAGATCAATCACGCTTCAGTCAGAAATATGTTCAGTATGTCAAATCTGAAATACTGCATGGCAATGTCAATGAGTATGTATAGAAAGTTCAAAATCGAGGACTGTTTTACTAGAAATATTTTCAGTTATGGACTCCTTTCTGGCTAATATAACATCGCAAGAAGTCAATCTGTATATATTATAGTAAGTTAAAGTTCAAGAACTCTTAGGTCAGAAATATGTTCATCAGTTCAAAAAGGGGCCTCTGTATAACCGATTTAACATCAGAATGAGTCTATAAGTTTATCTCGCTTAAAACCTTTTGAGGACCCTTTGACCAGAAATAAGTTCAATAGGTCAGATATGAACTTCTATACGGCTTATGGAGCATCAGGAGGAGTCTATATAGAAAGTTCAAGATTGAGGACTCTTTGGCCAGAAATATATTCCTTGGGTCAATTTTGGACTTCTTTATTGCTGACATAACCTTAAAAGGAGTCAACGAGTATGTATAGAAAGTTCAAGTTCAAGATCTCTTTGGCCAGTAATATTTTCAGTAGGTCGATTCTGGTATGGAAAGTTCAAGTTCATGGACTCTTGGACCAGAAATATGTTCAATAGTGAAATATGGACAATTGTCTGGCTGATGTACTACTACCTGAAAGAGTCTATAATCATTAATAGAGAGTTCAAGATCAATCACGCTTCAGTCAGAAATTTGTTCAGTATGTCAAATCTGAAATACTGCATGGCAATGTCAATAAGTATGTATAGAAAGTTCAAAATCAAGGACTGTTTTACCAGAAATATTTTCAGTTATGGACTCCTGTCTGGCTAATATAACATCGCAAGAAGTCAATCTGAATATATATTAGAGTAAGTTAAAGTTCATAAACTCTTAGGCCAGAAATATGTTCAGTAGTTCAAAAAGGGGCCTCTGTATTACTGATTTGACATCAGAATAAGTCTATGAGTTTATATCGCTTAAAACCTTTTGAGGACCCATTGACCAGAAATAAGTTCAATAGGTCAGATTTTGACTTTTAAAGGGCTTATGAAGCATCAGAAGGAGTCTATAAGTAGAAAGTTCAAGATCAAGGACTCTTTGGCCAGTAATATTTTCAGAAGGTCGATTCTGGTATGGAAAGTACAAGTTCATGGACTCTTGGACCAGAAATATGTTCAATAGTGAAATATGGACAATTGTCTGGCTAATGTACTACTACCTGAAAAAGTCTATAATCATTAATAGAGAGTTCAAGATCAATCACGCTTCAGTCAGAAATATGTTCAATAAGTCAAATCTGAAATACTGCATGGCTGAAGAAACATCAGATTCTTAGATTCTATGAGTGTGTTTTGATTGTTCAAGATCGAGGACTCTTTTGCCAGAAAAATTTTCAGTAGGTAATTTATGGGCTGCTGTGTGGCTGATGAATCATCATAAGGAGTCTATGAGCATGTATAAAAAGTTCAAAATCGAGGACTGTTTTACCAGAAATATTTTCAGCGGGTCAATTATTGCCTGTCTGGCTACTATAACATCGCAAGAAGTCAATCTGTATATATGGAAGTTAAAGTTCAAGAACTCTTAAGTCAGAAATATGTTCATCTGTTCAAAAAGGGACCTCTGTAGTACCAATTTAACATCAGAATGATCGCAAGTTTATATCGCTTAAAACCTTTTGAGGACCCTTTGACCAGAAATAAGTTCAATATGGACTTCTATACGGCTTATGGAGCATCAGGAGGAGTCTATATAGAAAGTTCAAGATTTAGGACTCTTTGGCCAGAAATATATTCCTTGGGTCAAATATGGACTTCTTTATGGCTGACGTAACCTCAAAAGGAGTCAACGAGTATGTATAGAAAGTTCAAGTTCAAGAACTCATAGGCCAGAAATATGTTCAGTAGTTTAAAAAGGGGCCTCTGTATTACTGATTTAACATCAGAATAAGTCTATGAGTTTATATCGCTTAAAACCTTTTGAGGACCCATTGACCAGATGTACTACTACCTGAAAAAGTCTATAATCATTAATAGAGAGTTCAAGATCAATCACGCTTCTATAAGTTCAATAGGTCAGATTTGGACTTTTAAAGGGCTTATGAAGCATCAGAAGGAGTCTATAAGTAGAAAGTTCAAGATCGAGGACTCTTTGGCCAGTAATATTTTCAGTAGGTCGATTCTGGTATGGAAAGTTCAAGTTCATGGACTCTTGGACCAGAAATATGTTCAATAGTGAAATATGGACAATTGTCTGGCTGATGTACTACTACCTGAAAAAGTCTATAATCATTAATAGAGAGTTCAAGATCAATCACGCTTCAGTCAGAAATATGTTCAATATGTCAAATCTGAAATACTGCATTGCACTGTCAATGAGTATGTATAGAAAGTTCAAGTTCATAGACTCTTAGGCCAGAAATTCAAGGTGTCTTGAAATATGTTCAAAATATAACATTTGAACTACTGTATGGCTGAAGATACAGTCAATGAGCATGTACAGAAAGTTCAAGATCATGGTCTCTTTGACCAGAATATGTTCAGTTGGTCAAATATGGACTTTTGTATGGCTAATGTATTATCAAGAGGAGTCCATATGCATTGAAAGTTAATGTTCAAAGACTCTTTGGACAAAAATATGTTGAGTAGTTCAGATATGGACTATGGACTTCTAAATGGCTTATGAAGCATCAGAAGGAGTCAGAACTCTTTTTCCAGTAATTAGTAGGTCAAAAATTTGTCAACTTTCTGCCTGATTTAATATTGAGAGAAGTCAGTTAGTAAGTTAATATTCAAGGTTTGTGGCCAGAAATATGTTCAGTTGGTAAAACATTTATGGCTGATATAACATCCGAACGAGTCAACAAGAATATTTAGAAAGTTCAAGTTCGAATACTCTTTGGCCAGAAATATGTTGAGTAGGTAAAAAATGGACCTCTGTATGCTTGATTTAACATCAGAAGTAGTCTGTGAGTGTATATATTTTAAAACCTTTTGAGGACCCATTGACCAGAAATATGTCAGATAAGGAATTCGAAATGGCTTATGAACCATCAGAAGGAGTCTATGAGTGTGTTTAGAAAGTTCAAGATCGAGAAATCTTTTTCCAGTAATATGTTCAGTAGTTGAAATATGGACTTCTCTGTGGCTGATTTAACATCAGAAGGAGTCTAAAAGTTTATAATAGTAAAAACATTTTGAGGACTGTTTGGCCAAAATAGTGTTCAATAGGTCAAATATGGACTGTATTTGAGTATATTTGAGTAAGTTAATATTCATGGTCTCTTGGCAGAAACATGTTTAGTAGGTCAAAAATTGAGTTTTGTATGGGTAATGTAACATCAGTAGGATTCTATAGCCTATGTCCTTCTGAGGTTTAAAACCAGGGTCCTCTGTCCAAAGAACTCTTTGGACAGAAATATGTTCAGTAGGTCAAAGAGGGACCTCTGTATACCTGCTATGACACATATAACTATACAACAACAACTAACTTATTCATTTTTGCATTGACGGGAAATTGCATTAGCTTCTGCGTTACAAATAACATACCTCATGTGCAAGGAAAAGATAACACGATCTAATAATGATGCGTTCAATAATAATGTATTGTTATATCTAACTATATAATTTAGATCTTTTATGCAATGGAATGTTACTCCAAAAATGGTATCTCTTCAATGCACAATCGGAACGAGTTAGTTACTGTATGTATGCAATGCACTCATAGCTTATATGTTAATCTCTTTAATGGACATGGGAATGTTTTTTGTCAATGCACAAAGTAAGATTGTTTGTGCAATGCAATTCAACAACATATGTTGTCTCTTTAATGCACATGGGAATGAGTTAGTTCTGGTATGCAATGAAACAAGTGGATTGTATTTTATTTTTCAATGCACAAAGTTAGATCGTTTGTGCAATGCAACAACAGATGTTAATTTCTTTAATTCAAGTGCATAGCTTATATTTTTCAATGCACAATTTTAGATCGTTTATTCCAACGCAAAGACACATATGTCATCTCCTTAAAGCACATGGGAATGAGTTAGTTCTGGTATGCAATGAAACAAGTGCATAGCTTATATGTTATTTTTCAATGCGCAAAGTTAGATCGTTTGTACAATTGCAATGCAACAAACATGTTATCCTTTAATGCACATGGGAATGAGTTAGTTCTGGTATGCAATGCATTGCAATGCAAGTCCATAGCTTATATTTTTCAATGCACAATTTTAGATCGTTTATTGCAATGCAAAAACACATATGTCATCTCTTTAATGCACATGGGAATGAGTTAGTTCTGGTATGCAATGCAATGCAATAAAAATGCAATGCAATGCAATGCAATTCAATGCAATGCAATGCAATGCAAGTGCATAGCTTATATTTTTTAATGCACAATTTTAGATCGTTTATTGCAATGCAAAAACACATATGTCATCTCTTTAATGCACATGGGAATGAGTTAGTTCTGGTATGCAATTACAATATGTTATTTTTCAATGCACAAAGTTTGATTGTTTGTGCAATTGAAATGCAACAAACATATGTCATCTCTTTAATGCACATGGGAATGAGTTAGTTCTTGTATGCAATGCAATGCAATAAAATGCAATGCAATAAAATGCAATGCAATGCAATGCAATAAAATGCAATGCAATGCAATGCAATGCAATGCAATGCAATGCAATAAAATGCAATGCAATGCAATGCAATGCAATGCAATGCAATAAAATGCAATAAAATGCAATGCAATGCAATGCAATAAAATGCAATGCAATAAAATGCAATGCAATGCAATGCAATGCAATAAAATGCAATGCAATGCAAGTGCATAACTTATATTTTTCAATTCACAATTTTAGATCGTTTATTGCAATGCAAAAACACATATGTCATCTCTTTAATGCACATGGGAATGAGTTAGTTCTGGTATGCAATTACAATATGTTATTTTTCAATGCACAAAGTTTGATTGTTTGTGCAATTGAAATGCAACAAACATATGTCATCTCTTTAATGCACATGGGAATGAGTTAGTTCTGGTATGCAATGCAATAAAATGCAATGCAATAAAATGCAATGCAATAAAATGCAATGCAATGCAATGCAATGCAATGCAATGCAATTTAATGCAATGCAATGCAATGCAATGCAATGCAATGCAATGCAATGCAATGCAATGCAATGCAATAAAATGCAATGCAATGCAATGCAATGCAATGCAATGCAATGCAATGCAATGCAATAAAATGCAATGCAATGCAATGCAATGCAATGCAATGCAATGCAATGCAATGCAATGCAATGCAATAAAATGCAATGCAATGCAATGCAATGCAATAAAATGCAATGCAATAAAATGCAATGCAATGCAATGCAATAAAATGCAATGCAATGCAAGTGCATAACTTATATTTTTCAATTCACAATTTTAGATCGTTTATTGCAATGCAAAAACACATGTCATCTCTTTAATGCACATGGGAATGAGTTAGTTCTGGTATGCAATTACAATATGTTATTTTTCAATGCACAAAGTTTGATTGTTTGTGCAATTGAAATGCAACAAACATATGTCATCTCTTTAATGCACATGGGAATGAGTTAGTTCTGGTATGCAATGCAATGCAATAAAATGCAATGCAATGCAATGCAATAAAATGCAATGCAATGCAATGCAATGCAATAAAATGCAATACAATGCAATGCTATGCAATGCAATGCAATGCAATGCAATGCAATAAAATGCAATGCAATGCAATGCAATGCAATGCAATGCAATGCAATGCAATGCAAGTGCATAGCTTATATTTTTCAATGCACAATTTTAGATCGTTTATTGCAATGCAAAAACACATATTTCAACTCTTTAATGCACATGGGAATGAGTTAGTTCTGGTATGCAATGCAATGCAATGCAATGCAATGCAATAAAATGCAATGCAAGTGCATAGCTTATATTTTTCAATGCACAATTTTAGATAGTTTATTGCAATGCAAAAACACAAATGTCATCTCTTTAATGCACATGGGAATGAGTTAGTTCTGGTATGCAATGCAATGCAAAAAAATGCAATGCAATGCAATACAATGCAAGTGCATAGCATATTTTTCAATGCACAATTTTAGATCATTTATTGCAATGCAAAACCACATATGTCATCTCTTTAATGCACATGGGAATGAGTTAGTTCTGGTATGCAATGAAACAAGTGCATAGTTAATATGATATCTTTCAATACACAAAATTAGATCGTTTGTGCAATTGCAATGCAACAAACATATGTTATCCATTAATGTACATGGGAATGAGTTAGTTCTCCTATGCAGTGCAACAACATATGTTATCTCTTTAATGCACATGGGATTGAGTTAGTTCTGGTATGCAATGCAATGCAAGTGCATAGCTTATATTTTTCAATGCACAATTTTAGATCGTTTATTGCAATGCGAAAACACATATGTCATCTCTTTAATGCACATGGGAATGAGTTAGTTCTGGCATGCAATGCAATGCAATGCAATAGAATGCAGTGCATAGCTTATATTTTTCAATGCACAATTTTAGATCGTAAATTGCAATGCAAATACACATATGTCATCTCTTGAATGCACATGGGAATGAGTTAGTTCTGGTATGCAATTACAAAATGTTATTTTTCAATGCACAAAATTACATCGTTTGTGCAATTGCAATGCAAAAACAAATGTTATCTCTTTAATGCACATGGGAATGAGTTAATACTGGTATGCAATGCAATAAAATGCAATGCAAGGCAATGCAATGCAATTCAAGTGCATAGCTTATATTTTTCAATGCACAATTTTAGATCGTTTATTGCAATGCAATAACACAAATGTCATCTCTTTAATGCACATGGGAATGAGTTAGTTCTGGTATGCAATGCAATAAAATGCAATGCAATGCAATGCAATGCAATACAATGCAAGTGCATAGCATATTTTTCAATGCACAATTTTAGATCATTTATTGCAATGCAAAAACACATATGTCATCTCTTTAATGCACATGGGAATGAGTTAGTTCTGGTATGCAATGAAACAAGTGCATAACATATGTTATTTTTCAATGCACAAAGTTAGATCGTTTGTGCAATTGCAATGCAACAAACATATGTTATCCTTTAATGCACATGTGAATGAGTTAGTTCTGGTATGCAATGCAACAAATGGATAGCTTGTATGTAATTTTTTAATGCACAAAGTTAGATCGTTTGTGCAATGCAATGCAACAACACATGTTATCTATTTAATGAACATGGGAATGAGTTAGTTCTGGTATGCAATGCAATGCAACAAGTTTATAGCGTATAAGTAATTTTTCAAGGCACAACGTTAGATCGTCTGTGAAATGCAATGCAACAGCGTACAGTTTATCTCCTCAGAGCACAACGCAATGAGTATGTTATCTCTTTAATGCACATGGGAATGAGTTAGTTTGGTATGCAAGGCAATGCAACAAGTGCAAAGCTTATACGTCAGCCATACAGATGTCCATATTTGACCCAAGGAAAATCTTTCTTGCCAAAGAGTCCTCGATAGACTCCTTTTAATGTTAAATCAGCCATGCAGAAGTCCATATTTGACCTACTGGACATATTGCTGGAAAAAGCCTCCTCAATCTTGAACCTTCTCTACATACTCATAGACTACTACTACTTATTTCTGGTCAAAGTTTCTACAAAAGTTCTTAAACTAAATAAACAAATAGACTATTTCTGATGTTAAATCAGCTTTACAGAGCTTCCTTTATGAACTGCTGAAAATTTTGTTGACCAAAGTGTCTTTGAACTTTCTCCACAATATAACTTTCTATACATGTTGACTCCTTTTGATGTTCAATCTTGAACATTAGCCATACAATAGTCCATATTTGACCTACTGAACATATTTCTGACCAGAGACCTTGAACATTAACTTACTATAAATACTTCTCGTACTATAAAGACTTCTCGTGATGTTTTACCAGCCAGACAGTAGTCCATATTTGATCGATTGAACATATGTTTGGTTAAAGACTCCTCAAAATGTTTTTTACTATTGTAAATGTATCAACCCCTTCTGATGTTAAAATAGCCATACAGAAGTCCATATTTGACATTCTGAATTTTTTTCTGGCCAAAGGTACTCGATCTTGGACTATCTATACATACTCATAGACTCCTTCTGATGCTTCATAAGCCATTTAGATGTCAATATCTGAACTATTGAACTTATTTCTGCTCAAAGGGTTCTCAAAAGTTTATAAACTATATAAAGTTATAGACTCATTCTGATGAAAAATCATCAGGTCCCCTTTTTGACCTAATGAACATCTGGCCAAAGAGTTCTTGAACATTATCTTGTTATACATACAGATTGACTTCTTGTTATGTTATATTAACCAGCCAGTAGTCCATATTTGACCCAAGGAAAATATTTCTGGTAAAACAGTCCTCGATCTTGGACTTTCTATACATATTCATAGACTCCTTCTGATGCTTCATAAGCCATATAGATGTCAATATCTGACCTATCGAATTTATTTCTGGTCAAAGGGTCCTCAAGAGGTTTTAAACTAAATAAACTTATAGACTCCTTCTGATGATAAATCAGCTATACAGTGGTCCCTTTTTGACATAATGAACATATTTCTGGCCAAAGAGTTCTTGAACATTATCTTACTATACATACAGATTGACTTTTTGCGATGTTATATTAACCATCCAGTAGTCCATTTTTGCATTCATACATTCTTGCAGACTCCTTTTGATGTTACATCTGCCATACAAAAGTAATTTTTTGACCAACTTAACATATTTCTTGCCAGAGTCCTTGAACATTATCTCACTATACATACAGACTGACTTCTCGTAATGTTATATCAGGCAGAGAGTAATCCAAATTTGACCGATTGAAACATTTTTAGTCCAAAGAATTTTCTTTACTATTATAAACTTATCAACTCCTTCTAATGTTAAATTTTTAACATTAACTTTCTATACTTATAGACTCCTTTTGACCTGCTGAACACATTTCTGGCCAAAGATTAACTTACCATAAATTCAGATCAGCCAGACGCCAGTCAAAATTTTAACTACTAAAAATATTTCTGGCCAGGGAGTACTCAAAACTTTAACTTTCTACACATACTTGTTGACTCCTGATGTAAAGCCATACTGAAGTTCATATTTGACCCAACGAATATTTTTCTGGCCAATGAATCCTTGATCTCAAACTTTCTATACAAGACCCCTTTTGATGCTTTATAAGCCATATAGATGTTCTTATTGAAGTCCATATCTGACTGATTAAACATATTTCTGGTCAAAGGGTCCTCAAATGCTTTTAAATTATATACGCTTTGAGACTCCTTCTGATGATAAATCAGGCAGACAGAATTCCATATTTGACCTACTGCAGATTTGACCTAATTTGATATTACTGAGATTTTTATTGTGTTTACAGGGGCAATGCACATTAATAAACATAAATGTAAATGTGCCAGAATTAGCCTAAAAGGCTATTTTACATCTGTAGACCCTTGACAGAATGTTAAGAAAAAGTCACCCTAAAAACAGAGACAAAACATCACACATATACACATCATATGACCATATATACATATACACATAAATACACACATATATACGCATATACATATATCAGCCTGAAAAATTTAATATTTGGCCTACTTAACATTTTTCTGGCCAAAGAATACTCGAAACTTGAAATTTCTATACATACTCATTGACTTCTTCTTATGTTATATCAGCCATACAGAAGTCCACTGTTGGCCCAAAGAACATATTTCTGGCCAGAGTTCTCAATTTGAACTTTCTCAATCTGAACTTTCATAGACTCTTTCTGATTCGTCATAAGCCATATAGGTGTCCATATCTGGCGAATTGAAAATGTTTTTGGCAAAAAGCGTCCTCACAAGTTAGCTAACTGAATACTGATAGACTTATTCTGATGATAAATCACTTAAATCACTATGTGACCCTCTGAATGTATTTTTAGCCAAAGAACCATAGAACATTAACTTCATATACATATTGATTCAAGAGTCAAAATTTGACCTCTGTATGGCTGATTTATTATCAGAAGGAGTCTATGATTTTACATAGTTTAAAAACGTTTAAGGAACCTTTGACCAGAAATAATAATAGGCCATTTATGGACATATATATGGCTTATGAAAAATCAGAAGGAGACTATGAGTATGTATAGAAAGTTCAAGATTGAGGACACTTTGGCCAGAAAAATGTTCCTTGGGTCAATTATGGACTTCTGTATAGCTGACCTAACATCAGATGGAGTCACAGAGTATGTATAAAAAAGGTCAAGTTTCGAGTACTCTTTGGCAAGAAACATTTTCAGTAGGTCAAATATGAATATGTAGTAAGTTAATGTTCAAAAAATCTTAGGCCAGAAATATGTTCAGTAGTTCAAAAAGGGGCCTCTGTCTGGCTGATTTAACATCAGAAGGAGTCTATGAGTTTAAATAGTTTAAAACCATTTGAGGACCCATTGACCAGAAATGACTCTTTGGCCAGTAATATTGTCAGTAGGTCGATTCTGGTATGGAAAGGACAAGTTCATGGACTCTTGGACCAGAAATATGTTCAATAGTGAAATATGGACAATTGTCTGGCTGATGTACTACTAACTGAAAGAGTCTATAATCATTAATAGAGAGTTCGAGATCAATCACGCTTCAGTCAGAAATATGTTCAATATGTCAAATCTGAAATACTGCATAGCAATGTCAATGAGTATGTATAGAAAGTTCAAAATCGAGGACTGTTTTACCAGAAATATTTTCAGTTATGGACTCCTGTCTGGCTAATATAACATCGCAAGAAGTCAATCTGTATATATTATAGTAAGTTAAAGTTCAAGAACTCTTAGGTCTGAAATATGTTCATCAGTTCAAAAAGGGGCCTCTGTATAACCGATTTAACCTCAGAATGAGTCTATAAGTTTATCTCGCTTAAAACCTTTTGAGGAACCTTTGACCAGAAATAAATTCAATAGGTCAGATATGGACTTCTATATGCCTTATGGAGCATCAGGAGGAGTCTATATATAAAGTTCAAGATTGAGGACTCTTTGGCCAGAAATATATTCCTTGGGTCAAATATGGACTTCTTTATGGCTGACATAACCTCAAAAGGAGTCAACGAGTATGTATAGAAAGTTCAAGTTCATAAACTCTTAGGCCAGAAATATGTTCAGTAGTTCAAAAAGGGGCCTCTGTATTACTGATTTAACATCAGAATAAGTCTATGAGTTTATATCGCTTAAAACCTTTTAAGGACCCATTGACCAGAAATAAGTTCAATAGGTCAGATTTGGACTTTTAAAGGGCTTATGAAGCATCAGAAGGAGTCTATAAGTAGAAAGTTCAAGATCAAGGACTCTTTGGCCAGTAATATTTTCAGAAGGTCGATTCTGGTATGGAAAGTTCAAGTTCATGGACTCTTGGACCAGAAATATGTTCAATAGTGAAATATGGACAATTGTCTGGCTGATGTACTACTACCTGAAAAAGTCTATAATCATTAATAGAGAGTTCAAGATCAATCACGCTTCAGTCAGAAATGTGTTCAATATGTCAAATCTGAAATACTGCATAGCAATGTCAATGAGTATGTATAGAAAGTTCAAAATCGAGGACTGTTTTACCAGAAATATTTTCAGTTATGGACTCCTGTCTGGCTAATATAACATCGCAAGAAGTCAATCTGTATATATTATAGTAAGTTAAAGTTCAAGAACTCTTAGGTCTGAAATATGTTCATCAGTTCAAAAAGGGGCCTCTGTATAACCGATTTAACCTCAGAATGAGTCTATAAGTTTATCTCGCTTAAAACCTTTTGAGGAACCTTTGACCAGAAATAAATTCAATAGGTCAAATATGGACTTCTATATGCCTTATGGAGCATCAGGAGGAGTCTATATATAAAGTTCAAGATTGAGGACTCTTTGGCCAGAAATATATTCCTTGGGTCAAATATGGACTTCTTTATGGCTGACATAACCTTAAAAGGAGTCAACGAGTATGTATAGAAAGTTCAAGTTCAAGATCTCTTGGCCAATAATATTTTCAGTAGGTCGATTCTGGTATGGAAAGTTCAAGTTCATGGACTCTTGGACCAGAAATATATTCCTTGGGTCAAATATGGACTTCTTTGTTAACCTCAAAAGGAGTCAACGAGTATGTATAGAAAGTTCAAGTTCATAGACTCTTATGCCAGAAATATGTTCATTAGTTCAAAAAGGGGCCTCTGTATTACTGATTTAACATCAGAATAAGTCTATGAGTTTATATCGCTTAAAACCTTTTGAGGACCCATTGACCACAAATAAGTTCAATAGGTCAGATATGGACTTTTAAAGGGCTTATGAAGCATCAGAAGGAGTCTATAAGTAGAAAGTTCAAGATCGAGGACTCTTTGGCCTAAATATTTTCAGTAGGTCGATTCTGGTATGGAAAGTTCAAGTACATGGACTCTTGGACCAGAAATATGTTCAATAGTGAAATATGGACAATTGTCTGGCTGATGTACTACTACCTGAAAGAGTCTATAATCATTAATAGAGAGTTCAAGATCAATCACGCTTCAGTCAGAAATATGTTCAATAAGTGAAATCTGAAATACTGCATGGCTGAAGAAACATCAGATTCTAGAGTCTATGAGTGTGTTTTGATTGTTCAAGATCGAGGACTCTTTTGCTAGAAAAATGTTCAGTAGATAATTTATGGGCTGCTGTGTGGCTGATGAATCATCATAAGGAGTCTATGAGCATGTATAAAAAGTTCAAAATCGAGGACTGTTTTACCAGAATTTTTTTCAGCGGGTAAATTATAGCCTGCCTGGCTACTATAACATCGCAAGAAGTCAATCTGTATATATGGAAGTTAAAGTTCAAGTACTCTTAAGTCAGAAATATGTTCATCTGTTCAAAAAGGGACCTCTGTATTACCGATTTAACATCAGAATGATCGCAAGCTTATATCGCTTAAAACCTTTTGAGGACGCTTTGATCAGATGTACTACTACCTGAAAAAGTCTATAATCATTAATAGAGAGTTCAAGATCAATCACGCTTCTATAAGTTCAATAGGTCAGATTTGGACTTTTAAAGTGCTTATGAAGCATCAGAAGGAGTCTATAAGTAGAAAGTTCAAGATCGAGGACTCTTTGACCAGTAATATTTTCAGTAGGTCGATTCTGGTATGGAAAGTTCAAGTTCATGGACTCTTGGACCAGAAATATGTTCAATAGTTAAATATGGACAATTGTCTGGCTGATGTACTACTACCTGAAAGAGTCGATAATCATTAATCAGTTTAAGATCAATCACGCTTCAGTCAGAAATATGTACAATAAGTCAAATCTGAAATACTGCATGGCTGAAGAAACATCAGAATCTAGAGTCTATGAGTGTGTTTTGATTGTTCAAGATCGAGGACTCTTTTGCCAGAAAAATGTTCAGTAGGTAATTTATGGGCTGCTGTGTGGCTGATGAATCATCATAAGGAGTCTATGAGCATGTATAAAAAGTTCAAAATCGAGAACTGTTTTACCAGAAATATTTTCAGCGGGTCAATTATAGCCTGTCTTGCTACTATAACATCGCAAGAAGTCAATCTGGATATATGGAAGTTAAAGTTCAAGAACTCTTAAGTCAGAAATATGTTCATCTGTTCAAAAAGGGACCTCGGTAGTACCGATTTAACATCAAATTGATCGCAAGTTTATATCGCTTAAAACCTTTTGAGGACCCTTTGACCAGAAATAAGTTCAATAGGTCAGATATGAACTTCTATACGGCTTATGGAGCATCAGGAGGAGTCTATATAGAAAGTTCAAGATTGAGGACTCTTTGGCCAGAAATATATTCCTTGGGTCAATTATGGACTTCTTTATGGGTGACATAACCTTAAAAGGAGTCAACGAGTATGTATAGAAAGTTCAAGTTCAAGATCTCTTTGGCCAATAATATTTTCAGTAGGTCGATTGATGGAAAGTTCAAGTTCATGGACTCTTGGACCAGAAATATATTCCTTGGGTCAAATATGGACTTTTTTATGGCTGACATAACCTCAAAAGGAGTCAACGAGTATGTATAGAAAGTTCAAGTTCATAGACTCTTATGCCAGAAATATGTTCAGTCGTTCAAAAAGGGGCCTCTGTATTACTGATTTAACATCAGAATAAGTCTATGAGTTTATATCGCTTAAAACCTTTTGAGAACCCATTGACCACAAATAAGTTCAATAGGTCAGATTTGGACTTTTAAAGGGCTTATGAAGCATCAGAAGGAGTCTATAAGTAGAAAGTTCAAAATCGAGGACTCTTTGGCCAGTAATATTTTCAGTAGGTCGATTCTGGTATGGAAAGTTCAAGTTCATGGACTCTTGGACAAGAAATATGTTCAATAGTGAAATATGGACAATTGTCTGGCTGATGTACTACTACCTGAAAAAGTCTATAATCATTAATAGAGAGTTCAAGATCAATCACGCTTCAGTCAGAAATATGTTCAATAAGTCAAATCTGAAATACTGCATGGCTGAAGAAACATCAGATTCTAGAGTCTATGAGTGTGTTTTGATTGCTCAAGATCGAGGACTCTTTTGCTAGAAAAATGTTCAGTAGATAATTTATGGGCTGCTGTGTGGCTGATGAATCATCATAAGGAGTCTATGAGCATGTATAAAAAGTTCAAAATCGAGGACTGTTTTACCAGAATTTTTTTCAGCGGGTAAATTATAGCCTGCCTGGCTACTATAACATCGCAAGAAGTCAATCTGTATATATGGAAGTTAAAGTTCAAGAACTCTTAAGTCAGAAATATGTTCATCTGTTCAAAAAGGGACCTCTGTATTACCGATTTAACATCAGAATGATCGCAAGCTTATATCGCTTAAAACCTTTTGAGGACCCTTTGATCAGAAATAAGTTTAATATGGACTTCTATACGGCTTATGGAGCATCAGGAGGAGTCTATATAGAAAAATCAAGATTGAGGACTCTTTGGCCAGAAATATATTCCTTGGGTCAATTATGGACTTCTTTATGGCTAACATAACCTCAAAAGGAGTCAACGAGTATGTATAGAAAGTTCAAGAACTCTTAGGCCAGAAATATGTTCTGTAGTTAGAAAAGGGGCCTCTTTATTACTGATTTCACATCAGAATAAGTCTATGAGTTTATATCGCTTAAAACCTTTTGAGGACCCATTGACCAGAAATAAGTTCAATAGGTCAAATTTGGAATTTTAAAGGGCTTATGAAGCATCAGAAGGAGTCTATAAGTAGAAAGTTCAAGATCGAGGACTCTTTGGCCAGTAATATTTTCAGTAGGTCGATTCTGGTATGGAAAGGTCAAGTTCATGGACTCTTGGACCAGAAATATGTTCAATAATGAAATATGGACAATTGTCTGGCTGATGTACTACTACCTGAAAGAGTCTACAATCATTAATAGAGAGTTCAAGATCAATCACGCTTCAGTCAGAAATATGTTCAATAAGTCAAATCTGAAATACTGCATGGCTGAAGAAACATCAGATTCTAGAGTCTATGAGTGTGTTTTGATTGTTCAAGATCGAGGACTCTTTTTTCAGAAAAATGTTCAGTAGATAATTTATGGGCTGCTGTGTGGCTGATGAATCATCATAAGGATTCTATGAGCATGTATAAAAAGTTCAAAATCGAGAACTGTTTTACCAGAAATATTTTCAGCGGGTCAATTATAGCCTGTCTTGCTACTATAACATCGCAAGAAGTCAATCTGGATATATGGAAGTTAAAGTTCAAGAACTCTTAAGTCAGAAATATGTTCATCTGTTCAAAAAGGGACCTCTGTAGTACCGATTTAACATCAAATTGATCGCAAGTTTATATCGCTTAAAACCTTTTGAGGACCCTTTGACCAGAAATAAGTTCAATAGGTCAGATATGAACTTCTATACGGCTTATGGAGCATCAGGAGGAGTCTATATAGAAAGTTCAAGATTGAGGACTCTTTGGCCAGAAATATATTCCTTGGGTCAATTATGGACTTCTTTATGGGTGACATAACCTTAAAAGGAGTCAACGAGTATGTATAGAAAGTTCAAGTTCAAGATCTCTTTGGCCAATAATATTTTCAGTAGGTCGATTCTGGTATGGAAAGTTCAAGTTCATGGACTCTTGGACCAGAAATATATTCCTTGGGTCAAATATGGACTTCTTTATGGCTGACATAACCTCAAAAGGAGTCAACGAGTATGTATAGAAAGTTCAAGTTCATAGACTCTTATGCCAGAAATATGTTCAGTCGTTCAAAAAGGGGCCTCTGTATTACTGATTTAACATCAGAATAAGTCTATGAGTTTATATCGCTTAAAACCTTTTGAGAACCCATTGACCACAAATAAGTTCAATAGGTCAGATTTGGACTTTTAAAGGGCTTATGAAGCATCAGAAGGAGTCTATAAGTAGAAAGTTCAAGATCGAGGACTCTTTGGCCAGTAATATTTTCAGTAGGTCGATTCTGGTATGGAAAGTTCAAGTACATGGACTCTTGGACAAGAAATATGTTCAATAGTGAAATATGGACAATTGTCTGGCTGATGTACTACTACCTGAAAAAGTCTATAATCATTAATAGAGAGTTCAAGATCAATCACGCTTCAGTCAGAAATATGTTCAATAAGTCAAATCTGAAATACTGCATGGCTGAAGAAACATCAGATTCTAGAGTCTATGAGTGTGTTTTGATTGCTCAAGATCGAGGACTCTTTTGCTAGAAAAATGTTCAGTAGATAATTTATGGGCTGCTGTGTGGCTGATGAATCATCATAAGGAGTCTATGAGCATGTATAAAAAGTTCAAAATCGAGGACTGTTTTACCAGAATTTTTTTCAGCGGGTAAATTATAGCCTGCCTGGCTACTATAACATCGCAAGAAGTCAATCTGTATATATGGAAGTTAAAGTTCAAGAACTCTTAAGTCAGAAATATGTTCATCTGTTCAAAAAGGGACCTCTGTATTACCGATTTAACATCAGAATGATCGCAAGCTTATATCGCTTAAAACCTTTTGAGGACCCTTTGATCAGAAATAAGTTCAATATGGACTTCTATACGGCTTATGGAGCATCAGGAGGAGTCTATATAGAAAAATCAAGATTGAGGACTCTTTGGCCAGAAATATATTCCTTGGGTCAATTATGGACTTCTTTATGGCTAACATAACCTCAAAAGGAGTCAACGAGTATGTATAGAAAGTTCAAGAACTCTTAGGCCAGAAATGTGTTCTGTAGTTAGAAAAGGGGCCTCTTTATTACTGATTTCACATCAGAATAAGTCTATGAGTTTATATCGCTTAAAACCTTTTGAGGACCCATTGACCAGAAATAAGTTCAATAGGTCAGATTTGGAATTTTAAAGGGCTTATGAAGCATCAGAAGGAGTCTATAAGTAGAAAGTTCAAGATCGAGGACTCTTTGGCCAGTAATATTTTCAGTAGGTCGATTCTGGTATGGAAAGGTCAAGTTCATGGACTCTTGGACCAGAAATATGTTCAATAATGAAATATGGACAATTGTCTGGCTGATGTACTACTACCTGAAAGAGTCTACAATCATTAATAGAGAGTTCAAGATCAATCACGCTTCAGTCAGAAATATGTTCAATAAGTCAAATCTGAAATACTGCATGGCTGAAGAAACATCAGATTCTAGAGTCTATGAGTGTGTTTTGATTGTTCAAGATCGAGGACTCTTTTTTCAGAAAAATGTTCAGTAGATAATTTATGGGCTGCTGTGTGGCTGATGAATCATCATAAGGAGTCTATGAGCATGTATAAAAAGTTCAAAATCGAGAACTGTTTTACCAGAAATATTTTCAGCGGGTCAATTATAGCCTGTCTTGCTACTATAACATCGCAAGAAGTCAATCTGGATATATGGAAGTTAAAGTTCAAGAACTCTTAAGTCAGAAATATGTTCATCTGTTCAAAAAGGGACCTCTGTAGTACCGATTTAACATCAAATTGATCGCAAGTTTATATCGCTTAAAACCTTTTGAGGACCCTTTGACCAGAAATAAGTTCAATAGGTCAGATATGAACTTCTATACGGCTTATGGAGCATCAGGAGGAGTCTATATAGAAAGTTCAAGATTGAGGACTCTTTGGCCAGAAATATATTCCTTGGGTCAATTATGGACTTCTTTATGGGTGACATAACCTTAAAAGGAGTCAACGAGTATGTATAGAAAGTTCAAGTTCAAGATCTCTTTGGCCAATAATATTTTCAGTAGGTCGATTCTGGTATGGAAAGTTCAAGTTCATGGACTCTTGGACCAGAAATATATTCCTTGGGTCAAATATGGACTTCTTTATGGCTGACATAACCTCAAAAGGAGTCAACGAGTATGTATAGAAAGTTCAAGTTCATAGACTCTTATGCCAGAAATATGTTCAGTCGTTCAAAAAGGGGCCTCTGTATTACTGATTTAACATCAGAATAAGTCTATGAGTTTATATCGCTTAAAACCTTTTGAGGACCCATTGACCACAAATAAGTTCAATAGGTCAGATTTGGACTTTTAAAGGGCTTATGAAGCATCAGAAGGAGTCTATAAGTAGAAAGTTCAAGATCGAGGACTCTTTGGCCAGTAATATTTTCAGTAGGATGATTCTGGTATGGAAAGTTCAAGTTCATGGACTCTTGGACCAGAAATATGTTCAACAGTGAAATATGGACAATTGTCTGGCTGATGTACTACTACCTGAAAGAGTCGATAATCATTAATAGAGAGTTCAAGATCAATCACTCTTCAGTCAGAAATATGTTCAATAAGTCAAATCTGAAATACTGCATGGCTGAAGAAACATCAGAATCTAGAGTCTATGAGTGTGTTTTGATTGTTCAAGATCAAGGACTCTTTTGCCAGAAAAATGTTCAGTAGGTAATTTATGGGCTGCTGTGTGGCTGATGAATCATCATAAGGAGTCTATGAGCATGTATAAAAAGTTCAAAATCGAGAACTGTTTTACCAGAAATATTTTCAGCGGGTCAATTATAGCCTGTCTTGCTACTATAACATCACAAGAAGTCAATCTGGATATATGGAAGTTAAAGTTCAAGAACTCTTAAGTCAGAAATATGTTCATCTGTTCAAAAAGGGACCTCTGTAGTACCGATTTAACATCAAATTGATCGCAAGTTTATATCGCTTAAAACCTTTTGAGGACCCTTTGACCAGAAATAAGTTCAATAGGTCAGATATGAACTTCTATACGGCTTATGGAGCATCAGGAGGAGTCTATATAGAAAGTTCAAGATTGAGGACTCTTTGGCCAGAAATATATTCCTTGGGTCAATTATGGACTTCTTTATGGGTGACATAACCTTAAAAGGAGTCAACGAGTATGTATAGAAAGTTCAAGTTCAAGATCTCTTTGGCCAATAATATTTTCAGTAGGTCGATTCTGGTATGGAAAGTTCAAGTTCATGGACTCTTGGACCAGAAATATATTCCTTGGGTCAAATATGGACTTCTTTATGGCTGACATAACCTCAAAAGGAGTCAACGAGTATGTATAGAAAGTTCAAGTTCATAGACTCTTATGCCAGAAATATGTTCAGTCGTTCAAAAAGGGGCCTCTGTATTACTGATTTAACATCAGAATAAGTCTATGAGTTTATATCGCTTAAAACCTTTTGAGGACCCATTGACCACAAATAAGTTCAATAGGTCAGATTTGGACTTTTAAAGGGCTTATGAAGCATCAGAAGGAGTCTATAAGTAGAAAGTTCAAGATCGAGGACTCTTTGGCCAGTAATATTTTCAGTAGGATGATTCTGGTATGGAAAGTTCAAGTTCATGGACTCTTGGACCAGAAATATGTTCAACAGTGAAATATGGACAATTGTCTGGCTGATGTACTACTACCTGAAAGAGTCGATAATCATTAATAGAGAGTTCAAGATCAATCACTCTTCAGTCAGAAATATGTTCAATAAGTCAAATCTGAAATACTGCATGGCTGAAGAAACATCAGAATCTAGAGTCTATGAGTGTGTTTTGATTGTTCAAGATCAAGGACTCTTTTGCCAGAAAAATGTTCAGTAGGTAATTTATGGGCTGCTGTGTGGCTGATGAATCATCATAAGGAGTCTATGAGCATGTATAAAAAGTTCAAAATCGAGAACTGTTTTACCAGAAATATTTTCAGCGGGTCAATTATAGCCTGTCTTGCTACTATAACATCACAAGAAGTCAATCTGGATATATGGAAGTTAAAGTTCAAGAACTCTTAAGTCAGAAATATGTTCATCTGTTCAAAAAGGGACCTCTGTAGTACCGATTTAACATCAAATTGATCGCAAGTTTATATCGCTTAAAACCTTTTGAGGACCCTTTGACCAGAAATAAGTTCAATAGGTCAGATATGAACTTCTATACGGCTTATGGAGCATCAGGAGGAGTCTATATAGAAAGTTCAAGATTGAGGACTCTTTGGCCAGAAATATATTCCTTGGGTCAATTATGGACTTCTTTATGGGTGACATAACCTTAAAAGGAGTCAACGAGTATGTATAGAAAGTTCAAGTTCAAGATCTCTTTGGCCAATAATATTTTCAGTAGGTCGATTCTGGTATGGAAAGTTCAAGTTCATGGACTCTTGGACCAGAAATATATTCCTTGGGTCAAATATGGACTTCTTTATGGCTGACATAACCTCAAAAGGAGTCAACGAGTATGTATAGAAAGTTCAAGTTCATAGACTCTTATGCCAGAAATATGTTCAGTCGTTCAAAAAGGGGCCTCTGTATTACTGATTTAACATCAGAATAAGTCTATGAGTTTATATCGCTTAAAACCTTTTGAGGACCCATTGACCACAAATAAGTTCAATAGGTCAGATTTGGACTTTTAAAGGGCTTATGAAGCATCAGAAGGAGTCTATAAGTAGAAAGTTCAAGATCGAGGACTCTTTGGCCAGTAATATTTTCAGTAGGATGATTCTGGTATGGAAAGTTCAAGTTCATGGACTCTTGGACCAGAAATATGTTCAACAGTGAAATATGGACAATTGTCTGGCTGATGTACTACTACCTGAAAGAGTCGATAATCATTAATAGAGAGTTCAAGATCAATCACGCTTCAGTCAGAAATATGTTCAATAAGTCAAATCTGAAATACTGCATGGCTGAAGAAACATCAGAATCTAGAGTCTATGAGTGTGTTTTGATTGTTCAAGATCAAGGACTCTTTTGCCAGAAAAATGTTCAGTAGGTAATTTATGGGCTGCTGTGTGGCTGATGAATCATCATAAGGAGTCTATGAGCATGTATAAAAAGTTCAAAATCGAGAACTGTTTTACCAGAAATATTTTCAGCGGGTCAATTATAGCCTGTCTTGCTACTATAACATCACAAGAAGTCGATCTGGATATATGGAAGTTAAAGTTCAAGAACTCTTAAGTCAGAAATATGTTCATCTGTTCAAAAAGGGACCTCTGTAGTACCGATTTAACATCAAATTGATCGCAAGTTTATATCGCTTAAAACCTTTTGAGGACCCTTTGACCAGAAATAAGTTCAATAGGTCAGAAATATATTCCTTGGGTCAAATATGGACTTCTTTATGGCTGACGTAACCTCAAAAGGAGTCAACGAGTATGTATAGAAAGTTCAAGTTCAAGAACTCTTAGGCCAGAAATATGTTCAGTAGTTTAAAAAGGGGCCTCTGTATTACTGATTTAACATCAGAATAAGTCTATGAGTTTATATCGCTTAAAACCTTTTGAGCAGATGTACTACTACCTGAAAAAGTCTATAATCATTAATAGAGAGATCAAGATCAATCACGCTTCTATAAGTTCAATAGGTCAGATTTGGACTTTTAAAGGGCTTATGAAGCATCAGAAGGAGTCTATAAGTAGAAAGTTCAAGATCGAGGACTCTTTGGCCAGTAATATTTTCAGTAGGATGATTCTGGTATGGAAAGTTCAAGTTCATGGACTCTTGGACCAGAAATATGTTCAACAGTGAAATATGGACAATTGTCTGGCTGATGTACTACTACCTGAAAGAGTCGATAATCATTAATAGAGAGTTCAAGATCAATCACGCTTCAGTCAGAAATATGTTCAATAAGTCAAATCTGAAATACTGCATGGCTGAAGAAACATCAGAATCTAGAGTCTATGAGTGTGTTTTGATTGTTCAAGATCAAGGACTCTTTTGCCAGAAAAATGTTCAGTAGGTAATTTATGGGCTGCTGTGTGGCTGATGAATCATCATAAGGAGTCTATGAGCATGTATAAAAAGTTCAAAATCGAGAACTGTTTTACCAGAAATATTTTCAGCGGGTCAATTATAGCCTGTCTTGCTACTATAACATCACAAGAAGTCGATCTGGATATATGGAAGTTAAAGTTCAAGAACTCTTAAGTCAGAAATATGTTCATCTGTTCAAAAAGGGACCTCTGTAGTACCGATTTAACATCAAATTGATCGCAAGTTTATATCGCTTAAAACCTTTTGAGGACCCTTTGACCAGAAATAAGTTCAATAGGTCAGAAATATATTCCTTGGGTCAAATATGGACTTCTTTATGGCTGACGTAACCTCAAAAGGAGTCAACGAGTATGTATAGAAAGTTCAAGTTCAAGAACTCTTAGGCCAGAAATATGTTCAGTAGTTTAAAAAGGGGCCTCTGTATTACTGATTTAACATCAGAATAAGTCTATGAGTTTATATCGCTTAAAACCTTTTGAGCAGATGTACTACTACCTGAAAAAGTCTATAATCATTAATAGAGAGATCAAGATCAATCACGCTTCTATAAGTTCAATAGGTCAGATTTGGACTTTTAAAGGGCTTATGAAGCATCAGAAGGAGTCTATAAGTAGAAAGTCCAAGATCGAGGACTCTTTGGCAAGTAATATTTTCAGTAGCTCGATTCTGGTATGGAAAGTTCAATATGGACTTCTATACGGCTTATGGAGCATCAGGAGGAGTCTACATAGAAAGTTCAAGATTGAGGACTCTTTGGCCAGAAATATATTCCTTGGGTCAATTATGGACTTCTTTATGGGTGACATAACCTTAAAAGGAGTCAACGAGTATGTATAGAAAGTTCAAGTTCAAGATCTCTTTGGCCAGTAATATTTTCAGTAGGTCGATTCTGGTATGGAAAGTTAAAGTTCATGGACTCTTGGACCAGAAATATGTTCAATAGTGAAATATGGACAATTGTCTGGCTGATGTACTACTACCTGAAAGAGTCTATAATCATTAATAGAGAGTTCAAGATCAATCACGCTTCAGTCAGAAATAAGTTCAGTATGTCAAATCTGAAATACTGCATGGCAATGTCAATGAGTATGTATAGAAAGTTCAAAATCGAGGACTGTTTTACTAGAAATATTTTCAGTTATGGACTCCTTTCTGGCTAATATAACATCGCAAGAAGTCAATCTGTATATATTATAGTAAGTTAAAGTTCAAGAACTCTTAGGTCAGAAATATGTTCATCAGTTCAAAAAGGGGCCTCTGTATAACCGATTTAACATCAGAATGAGTCTATAAGTTTATCTCGCTTAAAACCTTTTGAGGACCCTTTGACCAGAAATAAGTTCAATAGGTCAGATATGAACTTCTATACGGCTTATGGAGCATCAGGAGGAGTCTATATAGAAAGTTCAAGATTGAGGACTCTTTGGCCAGAAATATATTCCTTGGGTCAATTTTGGACTTCTTTATTGCTGACATAACCTTAAAAGGAGTCAACGAGTATGTATAGAAAGTTCAAGTTCAAGATCTCTTTGGCCAGTAATATTTTCAGTAGGTCGATTCTGGTATGGAAAGTTCAAGTTCATGGACTCTTGGACCAGAAATATGTTCAATAGTGAAATATGGACAATTGTCTGGCTGATGTACTACTACCTGAAAGAGTCTATAATCATTAATAGAGAGTTCAAGATCAATCACGCTTCAGTCAGAAATTTGTTCAGTATGTCAAATCTGAAATACTGCATGGCAATGTCAATAAGTATGTATAGAAAGTTCAAAATCAAGGACTGTTTTACCAGAAATATTTTCAGTTATGGACTCCTGTCTGGCTAATATAACATCGCAAGAAGTCAATCTGAATATATATTAGAGTAAGTTAAAGTTCATAAACTCTTAGGCCAGAAATATGTTCAGTAGTTCAAAAAGGGGCCTCTGTATTACTGATTTGACATCAGAATAAGTCTATGAGTTTATATCGCTTAAAACCTTTTGAGGACCCATTGACCAGAAATAAGTTCAATAGGTCAGATTTTGACTTTTAAAGGGCTTATGAAGCATCAGAAGGAGTCTATAAGTCGAAAGTTCAAGATCAAGGACTCTTTGGCCAGTAATATTTTCAGAAGGTCGATTCTGGTATGGAAAGTACAAGTTCATGGACTCTTGGACCAGAAATATGTTCAATAGTGAAATATGGACAATTGTCTGGCTAATGTACTACTACCTGAAAAAGTCTATAATCATTAATAGAGAGTTCAAGATCAATCACGCTTCAGTCAGAAATATGTTCAATAAGTCAAATCTGAAATACTGCATGGCTGAAGAAACATCAGATTCTTAGATTCTATGAGTGTGTTTTGATTGTTCAAGATCGAGGACTCTTTTGCCAGAAAAATTTTCAGTAGGTAATTTATGGGCTGCTGTGTGGCTGATGAATCATCATAAGGAGTCTATGAGCATGTATAAAAAGTTCAAAATCGAGGACTGTTTTACCAGAAATATTTTCAGCGGGTCAATTATTGCCTGTCTGGCTACTATAACATCGCAAGAAGTCAATCTGTATATATGGAAGTTAAAGTTCAAGAACTCTTAAGTCAGAAATATGTTCATCTGTTCAAAAAGGGACCTCTGTAGTACCAATTTAACATCAGAATGATCGCAAGTTTATATCGCTTAAAACCTTTTGAGGACCCTTTGACCAGAAATAAGTTCAATATGGACTTCTATACGGCTTATGGAGCATCAGGAGGAGTCTATATAGAAAGTTCAAGATTTAGGACTCTTTGGCCAGAAATATATTCCTTGGGTCAAATATGGACTTCTTTATGGCTGACGTAACCTCAAAAGGAGTCAACGAGTATGTATAGAAAGTTCAAGTTCAAGAACTCATAGGCCAGAAATATGTTCAGTAGTTTAAAAAGGGGCCTCTGTATTACTGATTTAACATCAGAATAAGTCTATGAGTTTATATCGCTTAAAACCTTTTGAGGACCCATTGACCAGATGTACTACTACCTGAAAAAGTCTATAATCATTAATAGAGAGTTCAAGATCAATCACGCTTCTATAAGTTCAATAGGTCAGATTTGGACTTTTAAAGGGCTTATGAAGCATCAGAAGGAGTCTATAAGTAGAAAGTTCAAGATCGAGGACTCTTTGGCCAGTAATATTTTCAGTAGGTCGATTCTGGTATGGAAAGTTCAAGTTCATGGACTCTTGGACCAGAAATATGTTCAATAGTGAAATATGGACAATTGTCTGGCTGATGTACTACTACCTGAAAAAGTCTATAATCATTAATAGAGAGTTCAAGATCAATCACGCTTCAGTCAGAAATATGTTCAATATGTCAAATCTGAAATACTGCATTGCACTGTCAATGAGTATGTATAGAAAGTTCAAGTTCATAGACTCTTAGGCCAGAAATTCAAGGTGTCTTGAAATATGTTCAAAATATAACATTTGAACTACTGTATGGCTGAAGATACAGTCAATGAGCATGTACAGAAAGTTCAAGATCATGGTCTCTTTGACCAGAATATGTTCAGTTGGTCAAATATGGACTTTTGTATGGCTAATGTATTATCAAGAGGAGTCCATATGCATTGAAAGTTAATGTTCAAAGACTCTTTGGACAAAAATATGTTGAGTAGTTCAGATATGGACTATGGACTTCTAAATGGCTTATGAAGCATCAGAAGGAGTCAGAACTCTTTTTCCAGTAATTAGTAGGTCAAAAATTTGTCAACTTTCTGCCTGATTTAATATTGAGAGAAGTCAGTTAGTAAGTTAATATTCAAGGTTTGTGGCCAGAAATATGTTCAGTTGGTAAAACATTTATGGCTGATATAACATCCGAACGAGTCAACAAGAATATTTAGAAAGTTCAAGTTCGAATACTCTTTGGCCAGAAATATGTTGAGTAGGTAAAAAATGGACCTCTGTATGCTTGATTTAACATCAGAAGTAGTCTGTGAGTGTATATATTTTAAAACCTTTTGAGGACCCATTGACCAGAAATATGTCAGATAAGGAATTCGAAATGGCTTATGAACCATCAGAAGGAGTCTATGAGTGTGTTTAGAAAGTTCAAGATCGAGAAATCTTTTTCCAGTAATATGTTCAGTAGTTGAAATATGGACTTCTCTGTGGCTGATTTAACATCAGAAGGAGTCTAAAAGTTTATAATAGTAAAAACATTTTGAGGACTGTTTGGCCAAAATAGTGTTCAATAGGTCAAATATGGACTGTATTTGAGTATATTTGAGTAAGTTAATATTCATGGTCTCTTGGCAGAAACATGTTTAGTAGGTCAAAAATTGAGTTTTGTATGGGTAATGTAACATCAGTAGGATTCTATAGCCTATGTCCTTCTGAGGTTTAAAACCAGGGTCCTCTGTCCAAAGAACTCTTTGGACAGAAATATGTTCAGTAGGTCAAAGAGGGACCTCTGTATACCTGCTATGACACATATAACTATACAACAACAACTAACTTATTCATTTTTGCATTGACGGGAAATTGCATTAGCTTCTGCGTTACAAATAACATACCTCATGTGCAAGGAAAAGATAACACGATCTAATAATGATGCGTTCAATAATAATGTATTGTTATATCTAACTATATAATTTAGATCTTTTATGCAATGGAATGTTACTCCAAAAATGGTATCTCTTCAATGCACAATCGGAACGAGTTAGTTACTGTATGTATGCAATGCACTCATAGCTTATATGTTAATCTCTTTAATGGACATGGGAATGTTTTTTGTCAATGCACAAAGTTAGATTGTTTGTGCAATGCAATTCAACAACATATGTTGTCTCTTTAATGCACATGGGAATGAGTTAGTTCTGGTATGCAATGAAACAAGTGGATTGTATTTTATTTTTCAATGCACAAAGTTAGATCGTTTGTGCAATGCAACAACAGATGTTAATTTCTTTAATTCAAGTGCATAGCTTATATTTTTCAATGCACAATTTTAGATCGTTTATTCCAACGCAAAGACACATATGTCATCTCCTTAAAGCACATGGGAATGAGTTAGTTCTGGTATGCAATGAAACAAGTGCATAGCTTATATGTTATTTTTCAATGCGCAAAGTTAGATCGTTTGTACAATTGCAATGCAACAAACATGTTATCCTTTAATGCACATGGGAATGAGTTAGTTCTGGTATGCAATGCATTGCAATGCAAGTCCATAGCTTATATTTTTCAATGCACAATTTTAGATCGTTTATTGCAATGCAAAAACACATATGTCATCTCTTTAATGCACATGGGAATGAGTTAGTTCTGGTATGCAATGCAATGCAATAAAAATGCAATGCAATGCAATGCAATTCAATGCAATGCAATGCAATGCAAGTGCATAGCTTATATTTTTTAATGCACAATTTTAGATCGTTTATTGCAATGCAAAAACACATATGTCATCTCTTTAATGCACATGGGAATGAGTTAGTTCTGGTATGCAATTACAATATGTTATTTTTCAATGCACAAAGTTTGATTGTTTGTGCAATTGAAATGCAACAAACATATGTCATCTCTTTAATGCACATGGGAATGAGTTAGTTCTTGTATGCAATGCAATGCAATAAAATGCAATGCAATAAAATGCAATGCAATGCAATGCAATAAAATGCAATGCAATGCAATGCAATGCAATAAAATGCAATGCAATGCAATGCAATGCAATGCAATGCAATAAAATGCAATAAAATGCAATGCAATGCAATGCAATAAAATGCAATGCAATAAAATGCAATGCAATGCAATGCAATGCAATGCAATGCAAGTGCATAACTTATATTTTTCAATTCACAATTTTAGATCGTTTATTGCAATGCAAAAACACATATGTCATCTCTTTAATGCACATGGGAATGAGTTAGTTCTGGTATGCAATTACAATATGTTATTTTTCAATGCACAAAGTTTGATTGTTTGTGCAATTGAAATGCAACAAACATATGTCATCTCTTTAATGCACATGGGAATGAGTTAGTTCTGGTATGCAATGCAATGCAATAAAATGCAATGCAATGCAATGCAATGCAATGCAATGCAATTTAATGCAATGCAATGCAATGCAATGCAATGCAATGCAATGCAATGCAATAAAATGCAATGCAATGCAATGCAATGCAATGCAATGCAATAAAATGCAATGCAATGCAATGCAATGCAATGCAATGCAATGCAATGCAATGCAATGCAATGCAATAAAATGCAATGCAATGCAATGCAATGCAATGCAATAAAATGCAATGCAATGCAATGCAATGCAATAACATGCAATAAAATGCAATGCAATAAAATGCAATGCAATGCAAGTGCATAACTTATATTTTTCAATTCACAATTTTAGATTGTTTATTGCAATGCAAAAACACATATGTCATCTCTTTAATGCACATGGGAATGAGTTAGTTCTGGTATGCAATTACAATATGTTATTTTTCAATGCACAAAGTTTGATTGTTTGTGCAATTGAAATGCATCAAACATATGTCATCTCTTTAATGCACATGGGAATGAGTTAGTTCTGGTATGTAATGCAATGCAATGCAATAAAATGCAATAAAATGCAATAAAATGCAATGCAATGCAATGCAATGCAATGCAATGCAATGCAATGCAATGCAATGCAATAAAATGCAATGCAATGCAATGCAATGCAATGCAATAAAATGCAATGCAATAAAATGCAATGCAATGCAATGCAATAAAATGCAATGCAATGCAAGTGCATAACTTATATTTTTCAATTCACAATTTTAGATCGTTTATTGCAATGCAAAAACACATATGTCATCTCTTTAATGCACATGGGAATGAGTTAGTTCTGGTATGCAATTACAATATGTTATTTTTCAATGCACAAAGTTTGATTGTTTGTGCAATTGAAATGCAACAAACATATGTCATCTCTTTAATGCACATGGGAATGAGTTAGTTCTGGTATGCAATGCAATGCAATAAAATGCAATGCAATGCAATGCAATAAAATGCAATGCAATGCAATGCAATGCAATGCAATAAAATGCAATGCAATGCAATGCTATGCAATGCAATGCAATGCAATGCAATGCAATAAAATGCAATGCAATGCAATGCAATGCAATGCAATGCAATGCAAGTGCATAGCTTATATTTTTCAATGCACAATTTTAGATCGTTTATTGCAATGCA
The DNA here is from genome assembly GCF_949152265.1 of Phoxinus phoxinus. Classification (NCBI taxonomy): domain Eukaryota; kingdom Metazoa; phylum Chordata; class Actinopteri; order Cypriniformes; family Leuciscidae; genus Phoxinus; species Phoxinus phoxinus. The sequence continues at coordinate 26,964,237 of NC_136898.1, read as the reverse complement.
AAAACACATATTTCAACTCTTTAATGCACATGGGAATGAGTTAGTTCTGGTATGCAATGCAATGCAATGCAATGCAATGCAATGCAATGCAATAAAATGCAATGCAAGTGCATAGCTTATATTTTTCAATGCACAATTTTAGATAGTTTATTGCAATGCAAAAACACAAATGTCATCTCTTTAATGCACATGGGAATGAGTTAGTTCTGGTATGCAATGCAATGCAAAAAAATGCAATGCAATGCAATACAATGCAAGTGCATAGCATATTGTTCAATGCACAATTTTAGATCATTTATTGCAATGCAAAACCACATATGTCATCTCTTTAATGCACATGGGAATGAGTTAGTTCTGGTATGCAATGAAACAAGTGCATAGTTAATATGATATCTTTCAATACACAAAATTAGATCGTTTGTGCAATTGCAATGCAACAAACATATGTTATCCATTAATGTACATGGGAATGAGTTAGTTCTCCTATGCAGTGCAACAACATATGTTATCTCTTTAATGCACATGGGATTGAGTTAGTTCTGGTATGCAATGCAATGCAAGTGCATAGCTTATATTTTTCAATGCACAATTTTAGATCGTTTATTGCAATGCGAAAACACATATGTCATCTCTTTAATGCACATGGGAATGAGTTAGTTCTGGCATGCAATGCAATGCAATGCAATAGAATGCAGTGCATAGCTTATATTTTTCAATGCACAATTTTAGATCGTTAATTGCAATGCAAATACACATATGTCATCTCTTGAATGCACATGGGAATGAGTTAGTTCTGGTATGCAATTACAAAATGTTATTTTTCAATGCACAAAATTACATCGTTTGTGCAATTGCAATGCAAAAACAAATGTTATCTCTTTAATGCACATGGGAATGAGTTAATACTGGTATGCAATGCAATAAAATGCAATGCAAGGCAATGCAATGCAATTCAAGTGCATAGCTTATATTTTTCAATGCACAATTTTAGATCGTTTATTGCAATGCAATAACACAAATGTCATCTCTTTAATGCACATGGGAATGAGTTAGTTCTGGTATGCAATGCAATAAAATGCAATGCAATGCAATGCAATGCAATACAATGCAAGTGCATAGCATATTTTTCAATGCACAATTTTAGATCATTTATTGCAATGCAAAAACACATATGTCATCTCTTTAATGCACATGGGAATGAGTTAGTTCTGGTATGCAATGAAACAAGTGCATAACATATGTTATTTTTCAATGCACAAAGTTAGATCGTTTGTGCAATTGCAATGCAACAAACATATGTTATCCTTTAATGCACATGTGAATGAGTTAGTTCTGGTATGCAATGCAACAAATGGATAGCTTGTATGTAATTTTTTAATGCACAAAGTTAGATCGTTTGTGCAATGCAATGCAACAACACATGTTATCTATTTAATGAACATGGGAATGAGTTAGTTCTGGTATGCAATGCAATGCAACAAGTTTATAGCGTATAAGTAATTTTTCAAGGCACAACGTTAGATCGTCTGTGAAATGCAATGCAACAGCGTACAGTTTATCTCCTCAGAGCACAACGCAATGAGTATGTTATCTCTTTAATGCACATGGGAATGAGTTAGTTTGGTATGCAAGGCAATGCAACAAGTGCAAAGCTTATACGTCAGCCATACAGATGTCCATATTTGACCCAAGGAAAATCTTTCTTGCCAAAGAGTCCTCGATAGACTCCTTTTAATGTTAAATCAGCCATGCAGAAGTCCATATTTGACCTACTGGACATATTGCTGGAAAAAGCCTCCTCAATCTTGAACCTTCTCTACATACTCATAGACTACTACTACTTATTTCTGGTCAAAGTTTCTACAAAAGTTCTTAAACTAAATAAACAAATAGACTCTTTCTGATGTTAAATCAGCTTTACAGAGCTTCCTTTATGAACTGCTGAAAATTTTGTTGACCAAAGTGTCTTTGAACTTTCTCCACAATATAACTTTCTATACATGTTGACTCCTTTTGATGTTCAATCTTGAACATTAGCCATACAATAGTCCATATTTGACCTACTGAACATATTTCTGACCAGAGACCTTGAACATTAACTTACTATAAATACTTCTCGTACTATAAAGACTTCTCGTGATGTTTTACCAGCCAGACAGTAGTCCATATTTGATCGATTGAACATATGTTTGGTTAAAGACTCCTCAAAATGTTTTTTACTATTGTAAATGTATCAACCCCTTCTGATGTTAAAATAGCCATACAGAAGTCCATATTTGACATTCTGAATTTTTTTCTGGCCAAAGGTACTCGATCTTGGACTATCTATACATACTCATAGACTCCTTCTGATGCTTCATAAGCCATTTAGATGTCAATATCTGAACTATTGAACTTATTTCTGCTCAAAGGGTTCTCAAAAGTTTATAAACTATATAAAGTTATAGACTCATTCTGATGAAAAATCATCAGGTCCCCTTTTTGACCTAATGAACATCTGGCCAAAGAGTTCTTGAACATTATCTTGTTATACATACAGATTGACTTCTTGTTATGTTATATTAACCAGCCAGTAGTCCATATTTGACCCAAGGAAAATATTTCTGGTAAAACAGTCCTCGATCTTGGACTTTCTATACATATTCATAGACTCCTTCTGATGCTTCATAAGCCATATAGATGTCAATATCTGACCTATCGAATTTATTTCTGGTCAAAGGGTCCTCAAGAGGTTTTAAACTAAATAAACTTATAGACTCCTTCTGATGATAAATCAGCTATACAGTGGTCCCTTTTTGACATAATGAACATATTTCTGGCCAAAGAGTTCTTGAACATTATCTTACTATACATACAGATTGACTTTTTGCGATGTTATATTAACCATCCAGTAGTCCATTTTTGCATTCATACATTCTTGCAGACTCCTTTTGATGTTACATCTGCCATACAAAAGTAATTTTTTGACCAACTTAACATATTTCTTGCCAGAGTCCTTGAACATTATCTCACTATACATACAGACTGACTTCTCGTAATGTTATATCAGGCAGAGAGTAATCCAAATTTGACCGATTGAAACATTTTTAGTCCAAAGAATTTTCTTTACTATTATAAACTTATCAACTCCTTCTAATGTTAAATTTTTAACATTAACTTTCTATACTTATAGACTCCTTTTGACCTGCTGAACACATTTCTGGCCAAAGATTAACTTACCATAAATTCAGATCAGCCAGACGCCAGTCAAAATTTTAACTACTAAAAATATTTCTGGCCAGGGAGTACTCAAAACTTTAACTTTCTACACATACTTGTTGACTCCTGATGTAAAGCCATACTGAAGTTCATATTTGACCCAACGAATATTTTTCTGGCCAATGAATCCTTGATCTCAAACTTTCTATACAAGACCCCTTTTGATGCTTTATAAGCCATATAGATGTTCTTATTGAAGTCCATATCTGACTGATTAAACATATTTCTGGTCAAAGGGTCCTCAAATGCTTTTAAATTATATACGCTTTGAGACTCCTTCTGATGATAAATCAGGCAGACAGAATTCCATATTTGACCTACTGCAGATTTGACCTAATTTGATATTACTGAGATTTTTATTGTGTTTACAGGGGCAATGCACATTAATAAACATAAATGTAAATGTGCCAGAATTAGCCTAAAAGGCTATTTTACATCTGTAGACCCTTGACAGAATGTTAAGAAAAAGTCACCCTAAAAACAGAGACAAAACATCACACATATACACATCATATGACCATATATACATATACACATAAATACACACATATATACGCATATACATATATCAGCCTGAAAAATTTAATATTTGGCCTACTTAACATTTTTCTGGCCAAAGAATACTCGAAACTTGAAATTTCTATACATACTCATTGACTTCTTCTTATGTTATATCAGCCATACAGAAGTCCACTGTTGGCCCAAAGAACATATTTCTGGCCAGAGTTCTCAATTTGAACTTTCTCAATCTGAACTTTCATAGACTCTTTCTGATTCGTCATAAGCCATATAGGTGTCCATATCTGGCGAATTGAAAATGTTTTTGGCAAAAAGGGTCCTCACAAGTTAGCTAACTGAATACTGATAGACTTATTCTGATGATAAATCACTTAAATCACTATGTGACCCTCTGAATGTATTTTTAGCCAAAGAACCATAGAACATTAACTTCATATACATATTGATTCAAGAGTCAAAATTTGACCTCTGTATGGCTGATTTATTATCAGAAGGAGTCTATGATTTTACATAGTTTAAAAACGTTTAAGGAACCTTTGACCAGAAATAATAATAGGCCATTTATGGACATATATATGGCTTATGAAAAATCAGAAGGAGACTATGAGTATGTATAGAAAGTTCAAGATTGAGGACACTTTGGCCAGAAAAATGTTCCTTGGGTCAATTATGGACTTCTGTATAGCTGACCTAACATCAGATGGAGTCACAGAGTATGTATAAAAAAGGTCAAGTTTCGAGTACTCTTTGGCAAGAAACATTTTCAGTAGGTCAAATATGAATATGTAGTAAGTTAATGTTCAAAAAATCTTAGGCCAGAAATATGTTCAGTAGTTCAAAAAGGGGCCTCTGTCTGGCTGATTTAACATCAGAAGGAGTCTATGAGTTTAAATAGTTTAAAACCATTTGAGGACCCATTGACCAGAAATGACTCTTTGGCCAGTAATATTGTCAGTAGGTCGATTCTGGTATGGAAAGGACAAGTTCATGGACTCTTGGACCAGAAATATGGACAATTGTCTGGCTGATGTACTACTAACTGAAAGAGTCTATAATCATTAATAGAGAGTTCGAGATCAATCACGCTTCAGTCAGAAATATGTTCAATATGTCAAATCTGAAATACTGCATAGCAATGTCAATGAGTATGTATAGAAAGTTCAAAATCGAGGACTGTTTTACCAGAAATATTTTCAGTTATGGACTCCTGTCTGGCTAATATAACATCGCAAGAAGTCAATCTGTATATATTATAGTAAGTTAAAGTTCAAGAACTCTTAGGTCTGAAATATGTTCATCAGTTCAAAAAGGGGCCTCTGTATAACCGATTTAACCTCAGAATGAGTCTATAAGTTTATCTCGCTTAAAACCTTTTGAGGAACCTTTGACCAGAAATAAATTCAATAGGTCAGATATGGACTTCTATATGCCTTATGGAGCATCAGGAGGAGTCTATATATAAAGTTCAAGATTGAGGACTCTTTGGCCAGAAATATATTCCTTGGGTCAAATATGGACTTCTTTATGGCTGACATAACCTCAAAAGGAGTCAACGAGTATGTATAGAAAGTTCAAGTTCATAGACTCTTATGCCAGAAATATGTTCAGTCGTTCAAAAAGGGGCCTCTGTATTACTGATTTAACATCAGAATAAGTCTATGAGTTTATATCGCTTAAAACCTTTTGAGGACCCATTGACCACAAATAAGTTCAATAGGTCAGATTTGGACTTTTAAAGGGCTTATGAAGCATCAGAAGGAGTCTATAAGTAGAAAGTTCAAGATCGAGGACTCTTTGGCCAGTAATATTTTCAGTAGGATGATTCTGGTATGGAAAGTTCAAGTTCATGGACTCTTGGACCAGAAATATGTTCAACAGTGAAATATGGACAATTGTCTGGCTGATGTACTACTACCTGAAAGAGTCTACAATCATTAATAGAGAGTTCAAGATCAATCACGCTTCAGTCAGAAATATGTTCAATAAGTCAAATCTGAAATACTGCATGGCTGAAGAAACATCAGATTCTAGAGTCTATGAGTGTGTTTTGATTGTTCAAGATCGAGGACTCTTTTTTCAGAAAAATGTTCAGTAGATAATTTATGGGCTGCTGTGTGGCTGATGAATCATCATAAGGAGTCTATGAGCATGTATAAAAAGTTCAAAATCGAGAACTGTTTTACCAGAAATATTTTCAGCGGGTCAATTATAGCCTGTCTTGCTACTATAACATCGCAAGAAGTCAATCTGGATATATGGAAGTTAAAGTTCAAGAACTCTTAAGTCAGAAATATGTTCATCTGTTCAAAAAGGGACCTCTGTAGTACCGATTTAACATCAAATTGATCGCAAGTTTATATCGCTTAAAACCTTTTGAGGACCCTTTGACCAGAAATAAGTTCAATAGGTCAGATATGAACTTCTATACGGCTTATGGAGCATCAGGAGGAGTCTATATAGAAAGTTCAAGATTGAGGACTCTTTGGCCAGAAATATATTCCTTGGGTCAATTATGGACTTCTTTATGGGTGACATAACCTTAAAAGGAGTCAACGAGTATGTATAGAAAGTTCAAGTTCAAGATCTCTTTGGCCAATAATATTTTCAGTAGGTCGATTCTGGTATGGAAAGTTCAAGTTCATGGACTCTTGGACCAGAAATATATTCCTTGGGTCAAATATGGACTTCTTTATGGCTGACATAACCTCAAAAGGAGTCAACGAGTATGTATAGAAAGTTCAAGTTCATAGACTCTTATGCCAGAAATATGTTCAGTCGTTCAAAAAGGGGCCTCTGTATTACTGATTTAACATCAGAATAAGTCTATGAGTTTATATCGCTTAAAACCTTTTGAGGACCCATTGACCACAAATAAGTTCAATAGGTCAGATTTGGACTTTTAAAGGGCTTATGAAGCATCAGAAGGAGTCTATAAGTAGAAAGTTCAAGATCGAGGACTCTTTGGCCAGTAATATTTTCAGTAGGATGATTCTGGTATGGAAAGTTCAAGTTCATGGACTCTTGGACCAGAAATATGTTCAACAGTGAAATATGGACAATTGTCTGGCTGATGTACTACTACCTGAAAGAGTCGATAATCATTAATAGAGAGTTCAAGATCAATCACTCTTCAGTCAGAAATATGTTCAATAAGTCAAATCTGAAATACTGCATGGCTGAAGAAACATCAGAATCTAGAGTCTATGAGTGTGTTTTGATTGTTCAAGATCAAGGACTCTTTTGCCAGAAAAATGTTCAGTAGGTAATTTATGGGCTGCTGTGTGGCTGATGAATCATCATAAGGAGTCTATGAGCATGTATAAAAAGTTCAAAATCGAGAACTGTTTTACCAGAAATATTTTCAGCGGGTCAATTATAGCCTGTCTTGCTACTATAACATCACAAGAAGTCAATCTGGATATATGGAAGTTAAAGTTCAAGAACTCTTAAGTCAGAAATATGTTCATCTGTTCAAAAAGGGACCTCTGTAGTACCGATTTAACATCAAATTGATCGCAAGTTTATATCGCTTAAAACCTTTTGAGGACCCTTTGACCAGAAATAAGTTCAATAGGTCAGATATGAACTTCTATACGGCTTATGGAGCATCAGGAGGAGTCTATATAGAAAGTTCAAGATTGAGGACTCTTTGGCCAGAAATATATTCCTTGGGTCAATTATGGACTTCTTTATGGGTGACATAACCTTAAAAGGAGTCAACGAGTATGTATAGAAAGTTCAAGTTCAAGATCTCTTTGGCCAATAATATTTTCAGTAGGTCGATTCTGGTATGGAAAGTTCAAGTTCATGGACTCTTGGACCAGAAATATATTCCTTGGGTCAAATATGGACTTCTTTATGGCTGACATAACCTCAAAAGGAGTCAACGAGTATGTATAGAAAGTTCAAGTTCATAGACTCTTATGCCAGAAATATGTTCAGTCGTTCAAAAAGGGGCCTCTGTATTACTGATTTAACATCAGAATAAGTCTATGAGTTTATATCGCTTAAAACCTTTTGAGGACCCATTGACCACAAATAAGTTCAATAGGTCAGATTTGGACTTTTAAAGGGCTTATGAAGCATCAGAAGGAGTCTATAAGTAGAAAGTTCAAGATCGAGGACTCTTTGGCCAGTAATATTTTCAGTAGGATGATTCTGGTATGGAAAGTTCAAGTTCATGGACTCTTGGACCAGAAATATGTTCAACAGTGAAATATGGACAATTGTCTGGCTGATGTACTACTACCTGAAAGAGTCGATAATCATTAATAGAGAGTTCAAGATCAATCACGCTTCAGTCAGAAATATGTTCAATAAGTCAAATCTGAAATACTGCATGGCTGAAGAAACATCAGAATCTAGAGTCTATGAGTGTGTTTTGATTGTTCAAGATCAAGGACTCTTTTGCCAGAAAAATGTTCAGTAGGTAATTTATGGGCTGCTGTGTGGCTGATGAATCATCATAAGGAGTCTATGAGCATGTATAAAAAGTTCAAAATCGAGAACTGTTTTACCAGAAATATTTTCAGCGGGTCAATTATAGCCTGTCTTGCTACTATAACATCACAAGAAGTCGATCTGGATATATGGAAGTTAAAGTTCAAGAACTCTTAAGTCAGAAATATGTTCATCTGTTCAAAAAGGGACCTCTGTAGTACCGATTTAACATCAAATTGATCGCAAGTTTATATCGCTTAAAACCTTTTGAGGACCCTTTGACCAGAAATAAGTTCAATAGGTCAGATATGAACTTCTATACGGCTTATGGAGCATCAGGAGGAGTCTATATAGAAAGTTCAAGATTGAGGACTCTTTGGCCAGAAATATATTCCTTGGGTCAATTATGGACTTCTTTATGGGTGACATAACCTTAAAAGGAGTCAACGAGTATGTATAGAAAGTTCAAGTTCAAGATCTCTTTGGCCAATAATATTTTCAGTAGGTCGATTCTGGTATGGAAAGTTCAAGTTCATGGACTCTTGGACCAGAAATATATTCCTTGGGTCAAATATGGACTTCTTTATGGCTGACATAACCTCAAAAGGAGTCAACGAGTATGTATAGAAAGTTCAAGTTCATAGACTCTTATGCCAGAAATATGTTCAGTCGTTCAAAAAGGGGCCTCTGTATTACTGATTTAACATCAGAATAAGTCTATGAGTTTATATCGCTTAAAACCTTTTGAGGACCCATTGACCACAAATAAGTTCAATAGGTCAGATTTGGACTTTTAAAGGGCTTATGAAGCATCAGAAGGAGTCTATAAGTAGAAAGTTCAAGATCGAGGACTCTTTGGCCAGTAATATTTTCAGTAGGATGATTCTGGTATGGAAAGTTCAAGTTCATGGACTCTTGGACCAGAAATATGTTCAACAGTGAAATATGGACAATTGTCTGGCTGATGTACTACTACCTGAAAGAGTCGATAATCATTAATAGAGAGTTCAAGATCAATCACGCTTCAGTCAGAAATATGTTCAATAAGTCAAATCTGAAATACTGCATGGCTGAAGAAACATCAGAATCTAGAGTCTATGAGTGTGTTTTGATTGTTCAAGATCAAGGACTCTTTTGCCAGAAAAATGTTCAGTAGGTAATTTATGGGCTGCTGTGTGGCTGATGAATCATCATAAGGAGTCTATGAGCATGTATAAAAAGTTCAAAATCGAGAACTGTTTTACCAGAAATATTTTCAGCGGGTCAATTATAGCCTGTCTTGCTACTATAACATCACAAGAAGTCGATCTGGATATATGGAAGTTAAAGTTCAAGAACTCTTAAGTCAGAAATATGTTCATCTGTTCAAAAAGGGACCTCTGTAGTACCGATTTAACATCAAATTGATCGCAAGTTTATATCGCTTAAAACCTTTTGAGGACCCTTTGACCAGAAATAAGTTCAATAGGTCAGAAATATATTCCTTGGGTCAAATATGGACTTCTTTATGGCTGACGTAACCTCAAAAGGAGTCAACGAGTATGTATAGAAAGTTCAAGTTCAAGAACTCTTAGGCCAGAAATATGTTCAGTAGTTTAAAAAGGGGCCTCTGTATTACTGATTTAACATCAGAATAAGTCTATGAGTTTATATCGCTTAAAACCTTTTGAGCAGATGTACTACTACCTGAAAAAGTCTATAATCATTAATAGAGAGATCAAGATCAATCACGCTTCTATAAGTTCAATAGGTCAGATTTGGACTTTTAAAGGGCTTATGAAGCATCAGAAGGAGTCTATAAGTAGAAAGTCCAAGATCGAGGACTCTTTGGCAAGTAATATTTTCAGTAGCTCGATTCTGGTATGGAAAGTTCAATATGGACTTCTATACGGCTTATGGAGCATCAGGAGGAGTCTACATAGAAAGTTCAAGATTGAGGACTCTTTGGCCAGAAATATATTCCTTGGGTCAATTATGGACTTCTTTATGGGTGACATAACCTTAAAAGGAGTCAACGAGTATGTATAGAAAGTTCAAGTTCAAGATCTCTTTGGCCAGTAATATTTTCAGTAGGTCGATTCTGGTATGGAAAGTTAAAGTTCATGGACTCTTGGACCAGAAATATGTTCAATAGTGAAATATGGACAATTGTCTGGCTGATGTACTACTACCTGAAAGAGTCTATAATCATTAATAGAGAGTTCAAGATCAATCACGCTTCAGTCAGAAATAAGTTCAGTATGTCAAATCTGAAATACTGCATGGCAATGTCAATGAGTATGTATAGAAAGTTCAAAATCGAGGACTGTTTTACTAGAAATATTTTCAGTTATGGACTCCTTTCTGGCTAATATAACATCGCAAGAAGTCAATCTGTATATATTATAGTAAGTTAAAGTTCAAGAACTCTTAGGTCAGAAATATGTTCATCAGTTCAAAAAGGGGCCTCTGTATAACCGATTTAACATCAGAATGAGTCTATAAGTTTATCTCGCTTAAAACCTTTTGAGGACCCTTTGACCAGAAATAAGTTCAATAGGTCAGATATGAACTTCTATACGGCTTATGGAGCATCAGGAGGAGTCTATATAGAAAGTTCAAGATTGAGGACTCTTTGGCCAGAAATATATTCCTTGGGTCAATTTTGGACTTCTTTATTGCTGACATAACCTTAAAAGGAGTCAACGAGTATGTATAGAAAGTTCAAGTTCAAGATCTCTTTGGCCAGTAATATTTTCAGTAGGTCGATTCTGGTATGGAAAGTTCAAGTTCATGGACTCTTGGACCAGAAATATGTTCAATAGTGAAATATGGACAATTGTCTGGCTGATGTACTACTACCTGAAAGAGTCTATAATCATTAATAGAGAGTTCAAGATCAATCACGCTTCAGTCAGAAATTTGTTCAGTATGTCAAATCTGAAATACTGCATGGCAATGTCAATAAGTATGTATAGAAAGTTCAAAATCAAGGACTGTTTTACCAGAAATATTTTCAGTTATGGACTCCTGTCTGGCTAATATAACATCGCAAGAAGTCAATCTGAATATATATTAGAGTAAGTTAAAGTTCATAAACTCTTAGGCCAGAAATATGTTCAGTAGTTCAAAAAGGGGCCTCTGTATTACTGATTTGACATCAGAATAAGTCTATGAGTTTATATCGCTTAAAACCTTTTGAGGACCCATTGACCAGAAATAAGTTCAATAGGTCAGATTTTGACTTTTAAAGGGCTTATGAAGCATCAGAAGGAGTCTATAAGTCGAAAGTTCAAGATCAAGGACTCTTTGGCCAGTAATATTTTCAGAAGGTCGATTCTGGTATGGAAAGTACAAGTTCATGGACTCTTGGACCAGAAATATGTTCAATAGTGAAATATGGACAATTGTCTGGCTAATGTACTACTACCTGAAAAAGTCTATAATCATTAATAGAGAGTTCAAGATCAATCACGCTTCAGTCAGAAATATGTTCAATAAGTCAAATCTGAAATACTGCATGGCTGAAGAAACATCAGATTCTTAGATTCTATGAGTGTGTTTTGATTGTTCAAGATCGAGGACTCTTTTGCCAGAAAAATTTTCAGTAGGTAATTTATGGGCTGCTGTGTGGCTGATGAATCATCATAAGGAGTCTATGAGCATGTATAAAAAGTTCAAAATCGAGGACTGTTTTACCAGAAATATTTTCAGCGGGTCAATTATTGCCTGTCTGGCTACTATAACATCGCAAGAAGTCAATCTGTATATATGGAAGTTAAAGTTCAAGAACTCTTAAGTCAGAAATATGTTCATCTGTTCAAAAAGGGACCTCTGTAGTACCAATTTAACATCAGAATGATCGCAAGTTTATATCGCTTAAAACCTTTTGAGGACCCTTTGACCAGAAATAAGTTCAATATGGACTTCTATACGGCTTATGGAGCATCAGGAGGAGTCTATATAGAAAGTTCAAGATTTAGGACTCTTTGGCCAGAAATATATTCCTTGGGTCAAATATGGACTTCTTTATGGCTGACGTAACCTCAAAAGGAGTCAACGAGTATGTATAGAAAGTTCAAGTTCAAGAACTCATAGGCCAGAAATATGTTCAGTAGTTTAAAAAGGGGCCTCTGTATTACTGATTTAACATCAGAATAAGTCTATGAGTTTATATCGCTTAAAACCTTTTGAGGACCCATTGACCAGATGTACTACTACCTGAAAAAGTCTATAATCATTAATAGAGAGTTCAAGATCAATCACGCTTCTATAAGTTCAATAGGTCAGATTTGGACTTTTAAAGGGCTTATGAAGCATCAGAAGGAGTCTATAAGTAGAAAGTTCAAGATCGAGGACTCTTTGGCCAGTAATATTTTCAGTAGGTCGATTCTGGTATGGAAAGTTCAAGTTCATGGACTCTTGGACCAGAAATATGTTCAATAGTGAAATATGGACAATTGTCTGGCTGATGTACTACTACCTGAAAAAGTCTATAATCATTAATAGAGAGTTCAAGATCAATCACGCTTCAGTCAGAAATATGTTCAATATGTCAAATCTGAAATACTGCATTGCACTGTCAATGAGTATGTATAGAAAGTTCAAGTTCATAGACTCTTAGGCCAGAAATTCAAGGTGTCTTGAAATATGTTCAAAATATAACATTTGAACTACTGTATGGCTGAAGATACAGTCAATGAGCATGTACAGAAAGTTCAAGATCATGGTCTCTTTGACCAGAATATGTTCAGTTGGTCAAATATGGACTTTTGTATGGCTAATGTATTATCAAGAGGAGTCCATATGCATTGAAAGTTAATGTTCAAAGACTCTTTGGACAAAAATATGTTGAGTAGTTCAGATATGGACTATGGACTTCTAAATGGCTTATGAAGCATCAGAAGGAGTCAGAACTCTTTTTCCAGTAATTAGTAGGTCAAAAATTTGTCAACTTTCTGCCTGATTTAATATTGAGAGAAGTCAGTTAGTAAGTTAATATTCAAGGTTTGTGGCCAGAAATATGTTCAGTTGGTAAAACATTTATGGCTGATATAACATCCGAACGAGTCAACAAGAATATTTAGAAAGTTCAAGTTCGAATACTCTTTGGCCAGAAATATGTTGAGTAGGTAAAAAATGGACCTCTGTATGCTTGATTTAACATCAGAAGTAGTCTGTGAGTGTATATATTTTAAAACCTTTTGAGGACCCATTGACCAGAAATATGTCAGATAAGGAATTCGAAATGGCTTATGAACCATCAGAAGGAGTCTATGAGTGTGTTTAGAAAGTTCAAGATCGAGAAATCTTTTTCCAGTAATATGTTCAGTAGTTGAAATATGGACTTCTCTGTGGCTGATTTAACATCAGAAGGAGTCTAAAAGTTTATAATAGTAAAAACATTTTGAGGACTGTTTGGCCAAAATAGTGTTCAATAGGTCAAATATGGACTGTATTTGAGTATATTTGAGTAAGTTAATATTCATGGTCTCTTGGCAGAAACATGTTTAGTAGGTCAAAAATTGAGTTTTGTATGGGTAATGTAACATCAGTAGGATTCTATAGCCTATGTCCTTCTGAGGTTTAAAACCAGGGTCCTCTGTCCAAAGAACTCTTTGGACAGAAATATGTTCAGTAGGTCAAAGAGGGACCTCTGTATACCTGCTATGACACATATAACTATACAACAACAACTAACTTATTCATTTTTGCATTGACGGGAAATTGCATTAGCTTCTGCGTTACAAATAACATACCTCATGTGCAAGGAAAAGATAACACGATCTAATAATGATGCGTTCAATAATAATGTATTGTTATATCTAACTATATAATTTAGATCTTTTATGCAATGGAATGTTACTCCAAAAATGGTATCTCTTCAATGCACAATCGGAACGAGTTAGTTACTGTATGTATGCAATGCACTCATAGCTTATATGTTAATCTCTTTAATGGACATGGGAATGTTTTTTGTCAATGCACAAAGTTAGATTGTTTGTGCAATGCAATTCAACAACATATGTTGTCTCTTTAATGCACATGGGAATGAGTTAGTTCTGGTATGCAATGAAACAAGTGGATTGTATTTTATTTTTCAATGCACAAAGTTAGATCGTTTGTGCAATGCAACAACAGATGTTAATTTCTTTAATTCAAGTGCATAGCTTATATTTTTCAATGCACAATTTTAGATCGTTTATTCCAACGCAAAGACACATATGTCATCTCCTTAAAGCACATGGGAATGAGTTAGTTCTGGTATGCAATGAAACAAGTGCATAGCTTATATGTTATTTTTCAATGCGCAAAGTTAGATCGTTTGTACAATTGCAATGCAACAAACATGTTATCCTTTAATGCACATGGGAATGAGTTAGTTCTGGTATGCAAAGCATTGCAATGCAAGTCCATAGCTTATATTTTTCAATGCACAATTTTAGATCGTTTATTGCAATGCAAAAACACATATGTCATCTCTTTAATGCACATGGGAATGAGTTAGTTCTGGTATGCAATGCAATGCAATAAAAATGCAATGCAATGCAATGCAATTCAATGCAATGCAATGCAATGCAAGTGCATAGCTTATATTTTTTAATGCACAATTTTAGATCGTTTATTGCAATGCAAAAACACATATGTCATCTCTTTAATGCACATGGGAATGAGTTAGTTCTGGTATGCAATTACAATATGTTATTTTTCAATGCACAAAGTTTGATTGTTTGTGCAATTGAAATGCAACAAACATATGTCATCTCTTTAATGCACATGGGAATGAGTTAGTTCTTGTATGCAATGCAATGCAATAAAATGCAATGCAATAAAATGCAATGCAATGCAATGCAATAAAATGCAATGCAATGCAATGCAATGCAATGCAATAAAATGCAATGCAATGCAATGCAATGCAATGCAATGCAATAAAATGCAATAAAATGCAATGCAATGCAATGCAATAAAATGCAATGCAATAAAATGCAATGCAATGCAATGCAATGCAATGCAATGCAAGTGCATAACTTATATTTTTCAATTCACAATTTTAGATCGTTTATTGCAATGCAAAAACACATATGTCATCTCTTTAATGCACATGGGAATGAGTTAGTTCTGGTATGCAATTACAATATGTTATTTTTCAATGCACAAAGTTTGATTGTTTGTGCAATTGAAATGCAACAAACATATGTCATCTCTTTAATGCACATGGGAATGAGTTAGTTCTGGTATGCAATGCAATGCAATAAAATGCAATGCAATGCAATGCAATGCAATGCAATGCAATTTAATGCAATGCAATGCAATGCAATGCAATGCAATGCAATGCAATGCAATGCAATAAAATGCAATGCAATGCAATGCAATGCAATGCAATGCAATAAAATGCAATGCAATGCAATGCAATGCAATGCAATGCAATGCAATGCAATGCAATAAAATGCAATGCAATGCAATGCAATGCAATGCAATGCAATGCAATAAAATGCAATGCAATGCAATGCAATGCAATAACATGCAATAAAATGCAATGCAATAAAATGCAATGCAATGCAAGTGCATAACTTATATTTTTCAATTCACAATTTTAGATTGTTTATTGCAATGCAAAAACACATATGTCATCTCTTTAATGCACATGGGAATGAGTTAGTTCTGGTATGCAATTACAATATGTTATTTTTCAATGCACAAAGTTTGATTGTTTGTGCAATTGAAATGCATCAAACATATGTCATCTCTTTAATGCACATGGGAATGAGTTAGTTCTGGTATGTAATGCAATGCAATGCAATAAAATGCAATAAAATGCAATAAAATGCAATGCAATGCAATGCAATGCAATGCAATGCAATGCAATGCAATGCAATGCAATAAAATGCAATGCAATGCAATGCAATGCAATGCAATAAAATGCAATGCAATAAAATGCAATGCAATGCAATGCAATAAAATGCAATGCAATGCAAGTGCATAACTTATATTTTTCAATTCACAATTTTAGATCGTTTATTGCAATGCAAAAACACATATGTCATCTCTTTAATGCACATGGGAATGAGTTAGTTCTGGTATGCAATTACAATATGTTATTTTTCAATGCACAAAGTTTGATTGTTTGTGCAATTGAAATGCAACAAACATATGTCATCTCTTTAATGCACATGGGAATGAGTTAGTTCTGGTATGCAATGCAATGCAATAAAATGCAATGCAATGCAATGCAATAAAATGCAATGCAATGCAATGCAATGCAATGCAATAAAATGCAATGCAATGCAATGCTATGCAATGCAATGCAATGCAATGCAATGCAATAAAATGCAATGCAATGCAATGCAATGCAATGCAATGCAATGCAAGTGCATAGCTTATATTTTTCAATGCACAATTTTAGATCGTTTATTGCAATGCAAAAACACATATTTCAACTCTTTAATGCACATGGGAATGAGTTAGTTCTGGTATGCAATGCAATGCAATGCAATGCAATGCAATGCAATGCAATAAAATGCAATGCAAGTGCATAGCTTATATTTTTCAATGCACAATTTTAGATAGTTTATTGCAATGCAAAAACACAAATGTCATCTCTTTAATGCACATGGGAATGAGTTAGTTCTGGTATGCAATGCAATGCAAAAAAATGCAATGCAATGCAATACAATGCAAGTGCATAGCATATTTTTCAATGCACAATTTTAGATCATTTATTGCAATGCAAAACCACATATGTCATCTCTTTAATGCACATGGGAATGAGTTAGTTCTGGTATGCAATGAAACAAGTGCATAGTTAATATGATATCTTTCAATACACAAAATTAGATCGTTTGTGCAATTGCAATGCAACAAACATATGTTATCCATTAATGTACATGGGAATGAGTTAGTTCTCCTATGCAGTGCAACAACATATGTTATCTCTTTAATGCACATGGGATTGAGTTAGTTCTGGTATGCAATGCAATGCAAGTGCATAGCTTATATTTTTCAATGCACAATTTTAGATCGTTTATTGCAATGCGAAAACACATATGTCATCTCTTTAATGCACATGGGAATGAGTTAGTTCTGGCATGCAATGCAATGCAATGCAATAGAATGCAGTGCATAGCTTATATTTTTCAATGCACAATTTTAGATCGTTAATTGCAATGCAAATACACATATGTCATCTCTTGAATGCACATGGGAATGAGTTAGTTCTGGTATGCAATTACAAAATGTTATTTTTCAATGCACAAAATTACATCGTTTGTGCAATTGCAATGCAAAAACAAATGTTATCTCTTTAATGCACATGGGAATGAGTTAATACTGGTATGCAATGCAATAAAATGCAATGCAAGGCAATGCAATGCAATTCAAGTGCATAGCTTATATTTTTCAATGCACAATTTTAGATCGTTTATTGCAATGCAATAACACAAATGTCATCTCTTTAATGCACATGGGAATGAGTTAGTTCTGGTATGCAATGCAATAAAATGCAATGCAATGCAATGCAATGCAATACAATGCAAGTGCATAGCATATTTTTCAATGCACAATTTTAGATCATTTATTGCAATGCAAAAACACATATGTCATCTCTTTAATGCACATGGGAATGAGTTAGTTCTGGTATGCAATGAAACAAGTGCATAACATATGTTATTTTTCAATGCACAAAGTTAGATCGTTTGTGCAATTGCAATGCAACAAACATATGTTATCCTTTAATGCACATGTGAATGAGTTAGTTCTGGTATGCAATGCAACAAATGGATAGCTTGTATGTAATTTTTTAATGCACAAAGTTAGATCGTTTGTGCAATGCAATGCAACAACACATGTTATCTATTTAATGAACATGGGAATGAGTTAGTTCTGGTATGCAATGCAATGCAACAAGTTTATAGCGTATAAGTAATTTTTCAAGGCACAACGTTAGATCGTCTGTGAAATGCAATGCAACAGCGTACAGTTTATCTCCTCAGAGCACAACGCAATGAGTATGTTATCTCTTTAATGCACATGGGAATGAGTTAGTTTGGTATGCAAGGCAATGCAACAAGTGCAAAGCTTATACGTCAGCCATACAGATGTCCATATTTGACCCAAGGAAAATCTTTCTTGCCAAAGAGTCCTCGATAGACTCCTTTTAATGTTAAATCAGCCATGCAGAAGTCCATATTTGACCTACTGGACATATTGCTGGAAAAAGCCTCCTCAATCTTGAACCTTCTCTACATACTCATAGACTACTACTACTTATTTCTGGTCAAAGTTTCTACAAAAGTTCTTAAACTAAATAAACAAATAGACTCTTTCTGATGTTAAATCAGCTTTACAGAGCTTCCTTTATGAACTGCTGAAAATTTTGTTGACCAAAGTGTCTTTGAACTTTCTCCACAATATAACTTTCTATACATGTTGACTCCTTTTGATGTTCAATCTTGAACATTAGCCATACAATAGTCCATATTTGACCTACTGAACATATTTCTGACCAGAGACCTTGAACATTAACTTACTATAAATACTTCTCGTACTATAAAGACTTCTCGTGATGTTTTACCAGCCAGACAGTAGTCCATATTTGATCGATTGAACATATGTTTGGTTAAAGACTCCTCAAAATGTTTTTTACTATTGTAAATGTATCAACCCCTTCTGATGTTAAAATAGCCATACAGAAGTCCATATTTGACATTCTGAATTTTTTTCTGGCCAAAGGTACTCGATCTTGGACTATCTATACATACTCATAGACTCCTTCTGATGCTTCATAAGCCATTTAGATGTCAATATCTGAACTATTGAACTTATTTCTGCTCAAAGGGTTCTCAAAAGTTTATAAACTATATAAAGTTATAGACTCATTCTGATGAAAAATCATCAGGTCCCCTTTTTGACCTAATGAACATCTGGCCAAAGAGTTCTTGAACATTATCTTGTTATACATACAGATTGACTTCTTGTTATGTTATATTAACCAGCCAGTAGTCCATATTTGACCCAAGGAAAATATTTCTGGTAAAACAGTCCTCGATCTTGGACTTTCTATACATATTCATAGACTCCTTCTGATGCTTCATAAGCCATATAGATGTCAATATCTGACCTATCGAATTTATTTCTGGTCAAAGGGTCCTCAAGAGGTTTTAAACTAAATAAACTTATAGACTCCTTCTGATGATAAATCAGCTATACAGTGGTCCCTTTTTGACATAATGAACATATTTCTGGCCAAAGAGTTCTTGAACATTATCTTACTATACATACAGATTGACTTTTTGCGATGTTATATTAACCATCCAGTAGTCCATTTTTGCATTCATACATTCTTGCAGACTCCTTTTGATGTTACATCTGCCATACAAAAGTAATTTTTTGACCAACTTAACATATTTCTTGCCAGAGTCCTTGAACATTATCTCACTATACATACAGACTGACTTCTCGTAATGTTATATCAGGCAGAGAGTAATCCAAATTTGACCGATTGAAACATTTTTAGTCCAAAGAATTTTCTTTACTATTATAAACTTATCAACTCCTTCTAATGTTAAATTTTTAACATTAACTTTCTATACTTATAGACTCCTTTTGACCTGCTGAACACATTTCTGGCCAAAGATTAACTTACCATAAATTCAGATCAGCCAGACGCCAGTCAAAATTTTAACTACTAAAAATATTTCTGGCCAGGGAGTACTCAAAACTTTAACTTTCTACACATACTTGTTGACTCCTGATGTAAAGCCATACTGAAGTTCATATTTGACCCAACGAATATTTTTCTGGCCAATGAATCCTTGATCTCAAACTTTCTATACAAGACCCCTTTTGATGCTTTATAAGCCATATAGATGTTCTTATTGAAGTCCATATCTGACTGATTAAACATATTTCTGGTCAAAGGGTCCTCAAATGCTTTTAAATTATATACGCTTTGAGACTCCTTCTGATGATAAATCAGGCAGACAGAATTCCATATTTGACCTACTGCAGATTTGACCTAATTTGATATTACTGAGATTTTTATTGTGTTTACAGGGGCAATGCACATTAATAAACATAAATGTAAATGTGCCAGAATTAGCCTAAAAGGCTATTTTACATCTGTAGACCCTTGACAGAATGTTAAGAAAAAGTCACCCTAAAAACAGAGACAAAACATCACACATATACACATCATATGACCATATATACATATACACATAAATACACACATATATACGCATATACATATATCAGCCTGAAAAATTTAATATTTGGCCTACTTAACATTTTTCTGGCCAAAGAATACTCGAAACTTGAAATTTCTATACATACTCATTGACTTCTTCTTATGTTATATCAGCCATACAGAAGTCCACTGTTGGCCCAAAGAACATATTTCTGGCCAGAGTTCTCAATTTGAACTTTCTCAATCTGAACTTTCATAGACTCTTTCTGATTCGTCATAAGCCATATAGGTGTCCATATCTGGCGAATTGAAAATGTTTTTGGCAAAAAGGGTCCTCACAAGTTAGCTAACTGAATACTGATAGACTTATTCTGATGATAAATCACTTAAATCACTATGTGACCCTCTGAATGTATTTTTAGCCAAAGAACCATAGAACATTAACTTCATATACATATTGATTCAAGAGTCAAAATTTGACCTCTGTATGGCTGATTTATTATCAGAAGGAGTCTATGATTTTACATAGTTTAAAAACGTTTAAGGAACCTTTGACCAGAAATAATAATAGGCCATTTATGGACATATATATGGCTTATGAAAAATCAGAAGGAGACTATGAGTATGTATAGAAAGTTCAAGATTGAGGACACTTTGGCCAGAAAAATGTTCCTTGGGTCAATTATGGACTTCTGTATAGCTGACCTAACATCAGATGGAGTCACAGAGTATGTATAAAAAAGGTCAAGTTTCGAGTACTCTTTGGCAAGAAACATTTTCAGTAGGTCAAATATGAATATGTAGTAAGTTAATGTTCAAAAAATCTTAGGCCAGAAATATGTTCAGTAGTTCAAAAAGGGGCCTCTGTCTGGCTGATTTAACATCAGAAGGAGTCTATGAGTTTAAATAGTTTAAAACCATTTGAGGACCCATTGACCAGAAATGACTCTTTGGCCAGTAATATTGTCAGTAGGTCGATTCTGGTATGGAAAGGACAAGTTCATGGACTCTTGGACCAGAAATATGGACAATTGTCTGGCTGATGTACTACTAACTGAAAGAGTCTATAATCATTAATAGAGAGTTCGAGATCAATCACGCTTCAGTCAGAAATATGTTCAATATGTCAAATCTGAAATACTGCATAGCAATGTCAATGAGTATGTATAGAAAGTTCAAAATCGAGGACTGTTTTACCAGAAATATTTTCAGTTATGGACTCCTGTCTGGCTAATATAACATCGCAAGAAGTCAATCTGTATATATTATAGTAAGTTAAAGTTCAAGAACTCTTAGGTCTGAAATATGTTCATCAGTTCAAAAAGGGGCCTCTGTATAACCGATTTAACCTCAGAATGAGTCTATAAGTTTATCTCGCTTAAAACCTTTTGAGGAACCTTTGACCAGAAATAAATTCAATAGGTCAGATATGGACTTCTATATGCCTTATGGAGCATCAGGAGGAGTCTATATATAAAGTTCAAGATTGAGGACTCTTTGGCCAGAAATATATTCCTTGGGTCAAATATGGACTTCTTTATGGCTGACATAACCTCAAAAGGAGTCAACGAGTATGTATAGAAAGTTCAAGTTCATAAACTCTTAGGCCAGAAATATGTTCAGTAGTTCAAAAAGGGGCCTCTGTATTACTGATTTAACATCAGAATAAGTCTATGAGTTTATATCGCTTAAAACCTTTTAAGGACCCATTGACCAGAAATAAGTTCAATAGGTCAGATTTGGACTTTTAAAGGGCTTATGAAGCATCAGAAGGAGTCTATAAGTAGAAAGTTCAAGATCAAGGACTCTTTGGCCAGTAATATTTTCAGAAGGTCGATTCTGGTATGGAAAGTTCAAGTTCATGGACTCTTGGACCAGAAATATGTTCAATAGTGAAATATGGACAATTGTCTGGCTGATGTACTACTACCTGAAAAAGTCTATAATCATTAATAGAGAGTTCAAGATCAATCACGCTTCAGTCAGAAATATGTTCAATATGTCAAATCTGAAATACTGCATAGCAATGTCAATGAGTATGTATAGAAAGTTCAAAATCGAGGACTGTTTTACCAGAAATATTTTCAGTTATGGACTCCTGTCTGGCTAATATAACATCGCAAGAAGTCAATCTGTATATATTATAGTAAGTTAAAGTTCAAGAACTCTTAGGTCTGAAATATGTTCATCAGTTCAAAAAGGGGCCTCTGTATAACCGATTTAACCTCAGAATGAGTCTATAAGTTTATCTCGCTTAAAACCTTTTGAGGAACCTTTGACCAGAAATAAATTCAATAGGTCAAATATGGACTTCTATATGCCTTATGGAGCATCAGGAGGAGTCTATATATAAAGTTCAAGATTGAGGACTCTTTGGCCAGAAATATATTCCTTGGGTCAAATATGGACTTCTTTATGGCTGACATAACCTTAAAAGGAGTCAACGAGTATGTATAGAAAGTTCAAGTTCAAGATCTCTTGGCCAATAATATTTTCAGTAGGTCGATTCTGGTATGGAAAGTTCAAGTTCATGGACTCTTGGACCAGAAATATATTCCTTGGGTCAAATATGGACTTCTTTGTTAACCTCAAAAGGAGTCAACGAGTATGTATAGAAAGTTCAAGTTCATAGACTCTTATGCCAGAAATATGTTCATTAGTTCAAAAAGGGGCCTCTGTATTACTGATTTAACATCAGAATAAGTCTATGAGTTTATATCGCTTAAAACCTTTTGAGGACCCATTGACCACAAATAAGTTCAATAGGTCAGATATGGACTTTTAAAGGGCTTATGAAGCATCAGAAGGAGTCTATAAGTAGAAAGTTCAAGATCGAGGACTCTTTGGCCTAAATATTTTCAGTAGGTCGATTCTGGTATGGAAAGTTCAAGTACATGGACTCTTGGACCAGAAATATGTTCAATAGTGAAATATGGACAATTGTCTGGCTGATGTACTACTACCTGAAAGAGTCTATAATCATTAATAGAGAGTTCAAGATCAATCACGCTTCAGTCAGAAATATGTTCAATAAGTGAAATCTGAAATACTGCATGGCTGAAGAAACATCAGATTCTAGAGTCTATGAGTGTGTTTTGATTGTTCAAGATCGAGGACTCTTTTGCTAGAAAAATGTTCAGTAGATAATTTATGGGCTGCTGTGTGGCTGATGAATCATCATAAGGAGTCTATGAGCATGTATAAAAAGTTCAAAATCGAGGACTGTTTTACCAGAATTTTTTTCAGCGGGTAAATTATAGCCTGCCTGGCTACTATAACATCGCAAGAAGTCAATCTGTATATATGGAAGTTAAAGTTCAAGTACTCTTAAGTCAGAAATATGTTCATCTGTTCAAAAAGGGACCTCTGTATTACCGATTTAACATCAGAATGATCGCAAGCTTATATCGCTTAAAACCTTTTGAGGACGCTTTGATCAGATGTACTACTACCTGAAAAAGTCTATAATCATTAATAGAGAGTTCAAGATCAATCACGCTTCTATAAGTTCAATAGGTCAGATTTGGACTTTTAAAGTGCTTATGAAGCATCAGAAGGAGTCTATAAGTAGAAAGTTCAAGATCGAGGACTCTTTGACCAGTAATATTTTCAGTAGGTCGATTCTGGTATGGAAAGTTCAAGTTCATGGACTCTTGGACCAGAAATATGTTCAATAGTTAAATATGGACAATTGTCTGGCTGATGTACTACTACCTGAAAGAGTCGATAATCATTAATCAGTTTAAGATCAATCACGCTTCAGTCAGAAATATGTACAATAAGTCAAATCTGAAATACTGCATGGCTGAAGAAACATCAGAATCTAGAGTCTATGAGTGTGTTTTGATTGTTCAAGATCGAGGACTCTTTTGCCAGAAAAATGTTCAGTAGGTAATTTATGGGCTGCTGTGTGGCTGATGAATCATCATAAGGAGTCTATGAGCATGTATAAAAAGTTCAAAATCGAGAACTGTTTTACCAGAAATATTTTCAGCGGGTCAATTATAGCCTGTCTTGCTACTATAACATCGCAAGAAGTCAATCTGGATATATGGAAGTTAAAGTTCAAGAACTCTTAAGTCAGAAATATGTTCATCTGTTCAAAAAGGGACCTCGGTAGTACCGATTTAACATCAAATTGATCGCAAGTTTATATCGCTTAAAACCTTTTGAGGACCCTTTGACCAGAAATAAGTTCAATAGGTCAGATATGAACTTCTATACGGCTTATGGAGCATCAGGAGGAGTCTATATAGAAAGTTCAAGATTGAGGACTCTTTGGCCAGAAATATATTCCTTGGGTCAATTCTGGACTTCTTTATGGGTGACATAACCTTAAAAGGAGTCAACGAGTATGTATAGATAGTTCAAGTTCAAGATCTCTTTGGCCAATAATATTTTCAGTAGGTCGATTCTGGTATGGAAAGTTCAAGTTCATGGACTCTTGGACCAGAAATATATTCCTTGGGTCAAATATGGACTTCTTTATGGCTGACATAACCTCAAAAGGAGTCAACGAGTATGTATAGAGAAAGTTCAAGTTCATAGACTCTTATGCCAGAAATATGTTCAGTCGTTCAAAAAGGGGCCTCTGTATTACTGATTTAACATCAGAATAAGTCTATGAGTTTATATCGCTTAAAACCTTTTGAGAACCCATTGACCACAAATAAGTTCAATAGGTCAGATTTGGACTTTTAAAGGGCTTATGAAGCATCAGAAGGAGTCTATAAGTAGAAAGTTCAAGATCGAGGATTCTTTGGCCAGTAATATTTTCAGTAGGTCGATTCTGGTATGGAAAGTTCAAGTTCATGGACTCTTGGACAAGAAATATGTTCAATAGTGAAATATGGACAATTGTCTGGCTGATGTACTACTACCTGAAAAAGTCTATAATCATTAATAGAGAGTTCAAGATCAATCACGCTTCAGTCAGAAATATGTTCAATAAGTCAAATCTGAAATACTGCATGGCTGAAGAAACATCAGATTCTAGAGTCTATGAGTGTGTTTTGATTGCTCAAGATCGAGGACTCTTTTGCTAGAAAAATGTTCAGTAGATAATTTATGGGCTGCTGTGTGGCTGATGAATCATCATAAGGAGTCTATGAGCATGTATAAAAAGTTCAAAATCGAGGACTGTTTTACCAGAATTTTTTTCAGCGGGTAAATTATAGCCTGCCTGGCTACTATAACATCGCAAGAAGTCAATCTGTATATATGGAAGTTAAAGTTCAAGAACTCTTAAGTCAGAAATATGTTCATCTGTTCAAAAAGGGACCTCTGTATTACCGATTTAACATCAGAATGATCGCAAGCTTATATCGCTTAAAACCTTTTGAGGACCCTTTGATCAGAAATAAGTTCAATATGGACTTCTATACGGCTTATGGAGCATCAGGAGGAGTCTATATAGAAAAATCAAGATTGAGGACTCTTTGGCCAGAAATATATTCCTTGGGTCAATTATGGACTTCTTTATGGCTAACATAACCTCAAAAGGAGTCAACGAGTATGTATAGAAAGTTCAAGAACTCTTAGGCCAGAAATATGTTCTGTAGTTAGAAAAGGGGCCTCTTTATTACTGATTTCACATCAGAATAAGTCTATGAGTTTATATCGCTTAAAACCTTTTGAGGACCCATTGACCAGAAATAAGTTCAATAGGTCAGATTTGGAATTTTAAAGGGCTTATGAAGCATCAGAAGGAGTCTATAAGTAGAAAGTTCAAGATCGAGGACTCTTTGGCCAGTAATATTTTCAGTAGGTCGATTCTGGTATGGAAAGGTCAAGTTCATGGACTCTTGGACCAGAAATATGTTCAATAATGAAATATGGACAATTGTCTGGCTGATGTACTACTACCTGAAAGAGTCTACAATCATTAATAGAGAGTTCAAGATCAATCACGCTTCAGTCAGAAATATGTTCAATAAGTCAAATCTGAAATACTGCATGGCTGAAGAAACATCAGATTCTAGAGTCTATGAGTGTGTTTTGATTGTTCAAGATCGAGGACTCTTTTTTCAGAAAAATGTTCAGTAGATAATTTATGGGCTGCTGTGTGGCTGATGAATCATCATAAGGAGTCTATGAGCATGTATAAAAAGTTCAAAATCGAGAACTGTTTTACCAGAAATATTTTCAGCGGGTCAATTATAGCCTGTCTTGCTACTATAACATCGCAAGAAGTCAATCTGGATATATGGAAGTTAAAGTTTAAGAACTCTTAAGTCAGAAATATGTTCATCTGTTCAAAAAGGGACCTCTGTAGTACCGATTTAACATCAAATTGATCGCAAGTTTATATCGCTTAAAACCTTTTGAGGACCCTTTGACCAGAAATAAGTTCAATAGGTCAGATATGAACTTCTATACGGCTTATGGAGCATCAGGAGGAGTCTATATAGAAAGTTCAAGATTGAGGACTCTTTGGCCAGAAATATATTCCTTGGGTCAATTATGGACTTCTTTATGGGTGACATAACCTTAAAAGGAGTCAACGAGTATGTATAGAAAGTTCAAGTTCAAGATCTCTTTGGCCAATAATATTTTCAGTAGGTCGATTCTGGTATGGAAAGTTCAAGTTCATGGACTCTTGGACCAGAAATATATTCCTTGGGTCAAATATGGACTTCTTTATGGCTGACATAACCTCAAAAGGAGTCAACGAGTATGTATAGAAAGTTCAAGTTCATAGACTCTTATGCCAGAAATATGTTCAGTCGTTCAAAAAGGGGCCTCTGTATTACTGATTTAACATCAGAATAAGTCTATGAGTTTATATCGCTTAAAACCTTTTGAGGACCCATTGACCACAAATAAGTTCAATAGGTCAGATTTGGACTTTTAAAGGGCTTATGAAGCATCAGAAGGAGTCTATAAGTAGAAAGTTCAAGATCGAGGACTCTTTGGCCAGTAATATTTTCAGTAGGATGATTCTGGTATGGAAAGTTCAAGTTCATGGACTCTTGGACCAGAAATATGTTCAACAGTGAAATATGGACAATTGTCTGGCTGATGTACTACTACCTGAAAGAGTCGATAATCATTAATAGAGAGTTCAAGATCAATCACGCTTCAGTCAGAAATATGTTCAATAAGTCAAATCTGAAATACTGCATGGCTGAAGAAACATCAGAATCTAGAGTCTATGAGTGTGTTTTGATTGTTCAAGATCAAGGACTCTTTTGCCAGAAAAATGTTCAGTAGGTAATTTATGGGCTGCTGTGTGGCTGATGAATCATCATAAGGAGTCTATGAGCATGTATAAAAAGTTCAAAATCGAGAACTGTTTTACCAGAAATATTTTCAGCGGGTCAATTATAGCCTGTCTTGCTACTATAACATCACAAGAAGTCGATCTGGATATATGGAAGTTAAAGTTCAAGAACTCTTAAGTCAGAAATATGTTCATCTGTTCAAAAAGGGACCTCTGTAGTACCGATTTAACATCAAATTGATCGCAAGTTTATATCGCTTAAAACCTTTTGAGGACCCTTTGACCAGAAATAAGTTCAATAGGTCAGATATGAACTTCTATACGGCTTATGGAGCATCAGGAGGAGTCTATATAGAAAGTTCAAGATTGAGGACTCTTTGGCCAGAAATATATTCCTTGGGTCAATTATGGACTTCTTTATGGGTGACATAACCTTAAAAGGAGTCAACGAGTATGTATAGAAAGTTCAAGTTCAAGATCTCTTTGGCCAATAATATTTTCAGTAGGTCGATTCTGGTATGGAAAGTTCAAGTTCATGGACTCTTGGACCAGAAATATATTCCTTGGGTCAAATATGGACTTCTTTATGGCTGACATAACCTCAAAAGGAGTCAACGAGTATGTATAGAAAGTTCAAGTTCATAGACTCTTATGCCAGAAATATGTTCAGTCGTTCAAAAAGGGGCCTCTGTATTACTGATTTAACATCAGAATAAGTCTATGAGTTTATATCGCTTAAAACCTTTTGAGGACCCATTGACCACAAATAAGTTCAATAGGTCAGATTTGGACTTTTAAAGGGCTTATGAAGCATCAGAAGGAGTCTATAAGTAGAAAGTTCAAGATCGAGGACTCTTTGGCCAGTAATATTTTCAGTAGGATGATTCTGGTATGGAAAGTTCAAGTTCATGGACTCTTGGACCAGAAATATGTTCAACAGTGAAATATGGACAATTGTCTGGCTGATGTACTACTACCTGAAAGAGTCGATAATCATTAATAGAGAGTTCAAGATCAATCACGCTTCAGTCAGAAATATGTTCAATAAGTGAAATCTGAAATACTGCATGGCTGAAGAAACATCAGATTCTAGAGTCTATGAGTGTGTTTTGATTGCTCAAGATCGAGGACTCTTTTGCTAGAAAAATGTTCAGTAGATAATTTATGGGCTGCTGTGTGGCTGATGAATCATCATAAGGAGTCTATGAGCATGTATAAAAAGTTCAAAATCGAGGACTGTTTTACCAGAATTTTTTTCAGCGGGTAAATTATAGCCTGCCTGGCTACTATAACATCGCAAGAAGTCAATCTGTATATATGGAAGTTAAAGTTCAAGAACTCTTAAGTCAGAAATATGTTCATCTGTTCAAAAAGGGACCTCTGTATTACCGATTTAACATCAGAATGATCGCAAGCTTATATCGCTTAAAACCTTTTGAGGACCCTTTGATCAGAAATAAGTTCAATATGGACTTCTATACGGCTTATGGAGCATCAGGAGGAGTCTATATAGAAAAATCAAGATTGAGGACTCTTTGGCCAGAAATATATTCCTTGGGTCAATTATGGACTTCTTTATGGCTAACATAACCTCAAAAGGAGTCAACGAGTATGTATAGAAAGTTCAAGAACTCTTAGGCCAGAAATATGTTCTGTAGTTAGAAAAGGGGCCTCTTTATTACTGATTTCACATCAGAATAAGTCTATGAGTTTATATCGCTTAAAACCTTTTGAGGACCCATTGACCAGAAATAAGTTCAATAGGTCAGATTTGGAATTTTAAAGGGCTTATGAAGCATCAGAAGGAGTCTATAAGTAGAAAGTTCAAGATCGAGGACTCTTTGGCCAGTAATATTTTCAGTAGGTCGATTCTGGTATGGAAAGGTCAAGTTCATGGACTCTTGGACCAGAAATATGTTCAATAATGAAATATGGACAATTGTCTGGCTGATGTACTACTACCTGAAAGAGTCTACAATCATTAATAGAGAGTTCAAGATCAATCACGCTTCAGTCAGAAATATGTTCAATAAGTCAAATCTGAAATACTGCATGGCTGAAGAAACATCAGATTCTAGAGTCTATGAGTGTGTTTTGATTGTTCAAGATCGAGGACTCTTTTTTCAGAAAAATGTTCAGTAGATAATTTATGGGCTGCTGTGTGGCTGATGAATCATCATAAGGAGTCTATGAGCATGTATAAAAAGTTCAAAATCGAGAACTGTTTTACCAGAAATATTTTCAGCGGGTCAATTATAGCCTGTCTTGCTACTATAACATCGCAAGAAGTCAATCTGGATATATGGAAGTTAAAGTTTAAGAACTCTTAAGTCAGAAATATGTTCATCTGTTCAAAAAGGGACCTCTGTAGTACCGATTTAACATCAAATTGATCGCAAGTTTATATCGCTTAAAACCTTTTGAGGACCCTTTGACCAGAAATAAGTTCAATAGGTCAGATATGAACTTCTATACGGCTTATGGAGCATCAGGAGGAGTCTATATAGAAAGTTCAAGATTGAGGACTCTTTGGCCAGAAATATATTCCTTGGGTCAATTATGGACTTCTTTATGGGTGACATAACCTTAAAAGGAGTCAACGAGTATGTATAGAAAGTTCAAGTTCAAGATCTCTTTGGCCAATAATATTTTCAGTAGGTCGATTCTGGTATGGAAAGTTCAAGTTCATGGACTCTTGGACCAGAAATATATTCCTTGGGTCAAATATGGACTTCTTTATGGCTGACATAACCTCAAAAGGAGTCAACGAGTATGTATAGAAAGTTCAAGTTCATAGACTCTTATGCCAGAAATATGTTCAGTCGTTCAAAAAGGGGCCTCTGTATTACTGATTTAACATCAGAATAAGTCTATGAGTTTATATCGCTTAAAACCTTTTGAGGACCCATTGACCACAAATAAGTTCAATAGGTCAGATTTGGACTTTTAAAGGGCTTATGAAGCATCAGAAGGAGTCTATAAGTAGAAAGTTCAAGATCGAGGACTCTTTGGCCAGTAATATTTTCAGTAGGATGATTCTGGTATGGAAAGTTCAAGTTCATGGACTCTTGGACCAGAAATATGTTCAACAGTGAAATATGGACAATTGTCTGGCTGATGTACTACTACCTGAAAGAGTCGATAATCATTAATAGAGAGTTCAAGATCAATCACGCTTCAGTCAGAAATATGTTCAATAAGTCAAATCTGAAATACTGCATGGCTGAAGAAACATCAGAATCTAGAGTCTATGAGTGTGTTTTGATTGTTCAAGATCAAGGACTCTTTTGCCAGAAAAATGTTCAGTAGGTAATTTATGGGCTGCTGTGTGGCTGATGAATCATCATAAGGAGTCTATGAGCATGTATAAAAAGTTCAAAATCGAGAACTGTTTTACCAGAAATATTTTCAGCGGGTCAATTATAGCCTGTCTTGCTACTATAACATCACAAGAAGTCGATCTGGATATATGGAAGTTAAAGTTCAAGAACTCTTAAGTCAGAAATATGTTCATCTGTTCAAAAAGGGACCTCTGTAGTACCGATTTAACATCAAATTGATCGCAAGTTTATATCGCTTAAAACCTTTTGAGGACCCTTTGATCAGAAATAAGTTCAATATGGACTTCTATACGGCTTATGGAGCATCAGGAGGAGTCTATATAGAAAAATCAAGATTGAGGACTCTTTGGCCAGAAATATATTCCTTGGGTCAATTATGGACTTCTTTATGGCTAACATAACCTCAAAAGGAGTCAACGAGTATGTATAGAAAGTTCAAGAACTCTTAGGCCAGAAATATGTTCTGTAGTTAGAAAAGGGGCCTCTTTATTACTGATTTCACATCAGAATAAGTCTATGAGTTTATATCGCTTAAAACCTTTTGAGGACCCATTGACCAGAAATAAGTTCAATAGGTCAGATTTGGAATTTTAAAGGGCTTATGAAGCATCAGAAGGAGTCTATAAGTAGAAAGTTCAAGATCGAGGACTCTTTGGCCAGTAATATTTTCAGTAGGTCGATTCTGGTATGGAAAGGTCAAGTTCATGGACTCTTGGACCAGAAATATGTTCAATAATGAAATATGGACAATTGTCTGGCTGATGTACTACTACCTGAAAGAGTCTACAATCATTAATAGAGAGTTCAAGATCAATCACGCTTCAGTCAGAAATATGTTCAATAAGTCAAATCTGAAATACTGCATGGCTGAAGAAACATCAGATTCTAGAGTCTATGAGTGTGTTTTGATTGTTCAAGATCGAGGACTCTTTTTTCAGAAAAATGTTCAGTAGATAATTTATGGGCTGCTGTGTGGCTGATGAATCATCATAAGGAGTCTATGAGCATGTATAAAAAGTTCAAAATCGAGAACTGTTTTACCAGAAATATTTTCAGCGGGTCAATTATAGCCTGTCTTGCTACTATAACATCGCAAGAAGTCAATCTGGATATATGGAAGTTAAAGTTTAAGAACTCTTAAGTCAGAAATATGTTCATCTGTTCAAAAAGGGACCTCTGTAGTACCGATTTAACATCAAATTGATCGCAAGTTTATATCGCTTAAAACCTTTTGAGGACCCTTTGACCAGAAATAAGTTCAATAGGTCAGATATGAACTTCTATACGGCTTATGGAGCATCAGGAGGAGTCTATATAGAAAGTTCAAGATTGAGGACTCTTTGGCCAGAAATATATTCCTTGGGTCAATTATGGACTTCTTTATGGGTGACATAACCTTAAAAGGAGTCAACGAGTATGTATAGAAAGTTCAAGTTCAAGATCTCTTTGGCCAATAATATTTTCAGTAGGTCGATTCTGGTATGGAAAGTTCAAGTTCATGGACTCTTGGACCAGAAATATATTCCTTGGGTCAAATATGGACTTCTTTATGGCTGACATAACCTCAAAAGGAGTCAACGAGTATGTATAGAAAGTTCAAGTTCATAGACTCTTATGCCAGAAATATGTTCAGTCGTTCAAAAAGGGGCCTCTGTATTACTGATTTAACATCAGAATAAGTCTATGAGTTTATATCGCTTAAAACCTTTTGAGGACCCATTGACCACAAATAAGTTCAATAGGTCAGATTTGGACTTTTAAAGGGCTTATGAAGCATCAGAAGGAGTCTATAAGTAGAAAGTTCAAGATCGAGGACTCTTTGGCCAGTAATATTTTCAGTAGGATGATTCTGGTATGGAAAGTTCAAGTTCATGGACTCTTGGACCAGAAATATGTTCAACAGTGAAATATGGACAATTGTCTGGCTGATGTACTACTACCTGAAAGAGTCGATAATCATTAATAGAGAGTTCAAGATCAATCACGCTTCAGTCAGAAATATGTTCAATAAGTCAAATCTGAAATACTGCATGGCTGAAGAAACATCAGAATCTAGAGTCTATGAGTGTGTTTTGATTGTTCAAGATCAAGGACTCTTTTGCCAGAAAAATGTTCAGTAGGTAATTTATGGGCTGCTGTGTGGCTGATGAATCATCATAAGGAGTCTATGAGCATGTATAAAAAGTTCAAAATCGAGAACTGTTTTACCAGAAATATTTTCAGCGGGTCAATTATAGCCTGTCTTGCTACTATAACATCACAAGAAGTCGATCTGGATATATGGAAGTTAAAGTTCAAGAACTCTTAAGTCAGAAATATGTTCATCTGTTCAAAAAGGGACCTCTGTAGTACCGATTTAACATCAAATTGATCGCAAGTTTATATCGCTTAAAACCTTTTGAGGACCCTTTGACCAGAAATAAGTTCAATAGGTCAGATATGAACTTCTATACGGCTTATGGAGCATCAGGAGGAGTCTATATAGAAAGTTCAAGATTGAGGACTCTTTGGCCAGAAATATATTCCTTGGGTCAATTATGGACTTCTTTATGGGTGACATAACCTTAAAAGGAGTCAACGAGTATGTATAGAAAGTTCAAGTTCAAGATCTCTTTGGCCAATAATATTTTCAGTAGGTCGATTCTGGTATGGAAAGTTCAAGTTCATGGACTCTTGGACCAGAAATATATTCCTTGGGTCAAATATGGACTTCTTTATGGCTGACATAACCTCAAAAGGAGTCAACGAGTATGTATAGAAAGTTCAAGTTCATAGACTCTTATGCCAGAAATATGTTCAGTCGTTCAAAAAGGGGCCTCTGTATTACTGATTTAACATCAGAATAAGTCTATGAGTTTATATCGCTTAAAACCTTTTGAGGACCCATTGACTACAAATAAGTTCAATAGGTCAGATTTGGACTTTTAAAGGGCTTATGAAGCATCAGAAGGAGTCTATAAGTAGAAAGTTCAAGATCGAGGACTCTTTGGCCAGTAATATTTTCAGTAGGATGATTCTGGTATGGAAAGTTCAAGTTCATGGACTCTTGGACCAGAAATATGTTCAACAGTGAAATATGGACAATTGTCTGGCTGATGTACTACTACCTGAAAGAGTCGATAATCATTAATAGAGAGTTCAAGATCAATCACGCTTCAGTCAGAAATATGTTCAATAAGTCAAATCTGAAATACTGCATGGCTGAAGAAACATCAGAATCTAGAGTCTATGAGTGTGTTTTGATTGTTCAAGATCAAGGACTCTTTTGCCAGAAAAATGTTCAGTAGGTAATTTATGGGCTGCTGTGTGGCTGATGAATCATCATAAGGAGTCTATGAGCATGTATAAAAAGTTCAAAATCGAGAACTGTTTTACCAGAAATATTTTCAGCGGATCAATTATAGCCTGTCTTGCTACTATAACATCACAAGAAGTCGATCTGGATATATGGAAGTTAAAGTTCAAGAACTCTTAAGTCAGAAATATGTTCATCTGTTCAAAAAGGGACCTCTGTAGTACCGATTTAACATCAAATTGATCGCAAGTTTATATCGCTTAAAACCTTTTGAGGACCCTTTGACCAGAAATAAGTTCAATAGGTCAGATATGAACTTCTATACGGCTTATGGAGCATCAGGAGGAGTCTATATAGAAAGTTCAAGATTGAGGACTCTTTGGCCAGAAATATATTCCTTGGGTCAAATATGGACTTCTTTATGGCTGACGTAACCTCAAAAGGAGTCAACGAGTATGTATAGAAAGTTCAAGTTCAAGAACTCTTAGGCCAGAAATATGTTCAGTAGTTTAAAAAGGGGCCTCTGTATTACTGATTTAACATCAGAATAAGTCTATGAGTTTATATCGCTTAAAACCTTTTGAGGACCCATTGACCAGATGTACTACTACCTGAAAAAGTCTATAATCATTAATAGAGAGATCAAGATCAATCACGCTTCTATAAGTTCAATAGGTCAGATTTGGACTTTTAAAGTGCTTATGAAGCATCAGAAGGAGTCTATAAGTAGAAAGTCCAAGATCGAGGACTCTTTGGCAAGTAATATTTTCAGTAGCTCGATTCTGGTATGGAAAGTTCAATATGGACTTCTATACGGCTTATGGAGCATCAGGAGGAGTCTACATAGAAAGTTCAAGATTGAGGACTCTTTGGCCAGAAATATATTCCTTGGGTCAATTATGGACTTCTTTATGGGTGACATAACCTTAAAAGGAGTCAACGAGTATGTATAGAAAGTTCAAGTTCAAGATCTCTTTGGCCAGTAATATTTTCAGTAGGTCGATTCTGGTATGGAAAGTTAAAGTTCATGGACTCTTGGACCAGAAATATGTTCAATAGTGAAATATGGACAATTGTCTGGCTGATGTACTACTACCTGAAAGAGTCTATAATCATTAATAGAGAGTTCAAGATCAATCACGCTTCAGTCAGAAATATGTTCAGTATGTCAAATCTGAAATACTGCATGGCAATGTCAATGAGTATGTATAGAAAGTTCAAAATCGAGGACTGTTTTACTAGAAATATTTTCAGTTATGGACTCCTTTCTGGCTAATATAACATCGCAAGAAGTCAATCTGTATATATTATAGTAAGTTAAAGTTCAAGAACTCTTAGGTCAGAAATATGTTCATCAGTTCAAAAAGGGGCCTCTGTATAACCGATTTAACATCAGAATGAGTCTATAAGTTTATCTCGCTTAAAACCTTTTGAGGACCCTTTGACCAGAAATATGTTCAATAGGTCAGATATGAACTTCTATACGGCTTATGGAGCATCAGGAGGAGTCTATATAGAAAGTTCAAGATTGAGGACTCTTTGGCCAGAAATATATTCCTTGGGTCAATTTTGGACTTCTTTATTGCTGATGTTGTGGCAAAAATTCATCAAACAAACATCACTGCGTAAGGGAGACTCAGAGTCAAATTATAAAATTAAAAGTATTTATTCTTGCAAGAAGGAGCAGTCTAATACACAGCTGTTACCCTGTGCAGAAGAGTGACACACCCCCAGACAGACTGAACCAGCTTTTATCTAAGATTCAAGGTCTTCTTCTTCAGAGCCCTCCTCCCACAGTAGTTTTCCATCCAGTGGTTTTCCATAGACAAGGAAGCCATAACACTAGTTTCGATTCGTCACTAGAGCCAACTCCTAAGCCCTCCTTCACCAAATGGCCTTCTGACATCTAGGTCAGAGGTCCTCGTTCGTCTGTTCTCTGGAGTGTCTCTCCCTTCTGCCTTCCCAGGTACATAAACAGAATCTTCTCACACTAACAAGTGAGAGTCACACATGTGACATTCTTTGAATCATCTATATTTTACTAAAGATCAATGAATATCATAAAATAGCCACTACACTCCTCACTTTTTATCATTATTAATCAAACATAATAATAATAATAACAACAATAATAAATGCAAGTTCAAGTCATTACATCACATCATAAAAGATCACTCTCCTTGAACCTGTGAAGAAAAAGTTTAGAATGAAGAAGCATAAGGCTGTTTTTTTGTTGGGGAAGGCCCATTAATTATTTAGCAAGCAAGTAAACAATTTACTAATGCCGGGCTCACTACCGCAGTCACACTAGTAAGGAAAAAGATTATAGCACAGTAGGAAAACAAACAGATAATAAATAAAAAAAAAAATAAAAAAAATAAAATAAAAAAAAAATAGAAAAATCCCTCAGTTTCAAACCCTGTCCTTGTACGCCATCTCGTAACACGGATGACTGCTACTTTTAACCCTCTTTACATATCAATCGTTCTCAGAAAGAAAAAGAAAACATCAACACATTTAACTGTAATCTCTACTTGAATCATCTGCATAATTTTGTTCACCATCATCATCATCCAGATAGACTGTCATTTTCAATTGAACAGACATTCCAGTTTTCTCACATTCACCCATGAATAACAAAATTATCAGAATAACACATACAATCATAACTCCTGCACATTCAACATTTTCCCCATATCCATTTCCCTAACCATATTTTGTTCTTTTACTTTTAATTCAATCAGGCAGTGGTTCTACTTAATAAGCTTCAATAATAATCCCCATAATTTACATGAATTAATAGATCTTCTCTTCCTCAAAACATTTGCCTTAAATATTTTCTAATGAATCAGTAACCAATCAAATCATTTGTCATATACCAATATCAATACTAAGCTCTATTTCAATTTACTCAAATAAAGTCCTCAAAATCATCCCAAAACCACATTCTTAATTCATTAGTTGGTCCACATCCTCCTCCAGGCGTGTTGATCATCTCGTTTGCCTCATGGACTAATGGGATCACCACCACACCCCCAATGGAATGAACCATTTCCTGCTTACTGTCACCTGTGAATGGAGACTTTAAGTATTTTGTTAGTGAACGCTTGTCTTTCCCTCGTCCCTTTTGGTGTGACCTGTGGAATTTTCACCATCTGTTTACAAAATGAAACATATTATCATTAGACATTTCTTGCTTATTAGAGTCAGAGTCCTTTTCCCCTGAAAAACACATATCGTTCACAAGTCAATATTCATACATTTGGAAGCAGAATCAGTTCAGCTCGATGCAATCCATCCTGACATTCTGCAACAGGAAAATTTTAAAGTTATGCTCTGCCATTATTTCATTGGGCACATTTTGCCCTGTCTCCCAATCCTGCATGCTCTCTGTAAAGCAAAACAAATTTTGAGGTTATCATCAGATAGTAAAGTACGTATTTTCTTTTGTCTACTATTCTGCCACGGCCTTCGATGCCCTTGGAAACGTCCTGTTGACAACAATCCAGACAGCAGTTTTGTTAGGCAGAAGACTGGCTTCTTTCAGGGCTTTTACCCAATTACCCATAGTGTTCTCCCAACATTTATTCCATAAAGAATATAAAACATAAAGCATCCCCCTTTTGATGGTCGACACAACTCGATCATCAATTTAACATAACATTTAACATAGTGTCTTCAGACAAATTTCCTCCAGACATCTTTCTCTGTCTCTGAAACAAAAATATTACATTCTTCACTTAAAGCCACAATTTCATTTTCTTATCGAAGTATTTGAAGGGCAACGGCCCTCATTCTCACTGCGTATCCTGCTTTTCAGGCCTGTTGTTTTGTCTCGCAACCATTTTTAAAAGTCGTCAGTAGTTTCATCTCGTCAGGTCGTGCTGTACAGACTTGGTCAATGTCAGTCAAAAAAAACATTCTCCTCCTGTTTACGATAATCATAAATCAAATGGCTCTCTGCATAATTTGATATTGACTTAGCCAATGTGTCACATCTTTGTTGTTGCTGTCAAATCTATAACATCTTCTTTTATTTCAACCCACGATCTACAACTCCACAATTCCAATTTATATAAATACCTAAACTTATCCAAAAGTAATTCAAATCCACATCATAAATGACAAAAGTAATTACTACCAGACGGAGCGTGATGACCAATCAACTCAAATAAAGTCCCATGTTCTCTATCATCTTCTCATCAGATTCACTCAGCATTTGCCTTCTTTAAAATTTGTCACTTGCCTTAACTCATCTGTAATGAAAAAAAAAACACTCTCCAGAGGTTAAAGACACAATATACTCACTATTCAGGCGGAATAGCTGCCCTAAACTTAACACCTACAAGACATAAAGTGCTGTCACCATCACACACACTCATGCTAGACACTGTATACAGCATGTTAACTGCTCATTTACAATGTTCGCTCTTTTTTTTTATTAACTCTAAAAGTATAATATTTAAGGTTTAAATAAGATTTAAACTTCACATTTTTCTGTAGCTTTTATATAATTTTACATGGCCTCTTCAAACCGTTTCAAATGTTCATTATTTTGTCTTTAGAAAAGTCAGCTGGGTTGTTTTGGTTCATTATCATTATTTTGTTTAAGCTTGCCTTACCAGGCCTGATAACAGAAAGACAGACAGAGTACCAAATCCCTTCCTCCACTCAGCCGTCTCTCTTACACAAATAATCTTTTCAAACAGCCTCCTAAGACTGAAACTTAATTAATCATAGTCTAGAACCCTTAATAGTTCACAAATGTTAATATACAAATGTTTAACTCAAATTAGAACCATTACAATAATCTAAAATACATTATGCTATGAGCATTCCTAAGATTGTCTTTAATTTGAATACTTGTATAAATTCTCAATTCCTAACCTTTGTTATCCAAACTCTACTAAAAACTGTCTTAATCTTTAGCCACCCACCATGTCTCATGATTTTCAGGAGTTAAAACCATCTTATAGACATATTAGTTCAAAATCAACACTTCTATAATTTTCCTTGCCCATAAGGCAACATCATGTTCCTGATATAAATTAATATGTTATGTCACTGTCTCCCCAACAAATAACGACAATCAGATGGTCTCAGCTGGCTCCTGAAAGCACATTTCCCATCAGCTCTTTATCTATAATTTCCATCAGACTTGTCACAGTTGAAAACAAGCCATACAGTGAATTGCGAGGGGGGGTTTTCTCTGGTGAGTGGTATAGAGGAACTTACATTCTCTCGGTCAAACAATGCTCTGCTGACCCCACAATGCTCTGCTGACCCCAGTGGCCTCTGGTAATCAGCGCTCAACTCTCATACCTTCTCACATATAACACCTCCATCCGGAGATGCAGTGTCCGGGACCCCCTGCGTTAGAATGTCTCCTGGCCAGGAAAATCATCCCGTCTTTGAGTAGCCACGTACCCACTAGTGACCCGCTCGCATCACACAATCAGTTTCTTCAACAGAACTCAGCTGTTTTTTTTTCTCTGGAGCTTAGGAAAGACACATTCAAGAGTCACCTCACCTCCATCTGGACTGCCTAATATTGTTAAGGGAGACAGGTTAACAACAACAGTATTTAATCACTCAAATCTGTTAGACATGTCCGAATCAACAAAATCTCAGTGAACAAAATTCACATCGTCTATTCAGTGTACATCTATAGCATGGTCATAGGTCCTGTGTCATGGTGAAGGCTAAGATCAGACAAATACGTTACTGGTCCTAAAATAACAAAGTACAAAAATGTCACTTCTGTCATTCAGGTCTACATTATTATTTTAAAGACTTCTTTAAAGTCATTCAGTTTTACAAATCTAAAATATTTAAGTACAAATTGCCCTCTGAATGGCAATGATTTCCTTTAACATGATTTCTTTTAACATCTGTGTCTATAATTTTCAACTGAAACACTGTGCTTTACTAAATAGCTTATTGTCATGACAGGCTAAGATAACAGCCTTCTGACATTGAATGAGACAGAGACTCTGAGGCCTTCAGGACTTGGTACACTTTTTTTGTCATACTAAACATTCTCTACTTTATCTTTTAATTCTGGCAGCTTAAGGCATCTTTGCCAGAAATTACATACGCTTTTCAATTTTAGAATAATTTTATAGTTGTCTTTTGCCCATACATCAGGGAATTTAGACATTACAAATTTCCACTCATATTGAGTCAGTTTCAGCCAAGTCCCAATCTTATCTTTTGAAACCAAAACATCTTCTAGCTGCTTCATGGTCAACACTACCAAGCTGTTTGTTTAATCAGATCCCTTTCTACATTTTTACATTTAGCAACAAATAGTTATTCTATTTCTCAATAACGTTTCATTAAAACATCTACATTTTAGTTGTCAGGTTTTCAATTACAACTTTATCTGACAATATTTTCCATATTTTCTCTTCTAGGGGTTTACCAATCTACAATTAGGATCTTCCAAAACCTTTTTTTTTTTTAAGCGTTTCATTATAAGACAATCATATTTTTAGTTACCTTTACTTTTACAAATATTTTGCTTATCTGCAATTTACATCTACTGGTACTTTAGTTCTTTCCTTTTAAAAGGATTTCCTTACAACTTAAATCTTTCAACTTTCTTTTCTCTTTCAATCTACTTACGACTTCCATCTATCAACTTTCTTTTTTCTTTCATTCTACTTATGACTTCCATCTATCAACTTTCTTTTTTCTTTCATTTACTTAGCACTGCATTCACATTATCAGTTCTTTCTCAGACGAAAACTTTAATATCGTCTTCAAATCCTGTTCTACTTTCAAACCCACATTAATACACGTCACTTTCACATTCCATCAACTTCCTTTTCCACCTTTCTTAGTGGTCATTTTCAGTTACTGCTAAATGCAGCGGACCACAATTAAAACATTCTCTGTCCCCTTGCCTACTGCACACTTGATCTCTCTGTGAGCTTTCTAGCAGCTTCAGCTTACTGACACCCTTGAAGCAGTGTGTCCCAATCAGAATGTAAACAGAGCTGATAAGCAGTTCTCTGTTCCTCTTACAGTCCACCAGTGTCGGATCACACTAGCCAAATCATAATCTTCATCATTATTATTGGCAGAACATTAATTTTCATAAACTGCACGGAAATCCATAAATTGTTTTAACAAAGTTTTCACAAAGTTTCTGTTTAACCGGGCTGAATAAGCACGCGCTGTTGCTGTACTCCCAGCATAGCTGGAGTCTTTAGGTTCAAAAGATAATGGTTGTCAAACCAAAAATAAACATAATTTCACTCTTTATTTTACCATTAAAATATAGAATTGTTCCCCATTTTGCTAAATGAAACATTAATTATCTTTATTTCATGTTAATCCCTGTTAATCATACTCAATACCTTATTATTTTAATCTGAACCTCACTTTTCATACCATTTCTTAATCTGACTTAACAGCCGTTCATATATAGTTCCATAAATTTGATCAGAAATGTTATTTTCATAACATACATTTTCTACAGTTGTTTTCTTCTCAAAATGGTTAGTCTGCAGATTCAACAAGTATTATCATTACTGTCTCTGTCCCACTTATCCTACTTACTGTTTTTACAGAAACCAAAATATCATATTACTCAAATCTCAATCCTTCACAAAGACAGCCTTATTGCTGCTTGCTACTTCAACTTTTGTTACAAACAAAATCTTCTGACATCTAATGTCATGCATCCATCTAATGGATGAAAAATAAAAACCCTTTTATCAGTTATATTCAATCTTACTATATGGAAATACATTCTACATCGATTCCGTTCTCTTTTATCTGCTTTAAGCCAACACCTCATTGTTTTTTTTCACTTTTACACACGTTGAACGCAGACACAACAACCTTTGTTTCTCACTGCCCTGTTCAACTGATTCCCGCACCATCTTGAATCTTGTGGTGCTCAATATCATACATTTCTGCCCTTAATTTTATCTCATTTGACAAAACACCGGTATACCAAAATTTCGCAAGCTTGCTTTTGATACTTCCCCATATTGGCCGCTTATCTGTTCTCTGTGGATTTCTCTTTTACGCGCGTTCTCTTTATTTGTCAGGCGTCCCTGCCAAATCCGACCTTTCTTTTAACCCAGCCGGACGGGTTACACTATTAGTGTCCTCCTAATTACGGTTTACCAAAAAAATCTGTTACGATTGTCTTGGTTCCCCCTAATTAGCTTCAGCACCCAAAAATAATTTGCTCCGTGGTGGAACAATTAATTTCAGGTACCTATCTGTATGAAATGTCTTGGTCTGTCACAGTTCTCAATTAATTCCAGATTATTTATCTGCTTGAAATATCTTGTTCTGTCACAGACCTCAATTAATTTCAGATTATTTTCCTCGTATCTGTTTGAAATATCTTGATCTGTACGTAGATCTCAATTAATTTCAGATTACGTACCACAGAAAACAGTTCTCAGCCAATATGGTTCAATTTCACTCTTCCCCCAATTAAACTTAATTGAATTATACCTTACCCAGAGATATGTTGTTCGGAGCCACCTGAGTTCTTTTGATTCCAGTGTCCGATCCTCCTGGCTCTGAAATCGGTCGGCCCCATCTCTCTCAAGTTTACGAGGTAGAGCTGGAACTTACTCAGTCCAGGTGGCCAAACACCGTCCGATCTCAGGTCCAGGAGGCATCGTCCAAGGAATCCCACTTCTGACACCAAATTGTTGTGGCAAAAATTCATCAAACAAACATCACTGCGTAAGGGAGACTCAGAGTCAAATTATAAAATTAAAGTATTTATTCTTGCAAGAAGGAGCAGTCTAATACACAGCTGTTACCCTGTGCAGAAGAGTGACACACCCCCAGACAGACTGAACCAGCTTTTATCTAAGATTCAAGGTCTTCTTCTTCAGAGCCCTCCTCCCACAGTAGTTTTCCATCCAGTGGTTTTCCATAGACAAGGAAGCCATAACACTAGTTTCGATTCGTCACTAGAGCCAACTCCTAAGCCCTCCTTCACCAAATGGCCTTCTGACATCTAGGTCAGAGGTCCTCGTTCGTCTGTTCTCTGGAGTGTCTCTCCCTTCTGCCTTCCCAGGTACATAAACAGAATCTTCTCACACTAACAAGTGAGAGTCACACATGTGACATTCTTTGAATCATCTATATTTTACTAAAGATCAATGAATATCATAAAATAGCCACTACACTGACATAACCTTAAAAGGAGTCAACGAGTATGTATAGAAAGTTCAAGTTCAAGATCTCTTTGGCCAGTAATATTTTCAGTAGGTCGATTCTGGTATGGAAAGTTCAAGTTCATGGACTCTTGGACCAGAAATATGTTCAATAGTGAAATATGGACAATTGTCTGGCTGATGTACTACTACCTGAAAGAGTCTATAATCATTAATAGAGAGTTCAAGATCAATCACGCTTCAGTCAGAAATTTGTTCAGTATGTCAAATCTGAAATACTGCATGGCAATGTCAATAAGTATGTATAGAAAGTTCAAAATCAAGGACTGTTTTACCAGAAATATTTTCAGTTATGGACTCCTGTCTGGCTAATATAACATCGCAAGAAGTCAATCTGAATATATATTAGAGTAAGTTAAAGTTCATAAACTCTTAGGCCAGAAATATGTTCAGTAGTTCAAAAAGGGGCCTCTGTATTATTGATTTAACATCAGAATAAGTCTATGAGTTTATATCGCTTAAAACCTTTTGAGGACCCATTGACCAGAAATAAGTTCAATAGGTCAGATTTTGACTTTTAAAGGGCTTATGAAGCATCAGAAGGAGTCTATAAGTAGAAAGTTCAAGATCAAGGACTCTTTGGCCAGTAATATTTTCAGAAGGTCGATTCTGGTATGGAAAGTACAAGTTCATGGACTCTTGGACCAGAAATATGTTCAATAGTGAAATATGGACAATTGTCTGGCTAATGTACTACTACCTGAAAAAGTCTATAATCATTAATAGAGAGTTCAAGATCAATCACGCTTCAGCCAGAAATATGTTCAATAAGTCAAATCTGAAATACTGCATGGCTGAAGAAACATCAGATTCTTAGATTCTATGAGTGTGTTTTGATTGTTCAAGATCGAGGACTCTTTTGCCAGAAAAATTTTCAGTAGGTAATTTATGGGCTGCTGTGTGGCTGATGAATCATCATAAGGAGTCTATGAGCATGTATAAAAAGTTCAAAATCGAGGACTGTTTTACCAGAAATATTTTCAGCGGGTCAATTATCGCCTGTCTGGCTACTATAACATCGCAAGAAGTCAATCTGTATATATGGAAGTTAAAGTTCAAGAACT
This sequence comes from Phoxinus phoxinus, assembly GCF_949152265.1. Lineage (NCBI taxonomy): Eukaryota > Metazoa > Chordata > Actinopteri > Cypriniformes > Leuciscidae > Phoxinus > Phoxinus phoxinus. The sequence goes on along the minus strand of NC_136898.1, from coordinate 26,919,717 downwards.
CTTAAGTCAGAAATATGTTCATCTGTTCAAAAAGGGACCTCTGTAGTACCAATTTAACATCAGAATGATCGCAAGTTTATATCGCTTAAAACCTTTTGAGGACCCTTTGACCAGAAATAAGTTCAATATGGACTTCTATACGGCTTATGGAGCATCAGGAGGAGTCTATATAGAAAGTTCAAGATTTAGGACTCTTTGGCCAGAAATATATTCCTTGGGTCAAATATGGACTTCTTTATGGCTGACGTAACCTCAAAAGGAGTCAACGAGTATGTATAGAAAGTTCAAGTTCAAGAACTCATAGGCCAGAAATATGTTCAGTAGTTTAAAAAGGGGCCTCTGTATTACTGATTTAACATCAGAATAAGTCTATGAGTTTATATCGCTTAAAACCTTTTGAGGACCCATTGACCAGATGTACTACTACCTGAAAAAGTCTATAATCATTAATAGAGAGTTCAAGATCAATCACGCTTCTATAAGTTCAATAGGTCAGATTTGGACTTTTAAAGGGCTTATGAAGCATCAGAAGGAGTCTATAAGTAGAAAGTTCAAGATCGAGGACTCTTTGGCCAGTAATATTTTCAGTAGGTCGATTCTGGTATGGAAAGTTCAAGTTCATGGACTCTTGGACCAGAAATATGTTCAATAGTGAAATATGGACAATTGTCTGGCTGATGTACTACTACCTGAAAAAGTCTATAATCATTAATAGAGAGTTCAAGATCAATCACGCTTCAGTCAGAAATATGTTCAATATGTCAAATCTGAAATACTGCATTGCACTGTCAATGAGTATGTATAGAAAGTTCAAGTTCATAGACTCTTAGGCCAGAAATTCAAGGTGTCTTGAAATATGTTCAAAATATAACATTTGAACTACTGTATGGCTGAAGATACAGTCAATGAGCATGTACAGAAAGTTCAAGATCATGGTCTCTTTGACCAGAATATGTTCAGTTGGTCAAATATGGACTTTTGTATGGCTAATGTATTATCAAGAGGAGTCCATATGCATTGAAAGTTAATGTTCAAAGACTCTTTGGACAAAAATATGTTGAGTAGTTCAGATATGGACTATGGACTTCTAAATGGCTTATGAAGCATCAGAAGGAGTCAGAACTCTTTTTCCAGTAATTAGTAGGTCAAAAATTTGTCAACTTTCTGCCTGATTTAATATTGAGAGAAGTCAGTTAGTAAGTTAATATTCAAGGTTTGTGGCCAGAAATATGTTCAGTTGGTAAAACATTTATGGCTGATATAACATCCGAACGAGTCAACAAGAATATTTAGAAAGTTCAAGTTCGAATACTCTTTGGCCAGAAATATGTTGAGTAGGTAAAAAATGGACCTCTGTATGCTTGATTTAACATCAGAAGTAGTCTGTGAGTGTATATATTTTAAAACCTTTTGAGGACCCATTGACCAGAAATATGTCAGATAAGGAATTCGAAATGGCTTATGAACCATCAGAAGGAGTCTATGAGTGTGTTTAGAAAGTTCAAGATCGAGAAATCTTTTTCCAGTAATATGTTCAGTAGTTGAAATATGGACTTCTCTGTGGCTGATTTAACATCAGAAGGAGTCTAAAAGTTTATAATAGTAAAAACATTTTGAGGACTGTTTGGCCAAAATAGTGTTCAATAGGTCAAATATGGACTGTATTTGAGTATATTTGAGTAAGTTAATATTCATGGTCTCTTGGCAGAAACATTGAGTCAATGTTTTCAACTCAATTTTTTCTGCCAGTAGGTCAAAAATTGAGTTTTGTATGGGTAATGTAACATCAGTAGGATTCTATAGCCTATGTCCTTCTGAGGTTTAAAACCAGGGTCCTCTGTCCAAAGAACTCTTTGGACAGAAATATGTTCAGTAGGTCAAAGAGGGACCTCTGTATACCTGCTATGACACATATAACTATACAACAACAACTAACTTATTCATTTTTGCATTGACGGGAAATTGCATTAGCTTCTGCGTTACAAATAACATACCTCATGTGCAAGGAAAAGATAACACGATCTAATAATGATGCGTTCAATAATAATGTATTGTTATATCTAACTATATAATTTAGATCTTTTATGCAATGGAATGTTACTCCAAAAATGGTATCTCTTCAATGCACAATCGGAACGAGTTAGTTACTGTATGTATGCAATGCACTCATAGCTTATATGTTAATCTCTTTAATGGACATGGGAATGTTTTTTGTCAATGCACAAAGTTAGATTGTTTGTGCAATGCAATTCAACAACATATGTTGTCTCTTTAATGCACATGGGAATGAGTTAGTTCTGGTATGCAATGAAACAAGTGGATTGTATTTTATTTTTCAATGCACAAAGTTAGATCGTTTGTGCAATGCAACAACAGATGTTAATTTCTTTAATTCAAGTGCATAGCTTATATTTTTCAATGCACAATTTTAGATCGTTTATTCCAACGCAAAGACACATATGTCATCTCCTTAAAGCACATGGGAATGAGTTAGTTCTGGTATGCAATGAAACAAGTGCATAGCTTATATGTTATTTTTCAATGCGCAAAGTTAGATCGTTTGTGCAATTGCAATGCAACAAACATATGTTATCCTTTAATGCACATGTGAATGAGTTAGTTCTGGTATGCAATGCAACAAATGGATAGCTTGTATGTAATTTTTTAATGCACAAAGTTAGATCGTTTGTGCAATGCAATGCAACAACACATGTTATCTATTTAATGAACATGGGAATGAGTTAGTTCTGGTATGCAATGCAATGCAACAAGTTTATAGCGTATAAGTAATTTTTCAAGGCACAACGTTAGATCGTCTGTGAAATGCAATGCAACAGCGTACAGTTTATCTCCTCAGAGCACAACGCAATGAGTATGTTATCTCTTTAATGCACATGGGAATGAGTTAGTTTGGTATGCATGGCAATGCAACAAGTGCAAAGCTTATACGTCAGCCATACAGATGTCCATATTTGACCCAAGGAAAATCTTTCTTGCCAAAGAGTCCTCGATAGACTCCTTTTAATGTTAAATCAGCCATGCAGAAGTCCATATTTGACCTACTGGACATATTGCTGGAAAAAGCCTCCTCAATCTTGAACCTTCTCTACATACTCATAGACTACTACTACTTATTTCTGGTCAAAGTTTCTACAAAAGTTCTTAAACTAAATAAACGAATAGACTCTTTCTGATGTTAAATCAGCTTTACAGAGCTTCCTTTATGAACTGCTGAAAATTTTGTTGACCAAAGTGTCTTTGAACTTTCTCCACAATATAACTTTCTATACATGTTGACTCCTTTTGATGTTCAATCTTGAACATTAGCCATACAATAGTCCATATTTGACCTACTGAACATATTTCTGACCAGAGACCTTGAACATTAACTTACTATAAATACTTCTCGTACTATAAAGACTTCTCGTGATGTTTTACCAGCCAGACAGTAGTCCATATTTGATCGATTGAACATATGTTTGGTTAAAGACTCCTCAAAATGTTTTTTACTATTGTAAATGTATCAACCCCTTCTGATGTTAAAATAGCCATACAGAAGTCCATATTTGACATTCTGAATTTTTTTCTGGCCAAAGGTACTCGATCTTGGACTATCTATACATACTCATAGACTCCTTCTGATGCTTCATAAGCCATTTAGATGTCAATATCTGAACTATTGAACTTATTTCTGCTCAAAGGGTTCTCAAAAGTTTATAAACTATATAAAGTTATAGACTCATTCTGATGATAAATCATCAGGTCCCCTTTTTGACCTAATGAACATCTGGCCAAAGAGTTCTTGAACATTATCTTGTTATACATACAGATTGACTTCTTGTTATGTTATATTAACCAGCCAGTAGTCCATATTTGACCCAAGGAAAATATTTCTGGTAAAACAGTCCTCGATCTTGGACTTTCTATACATATTCATAGACTCCTTCTGATGCTTCATAAGCCATATAGATGTCAATATCTGACCTATCGAATTTATTTCTGGTCAAAGGGTCCTCAAGAGGTTTTAAACTAAATAAACTTATAGACTCCTTCTGATGATAAATCAGCTATACAGTGGTCCCTTTTTGACATAATGAACATATTTCTGGCCAAAGAGTTCTTGAACATTATCTTACTATACATACAGATTGACTTTTTGCGATGTTATATTAACCATCCAGTAGTCCATTTTTGCATTCATACATTCTTGCAGACTCCTTTTGATGTTACATCTGCCATACAAAAGTAATTTTTTGACCAACTTAACATATTTCTTGCCAGAGTCCTTGAACATTATCTCACTATACATACAGACTGACTTCTCGTAATGTTATATCAGGCAGAGAGTAATCCAAATTTGACCGATTGAAACATTTTTAGTCCAAAGAATTTTCTTTACTATTATAAACTTATCAACTCCTTCTAATGTTAAATTTTTAACATTAACTTTCTATACTTATAGACTCCTTTTGACCTGCTGAACACATTTCTGGCCAAAGATTAACTTACCATAAATTCAGATCAGCCAGACGCCAGTCAAAATTTTAACTACTAAAAATATTTCTGGCCAGGGAGTACTCAAAACTTTAACTTTCTACACATACTTGTTGACTCCTGATGTAAAGCCATACTGAAGTTCATATTTGACCCAACGAATATTTTTCTGGCCAATGAATCCTTGATCTCAAACTTTCTATACAAGACCCCTTTTGATGCTTTATAAGCCATATAGATGTTCTTATTGAAGTCCATATCTGACTGATTAAACATATTTCTGGTCAAAGGGTCCTCAAATGCTTTTAAATTATATACGCTTTGAGACTCCTTCTGATGATAAATCAGGCAGACAGAATTCCATATTTGACCTACTGCAGATTTGACCTAATTTGATATTACTGAGATTTTTATTGTGTTTACAGGGGCAATGCACATTAATAAACATAAATGTAAATGTGCCAGAATTAGCCTAAAAGGCTATTTTACATCTGTAGACCCTTGACAGAATGTTAAGAAAAAGTCACCCTAAAAACAGAGACAAAACATCACACATATACACATCATATGACCATATATACATATACACATAAATACACACATATATACGCATATACATATATCAGCCTGAAAAATTTAATATTTGGCCTACTTAACATTTTTCTGGCCAAAGAATACTCGAAACTTGAAATTTCTATACATACTCATTGACTTCTTCTTATGTTATATCAGCCATACAGAAGTCCACTGTTGGCCCAAAGAACATATTTCTGGCCAGAGTTCTCAATTTGAACTTTCTCAATCTGAACTTTCATAGACTCTTTCTGATTCGTCATAAGCCATATAGGTGTCCATATCTGGCGAATTGAAAATGTTTTTGGCAAAAAGGGTCCTCACAAGTTAGCTAACTGAATACTGATAGACTTATTCTGATGATAAATCACTTAAATCACTATGTGACCCTCTGAATGTATTTTTAGCCAAAGAACCATAGAACATTAACTTCATATACATATTGATTCAAGAGTCAAAATTTGACCTCTGTATGGCTGATTTATTATCAGAAGGAGTCTATGATTTTACATAGTTTAAAAACGTTTAAGGAACCTTTGACCAGAAATAATAATAGGCCATTTATGGACATATATATGGCTTATGAAAAATCAGAAGGAGACTATGAGTATGTATAGAAAGTTCAAGATTGAGGACACTTTGGCCAGAAAAATGTTCCTTGGGTCAATTATGGACTTCTGTATAGCTGACCTAACATCAGATGGAGTCACAGAGTATGTATAAAAAAGGTCAAGTTTCGAGTACTCTTTGGCAAGAAACATTTTCAGTAGGTCAAATATGAATATGTAGTAAGTTAATGTTCAAAAAATCTTAGGCCAGAAATATGTTCAGTAGTTCAAAAAGGGGCCTCTGTCTGGCTGATTTAACATCAGAAGGAGTCTATGAGTTTAAATAGTTTAAAACCATTTGAGGACCCATTGACCAGAAATGACTCTTTGGCCAGTAATATTGTCAGTAGGTCGATTCTGGTATGGAAAGGACAAGTTCATGGACTCTTGGACCAGAAATATGTTCAATAGTGAAATATGGACAATTGTCTGGCTGATGTACTACTAACTGAAAGAGTCTATAATCATTAATAGAGAGTTCGAGATCAATCACGCTTCAGTCAGAAATATGTTCAATATGTCAAATCTGAAATACTGCATAGCAATGTCAATGAGTATGTATAGAAAGTTCAAAATCGAGGACTGTTTTACCAGAAATATTTTCAGTTATGGACTCCTGTCTGGCTAATATAACATCGCAAGAAGTCAATCTGTATATATTATAGTAAGTTAAAGTTCAAGAACTCTTAGGTCTGAAATATGTTCATCAGTTCAAAAAGGGGCCTCTGTATAACCGATTTAACCTCAGAATGAGTCTATAAGTTTATCTCGCTTAAAACCTTTTGAGGAACCTTTGACCAGAAATAAATTCAATAGGTCAGATATGGACTTCTATATGCCTTATGGAGCATCAGGAGGAGTCTATATATAAAGTTCAAGATTGAGGACTCTTTGGCCAGAAATATATTCCTTGGGTCAAATATGGACTTCTTTATGGCTGACATAACCTCAAAAGGAGTCAACGAGTATGTATAGAAAGTTCAAGTTCATAAACTCTTAGGCCAGAAATATGTTCAGTAGTTCAAAAAGGGGCCTCTGTATTACTGATTTAACATCAGAATAAGTCTATGAGTTTATATCGCTTAAAACCTTTTAAGGACCCATTGACCAGAAATAAGTTCAATAGGTCAGATTTGGACTTTTAAAGGGCTTATGAAGCATCAGAAGGAGTCTATAAGTAGAAAGTTCAAGATCAAGGACTCTTTGGCCAGTAATATTTTCAGAAGGTCGATTCTGGTATGGAAAGTTCAAGTTCATGGACTCTTGGACCAGAAATATGTTCAATAGTGAAATATGGACAATTGTCTGGCTGATGTACTACTACCTGAAAAAGTCTATAATCATTAATAGAGAGTTCAAGATCAATCACGCTTCAGTCAGAAATATGTTCAATATGTCAAATCTGAAATACTGCATAGCAATGTCAATGAGTATGTATAGAAAGTTCAAAATCGAGGACTGTTTTACCAGAAATATTTTCAGTTATGGACTCCTGTCTGGCTAATATAACATCGCAAGAAGTCAATCTGTATATATTATAGTAAGTTAAAGTTCAAGAACTCTTAGGTCTGAAATATGTTCATCAGTTCAAAAAGGGGCCTCTGTATAACCGATTTAACCTCAGAATGAGTCTATAAGTTTATCTCGCTTAAAACCTTTTGAGGAACCTTTGACCAGAAATAAATTCAATAGGTCAAATATGGACTTCTATATGCCTTATGGAGCATCAGGAGGAGTCTATATATAAAGTTCAAGATTGAGGACTCTTTGGCCAGAAATATATTCCTTGGGTCAAATATGGACTTCTTTATGGCTGACATAACCTTAAAAGGAGTCAACGAGTATGTATAGAAAGTTCAAGTTCAAGATCTCTTGGCCAATAATATTTTCAGTAGGTCGATTCTGGTATGGAAAGTTCAAGTTCATGGACTCTTGGACCAGAAATATATTCCTTGGGTCAAATATGGACTTCTTTGTTAACCTCAAAAGGAGTCAACGAGTATGTATAGAAAGTTCAAGTTCATAGACTCTTATGCCAGAAATATGTTCATTAGTTCAAAAAGGGGCCTCTGTATTACTGATTTAACATCAGAATAAGTCTATGAGTTTATATCGCTTAAAACCTTTTGAGGACCCATTGACCACAAATAAGTTCAATAGGTCAGATATGGACTTTTAAAGGGCTTATGAAGCATCAGAAGGAGTCTATAAGTAGAAAGTTCAAGATCGAGGACTCTTTGGCCTAAATATTTTCAGTAGGTCGATTCTGGTATGGAAAGTTCAAGTACATGGACTCTTGGACCAGAAATATGTTCAATAGTGAAATATGGACAATTGTCTGGCTGATGTACTACTACCTGAAAGAGTCTATAATCATTAATAGAGAGTTCAAGATCAATCACGCTTCAGTCAGAAATATGTTCAATAAGTGAAATCTGAAATACTGCATGGCTGAAGAAACATCAGATTCTAGAGTCTATGAGTGTGTTTTGATTGTTCAAGATCGAGGACTCTTTTGCTAGAAAAATGTTCAGTAGATAATTTATGGGCTGCTGTGTGGCTGATGAATCATCATAAGGAGTCTATGAGCATGTATAAAAAGTTCAAAATCGAGGACTGTTTTACCAGAATTTTTTTCAGCGGGTAAATTATAGCCTGCCTGGCTACTATAACATCGCAAGAAGTCAATCTGTATATATGGAAGTTAAAGTTCAAGTACTCTTAAGTCAGAAATATGTTCATCTGTTCAAAAAGGGACCTCTGTATTACCGATTTAACATCAGAATGATCGCAAGCTTATATCGCTTAAAACCTTTTGAGGACGCTTTGATCAGATGTACTACTACCTGAAAAAGTCTATAATCATTAATAGAGAGTTCAAGATCAATCACGCTTCTATAAGTTCAATAGGTCAGATTTGGACTTTTAAAGTGCTTATGAAGCATCAGAAGGAGTCTATAAGTAGAAAGTTCAAGATCGAGGACTCTTTGACCAGTAATATTTTCAGTAGGTCGATTCTGGTATGGAAAGTTCAAGTTCATGGACTCTTGGACCAGAAATATGTTCAATAGTTAAATATGGACAATTGTCTGGCTGATGTACTACTACCTGAAAGAGTCGATAATCATTAATCAGTTTAAGATCAATCACGCTTCAGTCAGAAATATGTACAATAAGTCAAATCTGAAATACTGCATGGCTGAAGAAACATCAGAATCTAGAGTCTATGAGTGTGTTTTGATTGTTCAAGATCGAGGACTCTTTTGCCAGAAAAATGTTCAGTAGGTAATTTATGGGCTGCTGTGTGGCTGATGAATCATCATAAGGAGTCTATGAGCATGTATAAAAAGTTCAAAATCGAGAACTGTTTTACCAGAAATATTTTCAGCGGGTCAATTATAGCCTGTCTTGCTACTATAACATCGCAAGAAGTCAATCTGGATATATGGAAGTTAAAGTTCAAGAACTCTTAAGTCAGAAATATGTTCATCTGTTCAAAAAGGGACCTCTGTATTACCGATTTAACATCAGAATGATCGCAAGCTTATATCGCTTAAAACCTTTTGAGGACCCTTTGATCAGAAATAAGTTTAATATGGACTTCTATACGGCTTATGGAGCATCAGGAGGAGTCTATATAGAAAAATCAAGATTGAGGACTCTTTGGCCAGAAATATATTCCTTGGGTCAATTATGGACTTCTTTATGGCTAACATAACCTCAAAAGGAGTCAACGAGTATGTATAGAAAGTTCAAGAACTCTTAGGCCAGAAATATGTTCTGTAGTTAGAAAAGGGGCCTCTTTATTACTGATTTCACATCAGAATAAGTCTATGAGTTTATATCGCTTAAAACCTTTTGAGGACCCATTGACCAGAAATAAGTTCAATAGGTCAGATTTGGAATTTTAAAGGGCTTATGAAGCATCAGAAGGAGTCTATAAGTAGAAAGTTCAAGATCGAGGACTCTTTGGCCAGTAATATTTTCAGTAGGTCGATTCTGGTATGGAAAGGTCAAGTTCATGGACTCTTGGACCAGAAATATGTTCAATAATGAAATATGGACAATTGTCTGGCTGATGTACTACTACCTGAAAGAGTCTACAATCATTAATAGAGAGTTCAAGATCAATCACGCTTCAGTCAGAAATATGTTCAATAAGTCAAATCTGAAATACTGCATGGCTGAAGAAACATCAGATTCTAGAGTCTATGAGTGTGTTTTGATTGTTCAAGATCGAGGACTCTTTTTTCAGAAAAATGTTCAGTAGATAATTTATGGGCTGCTGTGTGGCTGATGAATCATCATAAGGAGTCTATGAGCATGTATAAAAAGTTCAAAATCGAGAACTGTTTTACCAGAAATATTTTCAGCGGGTCAATTATAGCCTGTCTTGCTACTATAACATCGCAAGAAGTCAATCTGGATATATGGAAGTTAAAGTTCAAGAACTCTTAAGTCAGAAATATGTTCATCTGTTCAAAAAGGGACCTCTGTAGTACCGATTTAACATCAAATTGATCGCAAGTTTATATCGCTTAAAACCTTTTGAGGACCCTTTGACCAGAAATAAGTTCAATAGGTCAGATATGAACTTCTATACGGCTTATGGAGCATCAGGAGGAGTCTATATAGAAAGTTCAAGATTGAGGACTCTTTGGCCAGAAATATATTCCTTGGGTCAATTATGGACTTCTTTATGGGTGACATAACCTTAAAAGGAGTCAACGAGTATGTATAGAAAGTTCAAGTTCAAGATCTCTTTGGCCAATAATATTTTCAGTAGGTCGGTTCTGGTATGGAAAGTTCAAGTTCATGGACTCTTGGACCAGAAATATATTCCTTGGGTCAAATATGGACTTCTTTATGGCTGACATAACCTCAAAAGGAGTCAACGAGTATGTATAGAAAGTTCAAGTTCATAGACTCTTATGCCAGAAATATGTTCAGTCGTTCAAAAAGGGGCCTCTGTATTACTGATTTAACATCAGAATAAGTCTATGAGTTTATATCGCTTAAAACCTTTTGAGAACCCATTGACCACAAATAAGTTCAATAGGTCAGATTTGGACTTTTAAAGGGCTTATGAAGCATCAGAAGGAGTCTATAAGTAGAAAGTTCAAGATCGAGGACTCTTTGGCCAGTAATATTTTCAGTAGGTCGATTCTGGTATGGAAAGTTCAAGTTCATGGACTCTTGGACAAGAAATATGTTCAATAGTGAAATATGGACAATTGTCTGGCTGATGTACTACTACCTGAAAAAGTCTATAATCATTAATAGAGAGTTCAAGATCAATCACGCTTCAGTCAGAAATATGTTCAATAAGTCAAATCTGAAATACTGCATGGCTGAAGAAACATCAGATTCTAGAGTCTATGAGTGTGTTTTGATTGCTCAAGATCGAGGACTCTTTTGCTAGAAAAATGTTCAGTAGATAATTTATGGGCTGCTGTGTGGCTGATGAATCATCATAAGGAGTCTATGAGCATGTATAAAAAGTTCAAAATCGAGGACTGTTTTACCAGAATTTTTTTCAGCGGGTAAATTATAGCCTGCCTGGCTACTATAACATCGCAAGAAGTCAATCTGTATATATGGAAGTTAAAGTTCAAGAACTCTTAAGTCAGAAATATGTTCATCTGTTCAAAAAGGGACCTCTGTATTACCGATTTAACATCAGAATGATCGCAAGCTTATATCGCTTAAAACCTTTTGAGGACCCTTTGATCAGAAATAAGTTCAATATGGACTTCTATACGGCTTATGGAGCATCAGGAGGAGTCTATATAGAAAAATCAAGATTGAGGACTCTTTGGCCAGAAATATATTCCTTGGGTCAATTATGGACTTCTTTATGGCTAACATAACCTCAAAAGGAGTCAACGAGTATGTATAGAAAGTTCAAGAACTCTTAGGCCAGAAATATGTTCTGTAGTTAGAAAAGGGGCCTCTTTATTACTGATTTCACATCAGAATAAGTCTATGAGTTTATATCGCTTAAAACCTTTTGAGGACCCATTGACCAGAAATAAGTTCAATAGGTCAGATTTGGAATTTTAAAGGGCTTATGAAGCATCAGAAGGAGTCTATAAGTAGAAAGTTCAAGATCGAGGACTCTTTGGCCAGTAATATTTTCAGTAGGTCGATTCTGGTATGGAAAGTTCAAGTTCATGGACTCTTGGACAAGAAATATGTTCAATAGTGAAATATGGACAATTGTCTGGCTGATGTACTACTACCTGAAAAAGTCTATAATCATTAATAGAGAGTTCAAGATCAATCACGCTTCAGTCAGAAATATGTTCAATAAGTCAAATCTGAAATACTGCATGGCTGAAGAAACATCAGATTCTAGAGTCTATGAGTGTGTTTTGATTGCTCAAGATCGAGGACTCTTTTGCTAGAAAAATGTTCAGTAGATAATTTATGGGCTGCTGTGTGGCTGATGAATCATCATAAGGAGTCTATGAGCATGTATAAAAAGTTCAAAATCGAGGACTGTTTTACCAGAATTTTTTTCAGCGGGTAAATTATAGCCTGCCTGGCTACTATAACATCGCAAGAAGTCAATCTGTATATATGGAAGTTAAAGTTCAAGAACTCTTAAGTCAGAAATATGTTCATCTGTTCAAAAAGGGACCTCTGTATTACCGATTTAACATCAGAATGATCGCAAGCTTATATCGCTTAAAACCTTTTGAGGACCCTTTGATCAGAAATAAGTTCAATATGGACTTCTATACGGCTTATGGAGCATCAGGAGGAGTCTATATAGAAAAATCAAGATTGAGGACTCTTTGGCCAGAAATATATTCCTTGGGTCAATTATGGACTTCTTTATGGCTAACATAACCTCAAAAGGAGTCAACGAGTATGTATAGAAAGTTCAAGAACTCTTAGGCCAGAAATATGTTCTGTAGTTAGAAAAGGGGCCTCTTTATTACTGATTTCACATCAGAATAAGTCTATGAGTTTATATCGCTTAAAACCTTTTGAGGACCCATTGACCAGAAATAAGTTCAATAGGTCAGATTTGGAATTTTAAAGGGCTTATGAAGCATCAGAAGGAGTCTATAAGTAGAAAGTTCAAGATCGAGGACTCTTTGGCCAGTAATATTTTCAGTAGGTCGATTCTGGTATGGAAAGGTCAAGTTCATGGACTCTTGGACCAGAAATATGTTCAATAATGAAATATGGACAATTGTCTGGCTGATGTACTACTACCTGAAAGAGTCTACAATCATTAATAGAGAGTTCAAGATCAATCACGCTTCAGTCAGAAATATGTTCAATAAGTCAAATCTGAAATACTGCATGGCTGAAGAAACATCAGATTCTAGAGTCTATGAGTGTGTTTTGATTGTTCAAGATCGAGGACTCTTTTTTCAGAAAAATGTTCAGTAGATAATTTATGGGCTGCTGTGTGGCTGATGAATCATCATAAGGAGTCTATGAGCATGTATAAAAAGTTCAAAATCGAGAACTGTTTTACCAGAAATATTTTCAGCGGGTCAATTATAGCCTGTCTTGCTACTATAACATCGCAAGAAGTCAATCTGGATATATGGAAGTTAAAGTTCAAGAACTCTTAAGTCAGAAATATGTTCATCTGTTCAAAAAGGGACCTCTGTAGTACCGATTTAACATCAAATTGATCGCAAGTTTATATCGCTTAAAACCTTTTGAGGACCCTTTGACCAGAAATAAGTTCAATAGGTCAGATATGAACTTCTATACGGCTTATGGAGCATCAGGAGGAGTCTATATAGAAAGTTCAAGATTGAGGACTCTTTGGCCAGAAATATATTCCTTGGGTCAATTATGGACTTCTTTATGGGTGACATAACCTTAAAAGGAGTCAACGAGTATGTATAGAAAGTTCAAGTTCAAGATCTCTTTGGCCAATAATATTTTCAGTAGGTCGATTCTGGTATGGAAAGTTCAAGTTCATGGACTCTTGGACCAGAAATATATTCCTTGGGTCAAATATGGACTTCTTTATGGCTGACATAACCTCAAAAGGAGTCAACGAGTATGTATAGAAAGTTCAAGTTCATAGACTCTTATGCCAGAAATATGTTCAGTCGTTCAAAAAGGGGCCTCTGTATTACTGATTTAACATCAGAATAAGTCTATGAGTTTATATCGCTTAAAACCTTTTGAGAACCCATTGACCACAAATAAGTTCAATAGGTCAGATTTGGACTTTTAAAGGGCTTATGAAGCATCAGAAGGAGTCTATAAGTAGAAAGTTCAAGATCGAGGACTCTTTGGCCAGTAATATTTTCAGTAGGTCGATTCTGGTATGGAAAGTTCAAGTTCATGGACTCTTGGACAAGAAATATGTTCAATAGTGAAATATGGACAATTGTCTGGCTGATGTACTACTACCTGAAAAAGTCTATAATCATTAATAGAGAGTTCAAGATCAATCACGCTTCAGTCAGAAATATGTTCAATAAGTCAAATCTGAAATACTGCATGGCTGAAGAAACATCAGATTCTAGAGTCTATGAGTGTGTTTTGATTGCTCAAGATCGAGGACTCTTTTGCTAGAAAAATGTTCAGTAGATAATTTATGGGCTGCTGTGTGGCTGATGAATCATCATAAGGAGTCTATGAGCATGTATAAAAAGTTCAAAATCGAGGACTGTTTTACCAGAATTTTTTTCAGCGGGTAAATTATAGCCTGCCTGGCTACTATAACATCGCAAGAAGTCAATCTGTATATATGGAAGTTAAAGTTCAAGAACTCTTAAGTCAGAAATATGTTCATCTGTTCAAAAAGGGACCTCTGTATTACCGATTTAACATCAGAATGATCGCAAGCTTATATCGCTTAAAACCTTTTGAGGACCCTTTGATCAGAAATAAGTTCAATATGGACTTCTATACGGCTTATGGAGCATCAGGAGGAGTCTATATAGAAAAATCAAGATTGAGAACTCTTTGGCCAGAAATATATTCCTTGGGTCAATTATGGACTTCTTTATGGCTAACATAACCTCAAAAGGAGTCAACGAGTATGTATAGAAAGTTCAAGAACTCTTAGGCCAGAAATATGTTCTGTAGTTAGAAAAGGGGCCTCTTTATTACTGATTTCACATCAGAATAAGTCTATGAGTTTATATCGCTTAAAACCTTTTGAGGACCCATTGACCAGAAATAAGTTCAATAGGTCAGATTTGGAATTTTAAAGGGCTTATGAAGCATCAGAAGGAGTCTATAAGTAGAAAGTTCAAGATCGAGGACTCTTTGGCCAGTAATATTTTCAGTAGGTCGATTCTGGTATGGAAAGTTCAAGTTCATGGACTCTTGGACAAGAAATATGTTCAATAGTGAAATATGGACAATTGTCTGGCTGATGTACTACTACCTGAAAAAGTCTATAATCATTAATAGAGAGTTCAAGATCAATCACGCTTCAGTCAGAAATATGTTCAATAAGTCAAATCTGAAATACTGCATGGCTGAAGAAACATCAGATTCTAGAGTCTATGAGTGTGTTTTGATTGCTCAAGATCGAGGACTCTTTTGCTAGAAAAATGTTTAGTAGATAATTTATGGGCTGCTGTGTGGCTGATGAATCATCATAAGGAGTCTATGAGCATGTATAAAAAGTTCAAAATCGAGGACTGTTTTACCAGAATTTTTTTCAGCGGGTAAATTATAGCCTGCCTGGCTACTATAACATCGCAAGAAGTCAATCTGTATATATGGAAGTTAAAGTTCAAGAACTCTTAAGTCAGAAATATGTTCATCTGTTCAAAAAGGGACCTCTGTATTACCGATTTAACATCAGAATGATCGCAAGCTTATATCGCTTAAAACCTTTTGAGGACCCTTTGATCAGAAATAAGTTCAATATGGACTTCTATACGGCTTATGGAGCATCAGGAGGAGTCTATATAGAAAAATCAAGATTGAGGACTCTTTGGCCAGAAATATATTCCTTGGGTCAATTATGGACTTCTTTATGGCTAACATAACCTCAAAAGGAGTCAACGAGTATGTATAGAAAGTTCAAGAACTCTTAGGCCAGAAATATGTTCTGTAGTTAGAAAAGGGGCCTCTTTATTACTGATTTCACATCAGAATAAGTCTATGAGTTTATATCGCTTAAAACCTTTTGAGGACCCATTGACCAGAAATAAGTTCAATAGGTCAGATTTGGAATTTTAAAGGGCTTATGAAGCATCAGAAGGAGTCTATAAGTAGAAAGTTCAAGATCGAGGACTCTTTGGCCAGTAATATTTTCAGTAGGTCGATTCTGGTATGGAAAGTTCAAGTTCATGGACTCTTGGACAAGAAATATGTTCAATAGTGAAATATGGACAATTGTCTGGCTGATGTACTACTACCTGAAAAAGTCTATAATCATTAATAGAGAGTTCAAGATCAATCACGCTTCAGTCAGAAATATGTTCAATAAGTCAAATCTGAAATACTGCATGGCTGAAGAAACATCAGATTCTAGAGTCTATGAGTGTGTTTTGATTGCTCAAGATCGAGGACTCTTTTGCTAGAAAAATGTTCAGTAGATAATTTATGGGCTGCTGTGTGGCTGATGAATCATCATAAGGAGTCTATGAGCATGTATAAAAAGTTCAAAATCGAGGACTGTTTTACCAGAATTTTTTTCAGCGGGTAAATTATAGCCTGCCTGGCTACTATAACATCACAAGAAGTCAATCTGTATATATGGAAGTTAAAGTTCAAGAACTCTTAAGTCAGAAATATGTTCATCTGTTCAAAAAGGGACCTCTGTATTACCGATTTAACATCAGAATGATCGCAAGCTTATATCGCTTAAAACCTTTTGAGGACCCTTTGATCAGAAATAAGTTCAATATGGACTTCTATACGGCTTATGGAGCATCAGGAGGAGTCTATATAGAAAAATCAAGATTGAGGACTCTTTGGCCAGAAATATATTCCTTGGGTCAATTATGGACTTCTTTATGGCTAACATAACCTCAAAAGGAGTCAACGAGTATGTATAGAAAGTTCAAGAACTCTTAGGCCAGAAATATGTTCTGTAGTTAGAAAAGGGGCCTCTTTATTACTGATTTCACATCAGAATAAGTCTATGAGTTTATATCGCTTAAAACCTTTTGAGGACCCATTGACCAGAAATAAGTTCAATAGGTCAGATTTGGAATTTTAAAGTGCTTATGAAGCATCAGAAGGAGTCTATAAGTAGAAAGTTCAAGATCGAGGACTCTTTGGCCAGTAATATTTTCAGTAGGTCGATTCTGGTATGGAAAGGTCAAGTTCATGGACTCTTGGACCAGAAATATGTTCAATAATGAAATATGGACAATTGTCTGGCTGATGTACTACTACCTGAAAGAGTCTACAATCATTAATAGAGAGTTCAAGATCAATCACGCTTCAGTCAGAAATATGTTCAATAAGTCAAATCTGAAATACTGCATGGCTGAAGAAACATCAGATTCTAGAGTCTATGAGTGTGTTTTGATTGTTCAAGATCGAGGACTCTTTTTTCAGAAAAATGTTCAGTAGATAATTTATGGGCTGCTGTGTGGCTGATGAATCATCATAAGGAGTCTATGAGCATGTATAAAAAGTTCAAAATCGAGAACTGTTTTACCAGAAATATTTTCAGCGGGTCAATTATAGCCTGTCTTGCTACTATAACATCGCAAGAAGTCAATCTGGATATATGGAAGTTAAACTTCAAGAACTCTTAAGTCAGAAATATGTTCATCTGTTCAAAAAGGGACCTCTGTAGTACCGATTTAACATCAAATTGATCGCAAGTTTATATCGCTTAAAACCTTTTGAGGACCCTTTGACCAGAAATAAGTTCAATAGGTCAGATATGAACTTCTATACGGCTTATGGAGCATCAGGAGGAGTCTATATAGAAAGTTCAAGATTGAGGACTCTTTGGCCAGAAATATATTCCTTGGGTCAATTATGGACTTCTTTATGGGTGACATAACCTTAAAAGGAGTCAACGAGTATGTATAGAAAGTTCAAGTTCAAGATCTCTTTGGCCAATAATATTTTCAGTAGGTCGATTCTGGTATGGAAAGTTCAAGTTCATGGACTCTTGGACCAGAAATATATTCCTTGGGTCAAATATGGACTTCTTTATGGCTGACATAACCTCAAAAGGAGTCAACGAGTATGTATAGAAAGTTCAAGTTCATAGACTCTTATGCCAGAAATATGTTCAGTCGTTCAAAAAGGGGCCTCTGTATTACTGATTTAACATCAGAATAAGTCTATGAGTTTATATCGCTTAAAACCTTTTGAGGACCCATTGACCACAAATAAGTTCAATAGGTCAGATTTGGACTTTTAAAGGGCTTATGAAGCATCAGAAGGAGTCTATAAGTAGAAAGTTCAAGATCGAGGACTCTTTGGCCAGTAATATTTTCAGTAGGATGATTCTGGTATGGAAAGTTCAAGTTCATGGACTCTTGGACCAGAAATATGTTCAACAGTGAAATATGGACAATTGTCTGGCTGATGTACTACTACCTGAAAGAGTCGATAATCATTAATAGAGAGTTCAAGATCAATCACGCTTCAGTCAGAAATATGTTCAATAAGTCAAATCTGAAATACTGCATGGCTGAAGAAACATCAGAATCTAGAGTCTATGAGTGTGTTTTGATTGTTCAAGATCGAGGACTCTTTTGCCAGAAAAATGTTCAGTAGGTAATTTATGGGCTGCTGTGTGGCTGATGAATCATCATAAGGAGTCTATGAGCATGTATAAAAAGTTCAAAATCGAGAACTGTTTTACCAGAAATATTTTCAGCGGGTAAATTATAGCCTGCCTGGCTACTATAACATCGCAAGAAGTCAATCTGTATATATGGAAGTTAAAGTTCAAGAACTCTTAAGTCAGAAATATGTTCATCTGTTCAAAAAGGGACCTCTGTATTACCGATTTAACATCAGAATGATCGCAAGCTTATATCGCTTAAAACCTTTTGAGGACCCTTTGATCAGAAATAAGTTCAATATGGACTTCTATACGGCTTATGGAGCATCAGGAGGAGTCTATATAGAAAAATCAAGATTGAGGACTCTTTGGCCAGAAATATATTCCTTGGGTCAATTATGGACTTCTTTATGGCTAACATAACCTCAAAAGGAGTCAACGAGTATGTATAGAAAGTTCAAGAACTCTTAGGCCAGAAAATATGTTCTGTAGTTAGAAAAGGGGCCTCTTTATTACTGATTTCACATCAGAATAAGTATATGAGTTTATATCGCTTAAAACCTTTTGAGGACCCATTGACCAGAAATAAGTTCAATAGGTCAGATTTGGAATTTTAAAGGGCTTATGAAGCATCAGAAGGAGTCTATAAGTAGAAAGTTCAAGATCGAGGACTCTTTGGCCAGTAATATTTTCAGTAGGTCGATTCTGGTATGGAAAGGTCAAGTTCATGGACTCTTGGACCAGAAATATGTTCAATAATGAAATATGGACAATTGTCTGGCTGATGTACTTCTACCTGAAAGAGTCTACAATCATTAATAGAGAGTTCAAAATCAATCACGCTTCAGTCCGAAATATGTTCAATAAGTCAAATCTGAAATACTGCATGGCTGAAGAAACATCAGATTCTAGAGTCTATGAGTGTGTTTTGATTGTTCAAGATCGAGGACTCTTTTTTCAGAAAAATGTTCAGTAGATAATTTATGGGCTGCTGTGTGGCTGATGAATCATCATAAGGAGTCTATGAGCATGTATAAAAAGTTCAAAATCGAGAACTGTTTTACCAGAAATATTTTCAGCGGGTCAATTATAGCCTGTCTTGCTACTATAACATCGCAAGAAGTCAATCTGGATATATGGAAGTTAAAGTTCAAGAACTCTTAAGTCAGAAATATGTTCATCTGTTCAAAAAGGGACCTCTGTAGTACCGATTTAACATCAAATTGATCGCAAGTTTATATCGCTTAAAACCTTTTGAGGACCCTTTGACCAGAAATAAGTTCAATAGGTCAGATATGAACTTCTATACGGCTTATGGAGCATCAGGAGGAGTCTATATAGAAAGTTCAAGATTGAGGACTCTTTGGCCAGAAATATATTCCTTGGGTCAATTATGGACTTCTTTATGGGTGACATAACCTTAAAAGGAGTCAACGAGTATGTATAGAAAGTTCAAGTTCAAGATCTCTTTGGCCAATAATATTTTCAGTAGGTCGATTCTGGTATGGAAAGTTCAAGTTCATGGACTCTTGGACCAGAAATATATTCCTTGGGTCAAATATGGACTTCTTTATGGCTAACATAACCTCAAAAGGAGTCAACGAGTATGTATAGAAAGTTCAAGTTCATAGACTCTTATGCCAGAAATATGTTCAGTCGTTCAAAAAGGGGCCTCTGTATTACTGATTTAACATCAGAATAAGTCTATGAGTTTATATCGCTTAAAACCTTTTGAGGACCCATTGACCACAAATAAGTTCAATAGGTCAGATTTGGACTTTTAAAGGGCTTATGAAGCATCAGAAGGAGTCTATAAGTAGAAAGTTCAAGATCGAGGACTCTTTGGCCAGTAATATTTTCAGTAGGATGATTCTGGTATGGAAAGTTCAAGTTCATGGACTCTTGGACCAGAAATATGTTCAACAGTGAAATATGGACAATTGTCTGGCTGATGTACTACTACCTGAAAGAGTCGATAATCATTAATAGAGAGTTCAAGATCAATCACGCTTCAGTCAGAAATATGTTCAATAAGTCAAATCTGAAATACTGCATGGCTGAAGAAACATCAGAATCTAGATTCTATGAGTGTGTTTTGATTGTTCAAGATCGAGGACTCTTTTGCCAGAAAAATGTTCAGTAGGTAATTTATGGGCTGCTGTGTGGCTGATGAATCATCATAAGGAGTCTATGAGCATGTATAAAAAGTTCAAAATCGAGAACTGTTTTACCAGAAATATTTTCAGCGGGTCAATTATAGCCTGTCTTGCTACTATAACATCACAAGAAGTCAATCTGGATATATGGAAGTTAAAGTTCAAGAACTCTTAAGTCAGAAATATGTTCATCTGTTCAAAAAGGGACCTCTGTAGTACCGATTTAACATCAAATTGATCGCAAGTTTATATCGCTTAAAACCTTTTGAGGACCCTTTGACCAGAAATAAGTTCAATAGGTCAGATATGAACTTCTATACGGCTTATGGAGCATCAGGAGGAGTCTATATAGAAAGTTCAAGATTGAGGACTCTTTGGCCAGAAATATATTCCTTGGGTCAAATATGGACTTCTTTATGGCTGACGTAACCTCAAAAGGAGTCAACGAGTATGTATAGAAAGTTCAAGTTCAAGAACTCTTAGGCCAGAAATATGTTCAGTAGTTTAAAAAGGGGCCTCTGTATTACTGATTTAACATCAGAATAAGTCTATGAGTTTATATCGCTTAAAACCTTTTGAGGACCCATTGACCAGATGTACTACTACCTGAAAAAGTCTATAATCATTAATAGAGAGATCAAGATCAATCACGCTTCTATAAGTTCAATAGGTCAGATTTGGACTTTTAAAGTGCTTATGAAGCATCAGAAGGAGTCTGATGAACTTAATGATCTGATGAACTGAAGAACTTGAACTTATTCTGATGTTAAATCAGTAATACAGAGGCCCCTTTTTAAACTACTGAACATATTTCTGGCCTAAGAGTTCTTGAACTTGAAGTAGAAAGTTCAAGATCGAGGACTCTTTGGCAAGTAATATTTTCAGTAGCTCGATTCTGGTATGGAAAGTTCAATATGGACTTCTATACGGCTTATGGAGCATCAGGAGGAGTCTACATAGAAAGTTCAAGATTGAGGACTCTTTGGCCAGAAATATATTCCTTGGGTCAATTATGGACTTCTTTATGGGTGAAATAACCTTAAAAGGAGTCAACGAGTATGTATAGAAAGTTCAAGTTCAAGATCTCTTTGGCCAGTAATATTTTCAGTAGGTCGATTCTGGTATGGAAAGTTCAAGTTCATGGACTCTTGGACCAGAAATATGTTCAATAGTGAAATATGGACAATTGTCTGGCTGATGTACTACTACCTGAAAAAGTCTATAATCATTAATAGAGAGTTCAAGATCAATCACGCTTCAGTCAGAAATATGTTCAATATGTCAAATCTGAAATACTGCATTGCACTGTCAATGAGTATGTATAGAAAGTTCAAGTTCATAGACTCTTGGGCCAGAAATTCAAGGTGTCTTGAAATATGTTCAAAATATAACATTTGAACTACTGTATGGCTGAAGATACATCGGAAGCAGTCAATGAGCATGTACAGAAAGTTCAAGATCATGGTCTCTTTGACCAGAATATGTTCAGTTGGTCAAATATGGACTTTTGTATGGCTAATGTATTATCAAGAGGAGTCCATATGCATTGAAAGTTAATGTTCAAAGACTCTTTGGACAAAAATATGTTGAGTAGTTCAGATATGGACTATGGACTTCTAAATGGCTTATGAAGCATCAGAAGGAGTCAGAACTCTTTTTCCAGTAATTAGTAGGTCAAAAATTTGTCAACTTTCTGCCTGATTTAATATTGAGAGAAGTCAGTTAGTAAGTTAATATTCAAGGTTTGTGGCCAGAAATATGTTCAGTTGGTAAAACATTTATGGCTGATATAACATCCGAACGAGTCAACAAGAATATTTAGAAAGTTCAAGTTCGAATACTCTTTGGCCAGAAATATGTTGAGTAGGTAAAAAATGGACCTCTGTATGCTTGATTTAACATCAGAAGTAGTCTGTGAGTGTATATATTTTAAAACCTTTTGAGGACCCATTGACCAGAAATATGTCAGATAAGGAATTCGAAATGGCTTATGAACCATCAGAAGGAGTCTATGAGTGTGTTTAGAAAGTTCAAGATCGAGAAATCTTTTTCCAGTAATATGTTCAGTAGTTGAAATATGGACTTCTCTGTGGCTGATTTAACATCAGAAGGAGTCTAAAAGTTTATAATAGTAAAAACATTTTGAGGACTGTTTGGCCAAAATAGTGTTCAATAGGTCAAATATGGACTGTATTTGAGTATATTTGAGTAAGTTAATATTCATGGTCTCTTGGCAGAAACATGTTTAGTAGGTCAAAAATTGAGTTTTGTATGGGTAATGTAACATCAGTAGGATTCTATAGCCTATGTCCTTCTGAGGTTTAAAACCAGGGTCCTCTGTCCAAAGAACTCTTTGGACAGAAATATGTTCAGTAGGTCAAAGAGGGACCTCTGTATACCTGCTATGACACATATAACTATACAACAACAACTAACTTATTCATTTTTGCATTGACGGGAAATTGCATTAGCTTCTGCGTTACAAATAACATACCTCATTGTGCAAGGAAAAGATAACACGATCTAATAATGATGCGTTCAATAATAATGTATTGTTATATCTAACTATATAATTTAGATCCTTTATGCAATGGAATGTTACTCCAAAAATGGTATCTCTTCAATGCACAATCGGAACGAGTTAGTTACTGTATGTATGCAATGCACTCATTATATGTAGCTTATATGTTAATCTCTTTAATGGACATGGAAATGTTTTTTGTCAATGCACAAAGTTAGATTGTTTGTGCAATGCAATTCAACAACATATGTTGTCTCTTTAATGCACATGGGAATGAGTTAGTTCTGGTATGCAATGAAACAAGTGGATTGTATTTTATTTTTCAATGCACAAAGTTAGATCGTTTGTGCAATGCAACAACAGATGTTAATTTCTTTAATTCAAGTGCATAGCTTATATTTTTCAATGCACAATTTTAGATCGTTTATTGCAACGCAAAGACACATATGTCATCTCCTTAATGCACATGGGAATGAGTTAGTTCTGGTATGCAATGAAACAAGTGCATAGCTTATATGTTATTTTTCAATGCGCAAAGTTAGATCGTTTGTACAATTGCAATGCAACAAACATGTTATCCTTTAATGCACATGGGAATGAGTTAGTTCTGGTATGCAATGCAATGCAATGCAAGTGCATAGCTTATATTTTTCAATGCACAATTTTAGATCGTTCATTGCAATGCAAAAACACATATGTCATCTCTTTAATGCACATGGGAATGAGTTAGTTCTGGTATGCAATGCATTGCAATGCAAGTCCATAGCTTATATTTTTCAATGCACAATTTTAGATCGTTTATTGCAATGCAAAAACACATATGTCATCTCTTTAATGCACATGGGAATGAGTTAGTTCTGGTATGCAATTACAATATGTTATTTTTCAATGCACAAAGTTTGATTGTTTGTGCAATTGAAATGCAACAAACATATGTCATCTCTTTAATGCACATGGGAATGAGTTAGTTCTGGTATGCAATGCAATGCAATGCAATAAAATGCAATGCAATGCAATGCAATGCAATGCAATAAAATGCAATGCAATAAAATGCAATGCAATGCAATGCAATAAAATGCAATGCAATGCAAGTGCATAACTTATATTTTTCAATTCACAATTTTAGATCGTTTATTGCAATGCAAAAACACATATGTCATCTCTTTAATGCACATGGGAATGAGTTAGTTCTGGTATGCAATTACAATATGTTATTTTTCAATGCACAAAGTTTGATTGTTTGTGCAATTGAAATGCAACAAACATATGTCATCTCTTTAATGCACATGGGAATGAGTTAGTTCTGGTATGCAATGCAATGCAATGCAATAAAATGCAATGCAATAAAATGCAATGCAATAAAATGCAATGCAGAGCAATGCAATGCAATGCAATGCAATGCAATGCAATGCAATGCAATGCAATAAAATGCAATGCAATGCAATGCAATGCAATGCAATGCAATGCAATGCAATGCAATGCAATGCAATGCAATGCAATAAAATGCAATGCAATGCAATGCAATGCAATAAAATGCAATGCAATGCAATGCAATGCAATGCAATAAAATGCAATGCAATGCAATGCAATGCAATGCAATAAAATGCAATGCAATGCAATAAAATGCAATGCAATGCAATGCAATAAAATGCAATGCAAGTGCATAACTTATATTTTTCAATTCACAATTTTAGATCGTTTATTACAATGCAAAAACACATATGTCATCTCTTTAATGCACATGGGAATGAGTTAGTTCTGGTATGCAATGCTATGCAATGCAATGCAATGCAATGCAATGCAATGCAATGCAATGCAATGCAATCCAATGCAATGCTATGCAATGCTATGCAATGCAATGCTATGCAATGCAATGCTATGCAATGCTATGCAATGCTATGCAATGCTATGCAATGCTATGCAATGCTATGCAATGCTATGCAATGCTATGCAATGCTATGCAATGCTATGCAATGCTATGCTATGCAATGCTATGCAATGCAATGCAATGCAATGCAATGCAATGCAATGCAATAAAATGCAATGCAATGCAATGCAATGCAAGTGCATAGCTTATATTTTTCAATGCACAATTTTAGATCGTTTATTGCAATGCAAAAACACATATTTCAACTCGTTAATGCACATGGGAATGAGTTAGTTCTGGTATGCAATGCAATGCAATGCAATGCAATAAAATGCAATGCAAGTGCATAGCTTATATTTTTCAATGCACAATTTTAGATAGTTTATTGCACTGCAAAAACACAAATGTCATCTCTTTAATGCACATGGGAATGAGTTAGTTCTGGTATGCAATGCAATGCAATACAATGCAAGTGCATAGCATATTTTTCAATGCACAATTTTAGATCATTTATTGCAATGCAAAACCACATATGTCATCTCTTTCATGCACATGGGAATGAGTTAGTTCTGGTATGCAATGCAATGCAATGCAATGCAATAAAATGCAATGCAATAAAATGCAATGCAATGCAATGCAATGCAATGCAATGCAATAAAATGCAATGCAATGCAATAAAATGCAATGCAATGCAATGCAATGCAATAAAATGCAATGCAATGCAATGCAATGCAATGCAATGCAATAAAATGCAATGCAATGCAATGCAATGCAATGCAATGCAATGCAATAAAATGCAATGCAATGCAATGCAATGCAATGCAATGCAATAAAATGCAATGCAATAAAATGCAATGCAATGCAATGCAATAAAATGCAATGCAATGCAAGTGCATAACTTATATTTTTCAATTCACAATTTTAGATCGTTCATTGCAATGCAAAAAGACATATGTCATCTCTTTAATGCACATGGGAATGAGTTAGTTCTGGTATGCAATTACAATATGTTATTTTTCAATGCACAAAGTTTGATTGTTTGTGCAATTGAAATGCAACAAACATATGTCATCTCTTTAATGCACATGGGAATGAGTTAGTTCTGGTATGCAATGCAATGCAATGCAATAAAATGCAATGCAATAAAATGCAATGCAATAAAATGCAATGCAATGCAATACAATGCAATGCAATAAAATGCAATGCAATGCAATGCAATGCAATGCAATGCAATGCAATGCAATAAAATGCAATGCAATGCAATGCAATAAAATGCAATGCAATGCAATGCAATAAAATGCAATACAATGCAATGCAATAAAATGCAATGCAATGCAATGCAATAAAATGCAATGCAATGCA
Source organism: Phoxinus phoxinus (assembly GCF_949152265.1). Lineage (NCBI taxonomy): Eukaryota > Metazoa > Chordata > Actinopteri > Cypriniformes > Leuciscidae > Phoxinus > Phoxinus phoxinus. The sequence goes on along the minus strand of NC_136898.1, from coordinate 26,893,430 downwards.
ATGCAATAAAATGCAATGCAATGCAAGTGCATAACTTATATTTTTCAATTCACAATTTTAGATCGTTTATTGCAATGCAAAAACACATATGTCATCTCTTTAATGCACATGGGAATGAGTTAGTTCTGGTATGCAATTACAATATGTTATTTTTCAATGCACAAAGTTTGATTGTTTGTGCAATTGAAATGCAACAAACATATGTCATCTCTTTAATGCACATGGGAATGAGTTAGTTCTGGTATGCAATGCAATGCAATGCAATAAAATGCAATGCAATAAAATGCAATGCAATAAAATGCAATGCAATGCAATGCAATGCAATGCAATGCAATGCAATGCAATGCAATGCAATGCAATGCAATGCAATGCAATGCAATAAAATGCAATGCAATGCAATGCAATGCAATGCAATGCAATGCAATGCAATGCAATGCAATAAAATGCAATGCAATGCAATGCAATGCAATAAAATGCAATGCAATGCAATGCAATGCAATGCAATAAAATGCAATGCAATGCAATGCAATGCAATGCAATAAAATGCAATGCAATGCAATAAAATGCAATGCAATGCAATGCAATAAAATGCAATGCAATGCAAGTGCATAACTTATATTTTTCAATTCACAATTTTAGATCGTTTATTACAATGCAAAAACACATATGTCATCTCTTTAATGCACATGGGAATGAGTTAGTTCTGGTATGCAATGCTATGCAATGCAATGCAATGCAATGCAATGCTATGCAATGCTATGCAATGCTATGCAATGCTATGCAATGCTATGCAATGCTATGCAATGCTATGCTATGCTATGCTATGCTATGCTATGCTATGCTATGCAATGCTATGCAATGCTATGCAATGCAATGCAATGCAATGCAATGCAATGCAATGCAATGCAATAAAATGCAATGCAATGCAATGCAATGCAAGTGCATAGCTTATATTTTTCAATGCACAATTTTAGATCGTTTATTGCAATGCAAAAACACATATTTCAACTCGTTAATGCACATGGGAATGAGTTAGTTCTGGTATGCAATGCAATGCAATGCAATGCAATAAAATGCAATGCAAGTGCATAGCTTATATTTTTCAATGCACAATTTTAGATAGTTTATTGCACTGCAAAAACACAAATGTCATCTCTTTAATGCACATGGGAATGAGTTAGTTCTGGTATGCAATGCAATGCAATACAATGCAAGTGCATAGCATATTTTTCAATGCACAATTTTAGATCATTTATTGCAATGCAAAACCACATATGTCATCTCTTTCATGCACATGGGAATGAGTTAGTTCTGGTATGCAATGCAATGCAATGCAATGCAATAAAATGCAATGCAATAAAATGCAATGCAATGCAATGCAATGCAATGCAATGCAATAAAATGCAATGCAATGCAATAAAATGCAATGCAATGCAATGCAATGCAATAAAATGCAATGCAATGCAATGCAATGCAATGCAATGCAATGCAATAAAATGCAATGCAATGCAATGCAATGCAATGCAATGCAATGCAATAAAATGCAATGCAATGCAATGCAATGCAATGCAATGCAATGCAATAAAATGCAATGCAATAAAATGCAATGCAATGCAATGCAATAAAATGCAATGCAATGCAAGTGCATAACTTATATTTTTCAATTCACAATTTTAGATCGTTCATTGCAATGCAAAAAGACATATGTCATCTCTTTAATGCACATGGGAATGAGTTAGTTCTGGTATGCAATTACAATATGTTATTTTTCAATGCACAAAGTTTGATTGTTTGTGCAATTGAAATGCAACAAACATATGTCATCTCTTTAATGCACATGGGAATGAGTTAGTTCTGGTATGCAATGCAATGCAATGCAATAAAATGCAATGCAATAAAATGCAATGCAATAAAATGCAATGCAATGCAATGCAATAAAATGCAATGCAATGCAATGCAATGCAATGCAATGCAATGCAATGCAATAAAATGCAATGCAATGCAATGCAATAAAATGCAATGCAATGCAATGCAATGCAATAAAATGCAATACAATGCAATGCAATAAAATGCAATGCAATGCAATAAAATGCAATGCAATGCAATGCAATAAAATGCAATGCAATGCAAGTGCATAACTTATATTTTTCAATTCACAATTTTAGATCGTTTATTACAATGCAAAAACAAATATGTCATCTCTTTAATGCACATGGGAATGAGTTAGTTCTGGTATGCAATGCTATGCAATGCAATGCAATGCAATGCAATGCAATGCTATGCAATGCTATGCAATGCTATGCAATGCTATGCAATGCTATGCAATGCTATGCAATGCTATGCAATGCTATGCAATGCTATGCAATGCAATGCAATGCAATGCAATGCAATGCAATGCAATGCAATGCAATGCAATAAAATGCAATGCAATGCAATGCAATGCAAGTGCATAGCTTATATTTTTCAATGCACAATTTTAGATCGTTTATTGCAATGCAAAAACACATATTTCAACTCGTTAATGCACATGGGAATGAGTTAGTTCTGGTATGCAATGCAATGCAATGCAATGCAATAAAATGCAATGCAAGTGCATAGCTTATATTTTTCAATGCACAATTTTAGATAGTTTATTGCACTGCAAAAACACAAATGTCATCTCTTTAATGCACATGGGAATGAGTTAGTTCTGGTATGCAATGCAATGCAATACAATGCAAGTGCATAGCATATTTTTCAATGCACAATTTTAGATCATTTATTGCAATGCAAAACCACATATGTCATCTCTTTCATGCACATGGGAATGAGTTAGTTCTGGTATGCAATGCAATGCAATGCAATAAAATGCAATGCAATAAAATGCAATGCAATGCAATGCAATGCAATGCAATGCAATAAAATGCAATGCAATGCAATAAAATGCAATGCAATGCAATGCAATGCAATAAAATGCAATGCAATGCAATGCAATGCAATGCAATGCAATAAAATGCAATGCAATACAATGCAATGCAATGCAATGCAATGCAATGCAATGCAATGCAATGCAATAAAATGCAATGCAATGCAATGCAATGCAATGCAATGCAATGCAATAAAATGCAATGCAATAAAATGCAATGCAATGCAATGCAATAAAATGCAATGCAATGCAAGTGCATAACTTATATTTTTCAATTCACAATTTTAGATCGTTTATTGCAATGCAAAGAGACATATGTCATCTCTTTAATGCACATGGGAATGAGTTAGTTCTGGTATGCAATTACAATATGTTATTTTTCAATGCACAAAGTTTGATTGTTTGTGCAATTGAAATGCAACAAACATATGTCATCTCTTTAATGCACATGGGAATGAGTTAGTTCTGGTATGCAATGCAATGCAATGCAATAAAATGCAATGCAATAAAATGCAATGCAATGCAATAAAATGCAATGCAATGCAATGCAATGCAATGCAATGCAATGCAATGCAATAAAATGCAATGCAATAAAATGCAATGCAATGCAATAAAATGCAATGCAATGCAATGCAAGTGCATAACTTATATTTTTCAATTCACAATTTTAGATCGTTTATTGCAATGCAAAAACACATATGTCATCTCTCTTTAATGCACATGGGAATGAGTTAGTTCTGGTATGCAATGCTATGCAATGCAATGCAATGCAATAAAATGCAATGCAATGCAAGTGCATAGCTTATATTTTTCAATGCACAATTTTAGATCGTTTATTGCAATGCAAAAACACATATTTCAACTCTTTAATGCACATGGGAATGAGTTAGTTCTGGTATGCAATGCAATGCAATGCAATGCAATAAAATGCAATGCAAGTGCATAGCTTATATTTTTCAATGCACAATTTTAGATAGTTTATTGCAATGCAAAAACACATATGTAATCTCTTTAATGCACATGGGAATGAGTTAGTTCTGGTATGCAATGCTATGCAATGCAATGCAATGCAATGCAATGCAATGCAATAAAATGCAATGCAATGCAAGTGCATAACTTATATTTTTCAATTCACAATTTTAGATCGTTTATTGCAATGCAAAAACACATATGTCATCTCTTTAATGCACATGGGAATGAGTTAGTTCTGTATGCAATTACAATATGTTATTTTTCAATGCACAAAGTTTGATTGTTTGTGCAATTGAAATGCAACAAACATATGTCATCTCTTTAATGCACATGGGAATGAGTTAGTTCTGGTATGCAATGAAATGCAATGCAATAAAATGCAATGCAATAAAATGCAATGCAATGCAATGCAATAAAATGCAATGCAATGCAATGCAATGCAATGCAATGCAATGCAATGCAATGCAATGCAATGCAATGCAATAAAATGCAATGCAATAAAATGCAATGCAATGCAATGCAATAAAATGCAATGCAATGCAAGTGCATAACTTATATTTTTCAATTCACAATTTTAGATCGTTTATTGCAATGCAAAAACACATATGTCATCTCTTTAATGCACATGGGAATGAGTTAGTTCTGGTATGCAATGCTATGCAATGCAATGCAATGCAATGCAATGCAATGCAATGCAATGCAATGCTATGCAATGCTATGCAATGCAATGCAATGCCATGCCATGCAATAAAATGCAATGCAATGCAATGCAAGTGCATAGCTTATATTTTTCAATGCACAATTTTAGATCGTTTATTGCAATGCAAAAACACATATTTCAACTCGTTAATGCACATGGGAATGAGTTAGTTCTGGTATGCAATGCAATGCAATGCAATGCAATAAAATGCAATGCAAGTGCATAGCTTATATTTTTCAATGCACAATTTTAGATAGTTTATTGCACTGCAAAAACACAAATGTCATCTCTTTAATGCACATGGGAATGAGTTAGTTCTGGTATGCAATGCAATGCAATACAATGCAAGTGCATAGCATATTTTTCAATGCACAATTTTAGATCATTTATTGCAATGCAAAACCACATATGTCATCTCTTTCATGCACATGGGAATGAGTTAGTTCTGGTATGCAATGCAATGCAATGCAATGCAATAAAATGCAATGCAATAAAATGCAATGCAATGCAATGCAATGCAATGCAATGCAATGCAATGCAATGCAATGCAATAAAATGCAATGCAATGCAATAAAATGCAATGCAATGCAATGCAATAAAATGCAATGCAATGCAATGCAATGCAATGCAATGCAATGCAATAAAATGCAATGCAATGCAATGCAATGCAATGCAATGCAATAAAATGCAATGCAATGCAATGCAATGCAATGCAATGCAATGCAATGCAATGCAATGCAATAAAATGCAATGCAATAAAATGCAATGCAATGCAATGCAATAAAATGCAATGCAATGCAAGTGCATAACTTATATTTTTCAATTCACAATTTTAGATCGTTCATTGCAATGCAAAAAGACATATGTCATCTCTTTAATGCACATGGGAATGAGTTAGTTCTGGTATGCAATTACAATATGTTATTTTTCAATGCACAAAGTTTGATTGTTTGTGCAATTGAAATGCAACAAACATATGTCATCTCTTTAATGCACATGGGAATGAGTTAGTTCTGGTATGCAATGCAATGCAATGCAATAAAATGCAATGCAATAAAATGCAATGCAATAAAATGCAATGCAATGCAATGCAATAAAATGCAATGCAATGCAATGCAATGCAATGCAATGCAATGCAATAAAATGCAATGCAATGCAATGCAATAAAATGCAATGCAATGCAATGCAATAAAATGCAATACAATGCAATGCAATAAAATGCAATGCAATGCAATAAAATGCAATGCAATGCAATGCAATAAAATGCAATGCAATGCAAGTGCATAACTTATATTTTTCAATTCACAATTTTAGATCGTTTATTACAATGCAAAAACAAATATGTCATCTCTTTAATGCACATGGGAATGAGTTAGTTCTGGTATGCAATGCTATGCAATGCAATGCAATGCAATGCAATGCTATGCAATGCTATGCAATGCTATGCAATGCTATGCAATGCTATGCAATGCTATGCAATGCAATGCAATGCAATGCAATGCAATGCAATGCAATGCAATGCAATGCAATAAAATGCAATGCAATGCAATGCAATGCAAGTGCATAGCTTATATTTTTCAATGCACAATTTTAGATCGTTTATTGCAATGCAAAAACACATATTTCAACTCGTTAATGCACATGGGAATGAGTTAGTTCTGGTATGCAATGCAATGCAATGCAATGCAATAAAATGCAATGCAAGTGCATAGCTTATATTTTTCAATGCACAATTTTAGATAGTTTATTGCACTGCAAAAACACAAATGTCATCTCTTTAATGCACATGGGAATGAGTTAGTTCTGGTATGCAATGCAATGCAATACAATGCAAGTGTATAGCATATTTTTCAATGCACAATTTTAGATCATTTATTGCAATGCAAAACCACATATGTCATCTCTTTCATGCACATGGGAATGAGTTAGTTCTGGTATGCAATGCAATGCAATGCAATAAAATGCAATGCAATAAAATGCAATGCAATGCAATGCAATGCAATGCAATAAAATGCAATGCAATGCAATAAAATGCAATGCAATGCAATGCAATGCAATAAAATGCAATGCAATGCAATGCAATGCAATGCAATGCAATAAAATGCAATGCAATACAATGCAATGCAATGCAATGCAATGCAATGCAATGCAATGCAATGCAATAAAATGCAATGCAATGCAATGCAATGCAATGCAATGCAATAAAATGCAATGCAATAAAATGCAATGCAATGCAATGCAATAAAATGCAATGCAATGCAAGTGCATAACTTATATTTTTCAATTCACAATTTTAGATCGTTTATTGCAATGCAAAGAGACATATGTCATCTCTTTAATGCACATGGGAATGAGTTAGTTCTGGTATGCAATTACAATATGTTATTTTTCAATGCACAAAGTTTGATTGTTTGTGCAATTGAAATGCAACAAACATATGTCATCTCTTTAATGCACATGGGAATGAGTTAGTTCTGGTATGCAATGCAATGCAATGCAATAAAATGCAATGCAATAAAATGCAATGCAATGCAATAAAATGCAATGCAATGCAATGCAATGCAATGCAATGCAATAAAATGCAATGCAATAAAATGCAATGCAATGCAATAAAATGCAATGCAATGCAATGCAAGTGCATAACTTATATTTTTCAATTCACAATTTTAGATCGTTTATTGCAATGCAAAAACACATATGTCATCTCTCTTTAATGCACATGGGAATGAGTTAGTTCTGGTATGCAATGCTATGCAATGCAATGCAATGCAATAAAATGCAATGCAATGCAAGTGCATAGCTTATATTTTTCAATGCACAATTTTAGATCGTTTATTGCAATGCAAAAACACATATTTCAACTCTTTAATGCACATGGGAATGAGTTAGTTCTGGTATGCAATGCAATGCAATGCAATGCAATAAAATGCAATGCAAGTGCATAGCTTATATTTTTCAATGCACAATTTTAGATAGTTTATTGCAATGCAAAAACACATATGTAATCTCTTTAATGCACATGGGAATGAGTTAGTTCTGGTATGCAATGCTATGCAATGCAATGCAATGCAATGCAATGCAATAAAATGCAATGCAATGCAAGTGCATAACTTATATTTTTCAATTCACAATTTTAGATCGTTTATTGCAATGCAAAAACACATATGTCATCTCTTTAATGCACATGGGAATGAGTTAGTTCTGTATGCAATTACAATATGTTATTTTTCAATGCACAAAGTTTGATTGTTTGTGCAATTGAAATGCAACAAACATATGTCATCTCTTTAATGCACATGGGAATGAGTTAGTTCTGGTATGCAATGCAATGCAATGCAATAAAATGCAATGCAATAAAATGCAATGCAATGCAATGCAATAAAATGCAATGCAATGCAATGCAATGCAATGCAATGCAATGCAATGCAATGCAATGCAATGCAATGCAATGCAATGCAATAAAATGCAATGCAATAAAATGCAATAAAATGCAATGCAATAAAATGCAATGCAATGCAATGCAATGCAAGTGCATAACTTATATTTTTCAATTCACAATTTTAGATCGTTTATTGCAATGCAAAAACACATATGTCATCTCTTTAATGCACATGGGAATGAGTTAGTTCTGGTATGCAATGCTATGCAATGCAATGCAATGCAATGCAATGCAATGCAATGCAATGCAATGCAATGCTATGCAATGCTATGCAATGCAATGCAATGCCATGCCATGCAATAAAATGCAATGCAATGCAATAAAATGCAATGCAATGCAAGTGCATAGCTTATATTTTTCAATGCACAATTTTAGATCGTTTATTGCAATGCAAAAACACATATTTCAACTCTTTAATGCACATGGGAATGAGTTAGTTCTGGTATGCAATGCAATGCAATGCAATGCAATAAAATGCAATGCAAGTGCATAGCTTATATTTTTCAATGCACAATTTTAGATAGTTTATTGCAATGCAAAAACACAAATGTCATCTCTTTAATGCACATGGGAATGAGTTAGTTCTGGTATGCAAAGCAATGCAAAAAAATGCAATGCAATGCAATACAATGCAATTGCATAGCATATTTTTCAATGCACAATTTAAGATCATTTATTGCAATGCAAAACCACATATGTCATCTCTTTAATGCACATGGGAATGAGTTAGTTCTGGTATGCAATGCAATGCAATGCAATAAAATGCAATGCAATAAAATGCAATGCAATGCAATGCAATAAAATGCAATGCAATGCAATAAAATGCAATGCAATGCAATGCAATGCAATGCAATAAAATGCAATGCAATGCAATGCAATGCAATGCAATAAAATGCAATGCAATAAAATGCATTGCAATGCAATGCAATAAAATGCATTGCAATGCAATGCAATAAAATGCAATGCAATGCAAGTGCATAACTTATATTTTTCAATTCACAATTTTAGATCGTTTATTGCAATGCAAAAACACATATGTCATCTCTTTAATGCACATGGGAATGAGTTAGTTCTGGTATGCAATTACAATATGTTATTTTTCAATGCACAAAGTTTGATTGTTTGTGCAATTGAAATGCAACAAACATATGTCATCTCTTTAATGCACATGGGAATGAGTTAGTTCTGGTATGCAATGCAATGCAATGCAATAAAATACAATGCAATAAAATGCAATGCAATGCAATGCAATGCAATGCAATGCAATGCAATGCAATGCAATAAAATGCAATGCAATAAAATGCAATGCAATGCAATGCAATAAAATGCAATGCAATGCAATGCAATAAAATGCAATGCAATGCAAGTGCATAACTTATATTTTTCAATTCACAATTTTAGATCGTTTATTGCAATGCAAAAACACATATGTCATCTCTTTAATGCACATGGGAATGAGTTAGTTCTGGTATGCAATTACAATATGTTATTTTTCAATGCACAAAGTTTGATTGTTTGTGCAATTGAAATGCAACAAACATATGTCATCTCTTTAATGCACATTGGGAATGAGTTAGTTCTGGTATGCAATGCAATGCAATGCAATAAAATGCAATGCAATAAAATGCAATGCAATGCAATGCAATGCAATGCAATGCAATAAAATGCAATGCAATAAAATGCAATGCAATGCAATGCAATAAAATGCAATGCAATGCAAGTGCATAACTTATATTTTTCAATTCACAATTTTAGATCGTTTATTGCAATGCAAAAACACATATGTCATCTCTTTAATGCACATGGGAATGAGTTAGTTCTGGTATGCAATTACAATATGTTATTTTTCAATGCACAAAGTTTGATTGTTTGTGCAATTGAAATGCAACAAACATATGTCATCTCTTTAATGCACATGGGAATGAGTTAGTTCTTGTATGCAAATGCAATGCAATGCAATGCAATGCAATGCAATGCAATAAAATGCAATGCAATGCAATAAAATGCAATGCAATGCAATGCAATGCAATGCAATGCAATGCAATGCAATGCAATAAAATGCAATGCAATGCAATGCAATAAAATGCAATGCAATAAAATGCAATGCAATGCAATGTAATAAAATGCAATGCAATGCAAGTGCATAACTTATATTTTTCAATTCACAATTTTAGATCGTTTATTGCAATGCAAAAACACATATGTCATTTCTTTAATGCACATGGGAATGAGTTAGTTCTGGTATGCAATGCTATGCAATGCAATGCAATGCAATGCAATGCAATGCAATGCAATGCAATGCAATGCTATGCTATGCAATGCTATGCAATGCTATGCAATGCTATGCAATGCTATGCAATGCTATGCAATGCTATGCAATGCTATGCAATGCTATGCAATGCTATGCAATGCTATGCAATGCTATGCTATGCAATGCAATGCAATGCAATGCAATGCAATGCAATGCAATGCAATGCAATGGAATGCAATGCAATGCAATGCAATGCAATGCAATGCAATGCAATGCAATGCAATGCAATAAAATGCAATGCAATGCAATGCAATGCAATGCAATGCAAGTGCATAGCTTATATTTTTCAATGCACAATTTTAGATCGTTTATTGCAATGCAAAAACACATATTTCAACTCTTTAATGCACATGGGAATGAGTTAGTTCTGGTATGCAATGCAATGCAATAAAATTCAATGCAAGTGCATAGCTTATATTTTTCAATGCACAATTTTAGATAGTTTATTGCAATGCAAAAACACAAATGTCATCTCTTTAATGCACATGGGAATGAGTTAGTTCTGGTATGCAATGCAATGCAAAAAAATGCAATGCAATGCAATACAATGCAAGTGCATAGCATATTTTTCAATGCACAATTTTAGATCATTTATTGCAATGCAAAACCACATAAGTCATCTCTTTAATGCACATGGGAATGAGTTAGTTCTGGTATGCAATGCAATGCAATGCAATAAAATGCAATGCAATAAAATGCAATGCAATGCAATGCAATGCAATGCAATGCAATGCAATGCAATAAAATGCAATGCAATGCAATGCAATAAAATGCAATGCAATGCAATGCAATAAAATGCAATGCAATAAAATGCAATGCAATGCAATGCAATAAAATGCAATGCAATGCAATGCAATAAAATGCTATGCAATGCAATGCAATGCAATAAAATGCAATGCAATGCAAGTGCATAACTTATATTTTTCAATTCACAATTTTAGATCGTTTATTGCAATGCAAAAACACATATGTCATCTCTTTAATGCACATGGGAATGAGTTAGTTCTGGTATGCAATTACAATATGTTATTTTTCAATGCACAAAGTTTGATTGTTTGTGCAATTGAAATGCAACAAACATATGTCATCTCTTTAATGCACATGGGAATGAGTTAGTTCTGGTATGCAATGCAATGCAATAAAATGCAATGCAATAAAATGCAATGCAATGCAATGCAATGCAATGCAATGCAATGCAATAAAATGCAATGCAATGCAATGCAATGCAATAAAATGCAATGCAATGCAATAAAATGCAATGCAATGCAATGCAATAAAATGCAATGCAATGCAATGCAATGCAATGCAATGCAATGCAATGCAATAAAATGCAATGCAATAAAATGCAATGAAATAAAATGCAATAAAATGCAATGCAATGCAAGTGCATTACTTATAATTTTCAATTCACAATTTTAGATCGTTTATTGCAATGCAAAAACACATATGTCATCTCTTTAATGCACATGGGAATGAGTTAGTTCTGGTATGCAATGAAACAAGTGCATAACATATGTTATTTTTCAATGCACAAAGTTAGATCGTTTGTGCAATTGCAATGCAACAAACATATGTTATCCTTTAATGCACATGTGAATGAGTTAGTTCTGGTATGCAATGAAACAAGTGCATAACATATGTTATTTTTTAATGCACAAAGTTAGATCGTTTGTGCAATGCAATGCAACAACACATGTTATCTATTTAATGAACATGGGAATGAGTTAGTTCTGGTATGCAATGCAATGCAACAAGTTTATAGCGTATAAGTAATTTTTCAAGGCACAACGTTAGATCGTCTGTGAAATGCAATGCAACAGCGTACAGTTTATCTCCTCAGAGCACAACGCAATGAGTATGTTATCTCTTTAATGCACATGGGAATGAGTTAGTTTGGTATGCAAGGCAATGCAACAAGTGTAAAGCTTATACGTCAGCCATACAGATGTCCATATTTGACCCAAGGAAAATCTTTCTTGCCAAAGAGTCCTCGATAGACTCCTTTTAATGTTAAATCAGCCATGCAAAAGTCCATATTTGACCTACTGGACATATTGCTGGAAAAAGCCTCCTCAATCTTGAACCTTCTCTACATACTCATAGACTAGTACTACTTATTTCTGGTCAAAGTTTCTACAAAAGTTCTTAAACTAAATAAACGAATAGACTCTTTCTGATGTTAAATCAGCTTTACAGAGCTTCCTTTATGAACTGCTGAAAATTTTGTTGACCAAAGTGTCTTTGAACTTTCTCCACAATATAACTTTCTATACATGTTGACTCCTTTTGATGTTCAATCTTGAACATTAGCCATACAATAGTCCATATTTGACCTACTGAACATATTTCTGACCAGAGACCTTGAACATTTTAACTTACTATAAATACTTCTCGTACTATAAAGACTTCTCGTGATGTTTTACCAGCCAGACAGTAGTCCATATTTGATCGATTGAACATATGTTTGGCCAAAGACTCCTCAAAATGTTTTTTACTATTGTAAATGTATCAACCCCTTCTGATGTTAAAATAGCCATACAGAAGTCCATATTTGACATTCTGAATTTTTTTCTGGCCAAAGGTACTCGATCTTGGACTATCTATACATACTCATAGACTCCTTCTGATGCTTCATAAGCCATTTAGATGTCAATATCTGAACTATTGAACTTATTTCTGCTCAAAGGGTTCTCAAAAGTTTATAAACTATATAAAGTTATAGACTCATTCTGATGATAAATCATCAGGTCCCCTTTTTGACCTAATGAACATCTGGCCAAAGAGTTCTTGAACATTATCTTGTTATACATACAGATTGACTTCTTGTTATGTTATATTAACCAGCCAGTAGTCCATATTTGACCCAAGGAAAATATTTCTGGTAAAACAGTCCTCGATCTTGGACTTTCTATACATATTCATAGACTCCTTCTGATGCTTCATAAGCCATATAGATGTCAATATCTGACCTATCGAATTTATTTCTGGTCAAAGGGTCCTCAAGAGGTTTTAAACTAAATAAACTTATAGACTCCTTCTGATGATAAATCAGCTATACAGTGGTCCCTTTTTGACATAATGAACATATTTCTGGCCAAAGAGTTCTTGAACATTATCTTACTATACATACAGATTGACTTTTTGCGATGTTATATTAACCATCCAGTAGTCCATTTTTGCATTCATACATTCTTGCAGACTCCTTTTGATGTTACATCTGCCATACAAAAGTAATTTTTTGACCAACTTAACATATTTCTTGCCAGAGTCCTTGAACATTATCTCACTATACATACAGACTGACTTCTCGTAATGTTATATCAGGCAGAGAGTAATCCAAATTTGACCGATTGAAACATTTTTAGTCCAAAGAATTTTCTTTACTATTATAAACTTATCAACTCCTTCTAATGTTAAATTTTTAACATTAACTTTCTATACTTATAGACTCCTTTTGACCTGCTGAACACATTTCTGGCCAAAGATTAACTTACCATAAATTCAGATCAGCCAGACGCCAGTCAAAATTTTAACTACTAAAAATATTTCTGGCCAAGGAGTACTCGAAACTTTAACTTTCTACACATACTTGTTGACTCCTGATGTAAAGCCATACTGAAGTTCATATTTGACCCAACGAATATTTTTCTGGCCAATGAATCCTCGATCTCAAACTTTCTATACAAGACCCCTTTTGATGCTTTATAAGCCAAATAGATGTTCTTATTGAAGTCCATATCTGACTGATTAAACATATTTCTGGTCAAAGGGTCCTCAAATGCTTTTAAATTATATACGCTTTGAGACTCCTTCTGATGATAAATCAGGCAGACAGAATTCCATATTTGACCTACTGCAGATTTGACCTAATTTGATATTACTGAGATTTTTATTGTGTTTACAGGGGCAATGCACATTAATAAACATAAATGTAAATGTGCCAGAATTAGCCTAAAAGGCTATTTTACATCTGTAGACCCTTGACAGAATGTTAAGAAAAAGTCACCCTAAAAACAGAGACAAAACATCACACATATACACATCATATGACCATATATACATATACACATAAATACACACATATATACGCATATACATATATCAGCCTGAAAAATTTAATATTTGGCCTACTTAACATTTTTCTGGCCAAAGAATACTCGAAACTTGAAATTTCTATACATACTCATTGACTTCTTCTTATGTTATATCAGCCATACAGAAGTCCACTGTTGGCCCAAAGAACATATTTCTGGCCAGAGTTCTCAATTTGAACTTTCTCAATCTGAACTTTCATAGACTCTTTCTGATTCGTCATAAGCCATATAGGTGTCCATATCTGGCGAATTGAAAATGTTTTTGGCAAAAAGGGTCCTCACAAGTTAGCTAACTGAATACTGATAGACTTATTCTGATGATAAATCACTTAAATCACTATGTGACCCTCTGAATGTATTTTTAGCCAAAGAACCATAGAACATTAACTTCATATACATATTGATTCAAGAGTCAAAATTTGACCTCTGTATGGCTGATTTATTATCAGAAGGAGTCTATGATTTTACATAGTTTAAAAACGTTTAAGGAACCTTTGACCAGAAATAATAATAGGCCATTTATGGACATATATATGGCTTATGAAAAATCAGAAGGAGACTATGAGTATGTATAGAAAGTTCAAGATTGAGGACACTTTGGCCAGAAAAATGTTCCTTGGGTCAATTATGGACTTCTGTATAGCTGACCTAACATCCGATGGAGTCACAGAGTATGTATAAAAAAGGTCAAGTTTCGAGTACTCTTTGGCAAGAAACATTTTCAGTAGGTCAAATATGAATATGTAGTAAGTTAATGTTCAAAAAATCTTAGGCCAGAAATATGTTCAGTAGTTCAAAAAGGGGCCTCTGTCTGGCTGATTTAACATCAGAAGGAGTCTATGAGTTTAAATAGTTTAAAACCATTTGAGGACCCATTGACCAGAAATGACTCTTTGGCCAGTAATATTGTCAGTAGGTCGATTCTGGTATGGAAAGGACAAGTTCATGGACTCTTGGACCAGAAATATGTTCAATAGTGAAATATGGACAATTGTCTGGCTGATGTACTACTAACTGAAAGAGTCTATAATCATTAATAGAGAGTTCAAGATCAATCACGCTTCAGTCAGAAATATGTTCAATATGTCAAATCTGAAATACTGCATAGCAATGTCAATGAGTATGTATAGAAAGTTCAAAATCGAGGACTGTTTTACCAGAAATATTTTCAGTTATGGACTCCTGTCTGGCTAATATAACATCGCAAGAAGTCAATCTGTATATATTATAGTAAGTTAAAGTTCAAGAACTCTTAGGTCTGAAATATGTTCATCAGTTCAAAAAGGGGCCTCTGTATAACCGATTTAACCTCAGAATGAGTCTATAAGTTTATCTCGCTTAAAACCTTTTGAGGAACCTTTGACCAGAAATAAATTCAATAGGTCAAATATGGACTTCTATATGCCTTATGGAGCATCAGGAGGAGTCTATATATAAAGTTCAAGATTGAGGACTCTTTGGCCAGAAATATATTCCTTGGGTCAAATATGGACTGCTTTATGGCTGACATAACCTTAAAAGGAGTCAACGAGTATGTATAGAAAGTTCAAGTTCAAGATCTCTTGGCCAATAATATTTTCAGTAGGTCGATTCTGGTATGGAAAGTTCAAGTTCATGGACTCTTGGACCAGAAATATATTCCTTGGGTCAAATATGGACTTCTTTGTTAACCTCAAAAGGAGTCAACGAGTATGTATAGAAAGTTCAAGTTCATAGACTCTTATGCCAGAAATATGTTCAGTAGTTCAAAAAGGGGCCTCTGTATTACTGATTTAACATCAGAATAAGTCTATGAGTTTATATCGCTTAAAACCTTTTGAGGACCCATTGACCACAAATAAGCTCAATAGGTCAGATTTGGACTTTTAAAGGGCTTATGAAGCATCAGAAGGAGTCTATAAGTAGAAAGTTCAAGATCGAGGACTCTTTGGCCTAAATATTTTCAGTAGGTCGATTCTGGTATGGAAAGTTCAAGTACATGGACTCTTGGACCAGAAATATGTTCAATAGTGAAATATGGACAATTGTCTGGCTGATGTACTACTACCTGAAAGAGTCTATAATCATTAATAGAGAGTTCAAGATCAATCACGCTTCAGTCAGAAATATGTTCAATAAGTGAAATCTGAAATACTGCATGGCTGAAGAAACATCAGATTCTAGAGTCTATGAGTGTGTTTTGATTGTTCAAGATCGAGGACTCTTTTGCTAGAAAAATGTTCAGTAGATAATTTATGGGCTGCTGTGTGGCTGATGAATCATCATAAGGAGTCTATGAGCATGTATAAAAAGTTCAAAATCGAGGACTGTTTTACCAGAATTTTTTTCAGCGGGTAAATTATAGCCTGTCTGGCTACTATAACATCGCAAGAAGTCAATCTGTATATATGGAAGTTAAAGTTCAAGAACTCTTAAGTCAGAAATATGTTCATCTGTTCAAAAAGGGACCTCTGTATTACCGATTTAACATCAGAATGATCGCAAGCTTATATCGCTTAAAACCTTTTGAGGACGCTTTGATCAGATGTACTACTACCTGAAAAAGTCTATAATCATTAATAGAGAGTTCAAGATCAATCACGCTTCTATAAGTTCAATAGGTCAGATTTGGACTTTTAAAGTGCTTATGAAGCATCAGAAGGAGTCTATAAGTAGAAAGTTCAAGATCGAGGACTCTTTGAACAGTAATATTTTCAGTAGGTCGATTCTGGTATGGAAAGTTCAAGTTCATGGACTCTTGGACCAGAAATATGTTCAATAGTTAAATATGGACAATTGTCTGGCTGATGTACTACTACCTGAAAGAGTCGATAATCATTAATAGAGAGTTTAAGATCAATCACGCTTCAGTCAGAAATATGTACAATAAGTCAAATCTGAAATACTGCATGGCTGAAGAAACATCAGAATCTAGAGTCTATGAGTGTGTTTTGATTGTTCAAGATCGAGGACTCTTTTGCCAGAAAAATGTTCAGTAGGTAATTTTTGGGCTGCTGTGTGGCTGATGAATCATCATAAGGAGTCTATGAGCATGTATAAAAAGTTCAAAATCGAGAACTGTTTTACCAGAAATATTTTCAGCGGGTCAATTATAGCCTGTCTTGCTACTATAACATCGCAAGAAGTCAATCTGGATATATGGAAGTTAAAGTTCAAGAACTCTTAAGTCAGAAATATGTTCATCTGTTCAAAAAGGGACCTCTGTAGTACCGATTTAACATCAAATTGATCGCAAGTTTATATCGCTTAAAACCTTTTGAGGACCCTTTGACCAGAAATAAGTTCAATAGGTCAGATATGAACTTCTATATGCCTTATGGAGCATCAGGAGGAGTCTATATAGAAAGTTCAAGATTGAGGACTCTTTGGCCAGAAATATATTCCTTGGGTCAATTATGGACTTCTTTATGGGTGACATAACCTTAAAAGGAGTCAACGAGTATGTATAGAAAGTTCAAGTTCAAGATCTCTTTGGCCAGTAATATTTTCAGTAGGTCGATTCTGGTATGGAAAGTTCAAGTTCATGGACTCTTGGACCAGAAATATGTTCAATAGTTAAATATGGACAATTGTCTGGCTGATGTACTACTACCTGAAAGAGTCGATAATCATTAATAGAGAGTTTAAGATCAATCACGCTTCAGTCAGAAATATGTACAATAAGTCAAATCTGAAATACTGCATGGCTGAAGAAACATCAGAATCTAGAGTCTATGAGTGTGTTTTGATTGTTCAAGATCGAGGACTCTTTTCCAGAAAAATGTTCAGTAGGTAATTTATGGGCTGCTGTGTGGCTGATGAATCATCATAAGGAGTCTATGAGCATGTATAAAAAGTTCAAAATCGAGAACTGTTTTACCAGAAATATTTTCAGCGGGTCAATTATAGCCTGTCTTGCTACTATAACATCGCAAGAAGTCAATCTGGATATATGGAAGTTAAAGTTCAAGAACTCTTAAGTCAGAAATATGTTCATCTGTTCAAAAAGGGACCTCTGTAGTACCGATTTAACATCAAATTGATCGCAAGTTTATATCGCTTAAAACCTTTTGAGGACCCTTTGACCAGAAATAAGTTCAATAGGTCAGATATGAACTTCTATATGCCTTATGGAGCATCAGGAGGAGTCTATATAGAAAGTTCAAGATTGAGGACTCTTTGGCCAGAAATATATTCCTTGGGTCAATTATGGACTTCTTTATGGGTGACATAACCTTAAAAGGAGTCAACGAGTATGTATAGAAAATTCAAGTTCAAGATCTCTTTGGCCAATAATATTTTCAGTAGGTCGATTCTGGTATGGAAAGTTCAAGTTCATGGACTCTTGGACCAGAAATATATTCCTTGGGTCAAATATGGACTTCTTTATGGCTGACATAACCTCAAAAGGAGTCAACGAGTATGTATAGAAAGTTCAAGTTCATAGACTCTTATGCCAGAAATATGTTCAGTCGTTCAAAAAGGGGCCTCTGTATTACTGATTTAACATCAGAATAAGTCTATGAGTTTATATCGCTTAAAACCTTTTGAGGACCCATTGACCACAAATAAGTTCAATAGGTCAGATTTGGACTTTTAAAGGGCTTATGAAGCATCAGAAGGAGTCTATAAGTAGAAAGTTCAAGATCGAGGACTCTTTGGCCAGTAATATTTTCAGTAGGATGATTCTGGTATGGAAAGTTCAAGTTCATGGACTCTTGGACCAGAAATATGTTCAACAGTGAAATATGGACAATTGTCTGGCTGATGTACTACTACCTGAAAGAGTCGATAATCATTAATAGAGAGTTCAAGATCAATCACGCTTCAGTCAGAAATATGTTCAATAAGTCAAATCTGAAATACTGCATGGCTGAAGAAACATCAGAATCTAGAGTGTCTATGAGTGTGTTTTGATTGTTCAAGATCGAGGACTCTTTTGCCAGAAAAATGTTCAGTAGGTAATTTATGGGCTGCTGTGTGGCTGATGAATCATCATAAGGAGTCTATGAGCATGTATAAAAAGTTCAAAATCGAGAACTGTTTTACCAGAAATATTTTCAGCGGGTCAATTATAGCCTGTCTTGCTACTATAACATCGCAAGAAGTCAATCTGGATATATGGAAGTTAAAGTTCAAGAACTCTTAAGTCAGAAATATGTTCATCTGTTCAAAAAGGGACCTCTGTATTACCGATTTAACATCAGAATGATCGCAAGCTTATATCGCTTAAAACCTTTTGAGGACCCTTTGATCAGAAATAAGTTCAATATGGACTTCTATACGGCTTATGGAGCATCAGGAGGAGTCTATATAGAAAAATCAAGATTGAGGACTCTTTGGCCAGAAATATATTCCTTGGGTCAATTATGGACTTCTTTATGGCTAACATAACCTCAAAAGGAGTCAACGAGTATGTATAGAAAGTTCAAGAACTCTTAGGCCAGAAAATATGTTCTGTAGTTAGAAAAGGGGCCTCTTTATTACTGATTTCACATCAGAATAAGTCTATGAGTTTATATCGCTTAAAACCTTTTGAGGACCCATTGACCAGAAATAAGTTCAATAGGTCAGATTTGGAATTTTAAAGGGCTTATGAAGCATCAGAAGGAGTCTATAAGTAGAAAGTTCAAGATCGAGGACTCTTTGGCCAGTAATATTTTCAGTAGGTCGATTCTGGTATGGAAAGGTCAAGTTCATGGACTCTTGGACCAGAAATATGTTCAATAATGAAATATGGACAATTGTCTGGCTGATGTACTACTACCTGAAAGAGTCTACAATCATTAATAGAGAGTTCAAGATCAATCACGCTTCAGTCAGAAATATGTTCAATAAGTCAAATCTGAAATACTGCATGGCTGAAGAAACATCAGATTCTAGAGTCTATGAGTGTGTTTTGATTGTTCAAGATCGAGGACTCTTTTTTCAGAAAAATGTTCAGTAGATAATTTATGGGCTGCTGTGTGGCTGATGAATCATCATAAGGAGTCTATGAGCATGTATAAAAAGTTCAAAATCGAGAACTGTTTTACCAGAAATATTTTCAGCGGGTCAATTATAGCCTGTCTTGCTACTATAACATCGCAAGAAGTCAATCTGGATATATGGAAGTTAAAGTTCAAGAACTCTTAAGTCAGAAATATGTTCATCTGTTCAAAAAGGGACCTCTGTAGTACCGATTTAACATCAAATTGATCGCAAGTTTATATCGCTTAAAACCTTTTGAGGACCCTTTGACCAGAAATAAGTTCAATAGGTCAGATATGAACTTCTATACGGCTTATGGAGCATCAGGAGGAGTCTATATAGAAAGTTCAAGATTGAGGACTCTTTGGCCAGAAATATATTCCTTGGGTCAATTATGGACTTCTTTATGGGTGACATAACCTTAAAAGGAGTCAACGAGTATGTATAGAAAGTTCAAGTTCAAGATCTCTTTGGCCAATAATATTTTCAGTAGGTCGATTCTGGTATGGAAAGTTCAAGTTCATGGACTCTTGGACCAGAAATATATTCCTTGGGTCAAATATGGACTTCTTTATGGCTAACATAACCTCAAAAGGAGTCAACGAGTATGTATAGAAAGTTCAAGTTCATAGACTCTTATGCCAGAAATATGTTCAGTCGTTCAAAAAGGGGCCTCTGTATTACTGATTTAACATCAGAATAAGTCTATGAGTTTATATCGCTTAAAACCTTTTGAGGACCCATTGACCACAAATAAGTTCAATAGGTCAGATTTGGACTTTTAAAGGGCTTATGAAGCATCAGAAGGAGTCTATAAGTAGAAAGTTCAAGATCGAGGACTCTTTGGCCAGTAATATTTTCAGTAGGATGATTCTGGTATGGAAAGTTCAAGTTCATGGACTCTTGGACCAGAAATATGTTCAACAGTGAAATATGGACAATTGTCTGGCTGATGTACTACTACCTGAAAGAGTCGATAATCATTAATAGAGAGTTCAAGATCAATCACGCTTCAGTCAGAAATATGTTCAATAAGTCAAATCTGAAATACTGCATGGCTGAAGAAACATCAGAATCTAGAGTCTATGAGTGTGTTTTGATTGTTCAAGATCGAGGACTCTTTTGCCAGAAAAATGTTCAGTAGGTAATTTATGGGCTGCTGTGTGGCTGATGAATCATCATAAGGAGTCTATGAGCATGTATAAAAAGTTCAAAATCGAGAACTGTTTTACCAGAAATATTTTCAGCGGGTCAATTTTAGCCTGTCTTGCTACTATAACATCACAAGAAGTCAATCTGGATATATGGAAGTTAAAGTTCAAGAACTCTTAAGTCAGAAATATGTTCATCTGTTCAAAAAGGGACCTCTGTAGTACCGATTTAACATCAAATTGATCGCAAGTTTATATCGCTTAAAACCTTTTGAGGACCCTTTGACCAGAAATAAGTTCAATAGGTCAGATATGAACTTCTATACGGCTTATGGAGCATCAGGAGGAGTCTATATAGAAAGTTCAAGATTGAGGACTCTTTGGCCAGAAATATATTCCTTGGGTCAAATATGGACTTCTTTATGGCTGACGTAACCTCAAAAGGAGTCAACGAGTATGTATAGAAAGTTCAAGTTCAAGAACTCTTAGGCCAGAAATATGTTCAGTAGTTTAAAAAGGGGCCTCTGTATTACTGATTTAACATCAGAATAAGTCTATGAGTTTATATCGCTTAAAACCTTTTGAGGACCCATTGACCAGATGTACTACTACCTGAAAAAGTCTATAATCATTAATAGAGAGATCAAGATCAATCACGCTTCTATAAGTTCAATAGGTCAGATTTGGACTTTTAAAGTGCTTATGAAGCATCAGAAGGAGTCTATAAGTAGAAAGTTCAAGATCGAGGACTCTTTGGCAAGTAATATTTTCAGTAGCTGGATTCTGGTATGGAAAGTTCAATATGGACTTCTATACGGCTTATGGAGCATCAGGAGGAGTCTACATAGAAAGTTCAAGATTGAGGACTCTTTGGCCAGAAATATATTCCTTGGGTCAATTATGGACTTCTTTATGGGTGACATAACCTTAAAAGGAGTCAACGAGTATGTATAGAAAGTTCAAGTTCAAGATCTCTTTGGCCAGTAATATTTTCAGTAGGTCGATTCTGGTATGGAAAGTTAAAGTTCATGGACTCTTGGACCAGAAATATGTTCAATAGTGAAATATGGACAATTGTCTGGCTGATGTACTACTACCTGAAAGAGTCTATAATCATTAATAGAGAGTTCAAGATCAATCACGCTTCAGTCAGAAATTTGTTCAGTATGTCAAATCTGAAATACTGCATGGCAATGTCAATAAGTATGTATAGAAAGTTCAAAATCAAGGACTGTTTTACCAGAAATATTTTCAGTTATGGACTCCTGTCTGGCTAATATAACATCGCAAGAAGTCAATCTGAATATATATTAGAGTAAGTTAAAGTTCATAAACTCTTAGGCCAGAAATATGTTCAGTAGTTCAAAAAGGGGCCTCTGTATTACTGATTTAACATCAGAATAAGTCTATGAGTTTATATCGCTTAAAACCTTTTGAGGACCCATTGACCAGAAATAAGTTCAATAGGTCAGATTTTGACTTTTAAAGGGCTTATGAAGCATCAGAAGGAGTCTATAAGTAGAAAGTTCAAGATCAAGGACTCTTTGGCCAGTAATATTTTCAGAAGGTCGATTCTGGTATGGAAAGTACAAGTTCATGGACTCTTGGACCAGAAATATGTTCAATAGTGAAATATGGACAATTGTCTGGCTAATGTACTACTACCTGAAAAAGTCTATAATCATTAATAGAGAGTTCAAGATCAATCACGCTTCAGTCAGAAATATGTTCAATAAGTCAAATCTGAAATACTGCATGGCTGAAGAAACATCAGATTCTTAGATTCTATGAGTGTGTTTTGATTGTTCAAGATCGAGGACTCTTTTGCCAGAAAAATTTTCAGTAGGTAATTTATGGGCTGCTGTGTGGCTGATGAATCATCATAAGGAGTCTATGAGCATGTATAAAAAGTTCAAAATCGAGGACTGTTTTACCAGAAATATTTTCAGCGGGTCAATTATCGCCTGTCTGGCTACTATAACATCGCAAGAAGTCAATCTGTATATATGGAAGTTAAAGTTCAAGAACTCTTAAGTCAGAAATATGTTCATCTGTTCAAAAAGGGACCTCTGTAGTACCAATTTAACATCAGAATGATCGCAAGTTTATATCGCTTAAAACCTTTTGAGGACCCTTTGACCAGAAATAAGTTCAATATGGACTTCTATACGGCTTATGGAGCATCAGGAGGAGTCTATATAGAAAGTTCAAGATTTAGGACTCTTTGGCCAGAAATATATTCCTTGGGTCAAATATGGACTTCTTTATGGCTGACGTAACCTCAAAAGGAGTCAACGAGTATGTATAGAAAGTTCAAGTTCAAGAACTCATAGGCCAGAAATATGTTCAGTAGTTTAAAAAGGGGCCTCTGTATTACTGATTTAACATCAGAATAAGTCTATGAGTTTATATCGCTTAAAACCTTTTGAGGACCCATTGACCAGATGTACTACTACCTGAAAAAGTCTATAATCATTAATAGAGAGTTCAAGATCAATCACGCTTCTATAAGTTCAATAGGTCAGATTTGGACTTTTAAAGGGCTTATGAAGCATCAGAAGGAGTCTATAAGTAGAAAGTTCAAGATCGAGGACTCTTTGGCCAGTAATATTTTCAGTAGGTCGATTCTGGTATGGAAAGTTCAAGTTCATGGACTCTTGGACCAGAAATATGTTCAATAGTGAAATATGGACAATTGTCTGGCTGATGTACTACTACCTGAAAAAGTCTATAATCATTAATAGAGAGTTCAAGATCAATCACGCTTCAGTCAGAAATATGTTCAATATGTCAAATCTGAAATACTGCATTGCACTGTCAATGAGTATGTATAGAAAGTTCAAGTTCATAGACTCTTAGGCCAGAAATTCAAGGTGTCTTGAAATATGTTCAAAATATAACATTTGAACTACTGTATGGCTGAAGATACATCGGAAGCAGTCAATGAGCATGTACAGAAAGTTCAAGATCATGGTCTCTTTGACCAGAATATGTTCAGTTGGTCAAATATGGACTTTTGTATGGCTAATGTATTATCAAGAGGAGTCCATATGCATTGAAAGTTAATGTTCAAAGACTCTTTGGACAAAAATATGTTGAGTAGTTCAGATATGGACTATGGACTTCTAAATGGCTTATGAAGCATCAGAAGGAGTCAGAACTCTTTTTCCAGTAATTAGTAGGTCAAAAATTTGTCAACTTTCTGCCTGATTTAATATTGAGAGAAGTCAGTTAGTAAGTTAATATTCAAGGTTTGTGGCCAGAAATATGTTCAGTTGGTAAAACATTTATGGCTGATATAACATCCGAACGAGTCAACAAGAATATTTAGAAAGTTCAAGTTCGAATACTCTTTGGCCAGAAATATGTTGAGTAGGTAAAAAATGGACCTCTGTATGCTTGATTTAACATCAGAAGTAGTCTGTGAGTGTATATATTTTAAAACCTTTTGAGGACCCATTGACCAGAAATATGTCAGATAAGGAATTCGAAATGGCTTATGAACCATCAGAAGGAGTCTATGAGTGTGTTTAGAAAGTTCAAGATCGAGAAATCTTTTTCCAGTAATATGTTCAGTAGTTGAAATATGGACTTCTCTGTGGCTGATTTAACATCAGAAGGAGTCTAAAAGTTTATAATAGTAAAAACATTTTGAGGACTGTTTGGCCAAAATAGTGTTCAATAGGTCAAATATGGACTGTATTTGAGTATATTTGAGTAAGTTAATATTCATGGTCTCTTGGCAGAAACATGTTTAGTAGGTCAAAAATTGAGTTTTGTATGGGTAATGTAACATCAGTAGGATTCTATAGCCTATGTCCTTCTGAGGTTTAAAACCAGGGTCCTCTGTCCAAAGAACTCTTTGGACAGAAATATGTTCAGTAGGTCAAAGAGGGACCTCTGTATACCTGCTATGACACATATAACTATACAACAACAACTAACTTATTCATTTTTGCATTGACGGGAAATTGCATTAGCTTCTGCGTTACAAATAACATACCTCATGTGCAAGGAAAAGATAACACGATCTAATAATGATGCGTTCAATAATAATGTATTGTTATATCTAACTATATAATTTAGATCTTTTATGCAATGGAATGTTACTCCAAAAATGGTATCTCTTCAATGCACAATCGGAACGAGTTAGTTACTGTATGTATGCAATGCACTCATAGCTTATATGTTAATCTCTTTAATGGACATTGGTTTTTTGTCAATGCACAAAGTTAGATTGTTTGTGCAATGCAATTCAACAACATATGTTGTCTCTTTAATGCACATGGGAATGAGTTAGTTCTGGTATGCAATGAAACAAGTGGATTGTATTTTATTTTTCAATGCACAAAGTTAGATCGTTTGTGCAATGCAACAACAGATGTTAATTTCTTTAATTCAAGTGCATAGCTTATATTTTTCAATGCACAATTTTAGATCGTTTATTGCAACGCAAAGACACATATGTCATCTCCTTAATGCACATGGGAATGAGTTAGTTCTGGTATGCAATGAAACAAGTGCATAGCTTATATGTTATTTTTCAATGCGCAAAGTTAGATCGTTTGTACAATTGCAATGCAACAAACATGTTATCCTTTAATGCACATGGGAATGAGTTAGTTCTGGTATGCAATGCAATGCAATGCAAGTGCATAGCTTATATTTTTCAATGCACAATTTTAGATCGTTCATTGCAATGCAAAAACACATATGTCATCTCTTTAATGCACATGGGAATGAGTTAGTTCTGGTATGCAATGCATTGCAATGCAAGTCCATAGCTTATATTTTTCAATGCACAATTTTAGATCGTTTACTGCAATGCAAAAACACATATGTCATCTCTT
Organism: Phoxinus phoxinus; assembly: GCF_949152265.1. Lineage (NCBI taxonomy): Eukaryota > Metazoa > Chordata > Actinopteri > Cypriniformes > Leuciscidae > Phoxinus > Phoxinus phoxinus. Next base: position 26,867,059 of record NC_136898.1, on the reverse strand, counting down.
TAATGCACATGGGAATGAGTTAGTTCTGGTATGCAATGCATTGCAATGCAAGTCCATAGCTTATATTTTTCAATGCACAATTTTAGATCGTTTATTGCAATGCAAAAACACATATGTCATCTCTTTAATGCACATGGGAATGAGTTAGTTCTGGTATGCAATGCAATGCAATAAAAATGCAATGCAATGCAATGCAATGCAATGCAATGCAATGCAATGCAAGTGCATAGCTTATATTTTTCAATGCACAATTTTAGATCGTTTATTGCAATGCAAAAACACATATGTCATCTCTTTAATGCACATGGGAATGAGTTAGTTCTGGTATGCAATTACAATATGTTATTTTTCAATGCACAAAGTTTGATTGTTTGTGCAATTGAAATGCAACAAACATATGTCATCTCTTTAATGCACATGGGAATGAGTTAGTTCTTGTATGCAATGCAATGCAATAAAATGCAATGCAATAAAATGCAATGCAATAAAATGCAATGCAATGCAATGCAATGCAATGCAATGCAATGCAATGCAATGCAATGCAATGCAATAAAATGCAATGCAATGCAATGCAATGCAATGCAATAAAATGCAATGCAATGCAATAAAATGCAATGCAATGCAATGCAATGCAATGCAATGCAATGCAATAAAATGCAATGCAATGCAATGCAATGCAATGCAATGCAATAAAATGCAATGCAATAAAATGCAATGCAATGCAATGCAATAAAATGCAATGCAATGCAAGTGCATAACTTATATTTTTCAATTCACAATTTTAGATCGTTTATTGCAATGCAAAAACACATATGTCATCTCTTTAATGCACATGGGAATGAGTTAGTTCTGGTATGCAATTACAATATGTTATTTTTCAATGCACAAAGTTTGATTGTTTGTGCAATTGAAATGCAACAAACATATGTCATCTCTTTAATGCACATGGGAATGAGTTAGTTCTGGTATGCAATGCAATAAAATGCAATAAAATGCAATAAAATGCAATGCAATGCAATGCAATGCAATGCAATAAAATGCAATGCAATGGAATGCAATGCAATGCAATGCAATGCAATGCAATGCAATGCAATAAAATGCAATGCAATGCAATGCAATGCAATAAAATGCAATGCAATGCAATGCAATAAAATGCAATGCAATAAAATGCAATGCAATAAAATGCAATGCAATGCAAGTGCATAACTTATATTTTTCAATTCACAATTTTAGATCGTTTATTGCAATGCAAAAACAAATATGTCATCTCTTTAATGCACATGGGAATGAGTTAGTTCTGGTATGCAATGCTATGCAATGCAATGCAATGCAATGCTATGCAATGCTATGCAATGCTATGCAATGCTATGCAATGCTATGCAATGCTATGCAATGCTATGCAATGCTATGCAATGCTATGCAATGCTATGCAATGCTATGCAATGCTATGCAATGCTATGCAATGCTATGCAATGCTATGCAATGCTATGCAATGCTATGCAATGCTATGCAATGCTATGCAATGCTATGCAATGCTATGCAATGCAATGCAATGCAATGCAATAAAATGCAATGCAATGCAAAGCAATGCAATGCAATGCAAGTGCATAGCTTATATTTTTCAATGCACAATTTTAGATCGTTTATTGCAATGCAAAAACACATATGTCATCTCTTTAATGCACATGGGAATGAGTTAGTTCTGGTATGCAATGCAATGCAATGCAATAAAATGCAATGCAATGCAATGCAATGCAATGCAATGCAATGCAATGCAATAAAATGCAATGCAATGCAATGCAATGCAATAAAATGCAATGCAATGCAATGCAATGCAATGCAATGCAATGCAATAAAATGCAATGCAATGCAATGCAATGCAATGCAATGCAATGCAATGCAATAAAATGCAATGCAATAAAATGCAATGCAATAAAATGCAATGCAATGCAATGCAATAAAATGCAATGCAAGTGCATAACTTATATTTTTCAATTCACAATTTTAGATCGTTTATTGCAATGCAAAAACACATATGTCATCTCTTTCATGCACATGGGAATGAGTTAGTTCTGGTATGCATTTACAATATGTTATTTTTCAATACACAAAGTTTGATTGTTTGTGCAATTGAAATGCATCAAACATATGTCATCTCTTTAATGCACATGGGAATGAGTTAGTTCTGGTATGCAATGCAATGCAATGCAATAAAATGCAATGCAATAAAATGCAATGCAATGCAATGCAATGCAATGCAATGCAATAAAATGCAATGCAATGCAATGCAATGCAATGCAATAAAATGCAATGCAATAAAATGCAATGCAATGCAATGCAATAAAATGCAATGCAATGCAAGTGCATAACTTATATTTTTCAATTCACAATTTTAGATCGTTTATTGCAATGCAAAAACACATATGTCATCTCTTTAATGCACATGGGAATGAGTTAGTTCTGGTATGCAATTACAATATGTTATTTTTCAATGCACAAAGTTTGATTGTTTATGCAATTGAAATGCAACAAACATATGTCATCTCTTTAATGCACATGGGAATGAGTTAGTTCTGGTATGCAATGCAATGCAATGCAATGCAATAAAATGCAATGCAATGCAATGCAATGCAATGCAATGCAATGCAATGCAATAAAATGCAATGCAATGCAATGCAATGCAATGCAATGCAATGCAATGCAATAAAATGCAATGCAATAAAATGCAATGCAATGCAATGCAATAAAATGCAATGCAATGCAAGTGCATAACTTATATTTTTCAATTCACAATTTTAGATCGTTATTGCAATGCAAAAACACATGTCATCTCTTTAATGCACATGGGAATGAGTTAGTTCTGGTATGCAATTACAATATGTTATTTTTCAATGCACAAAGTTTGATTGTTTGTGCAATTGAAATGCAACAAACATATGTCATCTCTTTAATGCACATGGGAATGAGTTAGTTCTGGTATGCAATGCAATGCAATGCAATGCAATGCAATGCAATGCAATAAAATGCAATGCAATGCAATGCAATGCAATGCAATAAAATGCAATGCAATGCAATGCAATGCAATGCAATGCAATGCAATGCAATAAAATGCAATGCAATAAAATGCAATGCAATGCAATGCAATAAAATGCAATGCAATGCAAGTGCATAACTTATATTTTTCAATTCACTATTTTAGATCGTTATTGCAATGCAAAAACACATGTCATCTCTTTAATGCACATGGGAATGAGTTAGTTCTGGTATGCAATTACAATATGTTATTTTTCAATGCACAAAGTTTGATTGTTTGTGCAATTGAAATGCAACAAACATATGTCATCTCTTTAATGCACATGGGAATGAGTTAGTTCTGGTATGCAATGCAATGCAATGCAATGCAATGCAATGCAATGCAATGCAATGCAATAAAATGCAATGCAATAAAATGCAATGCAATGCAATGCAATGCAATGCAATGCAATAAAATGCAATGCAATGCAATAAAATGCAATAAAATGCAATGCAATGCAATGCAATGCAATGCAATGCAATGCAATGCAATAAAATGCAATGCAATGCAATGCAATAAAATGCAATGCAATGCAATGCAATAAAATGCAATGCAATGCAATGCAATGCAATGCAATAAAATGCAATGCAATAAAATGCAATGCAATGCAATAAAATGCAATGCAATGCAAGTGCATAACTTATATTTTTCAATTCACAATTTTAGATCGTTTATTGCAATGCAAAAACACATATGTCATCTCTTTAATGCACATGGGAATGAGTTAGTTCTGGTATGCAATGCTATGCAATGCAATGCAATGCAATGCTATGCAATGCTATGCTATGCAATGCAATGCAATGCAATGCAATGCAATGCAATGCAATGCAATAAAATGCAATGCAATGCAATGCAATGCAATGCAATGCAAGTGCATAGCTTATATTTTTCAATGCACAATTTTAGATCGTTTATTGCAATGCAAAAACACATATTTCAACTCTTTAATGCACATGGGAATGAGTTAGTTCTGGTATGCAATGCAATGCAATGCAATGCAATAAAATGCAATGCAAGTGCATAGCTTATATTTTTCAATGCACAATTTTAGATAGTTTATTGCAATGCAAAAACACAAATGTCATCTCTTTAATGCACATGGGAATGATTTAGTTCTGGTATGCAATGCAATGCAAAAAAATGCAATGCAATGCAATACAATGCAAGTGTATAGCATATTTTTCAATGCACAATTTTAGATCATTTATTGCAATGCAAAACCACATATGTCATCTCTTTAATGCACATGGGAATGAGTTAGTTCTGGTATGCAATGAAACAAGTGCATAGTTAATATGATATCTTTCAATACACAAAATTAGATCGTTTGTGCAATTGCAATGCAACAAACATATGTTATCCATTAATGTACATGGGAATGAGTTAGTTCTCCTATGCAATGCAACAACATATGTTATCTCTTTAATGCACATGGGATTGAGTTAGTTCTGGTATGCAATGCAATGCAAGTGCATAGCTTATATTTTTAAATGCACAATTTTTGATCGTTTATTGCAATGCAAATGCAACAAACATGTTATCCTTTAATGCACATGGGAATGAGTTAGTTCTGGTATGCAATGCAATGCAATAAAATGCAATGCAATGCAATGCAATGCAATGCAAGTCCACAGCTTATATTTTTCAATGCACAATTTTAGATCGTTTATTGCAATGCGAAAACACATATGTCATCTCTTTAATGCACATGGGAATGAGTTAGTTCTGGCATGCAATGCAATGCAATGCAATGCAATGCAATAGAATGCAAGTGCATAGCTTATATTTTTCAATGCACAATTTTAGATCGTTAATTGCAATGCAAATACACATATGTCATCTCTTGAATGCACATGGGAATGAGTCAGTTCTGGTATGCAATTACAAAATGTTATTTTTCAATGCACAAAATTACATCGTTTGTGCAATTGCAATGCAAAAACAAATGTTATCTCTTTAATGCACATGGGAATGAGTTAATACTGGTATATGCAATGCAATAAAATGCAAGGCAATGCAATGCAATGCAATGCAATGCAATGCAATGCAATGCAATGCAATGCAATGCAATGCAATACAATGCAATACAATGCAAGGCAATGCAATGCAATGCAATGCAAGTGCATAGCTTATATTTTTCAATGCACAATTTTAGATCGTTTATTGCAATGCAATAACACAAATGTCATCTCTTTAATGCACATGGGAATGAGTTAGTTCTGGTATGCAATGCAATAAAATGCAATGCAATGCAATGCAATACAATGCAAGTGCATAGCATATTTTTCAATGCACAATTTTAGATCATTTATTGCAATGCAAAAACACATATGTCATCTCTTTAATGCACATGGGAATGAGTTAGTTCTGGTATGCAATGAAACAAGTGCATAACATGTTATTTTTCAATGCACAAAGTTAGATCGTTTGTGCAATTGCAATGCAACAAACATATGTTATCCTTTAATGCACATGTGAATGAGTTAGTTCTGGTATGCAATGCAACAAATGGATAGCTTGTATGTAATTTTTTAATGCACAAAGTTAGATCGTTTGTGCAATGCAATGCAACAACACATGTTATCTATTTAATGAACATGGGAATGAGTTAGTTCTGGTATGCAATGCAATGCAACAAGTTTATAGCGTATAAGTAATTTTTCAAGGCACAACGTTAGATCGTCTGTGAAATGCAATGCAACAGCGTACAGTTTATCTCCTCAGAGCACAACGCAATGAGTATGTTATCTCTTTAATGCACATGGGAATGAGTTAGTTTGGTATGCAAGGCAATGCAACAAGTGCAAAGCTTATACGTCAGCCATACAGATGTCCATATTTGACCCATGGAAAATCTTTCTTGCCAAAGAGTCCTCGATAGACTCCTTTTAATGTTAAATCAGCCATGCAGAAGTCCATATTTGACCTACTGGACATATTGCTGGAAAAAGCCTCCTCAATCTTGAACCTTCTCTACATACTCATAGACTACTACTACTTATTTCTGGTCAAAGTTTCTACAAAAGTTCTTAAACTAAATAAACGAATAGACTCTTTCTGATGTTAAATCAGCTTTACAGAGCTTCCTTTATGAACTGCTGAAAATTTTGTTGACCAAAGTGTCTTTGAACTTTCTCCACAATATAACTTTCTATACATGTTGACTCCTTTTGATGTTCAATCTTGAACATTAGCCATACAATAGTCCATATTTGACCTACTGAACATATTTCTGACCAGAGACCTTGAACATTAAACCTGTTAGCCTTCAGCGCCACTTTTGAAAAATCCCCAGAAATTGCATTCTCAACCGAAAACAGATTCAGTTCATTGACGCTTTGTCCTAAAAGCACAAGCATGATCTCATTTGAAAGCTGACACCTGGCACTTTATTGGAAATGTAGAATGAATTATTGTCATAATGAAAAAAAAAATTATGAATAGCTTCAAAGTTGTGTAAGTTATTAGAAATTTATTTTTATGAAACATCTTCATGAAAATTAAATTGAAGTTGGCCCGTCAGCACTCTAGAAATGCACTCCAGCTAAAGACACATGTCTGACCATGTTATATTTAAAATTTGAAGGTGATAAGTCTAAAACTCTGTATTTTGTTAAATGTTTTTCAAGATCATCTCAAATGACTTTATTTTGAATTGACTCAAAAATGCAAACTTGTGTTTATTGTCATCTATTAGCATCTATTCAGTCTATTGTCTCTATTGTTTTGTGGTGCAAACGAGACCCATTCAGTGACAGTCTCTCCTGCTCACATTTACACCTCTCCAGCCTGCTTATGACCATAAATATGCTTTTCCTTTGTCTCCATTATAATGCCTAACGACTGGCTATTCACGGTTTTTCACCCCCTAATTTCTTTCATAATCTTCACTTCACATTTGAAACTGTATCAAATGCCTTTCTTAAATAAAGAAATATTTCAGTAAGCATTCCGATTTAGAAAAAAATCATAAAAAATAACAGCTAGATGGCAGGTGCAACTAGAGAGCTAGCTAGCATGTTAGCTTAGCACACCATCAATACACGACAATTTATGAGATTAAAACCATGTGTGTGCTCCAAACTTACTTTATAGCGCAAGTCGAGTGTTTTAAATAATCTTCTATGATCTTATTTGGCTTCAGAAAAGAAAATCAGACAGAACATATATTATGTTATGGTATTCTGCACAATGCTAAAGTCTATATCGATTAGCATTACATTATAAATATAATCTATTATTATAAAAATACCTGACATGACTCGAAGAACACAGGTAAATCAAATATCATTGCAATCATGTTTATTGTCTTCAAAACATCTTTATCTGCATGTTACAGCGATCTCTGATAGCGTTGTTTATGTGAGTGACGTCCTGGAAGGTCACAGGTTATGGTTCTTCTTCGTGAGTGCAGTGTGCACCATATTTGGAAAAATTCTGTGCAAATGGCGCCCTCAGTCTGCTGTATGGATTGAAAACACAGTACATCAGAGTATCCAGCGCTCTTTATGTTTAGATCGACGCATTTGGATATAAATTCAATAAATATTATTCCTGTCTATAGAAATATGATGTAAACCTATGAGAATCTATCAATATTTCTCCAAATCTGCACATTTTTGAGCCAAAAGCCCTGAGGGACGTTGTTTTGTCACGCGTTCTCATGACAACACGGGAGTTTTTTTTGAATGGACGCGGCTGATGCTCATAATTCATATTAAAGGTATCGACTCATTTTTTCAATACATAAATCCTGACACAATATAAGACATAACTGTCACTATAAGTTTCTCAGAATACAATAGTGGTCAAATACTGAAACGTGAGACTTATATCTTTTTAATGATGTATAGTTTGTCAAGGTAATAATAACATTAAATCTGATAGTAACTTTGAACTATATAAAAAAAAACGCTTCAGTGCGTCCTCGCTCTGGTGAAGGCTAACAGGTTTTAACTTACTATAAATACTTCTCGTACTATAAAGACTTCTCGTGATGTTTTACCAGCCAGACAGTAGTCCATATTTGATCGATTGAACATATGTTTGGCCAAAGACTCCTCAAAATGTTTTTTTACTATTGTAAATGTATCAACCCCTTCTGATGTTAAAATAGCCATACAGAAGTCCATATTTGACATTCTGAATTTTTTTCTGGCCAAAGGTACTCGATCTTGGACTATCTATACTCATAGACTCCTTCTGATGCTTCATAAGCCATTTAGATGTCAATATCTGAACTATTGAACTTATTTCTGCTCAAAGGGTTCTCAAAAGTTTATAAACTATATAAAGTTATAGACTCATTCTGATGATAAATCATCAGGTCCCCTTTTTGACCTAATGAACATCTGGCCAAAGAGTTCTTGAACATTATCTTGTTATACATACAGATTGACTTCTTGTTATGTTATATTAACCAGCCAGTAGTCCATATTTGACCCAAGGAAAATATTTCTGGTAAAACAGTCCTCGATCTTGGACTTTCTATACATATTCATAGACTCCTTCTGATGCTTCATAAGCCATATAGATGTCAATATCTGACCTATCGAATTTATTTCTGGTCAAAGGGTCCTCAAGAGGTTTTAAACTAAATAAACTTATAGACTCCTTCTGATGATAAATCAGCTATACAGTGGTCCCTTTTTGACATAATGAACATATTTCTGGCCAAAGAGTTCTTGAACATTATCTTACTATACATACAGATTGACTTTTTGCGATGTTATATTAACCATCCAGTAGTCCATTTTTGCATTCATACATTCTTGCAGACTCCTTTTGATGTTACATCCGCCATACAAAAGTAATTTTTTGACCAACTTAACATATTTCTTGCCAGAGTCCTTGAACATTATCTCACTATACATACAGACTGACTTCTCGTAATGTTATATCAGGCAGAGAGTAATCCAAATTTGACCGATTGAAACATTTTTAGTCCAAAGAATTTTCTTTACTATTATAAACTTATCAACTCCTTCTAATGTTAAATTTTTAACATTAACTTTCTATACTTATAGACTCCTTTTGACCTGCTGAACACATTTCTGGCCAAAGATTAACTTACCATAAATTCAGATCAGCCAGACGCCAGTCAAAATTTTAACTACTAAAAATATTTCTGGCCAAGGAGTACTCGAAACTTTAACTTTCTACACATACTTGTTGACTCCTGATGTAAAGCCATACTGAAGTTCATATTTGACCCAACGAATATTTTTCTGGCCAATGAATCCTCGATCTCAAACTTTCTATACAAGACCCCTTTTGATGCTTTATAAGCCATATAGATGTTCTTATTGAAGTCCATATCTGACTGATTAAACATATTTCTGGTCAAAGGGTCCTCAAATGCTTTTAAATTATATACGCTTTGAGACTCCTTCTGATGATAAATCAGGCAGACAGAATTCCATATTTGACCTACTGCAGATTTGACCTAATTTGATATTACTGAGATTTTTATTGTGTTTACAGGGGCAATGCACATTAATAAACATAAATGTAAATGTGCCAGAATTAGCCTAAAAGGCTATTTTACATCTGTAGACCCTTGACAGAATGTTAAGAAAAAGTCACCCTAAAAACAGAGACAAAACATCACACATATACACATCATATGACCATATATACATATACACATAAATACACACATATATACGCATATACATATATCAGCCTGAAAAATTTAATATTTGGCCTACTTAACATTTTTCTGGCCAAAGAATACTCGAAACTTGAAATTTCTATACATACTCATTGACTTCTTCTTATGTTATATCAGCCATACAGAAGTCCACTGTTGGCCCAAAGAACATATTTCTGGCCAGAGTTCTCAATTTGAACTTTCTCAATCTGAACTTTCATAGACTCTTTCTGATTCGTCATAAGCCATATAGGTGTCCATATCTGGCGAATTGAAAATGTTTTTGGCAAAAAGGGTCCTCACAAGTTAGCTAACTGAATACTGATAGACTTATTCTGATGATAAATCACTTAAATCACTATGTGACCCTCTGAATGTATTTTTAGCCAAAGAACCATAGAACATTAACTTCATATACATATTGATTCAAGAGTCAAAATTTGACCTCTGTATGGCTGATTTATTATCAGAAGGAGTCTATGATTTTACATAGTTTAAAAACGTTTAAGGAACCTTTGACCAGAAATAATAATAGGCCATTTATGGACATATATATGGCTTATGAAAAATCAGAAGGAGACTATGAGTATGTATAGAAAGTTCAAGATTGAGGACACTTTGGCCAGAAAAATGTTCCTTGGGTCAATTATGGACTTCTGTATAGCTGACCTAACATCCGATGGAGTCACAGAGTATGTATAAAAAAGGTCAAGTTTCGAGTACTCTTTGGCAAGAAACATTTTCAGTAGGTCAAATATGAATATGTAGTAAGTTAATGTTCAAAAAATCTTAGGCCAGAAATATGTTCAGTAGTTCAAAAAGGGGCCTCTGTCTGGCTGATTTAACATCAGAAGGAGTCTATGAGTTTAAATAGTTTAAAACCATTTGAGGACCCATTGACCAGAAATGACTCTTTGGCCAGTAATATTGTCAGTAGGTCGATTCTGGTATGGAAAGGACAAGTTCATGGACTCTTGGACCAGAAATATGTTCAATAGTGAAATATGGACAATTGTCTGGCTGATGTACTACTAACTGAAAGAGTCTATAATCATTAATAGAGAGTTCAAGATCAATCACGCTTCAGTCAGAAATATGTTCAATATGTCAAATCTGAAATACTGCATAGCAATGTCAATGAGTATGTATAGAAAGTTCAAAATCGAGGACTGTTTTACCAGAAATATTTTCAGTTATGGACTCCTATCTGGCTAATATAACATCGCAAGAAGTCAATCTGTATATATTATAGTAAGTTAAAGTTCAAGAACTCTTAGGTCTGAAATATGTTCATCAGTTCAAAAAGGGGCCTCTGTATAACCGATTTAACCTCAGAATGAGTCTATAAGTTTATCTCGCTTAAAATCTTTTGAGGACCCTTTGACCAGAAATAAATTCAATAGGTCAGATATGGACTTCTATATGCCTTATGGAGCATCAGGAGGAGTCTATATATAAAGTTCAAGATTGAGGAGTCTTTGGCCAGAAATATATTCCTTGGGTCAAATATGGACTTCTTTATGGCTGACATAACCTCAAAAGGAGTCAACGAGTATGTATAGAAAGTTCAAGTTCATAAACTCTTAGGCCAGAAATATGTTCAGTAGTTCAAAAAGGGGCCTCTGTATTACTGATTTAACATCAGAATAAGTCTATGAGTTTATATCGCTTAAAACCTTTTAAGGACCCATTGACCAGAAATAAGTTCAATAGGTCAGATTTGGACTTTTAAAGGGCTTATGAAGCATCAGAAGGAGTCTATAAGTAGAAAGTTCAAGATCAAGGACTCTTTGGCCAGTAATATTTTCAGAAGGTCGATTCTGGTATGGAAAGTTCAAGTTCATGGACTCTTGGACCAGAAATATGTTCAATAGTGAAATATGGACAATTGTCTGGCTGATGTACTACTACCTGAAAAAGTCTATAATCATTAATAGAGAGTTCAAGATCAATCACGCTTCAGTCAGAAATATGTTCAATATGTCAAATCTGAAATACTGCATAGCAATGTCAATGAGTATGTATAGAAAGTTCAAAATCGAGGACTGTTTTACTAGAAATATTTTCAGTTATGGACTCCTGTCTGGCTAATATAACATCGCAAGAAGTCAATCTGTATATATTATAGTAAGTTAAAGTTCAAGAACTCTTAGGTCTGAAATATGTTCATCAGTTCAAAAAGGGGCCTCTGTATAACCGATTTAACCTCAGAATGAGTCTATAAGTTTATCTCGCTTAAAACCTTTTGAGGAACCTTTGACCAGAAATAAATTCAATAGGTCAAATATGGACTTCTATACGGCTTATGGAGCATCAGGAGGAGTCTATATATAAAGTTCAAGATTGAGGACTCTTTGGCCAGAAATATATTCCTTGGGTCAAATATGGACTTCTTTATGGCTGACATAACCTTTAAAGGAGTCAACGAGTATGTATAGAAAGTTCAAGTTCAAGATCTCTTGGCCAATAATATTTTCAGTAGGTCGATTCTGGTATGGAAAGTTCAAGTTCATGGACTCTTGGACCAGAAATATATTCCTTGGGTCAAATATGGACTTCTTTGTTAACCTCAAAAGGAGTCAACGAGTATGTATAGAAAGTTCAAGTTCATAGACTCTTATGCCAGAAATATGTTCAGTAGTTCAAAAAGGGGCCTCTGTATTACTGATTTAACATCAGAATAAGTCTATGAGTTTATATCGCTTAAAACCTTTTGAGGACCCATTGACCACAAATAAGTTCAATAGGTCAGATTTGGACTTTTAAAGGGCTTATGAAGCATCAGAAGGAGTCTATAAGTAGAAAGTTCAAGATCGAGGACTCTTTGGCCTAAATATTTTCAGTAGGTCGATTCTGGTATGGAAAGTTCAAGTACATGGACTCTTGGACCAGAAATATGTTCAATAGTGAAATATGGACAATTGTCTGGCTGATGTACTACTACCTGAAAGAGTCTATAATCATTAATAGAGAGTTCAAGATCAATCACGCTTCAGTCAGAAATATGTTCAATAAGTGAAATCTGAAATACTGCATGGCTGAAGAAACATCAGATTCTAGAGTCTATGAGTGTGTTTTGATTGTTCAAGATCGAGGACTCTTTTGCTAGAAAAATGTTCAGTAGATAATTTATGGGCTGCTGTGTGGCTGATGAATCATCATAAGGAGTCTATGAGCATGTATAAAAAGTTCAAAATCGAGGACTGTTTTACCAGAATTTTTTTCAGCGGGTAAATTATAGCCTGTCTGGCTACTATAACATCGCAAGAAGTCAATCTGTATATATGGAAGTTAAAGTTCAAGAACTCTTAAGTCAGAAATATGTTCATCTGTTCAAAAAGGGACCTCTGTATTACCGATTTAACATCAGAATGATCGCAAGCTTATATCGCTTAAAACCTTTTGAGGACGCTTTGATCAGATGTACTACTACCTGAAAAAGTCTATAATCATTAATAGAAAGTTCAAGATCAATCACGCTTCTATAAGTTCAATAGGTCAGATTTGGACTTTTAAAGGGCTTATGAAGCATCAGAAGGAGTCTATAAGTAGAAAGTTCAAGATCGAGGACTCTTTGGCCAGTAATATTTTCAGTAGGTCGATTCTGGTATGGAAAGTTCAAGTTCATGGACTCTTGGACAAGAAATATGTTCAATAGTGAAATATGGACAATTGTCTGGCTGATGTACTACTACCTGAAAAAGTCTATAATCATTAATAGAGAGTTCAAGATCAATCACGCTTCAGTCAGAAATATGTTCAATAAGTCAAATCTGAAATACTGCATGGCTGAAGAAACATCAGATTCTAGAGTCTATGAGTGTGTTTTGATTGCTCAAGATCGAGGACTCTTTTGCTAGAAAAATGTTCAGTAGATAATTTATGGGCTGCTGTGTGGCTGATGAATCATCATAAGGAGTCTATGAGCATGTATAAAAAGTTCAAAATCGAGGACTGTTTTACCAGAATTTTTTTCAGCGGGTAAATTATAGCCTGCCTGGCTACTATAACATCGCAAGAAGTCAATCTGTATATATGAAAGTTAAAGTTCAAGAACTCTTAAGTCAGAAATATGTTCATCTGTTCAAAAGGGGACCTCTGTATTACCGATTTAACATCAGAATGATCGCAAGCTTATATCGCTTAAAACCTTTTGAGGACCCTTTGATCAGAAATAAGTTCAATGTGGACTTCTATACGGCTTATGGAGCATCAGGAGGAGTCTATATAGAAAAATCAAGATTGAGGACTCTTTGGCCAGAAATATATTCCTTTGGTCAATTATGGACTTCTTTATGGCTAACATAACCTCAAAAGGAGTCAACGAGTATGTATAGAAAGTTCAAGAACTCTTAGGCCAGAAATATGTTCTGTAGTTAGAAAAGGGGCCTCTTTATTACTGATTTCACATCAGAATAAGTCTATGAGTTTATATCGCTTAAAACCTTTTGAGGACCCATTGACCAGAAATAAGTTCAATAGGTCAGATTTGGAATTTTAAAGGGCTTATGAAGCATCAGAAGGAGTCTATAAGTAGAAAGTTCAAGATCGAGGACTCTTTGGCCAGTAATATTTTCAGTAGGTCGATTCTGGTATGGAAAGGTCAAGTTCATGGACTCTTGGACCAGAAATATGTTCAATAATGAAATATGGACAATTGTCTGGCTGATGTACTACTACCTGAAAGAGTCTACAATCATTAATAGAGAGTTCAAGATCAATCACGCTTCAGTCAGAAATATGTTCAATAAGTCAAATCTGAAATACTGCATTGCTGAAGAAACATCAGATTCTAGAGTCTATGAGTGTGTTTTGATTGTTCAAGATCGAGGACTCTTTTTTCAGAAAAATGTTCAGTAGATAATTTATGGGCTGCTGTGTGGCTGATGAATCATCATAAGGAGTCTATGAGCATGTATAAAAAGTTCAAAATCGAGAACTGTTTTACCAGAAATATTTTCAGCGGGTCAATTATAGCCTGTCTTGCTACTATAACATCGCAAGAAGTCAATCTGGATATATGGAAGTTAAAGTTCAAGAACTCTTAAGTCAGAAATATGTTCATCTGTTCAAAAAGGGACCTCTGTAGTACCGATTTAACATCAAATTGATCGCAAGTTTATATCGCTTAAAACCTTTTGAGGACCCTTTGACCAGAAATAAGTTCAATAGGTCAGATATGAACTTCTATATGCCTTATGGAGCATCAGGAGGAGTCTATATAGAAAGTTCAAGATTGAGGACTCTTTGGCCAGAAATATATTCCTTGGGTCAATTATGGACTTCTTTATGGGTGACATAACCTTAAAAGGAGTCAACGAGTATGTATAGAAAATTCAAGTTCAAGATCTCTTTGGCCAATAATATTTTCAGTAGGTCGATTCTGGTATGGAAAGTTCAAGTTCATGGACTCTTGGACCAGAAATATATTCCTTGGGTCAAATATGGACTTCTTTATGGCTGACATAACCTCAAAAGGAGTCAACGAGTATGTATAGAAAGTTCAAGTTCATAGACTCTTATGCCAGAAATATGTTCAGTCGTTCAAAAAGGGGCCTCTGTATTACTGATTTAACATCAGAATAAGTCTATGAGTTTATATCGCTTAAAACCTTTTGAGGACCCATTGACCACAAATAAGTTCAATAGGTCAGATTTGGACTTTTAAAGGGCTTATGAAGCATCAGAAGGAGTCTATAAGTAGAAAGTTCAAGATCGAGGACTCTTTGGCCAGTAATATTTTCAGTAGGATGATTCTGGTATGGAAAGTTCAAGTTCATGGACTCTTGGACCAGAAATATGTTCAACAGTGAAATATGGACAATTGTCTGGCTGATGTACTACTACCTGAAAGAGTCGATAATCATTAATAGAGAGTTCAAGATCAATCACGCTTCAGTCAGAAATATGTTCAATAAGTCAAATCTGAAATACTGCATGGCTGAAGAAACATCAGAATCTAGAGTCTATGAGTGTGTTTTGATTGTTCAAGATCGAGGACTCTTTTGCCAGAAAAATGTTCAGTAGGTAATTTATGGGCTGCTGTGTGGCTGATGAATCATCATAAGGAGTCTATGAGCATGTATAAAAAGTTCAAAATCGAGAACTGTTTTACCAGAAATATTTTCAGCGGGTCAATTATAGCCTGTCTTGCTACTATAACATCGCAAGAAGTCAATCTGGATATATGGAAGTTAAAGTTCAAGAACTCTTAAGTCAGAAATATGTTCATCTGTTCAAAAAGGGACCTCTGTAGTACCGATTTAACATCAAATTGATCGCAAGTTTATATCGCTTAAAACCTTTTGAGGACCCTTTGACCAGAAATAAGTTCAATAGGTCAGATATGAACTTCTATACGGCTTATGGAACATCAGGAGTCTATATATAAAGTTCAAGATTGAGGAATCTTTGGCCAGAAATATATTCCTTGGGTCAAATATGGACTTCTTTATGGCTGACATAACCTCAAAAGGAGTCAACGAGTATATATAGAAAGTTCAAGTTCATAAACTCTTAGGCCAGAAATATGTTCAGTAGTTCAAAAAGGGGCTTCTGTATTACTGATTTAACATCAGAATAAGTCTATGAGTTTATATCGCTTAAAACCTTTTGAGGACCCATTGACCAGAAATAAGTTCAATAGGTCAGATTTGGACTTTTAAAGGGCTTATAAAGCATCAGAAGGAGTCTATAAGTAGAAAGTTCAAGATCGAGGACTCTTTGGCCAGTAATATTTTCAGTAGGATGATTCTGGTATGGAAAGTTCAAGTTCATGGACTCTTGGACCAGAAATATGTTCAATAGTGAAATATGGACAATTGTCTGGCTGATGTACTACTACCTGAAAAAGTCGATAATCATTAATAGAGAGTTCAAGATCAATGACGCTTCAGTCAGAAATATGTTCAATAAGTCAAATCTGAAATACTGCATGGCTGAAGAAACATCAGAATCTAGAGTCTATGAGTGTGTTTTGATTGTTCAAGATCGAGGACTCTTTTGCCAGAAAAATGTTCAGTAGGTAATTTATGGGCTGCTGTGTGGCTGATGAATCATCATAAGGAGTCTATGAGCATGTATAAAAAGTTCAAAATCGAGAACTGTTTTACCAGAAATATTTTCAGCGGGTCAATTATAGCCTGTCTTGCTACTTTAACATCACAAGAAGTCAATCTGGATATATGGAAGTTAAAGTTCAAGAACTCTTAAGTCAGAAATATGTTCATCTGTTCAAAAAGGGACCTCTGTAGTACCGATTTAACATCAAATTGATCGCAAGTTTATATCGCTTAAAACCTTTTGAGGACCCTTTGACCAGAAATAAGTTCAATAGGTCAGATATGAACTTCTATACGGCTTATGGAGCATCAGGAGGAGTCTATATAGAAAGTTCAAGATTGAGGACTCTTTGGCCAGAAATATATTCCTTGGGTCAAATATGGACTTCTTTATGGCTGACGTAACCTCAAAAGGAGTCAACGAGTATGTATAGAAGGTTCAAGTTCAAGAACTCTTAGGCCAGAAATATGTTCAGTAGTTTAAAAAGGGGCCTCTGTATTACTGATTTAACATCAGAATAAGTCTATGAGTTTATATCGCTTAAAACCTTTTGAGGACCCATTGACCAGATGTACTACTACCTGAAAAAGTCTATAATCATTAATAGAGAGATCAAGATCAATCACGCTTCTATAAGTTCAATAGGTCAGATTTGGACTTTTAAAGTGCTTATGAAGCATCAGAAGGAGTCTATAAGTAGAAAGTTCAAGATCGAGGACTCTTTGGCAAGTAATATTTTCAGTAGCTCGATTCTGGTATGGAAAGTTCAATATGGACTTCTATACGGCTTATGGAGCATCAGGAGGAGTCTATATAGAAAGTTCAAGATTGAGGACTCTTTGGCCAGAAATATATTCCTTGGGTCAATTATGGACTTCTTTATGGCTGACATAACCTTAAAAGGAGTCAACGAGTATGTATAGAAAGTTCAAGTTCAAGATCTCTTTGGCCAGTAATATTTTCAGTAGGTCGATTCTGGTATGGAAAGTTAAAGTTCATGGACTCTTGGACCAGAAATATGTTCAATAGTGAAATATGGACAATTGTCTGGCTGATGTACTACTACCTGAAAGAGTCTATAATCATTAATAGAGAGTTCAAGATCAATCTTGTCTTTATTTCTTCTTTCTTCTTTATTCTTCTTTCTTCTTATTTCAATCTTTATTTTAGTCAGAAATATGTTCAGTATGTCAAATCTGAAATACTGCATGGCAATGTCAATGAGTATGTATAGAAAGTTCAAAATCGAGGACTGTTTTACTAGAAATATTTTCAGTTATGGACTCCTGTCTGGCTAATATAACATCGCAAGAAGTCAATCTGTATATATTATAGTAAGTTAAAGTTCAAGAACTCTTAGGTCAGAAATATGTTCATCAGTTCAAAAAGGGGCCTCTGTATAACCGATTTAACATCAGAATGAGTCTATAAGTTTATCTCGCTTAAAACCTTTTGAGGACCCTTTGACCAGAAATAAGTTCAATAGGTCAGATATGAACTTCTATACGGCTTATGGAGCATCAGGAGGAGTCTATATAGAAAGTTCAAGATTGAGGACTCTTTGGCCAGAAATATATTCCTTGGGTCAATTTTGGACTTCTTTATTGCTGACATAACCTTAAAAGGAGTCAACGAGTATGTATAGAAAGTTCAAGTTCAAGATCTCTTTGGCCAGTAATATTTTCAGTAGGTCGATTCTGGTATGGAAAGTTAAAGTTCATGGACTCTTGGACCAGAAATATGTTCAATAGTGAAATATGGACAATTGTCTGGCTGATGTACTACTACCTGAAAAAGTCTATAATCATTAATAGAGAGTTCAAGATCAATCACGCTTCAGTCAGAAATATGTTCAGTATGTCAAATCTGAAATACTGCATGGCAATGTCAATGAGTATGTATAGAAAGTTCAAAATCAAGGACTGTTTTACCAGAAATATTTTCAGTTATGGACTCCTGTCTGGCTAATATAACATCGCAAGAAGTCAATCTGTATATATTATAGTAAGTTAAAGTTCATAAACTCTTGGGCCAGAAATATGTTCAGTAGTTCAAAAAGGGGCTTCTGTATTACTGATTTAACATCAGAATAAGTCTATGAGTTTATATCGCTTAAAACCTTTTGAGGACCCATTGACCAGAAATAAGTTCAATAGGTCAGATTTGGACTTTTAAAGGGCTTACAAAGCATCAGAAGGAGTCTATAAGTAGAAAGTTCAAGATCGAGGACTCTTTGGCCAGTAATATTTTCAGTAGGATGATTCTGGTATGGAAAGTTCAAGTTCATGGACTCTTGGACCAGAAATATGTTCAATAGTGAAATATGGACAATTGTCTGGCTATAGCAATAGCAATGTCAATGAGTATGTATAGAAAGTTCAAAATCGAGGACTGTTTTACCAGAAATATTTTCAGTTATGGACTCCTGTCTGGCTAATATAACATCGCAAGAAGTCAATCTGTATATATTATAGTAAGTTAAAGTTCAAGAACTCTTAGGTCTGAAATATGTTCATCAGTTCAAAAAGGGGCCTCTGTATAACCGATTTAACCTCAGAATGAGTCTATAAGTTTATCTCGCTTAAAACCTTTTGAGGAACCTTTGACCAGAAATAAATTCAATAGGTCAAATATGGACTTCTATATGCCTTATGGAGCATCAGGAGGAGTCTATATATAAAGTTCAAGATTGAGGACTCTTTGGCCAGAAATATATTCCTTGGGTCAAATATGGACTTCTTTATGGCTGACATAACCTTAAAAGGAGTCAACGAGTATGTATAGAAAGTTCAAGTTCAAGATCTCTTGGCCAATAATATTTTCAGTAGGTCGATTCTGGTATGGAAAGTTCAAGTTCATGGACTCTTGGACCAGAAATATATTCCTTGGGTCAAATATGGACTTCTTTATTAACCTCAAAAGGAGTCAACGAGTATGTATAGAAAGTTCAAGTTCATAGACTCTTATGTCAGAAATATGTTCAGTAGTTCAAAAAGGGGCCTCTGTATTACTGATTTAACATCAGAATAAGTCTATGAGTTTATATCGCTTAAAACCTTTTGAGGACCCATTGACCAGAAATAAGTTCAATAGGTCAGATTTGGACTTTTAAAGGGCTTATGAAGTATCAGAAGGAGTCTATAAGTAGAAAGTTCAAGATCGAGAACTCTTTGGCCAGTAATATTTTCAGTAGGTCGATTCTGGTATGGAAAGTTCAAGTTCATGGACTCTTGGACCAGAAATATGTTCAATAGTGAAATATGGACAATTGTCTGGCTGATGTACTACTACCTGAAAAAGTCTATAATCATTAATAGAGAGTTCAAGATCAATCACGCTTCAGTCAGAAATATGTTCAATAAGTCAAATCTGAAATACTGCATGGCTGAAGAAACATCAGATTCTAGAGTCTATGAGTGTGTTTTGATTGTTCAAGATCG
This sequence comes from Phoxinus phoxinus, assembly GCF_949152265.1. NCBI lineage: Eukaryota > Metazoa > Chordata > Actinopteri > Cypriniformes > Leuciscidae > Phoxinus > Phoxinus phoxinus. Next base: position 26,846,832 of record NC_136898.1, on the reverse strand, counting down.
AGGACTCTTTTGCCAGAAAAATTTTCAGTAGGTAATTTATGGGCTGCTGTGTGGCTGATGAATCATCATAAGGAGTCTATGAGCATGTATAAAAAGTTCAAAATCAAGGACTGTTTTACCAGAAATATTTTCAGCGGGTCAATTATCGCCTGTCTGGCTACTATAACATCGCAAGAAGTCAATCTGTATATATGGAAGTTAAAGTTCAAGAACTCTTAAGTCAGAAATATGTTCATCTGTTCAAAAAGGGACCTCTGTAGTACCAATTTAACATCAAAGTGATCGCAAGTTTATATCGCTTAAAACCTTTTGAGGACCCTTTGACCAGAAATAAGTTCAATAGGTCAGATATGAACTTCTATACGGCTTATGGAGCATCAGGAGGAGTCTATATAGAAAGTTCAAGATTGAGGACTCTTTGGCCAGAAATATATTCCTTGGGTCAATTATGGACTTCTTTATGGCTGACATAACCTTAAAAGGAGTCAACGAGTATGTATAGAAAGTTCAAGTTCAAGATCTCTTTGGCCAGTAATATTTTCAGTAGGTCGATTCTGGTATGGAAAGTTAAAGTTCATGGACTCTTGGACCAGAAATTTGTTCAATAGTGAAATATTGACAATTGTCTGGCTGATGTACTACTACCTGAAAGAGTCTATAATCATTAATAGAGAGTTCAAGATCAATCACGCTTCAGTCAGAAATATGTTCAGTATGTCAAATCTGAAATACTGCATGGCAATGTCAATGAGTATGTATAGAAAGTTCAAAATCGACAACTGTTTTACCAGAAATATTTTCAGTTATGGACTCCTGTCTGGCTAATATAACATCGCAAGAAGTCAATCTGTATATATTATAGTAAGTTAAAGTTCAAGAACTCTTAGGTCAGAAATATGTTCATCAGTCCAAAAAGGGGCCTCTGTATAACCGATTTAACATCAGAATGAGTCTATAAGTTTATCTCGCTTAAAACCTTTTGAGGACCCTTTGACCAGAAATAAGTTCAATAGGTCAGATATGAACTTCTATACGGCTTATGGAACATCAGGAGTCTATATATAAAGTTCAAGATTGAGGAATCTTTGGCCAGAAATTTATTCCTTGGGTCAAATATGGACTTCTTTATGGCTGACATAACCTCAAAAGGAGTCAACGAGTATATATAGAAAGTTCAAGTTCATAAACTCTTAGGCCAGAAATATGTTCAGTAGTTTAAAAAGGGGCCTCTGTATTACTGATTTAACATCAGAATAAGTCTATGAGTTTATATCGCTTAAAACCTTTTGAGGACCCATTGACCAGATGTACTACTATCTGAAAAAGTCTATAATCATTAATAGAGAGATCAAGATCAATCACGCTTCTATAAGTTCAATAGGTCAGATTTGGACTTTTAAAGTGCTTATGAAGCATCAGAAGGAGTCTATAAGTAGAAAGTTCAAGATCGAGGACTCTTTGGCAAGTAATATTTTCAGTAGCTCGATTCTGGTATGGAAAGTTCAATATGGACTTCTATACGGCTTATGGAGCATCAGGAGGAGTCTATATAGAAAGTTCAAGATTGAGGACTCTTTGGCCAGAAATATATTCCTTGGGTCAATTATGGACTTCTTTATGGCTGACATAACCTTAAAAGGAGTCAACGAGTATGTATAGAAAGTTCAAGTTCAAGATCTCTTTGGCCAGTAATATTTTCAGTAGGTCGATTCTGGTATGGAAAGTTAAAGTTCATGGACTCTTGGACCAGAAATATGTTCAATAGTGAAATATGGACAATTGTCTGGCTGATGTACTACTACCTGAAAGAGTCTATAATCATTAATAGAGAGTTCAAGATCAATCTTGTCTTTATTTCTTCTTTATTCTTTATTCTTATTTCTTCTTATTTCAATCTTTATTTCAGTCAGAAATATGTTCAGTATGTCAAATCTGAAATACTGCATGGCAATGTCAATGAGTATGTATAGAAAGTTCAAAATCGAGGACTGTTTTACCAGAAATATTTTCAGTTATGGACTCCTGTCTGGCTAATATAACATCGCAAGAAGTCAATCTGTATATATTATAGTAAGTTAAAGTTCATAAACTCTTAGGCCAGAAATATGTTCAGTAGTTCAAAAAGGGGCCTCTGTATTACTGATTTAACATCAGAATAAGTCTATGAGTTTATATCGCTTAAAACCTTTTGAGGACCCATTGACCAGAAATAAGTTCAATAGGTCAGATTTGGACTTTTAAAGGGCTTATGAAGCATCAGAAGGAGTCTATAAGTAGAAAGTTCAAGATCATGGACTCTTTGGCCAGTAATATTTTCAGAAGGTAGATTCTGGTATGGAAAGTACAAGTTCATGGACTCTTGGACCAGAAATATGTTCAATAGTGAAATATGGACAATTGTCTGGCTAATGTACTACTACCTAAAAAAGTCTATAATCATTAATAGAGAGTTCAAGATCAATCACGCTTCAGTCAGAAATATGTTCAATAAGTCAAATCTGAAATACTGCATGGCAATGTCAATGAGTATGTATAGAAAGTTCAAAATCGAGGACTGTTTTACCAGAAATATTTTCAGTTATGGACTCCTGTCTGGCTAATATAACATCGCAAGAAGTCATCCTGTATATATTATAGTAAGTTAAAGTTCATAAACTTTTAGGCCAGAAATATGTTCAGTAGTTCAAAAAGGGGCCTCTGTATTACTGATTTAACATCAGAATAAGTCTATGAGTTTATATCGCTTAAAACCTTTTGAGGACCCATTGACCAGAAATAAGTTCAATAGGTCAGATTTGGACTTTTAAAGGGCTTATGAAGCATCAGAAGGAGTCTATAAGTAGAAAGTTCAAGATCAAGGACTCTTTGGCCAGTAATATTTTCAGAAGGTCGATTCTGGTATGGAAAGTACAAGTTCATGGACTCTTGGACCAGAAATATGTTCAATAGTGAAATATGGACAATTGTCTGGCTAATGTACTACTACCTGAAAAAGTCTATAATCATTAATAGAGAGTTCAAGATCAATCACGCTTCAGTCAGAAATATGTTCAATAAGTCAAATCTGAAATACTGCATGGCTGAAGAAACGTCTCGGTTACGTATATAACCCTCGTTCCCTGAGTACAGGGAACGGAGACGTACGTCGGGTTCCCCTGACGAATTGGGATCACGCTAGGGAGCCTATTACCTTCGAGAAACTAACAAAGAGCCAATAAACATTGGCATGCAACATTTGCATTCCGCGGACCTGCCCATCAGCGCGGGTATAAAAGCCGGAAGTAAACATTGCATCATCGCTTTTCGCTGAGGAGCCGAAGTACGACCCCCGCGAAGGTACAGCCACATGGCAAAGGGACGTACGTCTCCGTTCCCTGTACTCAGGGAACGAGGGTTACATACGTAACCGAGACGTTCCCTTTCGTCCAGGGAACTCCGACGTACGTTGGGTTCCCCTGACGAATTGGGATCCCTAATAAAACGCCATGGTGCTGGCCCCTTCCAGTGCCCAGCTAAGCCGCCCTACAGCAGTTTCAATAAATTTCGGGGGCTGCTAGGAATCCACTGCTGTTCCGCAAGACCCACACAGAGGACATTGGATAACACTGGGAAGCGTGCCTCAACCCCCGGGGGGGGGAGGCACACTACGGAAAACCAGGATGCCTGAACTGGCCTGGAATACTCATATGAATTCACATAGTGAACATATGGAGTCCCTGAGATGGTCCCAACCATTGGAATTGGGAGCGCATACAACAAGGACGACGGCGCGAGTCCGTCGGGGAAAGACACGGCTGGACTGCACGTGGCAAAAACCGGTACTCAAGACCACTGAACACCCAGTCTGCTACGACTCTTGCTAGAGGAGCAAACCTGGCGCCGGGCGGTCCGCTACGCCGGGCGCCGGGGGGGTGATGGAGGAGCTCAACGAGGTTACCACTTAGGGGCCAGCGGAGCGGAAGAGACGCACTTATCTGATTACAGAGTGGCGCAGCAAGCCGACACAACCTATTCCCTCGACCCACTGGACGAAGCCAGAACCCGGGAGGAAACCGGTTCCACACGGAGGTTATAGAACCTAGCAAACGTGTTAGGTGTCGCCCAGCCCCCAGCTCTACAAATGTCTGTCAGCGAGGCGCCTTGAGCCAACGCCAAGGAAGCGGCAACACCTCTAGTTGAGTGAGCGCGCAACCTGGGGGGACAAGGCTCACCCTGAGCCTCATAGGCTCGGGTGATGGCATCCACTATCCAGTGGGCTAACCTCTGCTTGGAGACGGCCTTCCCCTTCTGCCGGCCTCCGTAACAGACAAGGAGCTGGTCTGAGGTCCTGAAGCTTTGCGTTCTGTCAACGTAACACCGCAAGGAGCGGACGGGACAGAGAAAAGCTAGGGCTGGGTCTGCCTCCTCCTGGGGCAGCGCTTGCAGGTTCACTACCTGATCTCTAAACGGAGTGGTAGGAACCTTGGGCACATATCCGGGGCGAGGTCTCAGTGTTACGTGGGACAGGCCCGGCCCGAACTCTAGGCACGATTCGTCGACCGAAAATGCTTGCAGATCCCCGACCCTTTTAAAAGAAGCCAATGCTAACAGGAGCGCTGTCTTAATAGACAGGATATCAAGCTCTACTGTCAGCAAAGGCTCAAAGGGAGGACTCTGGAGAGCTCTCAGTACCAGAGTCAAGTCCCAAGGGGGTACAGAGTGTACAGGGCGAGGAGGGTTTAACCTCCTAGCACCCTTCAGGAATCTGATGACCAGGTCGTGCTTTCCCACCGACTTATCGTCAACTGCATCGTGATGCGCCGCAATGGCAGCGACATACACTTTGAGGGTTGAAGGGGACAGCCTACGCTCCAACCCATCTTGCAGGAAAGAAAGCACAACGCCGATCGGGCAAGTTCGGGGGTCCTCCTGACGGGAGGAGCACCAAGCGACGAACAGGTTCCACTTCAACGCATAGAGGCGCCTCGTAGAGGGGGCTCTAGCGGAAGCGATAGTGTCTACCACTGCCTGTGGCAGCCCACTCAGAACCTCCGCGTCCCGTCCAGGGACCAGACATGGAGTTTCCAGAGGTCTGGACGCGGGTGCCGTAGAGTGCCCCGTCTCTGAGAAAGTAGATCCTTCCTCAGAGGAATCAGCCAAGGAGGGGCTGTCGAGAGGAGCATGAGTTCTGGGAACCAAGTCCTGGTGGGCCAGTACGGCGCCACTAGCAAGACCTGCTGCTCTTCCTCCCTGACCTTGCACAGAGTCTGCGCAAGAAGGCTCACTGGGGGGAACGCATATTTGCGTAGGCCCCGGGGCCAGCTGTGAGCCAGGGCGTCCGTGCCGAGGGTCCCCTCGGACAGGGAGTAAAACCACTGGCAATGGGTCGTGTCCGGAGAGGCGAACAGGTCGACCTGTGCCACTCCGAAGACACTCCAAATCAGCTGGACCGCCTGGGGATGGAGTCGCCATTCTCCGGGCAGGGGGGTGAACCGTGAAAGCTCGTCGGCCACACGGTTGAGAGCCCCCGGCACGTAGGCGGCATGAAGCGACCTCAGATGCTTCTGACTCCATAGGAGGAGGTGGGAGGCGAGTCGTGACATACGACGGGAGCGTAGACCACTTTGACGGTTGATGTACGCAACGGTCGCAGTGTTGTCCGTACGGACCAGTACGTGCTTGTGTCTGAGAACCCCTACGAGGCGACACAGAGCTAGACGTACTGCTTGCAACTCCAGGCAGTTGATGTGCCAATGCAGCTGGGGCCCCGTCCACAGACCCGAGACTGCATGCCCTTTGTACGTGGCCCCCCACCCCGTGGCCGAGGCATCTGTGAAAACCACAGCATGCCTGGAAACCTGGATCAGGGGCACTCCAGCCCGAAGGAACGCAGGGTCCGACCACGGGGAGAAGGTTTGGCGGCAGTGCGGGGTCACTTGGACCCGGAACGAGCCACTCTGCCACGCCCACCTGGGGACTCGATCGTGAAGCCAGCGCTGTAGCGATCTCATATGTAACAGGCCGAGCGGTGTAATTGCCGCTGCGGCCGCCATATGCCCCAGGAGCCTCTGAAATTGTTTCAGTGGAACCGCTGTCCTGCCTTGAAAAGACCTGAGGCAGGTGAGCACTGACTGGACGCGCTCCTCTGTGAGGCGCGCAGTCTGGGCGACCGAGTCCAGCTCCATACCGAGATAAGAGATCCTCTGCGTGGGGCAGAGTTTGCTCTTGTCCCAGTTGACCTGAAGACCCAACTGACTGAGATGCCGGAGCACCATGTCCCTGTGTTCGCACAGAACCTCCCGCGAGGTAATTGAGGATGCGAACGCCTTGCTCTCTCATGGGAGCAATGGCCGCCTCCGCGACTTTCGTGAAGACACGGGGGGACAGGGCCAGCCCGAAGGGCAGGACTCTGTACTGATACGCTCGACCCTTGAACGCAAACCGCAGGAACGGTCTGTGTCGAGGAAGTATCGAGACGTGAAAGTAAGCGTCCTTCAGGTCGATTGCTGCAAACCAATCCCGGGGACGGATGCATTCGAAAATGCGCTTCTGCGTGAGCATCTTGAAGGGGAGTTTGTGCAGGGCCCGATTCAAGGAACGCAGGTCCAGGATTGGTCGTAACCCACCGCTTTTCTTGGGTACAATGAAGTAGGGGCTGTAAAACCCGGACCTCATCTCGGCAAGAGGGACCGGCTCGATCGCGTCCTTCGCCAGCAGGACATCGATCTCTTTCCGCAGGACAGGGGCATCCTCTGACCGCACACGGGTGAAGAGAATGCCCCTGTACCTGGGAGGCCGGCGGGCAAACTGAATTGCGTAGCCGAGCCGAATGGTGCGGAGGATCCACCGGGACGGAGCTGGAAGCGCTAGCCAGGCCTCCAAGAACCGAGCGAGTAGACCCACCCGAACCACCGGCGTACCCGCGGAGGGGCAGCAGAGCGGGGGACAGGGACCCAGCTCCAGCGACGACATGGCGACCGCGAGCGGGGTCAGGGCGCAGGTACTGACACCTACCTGTCCACTCCGGGGGGCAGACGGCAGAGAGGGCTCTTCGTGTACCCTCTGCTGCGGGCTGCCCCGTGGCGAGGGGAGGGGGAGAGACGAGGAACGAGGCCCTGACTCCTCGCAACCCCGTCTCTGCGCCTCCGTGGCCAGCCGTAGGCCGGGGCGACGCGGAGGGTTTCGCGAGGCCGCTACCCGCAGGCTGGGGAGAGGGGAGCGGGGGCCGTGTCGCACTGAGACGACACGCGCCGCCGCTGCGACCCTCTCGCACGGGGGAGACTGCGTGCCCGACAGTCTCGGCCGTGGATGACCTGGAAAAGGATACGGAAACTGCTCTTTTATTGAGGAAGTGGGTACCACTGACTGTGTCAGTGGGGGAACACAAATTACAAACAAAGGATTCTCCACCCGGCCCTCCCCCGGGGGAAGGAGGCGAATCGGGACCGCCTCCCGAAGAGCAGCAGCATCCAGTTCCAGGTCGCCCGCATCAGGAACGACGTCCACCTCTCTTCTTCCTGGAAGGTGCAGGTGGCGTCGGAGCGGGCTGGGCCGCCCTCTTACGGCCCGACCTCCGTCCCCCAGGCTGAGACTGCTGGCCTGGAGGGGGAGCGGCCGCCGGAGGACGACCTCGGCGACGAGCGGCCGGAGGCTGTGCAGCAACAGGAGTTGGGCCAGCAGCGGCTTTCCTCCTGTGCAGGACATGCCGCATAGCTTCCGACTGCTTCTGGGCGGCGGAAAACTCTTGGGCTAAGTTATCCACCGCCTCGCCGAAGAGGCCCCCATGGGACACGGGGAAGTCGAGAAGTTTGTTCCTCTCGACTTCCCGCATATCCGCAAGGGTAAGCCACAGGTGGCGCTCCTGGACCACAAGCGTGGACATCGCCCGACCCAGCGAACGTGCGGTAACCTTCGTCGCCCGTAGAGCGAAGTTGGTCGCCGCACGCAGCTCCTGCAGCAAGGCTGGGTCGGGACCACCCCCCTGCAGGTCATGGAGTGCTTTGGCCTGGTGGACCTGAAGCAGAGCCATGGCATGCAGAGCGGAGGCGGCGTCTCCACACGCCTTATAGGCCTCCCCGGTTAGACCCGAGGAGAACCTACAGGCGCGGGAGGGGAGTGAAGGGGCACCCCGCCAGGTGGAAGCGGTCTTCGGACACAGCTGCATCGCGATAGACCGCTCCACTGTGGGGATTCCCTCGTACCCGTGCGCCGCCCCGCTGTCAAGGGTGGTGAAGAGGGAGGGGCGAGGAGGCCCCCGCCGGTACGCCAGAGGCGCCGACCAGGACTTCCTAAACTCCTCATGCACTTCAGGGAAGAAGGGCACTGGAGCGGTACGCGGGGCATCCGCACGTACCGCAGCAGGCCAATCATCAAGCCGCGAATGCGAGGGCCCGGGCGGAGGGTTCCACTCGAGTCCCACATTCGCGGCCGCCCTTTCGAGCATAGCAACCACCTCAGGATCAGCGTCAGCTGCAGTCACCACACCCGAAGGGGGTAGACCCGCTGACTCGTCACCCGAAGATGATTGCTCCCCTTCCGATGCCGCGATAGACATCTGGTCCTCCGGGGGCGCTCCAAAGGAAACAACCGGAACCGTGCGGGACGGCCCCGGAAGTTCCGCCGGAAGCGCCGCTGGCAGCGAGCTACTAGAGGAGTGGGAAGCTCGCGAAGATATTTCACCACACGAGTCATTCCGCACTGTAACCCTCATACGCTCACCAACGGGAATGACCGAAGTAGCCGCCTGTCGAACTGAGCCGACAGACGAACTAGACCGGGCATTATCCGAAGGGACTCCCCCATATTTCAGGGATCTCAGTCTCGAGCGGAGCGTCGCGATGGCCATGCTCCCACAGAGAGAGCATGACTCATCCAACAACGCTGCCTCAGCATGCTTTAAGCCCAAACATGCGAGACAGTGTTGATGGCCGTCATCCGGAGGGAGAAGTCTACCGCATCCAGAAACGCACGGGTGAGTCGACATCCTGAAAAGGACGCGAAACACCCGCCAGCTCTTTTAGAAAGAAAAGAGAGAGAGAAAAACAAGAGAGAGAGAGAGAGAGAGAACGCGCCGAAGCACCGAGGGACCACCGCAGCAGACAGACGGGGGAAACTGCAACCCTTTGCTGCTTTGAAGGCGAAGATCGCTGCACCGCGCTATCACACCGGCGATTCTGCTCTCCAGGTAAGCTGTTGTTTCTCCAAAAGGCTTAGGTAGGCACAGTACAACTGAGGCTCCGAAGCGAAAGGCGATGATGCAATGTTTACTTCCGGCTTTTATACCCGCGCTGATGGGCAGGTCCGCGGAATGCAAATGTTGCATGCCAATGTTCATTGGCTCTTTGTTAGTTTCTCGAAGGTAATAGGCTCCCTAGCGTGATCCCAATTCGTCAGGGGAACCCGACGTACGTCGGAGTTCCCTGGACGAAAGGGAACATCAGATTCTAGATTCTATGAGTGTGTTTTGATTGTTCAAGATCGAGGACTCTTTTGCCAGAAAAATTTTCAGTAGGTAATTTATGGGCTGCTGTGTGGCTGATGAATCATCATAAGGAGTCTATGAGCATGTATAAAAAGTTCAAAATCGAGGACTGTTTTACCAGAAATATTTTCAGCGGGTCAATTATCGCCTGTCTGGCTACTATAACATCGCAAGAAGTCAATCTGTATATATGGAAGTTAAAGTTCAAGAACTCTTAAGTCAGAAATATGTTCATCTGTTCAAAAAGGGACCTCTGTAGTACCAATTTAACATCAGAATGATCGCAAGTTTATATCGCTTAAAACCTTTTGAGGACCCTTTGACCAGAAATAAGTTAAATATGGACTTCTATACGGCTTATGGAGCATGAGGAGGAGTCTATATAGAAAGTTCAAGATTGAGGACTCTTTGGCCAGAAATATATTCCTTGGGTCAAATATGGACTTCTTTATGGCTGACGTAACCTCAAAAGGAGTCAACGAGTATGTATAGAAAGTTCAAGTTCAAGAACTCATAGGCCAGAAATATGTTCAGTAGTTTAAAAAGGGGCCTCTGTATTACTGATTTAACATCAGAATAAGTCTATGAGTTTATATCGCTTAAAACCTTTTGAGGACCCATTGACCAGATGTACTACTACCTGAAAAAGTCTATAATCATTAATAGAGAGTGCAAGATCAATCACGCTTCTATAAGTTCAATAGGTCAGATTTGGACTTTTAAAGGGCTTATGAAGCATCAGAAGGAGTCTATAAGTAGAAAGTTCAAGATTGAGGACTCTTTGGCCAGTAATATTTTCAGTAGGTCGATTCTGGTATGGAAAGGTCAAGTTCATGGACTCTTGGACCAGAAATATGTTCAATAGTGAAATATGGACAATTGTCTGGCTGATGTACTACTACCTGAAAAAGTCTATAATCATTAATAGAGAGTTCAAGATCAATCACGCTTCAGTCAGAAATATGTTCAATATGTCAAATCTGAAATACTGCATTGCACTGTCAATGAGTATGTATAGAAAGTTCAAGTTCATAGACTCTTAGGCCAGAAATTCAAGGTGTCTTGAAATATGTTCAAAATATAACATTTGAACTACTGTATGGCTGAAGATACATCGGAAGCAGTCAATGAGCATGTACAGAAAGTTCAAGATCATGGTCTCTTTGACCAGAATATGTTCAGTTGGTCAAATATGGACTTTTGTATGGCTAATGTATTATCAAGAGGAGTCCATATGCATTGAAAGTTAATGTTCAAAGACTCTTTGGACAAAAATATGTTGAGTAGTTCAGATATGGACTATGGACTTCTAAATGGCTTATGAAGCATCAGAAGGAGTCAGAACTCTTTTTCCAGTAATTAGTAGGTCAAAAATTTGTCAACTTTCTGCCTGATTTAATATTGAGAGAAGTCAGTTAGTAAGTTAATATTCAAGGTTTGTGGCCAGAAATATGTTCAGTTGGTAAAACATTTATGGCTGATATAACATCCGAACGAGTCAACAAGAATATTTAGAAAGTTCAAGTTCGAATACTCTTTGGCCAGAAATATGTTGAGTAGGTAAAAAATGGACCTCTGTATGCTTGATTTAACATCAGAAGTAGTCTGTGAGTGTATATATTGTAAAACCTTTTGAGGACCCATTGACCAGAAATATGTCAGATAAGGAATTCGAAATGGCTTATGAACCATCAGAAGGAGTCTATGAGTGTGTTTAGAAAGTTCAAGATCGAGAAATCTTTTTCCAGTAATATGTTCAGTAGTTGAAATATGGACTTCTCTGTGGCTGATTTAACATCAGAAGGAGTCTAAAAGTTTATAATAGTAAAAACATTTTGAGGACTGTTTGGCCAAAATAGTTGTTCAATAGGTCAAATATGGACTGTATTTGAGTATATTTGAGTAAGTTAATATTCATGGTCTCTTGGCAGAAACATGTTTAGTAGGTCAAAAATTGAGTTTTGTATGGGTAATGTAACATCAGTAGGATTCTATAGCCTATGTCCTTCTGAGGTTTAAAACCAGGGTCCTCTGTCCAAAGAACTCTTTGGACAGAAATATGTTCAGTAGGTCAAAGAGGGACCTCTGTATACCTGCTATGACACATATAACTATACAACAACAACTAACTTATTCATTTTTGCATTGACGGGAAATTGCATTAGCTTCTGCGTTACAAATAACATACCTCATGTGCAAGGAAAAGATAACACGATCTAATAATGATGCGTTCAATAATAATGTATTGTTATATCTAACTATATAATTTAGATCTTTTATGCAATGGAATGTTATTCCAAAAATGGTATCTCTTCAATGCACAATCAGAACGAGTTAGTTACTGTATGTATGCAATGCACTCATAGCTTATATGTTAATCTCTTTAATGGACATGGGAATGTTTTTTGTCAATGCACAAAGTTAGATTGTTTGTGCAATGCAATTCAACAACATATGTTGTCTCTTTAATGCACATGGGAATGAGTTAGTTCTGGTATGCAATGAAACAAGTGGATTGTATTTTATTTTTCAATGCACAAAGTTAGATCGTTTGTGCAATGCAACAACAGATGTTAATTTCTTTAATTCAAGTGCATAGCTTATATTTTTCAATGCACAATTTTAGATCGTTTATTGCAACGCAAAGACACATATGTCATCTCCTTAATGCACATGGGAATGAGTTAGTTCTGGTATGCAATGAAACAAGTGCATAGCTTATATGTTATTTTTCAATGCGCAAAGTTAGATCGTTTGTACAATTGCAATGCAACAAACATGTTATCCTTTAATGCACATGGGAATGAGTTAGTTCTGGTATGCAATGCAATGCAATGCAAGTGCATAGCTTATATTTTTCAATGCACAATTTTAGATCGTTCATTGCAATGCAAAAACACATATGTCATCTCTTTAATGCACATGGGAATGAGTTAGTTCTGGTATGCAATGCAATGCAATGCAATAAAATGCAATGCAATAAAATGCAATGCAATAAAATGCAATGCAATGCAATGCAATGCAATTGCAATGCAATGCAATGCAATAAAATGCAATGCAATGCAATGCAATAAAATGCAATGCAATAAAATGCAATGCAATGCAATAAAATGCAATGCAATGCAATGCAATGCAATGCAATGCAATGCAATAAAATGCAATGCAATGCAATGCAATGCAATAAAATGCAATGCAATAAAATGCAATGCAATGTAATGCAATAAAATGCAATGCAATGCAATGCAATAAAATGCAATGCAATGCAAGTGCATAACTTATATTTTTCAATTCACAATTTTAGATCGTTTATTGCAATGCAAAAACACATATGTCATCTCTTTAATGCACATGGGAATGAGTTAGTTCTGGTATGCAATTACAATATGTTATTTTTCAATGCACAAAGTTTGATTGTTTGTGCAATTGAAATGCAACAAACATATGTCATCTCTTTAATGCACATGGGAATGAGTTAGTTCTGGTATGCAATGCAATGCAATGCAATAAAATGCAATGCAATAAAATGCAATAAAATGCAATGCAATGCAATGCAATAAAATGCAATGCAATGCAATGGAATGCAATGCAATAAAATGCAATGCAATGCAATAAAATGCAATGCAATGCAATGCAATGCAATAAAATGCAATGCAATAAAATGCAATGCAATGCAATGCAATAAAATGCAATGCAATAAAATGCAATGCAATGCAATGCAATAAAATGCAATGCAATGCAAGTGCATAACTTATATTTTTCAATTCACAATTTTAGATCGTTTATTGCAATGCAAAAACACATATGTCATCTCTTTAATGCACATGGGAATGAGTTAGTTCTGGTATGCAATGCTATGCAATGCAATGCAATGCAATGCTATGCAATGCTATGCAATGCTATGCAATGCTATGCAATGCTATGCAATGCTATGCAATGCTATGCAATGCTATGCAATGCTATGCTATGCAATGCTATGCAATGCTATGCAATGCTATGCAATGCAATGCAATGCAATGCAATGCAATGCAATGCAATAAAATGCAATGCAATGCAATGCAATGCAAGTGCATAGCTTATATTTTTCAATGCACAATTTTAGATCGTTTATTGCAATGCAAAACCACATATGTCATCTCTTTAATGCACATGGGAATGAGTTAGTTCTGGTATGCAATGAAACAAGTGCATAGTTAATATGATATCTTTCAATACACAAAATTAGATCGTTTGTGCAATTGCAATGCAACAAACATATGTTATCCATTAATGTACATGGGAATGAGTTAGTTCTCCTATGCAATGCAACAACATATGTCATCTCTTTAATGCACATGGGATTGAGTTAGTTCTGGTATGCAATGCAATGCAAGTGCATAGCTTATATTTTTAAATGCACAATTTTAGATCGTTTATTGCAATGCAAATGCAACAAACATGTTATCCTTTAATGCACATGGGAATGAGTTAGTTCTGGTATGCAATGCAATGCAATGCAATAAAATGCAATGCAATGCAATGCAATGCAAGTCCACAGCTTATATTTTTCAATGCACAATTTTAGATCGTTTATTGCAATGCGAAAACACATATGTCATCTCTTTAATGCACATGGGAATGAGTTAGTTCTGGCATGCAATGCAATGCAATGCAATAGAATGCAAGTGCATAGCTTATATTTTTCAATGCACAATTTTAGATCGTTAATTGCAATGCAAATACACATATGTCATCTCTTGAATGCACATGGGAATGAGTTAGTTCTGGTATGCAATTACAAAATGTTATTTTTCAATGCACAAAATTACATCGTTTGTGCAATTGCAATGCAAAAACAAATGTTATCTCTTTAATGCACATGGGAATGAGTTAGTTCTGGTATGCAATGCAATAAAATGCAATGCAATGCAATGCAATACAATGCAAGTGCATAGCATATTTTTCAATGCACAATTTTAGATCATTTATTGCAATGCAAAAACACATATGTCATCTCTTTAATGCACATGGGAATGAGTTAGTTCTGGTATGCAATGAAACAAGTGCATAACATATTGCAATGCAACAAATTGCAATGCAACAAACATATGTTATCCTTTAATGCACATGTGAATGAGTTAGTTCTGGTTTGCAATGCAACAAATGGATAGCTTGTATGTAATTTTTTAATGCACAAAGTTAGATCGTTTGTGCAATGCAATGCAACAACACATGTTATCTATTTAATGAACATGGGAATGAGTTAGTTCTGGTATGCAATGCAATGCAACAAGTTTATAGCGTATAAGTAATTTTTCAAGGCACAACGTTAGATCGTCTGTGAAATGCAATGCAACAGCGTACAGTTTATCTCCTCAGAGCACAACGCAATGAGTATGTTATCTCTTTAATGCACATGGGAATGAGTTAGTTTGGTATGCAAGGCAATGCAACAAGTGCAAAGCTTATACGTCAGCCATACAGATGTCCATATTTGACCCAAGGAAAATCTTTCTTGCCAAAGAGTCCTCGATAGACTCCTTTTAATGTTAAATCAGCCATGCAGAAGTCCATATTTGACCTACTGGACATATTGCTGGAAAAAGCCTCCTCAATCTTGAACCTTCTCTACATACTCATAGACTACTACTACTTATTTCTGGTCAAAGTTTCTACAAAAGTTCTTAAACTAAATAAACGAATAGACTCTTTCTGATGTTAAATCAGCTTTACAGAGCTTCCTTTATGAACTGCTGAAAATTTTGTTGACCAAAGTGTCTTTGAACTTTCTCCACAATATAACTTTCTATACATGTTGACTCCTTTTGATGTTCAATCTTGAACATTAGCCATACAATAGTCCATATTTGACCTACTGAACATATTTCTGACCAGAGACCTTGAACATTAACTTACTATAAATACTTCTCGTACTATAAAGACTTCTCGTGATGTTTTACCAGCCAGACAGTAGTCCATATTTGATCGATTGAACATATGTTTGGCCAAAGACTCCTCAAAATGTTTTTTACTATTGTAAATGTATCAACCCCTTCTGATGTTAAAATAGCCATACAGAAGTCCATATTTGACATTCTGAATTTTTTTCTGGCCAAAGGTACTCGATCTTGGACTATCTATACATACTCATAGACTCCTTCTGATGCTTCATAAGCCATTTAGATGTCAATATCTGAACTATTGAACTTATTTCTGCTCAAAGGGTTCTCAAAAGTTTATAAACTATATAAAGTTATAGACTCATTCTGATGATAAATCATCAGGTCCCCTTTTTGACCTAATGAACATCTGGCCAAAGAGTTCTTGAACATTATCTTGTTATACATACAGATTGACTTCTTGTTATGTTATATTAACCAGCCAGTAGTCCATATTTGACCCAAGGAAAATATTTCTGGTAAAACAGTCCTCGATCTTGGACTTTCTATACATATTCATAGACTCCTTCTGATGCTTCATAAGCCATATAGATGTCAATATCTGACCTATCGAATTTATTTCTGGTCAAAGGGTCCTCAAGAGGTTTTAAACTAAATAAACTTATAGACTCCTTCTGATGATAAATCAGCTATACAGTGGTCCCTTTTTGACATAATGAACATATTTCTGGCCAAAGAGTTCTTGAACATTATCTTACTATACATACAGATTGACTTTTTGCGATGTTATATTAACCATCCAGTAGTCCATTTTTGCATTCATACATTCTTGCAGACTCCTTTTGATGTTACATCCGCCATACAAAAGTAATTTTTTGACCAACTTAACATATTTCTTGCCAGAGTCCTTGAACATTATCTCACTATACATACAGACTGACTTCTCGTAATGTTATATCAGGCAGAGAGTAATCCAAATTTGACCGATTGAAACATTTTTAGTCCAAAGAATTTTCTTTACTATTATAAACTTATCAACTCCTTCTAATGTTAAATTTTTAACATTAACTTTCTATACTTATAGACTCCTTTTGACCTGCTGAACACATTTCTGGCCAAAGATTAACTTACCATAAATTCAGATCAGCCAGACGCCAGTCAAAATTTTAACTACTAAAAATATTTCTGGCCAAGGAGTACTCGAAACTTTAACTTTCTACACATACTTGTTGACTCCTGATGTAAAGCCATACTGAAGTTCATATTTGACCCAACGAACATTTTTCTGGCCAATGAATCCTCGATCTCAAACTTTCTATACAAGACCCCTTTTGATGCTTTATAAGCCATATAGATGTTCTTATTGAAGTCCATATCTGACTGATTAAACATATTTCTGGTCAAAGGGTCCTCAAATGCTTTTAAATTATATACGCTTTGAGACTCATTCTGATGATAAATCAGGCAGACAGAATTCCATATTTGACCTACTGCAGATTTGACCTAATTTGATATTACTGAGATTTTTATTGTGTTTACAGGGGCAATGCACATTAATAAACATAAATGTAAATGTGCCAGAATTAGCCTAAAAGGCTATTTTACATCTGTAGACCCTTGACAGAATGTTAAGAAAAAGTCACCCTAAAAACAGAGACAAAACATCACACATATACACATCATATGACCATATATACATATACACATAAATACACACATATATACGCATATACATATATCAGCCTGAAAAATTTAATATTTGGCCTACTTAACATTTTTCTGGCCAAAGAATACTCGAAACTTGAAATTTCTATACATACTCATTGACTTCTTCTTATGTTATATCAGCCATACAGAAGTCCACTGTTGGCCCAAAGAACATATTTCTGGCCAGAGTTCTCAATCTTGAACTTTCTCAATCTGAACTTTCATAGACTCTTTCTGATTCGTCATAAGCCATATAGGTGTCCATATCTGGCGAATTGAAAATGTTTTTGGCAAAAAGGGTCCTCACAAGTTAGCTAACTGAATATTGATAGACTTATTCTGATGATAAATCACTTAAATCACTATGTGACCCTCTGAATGTATTTTTAGCCAAAGAACCATAGAACATTAACTTCAGATACATATTGATTCAAGAGTCAAAATTTGACCTCTGTATGGCTGATTTATTATCAGAATGAGTCTATGATTTTACATAGTTTAAAAACGTTTAAGGAACCTTTGACCAGAAATAATAATAGGCCATTTATGGACATATATATGGCTTATGAAAAATCAGAAGGAGACTATGAGTATGTATAGAAAGTTCAAGATTGAGGACACTTTGGCCAGAAAAATGTTCCTTGGGTCAATTATGGACTTCTGTATAGCTGACCTAACATCAGATGGAGTCACAGAGTATGTATAAAAAAGGTCAAGTTTCGAGTACTCTTTGGCAAGAAACATTTTCAGTAGGTCAAATATGAATATGTAGTAAGTTAATGTTCAAAAAATCTTAGGCCAGAAATATGTTCAGTAGTTCAAAAAGGGGCCTCTGTCTGGCTGATTTAACATCAGAAGGAGTCTATGAGTTTAAATAGTTTAAAACCATTTGAGGACCCATTGACCAGAAATGACTCTTTGGCCAGTAATATTGTCAGTAGGTCGATTCTGGTATGGAAAGGACAAGTTCATGGACTCTTGGACCAGAAATATGTTCAATAGTGAAATATGGACAATTGTCTGGCTGATGTACTACTAACTGAAAGAGTCTATAATCATTAATAGAGAGTTCAAGATCAATCACGCTTCAGTCAGAAATATGTTCAATATGTCAAATCTGAAATACTGCATAGCAATGTCAATGAGTATGTATAGAAAGTTCAAAATCGAGGACTGTTTTACCAGAAATATTTTCAGTTATGGACTCCTGTCTGGCTAATATAACATCGCAAGAATTCAATCTGTATATATTATAGTAAGTTAAAGTTCAAGAACTCTTAGGTCTGAAATATGTTCATCAGTTCAAAAAGGGGCCTCTGTATAACCGATTTAACCTCAGAATGAGTCTATAAGTTTATCTCGCTTAAAACCTTTTGAGGAACCTTTGACCAGAAATAAATTCAATAGGTCAGATATGGACTTCTATATGCCTTATGGAGCATCAGGAGGAGTCTATATATAAAGTTCAAGATTGAGGACTCTTTGGCCAGAAATATATTCCTTGGGTCAAATATGGACTTCTTTATGGCTGACATAACCTCAAAAGGAGTCAACGAGTATGTATAGAAAGTTCAAGTTCATAAACTCTTAGGCCAGAAATATGTTCAGTAGTTCAAAAAGGGGCCTCTGTATTACTGATTTAACATCAGAATAAGTCTATGAGTTTATATCGCTTAAAACCTTTTAAGGACCCATTGACCAGAAATAAGTTCAATAGGTCAGATTTGGACTTTTAAAGGGCTTATGAAGCATCAGAAGGAGTCTATAAGTAGAAAGTTCAAGATCAAGGACTCTTTGGCCAGTAATATTTTCAGAAGGTCGATTCTGGTATGGAAAGTTCAAGTTCATGGACTCTTGGACCAGAAATATGTTCAATAGTGAAATATGGACAATTGTCTGGCTGATGTACTACTACCTGAAAAAGTCTATAATCATTAATAGAGAGTTCAAGATCAATCACGCTTCAGTCAGAAATATGTTCAATATGTCAAATCTGAAATACTGCATAGCAATGTCAATGAGTATGTATAGAAAGTTCAAAATCGAGGACTGTTTTACCAGAAATATTTTCAGTTATGGACTCCTGTCTGGCTAATATAACATCGCAAGAAGTCAATCTGTATATATTATAGTAAGTTAAAGTTCAAGAACTCTTAGGTCTGAAATATGTTCATCAGTTCAAAAAGGGGCCTCTGTATAACCGATTTAACCTCAGAATGAGTCTATAAGTTTATCTCGCTTAAAACCTTTTGAGGAACCTTTGACTAGAAATAAATTCAATAGGTCAAATATGGACTTCTATATGCCTTATGGAGCATCAGGAGGAGTCTATATATAAAGTTCAAGATTGAGGACTCTTTGGCCAGAAATATATTCCTTGGGTCAAATATGGACTTCTTTATGGCTGACATAACCTTAAAAGGAGTCAACGAGTATGTATAGAAAGTTCAAGTTCAAGATCTCTTGGCCAATAATATTTTCAGTAGGTCGATTCTGGTATGGAAAGTTCAAGTTCATGGACTCTTGGACCAGAAATATATTCCTTGGGTCATATGGACTTCTTTATTAACCTCAAAAGGAGTCAACGAGTATGTATAGAAAGTTCGAGTTCATAGACTCTTATGCCAGAAATATGTTCAGTCGTTCAAAAAGGGGCCTCTGTATTACTGATTTAACATCAGAATAAGTCTATGAGTTTATATCGCTTAAAACCTTTTGAGGACCCATTGACCACAAATAAGTTCAATAGGTCAGATTTGGACTTTTAAAGGGCTTATGAAGCATCAGAAGGAGTCTATAAGTAGAAAGTTCAAGATCGAGGACTCTTTGGCCAGTAATATTTTCAGTAGGTCGATTCTGGTATGGAAAGGTCAAGTTCATGGACTCTTGGACCAGAAATATGTTCAATAATGAAATATGGACAATTTGTCTGGCTGATGTACTACTACCTGAAAGAGTCTACAATCATTAATAGAGAGTTCAAGATCAATCACGCTTCAGTCAGAAATATGTTCAATATGTCAAATCTGAAATATTGCATGGCAATGTCAATGAGTATGTATAGAAAGTTCAAAATCGAGGACTGTTTTACCAGAAATATTTTCAGTTATGGACTCCTGTCTGGCTAATATAACATCGCAAGAAGTCAATCAGTATATATTATAGTAAGTTAAAGTTCAAGAACTCTTAGGTCAGAAATATGTTCATCAGTTCAAAAAGGGGCCTCTGTATAACCGATTTAACATCAGAATTAGTCTATAAGTTTATTTCGCTTCAAACCTTTAGAGGACCCTTTGACCAGAAATAAGTTCAATAGGTCAGATATGGACTTCTATATGGATTATGGAACATCAGGAGGAGTCTATATATAAAGTTCAAGATTGAGGACTCTTTGGCCAGAAATATATTCCTTGGGTCAAATATGGACTTCTTTATGGCTGACATTACCTCACAAGGAGTCAACGAGAATGTATAGAAAGTTCAAGTTCAAGAACTATTAGGCCAGAAATATGTTCAGTAGTTCAAAAAGGGGCCTCTGTATTACTGATTTAACATCAGAATAAGTCTATGAGTTTATATCGCTTAAAACCTTTTGAGGACCCATTGACCAGAAATAAGTTCAATAGGTCAGATTTGGACTTTTAAAGGGCTTATGAAGCATCAGAAGGAGTCTATAAGTAGAAAGTTCAAGATCAAGGACTCTTTGGCCAGTAATATTTTCAGAAGGTCGATTCTGGTATGGAAAGTACAAGTTCATGGACTCTTGGACCAGAAATATGTTCAATAGTGAAATATGGACAATTGTCTGGCTAATGTACTACTACCTGAAAAAGTCTATAATCATTAATAGAGAGTTCAAGATCAATCACGCTTCAGTCAGAAATATGTTCAATAAGTCAAATCTGAAATACTGCATGGCTGAAGAAACATCAGATTCTAGATTCTATGAGTGTGTTTTGATTGTTCAAGATCGAGGACTCTTTTTCCAGAAAAATTTTCAGTAGGTAATTTATGGGCTGCTGTGTGGCTGATGAATCATCATAAGGAGTCTATGAGCATGTATAAAAAGTTCAAAATCGAGGACTGTTTTACCAGAAATTTTTTCAGCGGGTAAATTATAGCCTGTCTGGCTACTATAACATCGCAAGAAGTCAATCTGTATATATGGAAGTTAAAGTTCAAGAACTCTTAAGTCAGAAATATGTTCATCTGTTCAAAAAGGGACCTCTGTAGTACCAATTTAAGATCAGAATGATCGCAAGTTTATATCGCTTAAAACCTTTTGAGGACCCTTTGACCAGAAATAAGTTCAATATGGACTTCTATACGGCTTATGGAGCATCAGGAGGAGTCTATATAGAAAGTTCAATATTGAGGACTCTTTGGCCAGGAATATATTCCTAGGGTCAAATATGGACGTCTTTATGGCTGACGTAACCTCAAAAGGAGTCAACGAGTATGTATAGAAAGTTCAAGTTCAAGAACTCTTAGGCCAGAAATATGTTCAGTAGTTTAAAAGGGGGCCTCTGTATTACTGATTTAACATCAGAATAAGTCTATGAGTTTATATCTCTTAAAACCTTTTGAGGACCCATTGACCAGATGTACTACTACCTGAAAAAGTCTATAATCATTAATAGAGAGTTCAAGATCAATCACGCTTCTATAAGTTCAATAGGTCAGATTTGGACTTTCAAAGGGCTTATGAAGCATCAGAAAGGAGTCTATAAGTAGAAAGTTCAAGATCGAGGACTCTTTGGCCAGTAATATTTTCAGTAGGTCGATTCTGGTATGGAAAGTTCAAGTTCATGGACTCTTGGACCAGAAATATGTTCAATAGTGAAATATGGACAATTGTCTGGCTGATGTACTACTACCTGAAAAAGTCTATAATCATTAATAGAGAGTTCAAGATCAATCACGCTTCAGTCAGAAATATGTTCAATATGTCAAATCTGAAATACTGCATTGCACTGTCAATGAGTATGTATAGAAAGTTCAAGTTCATAGACTCTTAGGCCAGAAATTCAAGGTGTTTTGAAATATGTTCAAAATATAACATTTGAACTACTGTATGGCTGAAGATACATCGGAAGCAGTCAATGAGCATGTACAGAAAGTTCAAGATCATGGTCTCTTTGACCAGAATATGTTCAGTTGGTCAAATATGGACTTTTGTATGGCTAATGTATTATCAAGATGAGTCCATATGCATTGAAAGTTAATGTTCAAAGACTCTTTGGACAAAAATATGTTGAGTAGTTCAGATATGGACTATGGACTTCTAAATGGCTTATGAAGCATCAGAAGGAGTCAGAACTCTTTTTCCAGTAATTAGTAGGTCAAAAATTTGTCAACTTTCTGCCTGATTTAATATTGAGAGAAGTCAGTTAGTAAGTTAATATTCAAGGTTTGTGGCCAGAAATATGTTCAGTTGGTAAAACATTTATGGCTGATACAACATCCGAACGAGTCAACAAGAATATTTAGAAAGTTCAAGTTCGAATACTCTTTGGCCAGAAATATGTTGAGTAGGTAAAAAATGGACCTCTGTATGCTTGATTTAACATCAGAAGTAGTCTGTGAGTGTATATATTTTAAAACCTTTTGAGGACCCATTGACCAGAAATATGTCAGATAAGGAATTCGAAATGGCTTATGAACCATCAGAAGGAGTCTATGAGTGTGTTTAGAAAGTTCAAGATCGAGAAATCTTTTTCCAGTAATATGTTCAGTAGTTGAAATATGGACTTCTCTGTGGCTGATTTAACATCAGAAGGAGTCTAAAAGTTTATAATAGTAAAAACATTTTGAGGACTGTTTGGCCAAAATAGTGTTCAATAGGTCAAATATGGACTGTATTTGAGTATATTTGAGTAAGTTAATATTCATGGTCTCTTGGCAGAAACATGTTTAGTAGGTCAAAAATTGAGTTTTGTATGGGTAATGTAACATCAGTAGGATTCTATAGCCTATGTCCTTCTGAGGTTTAAAACCAGGGTCCTCTGTCCAAAGAACTCTTTGGACAGAAATATGTTCAGTAGGTCAAAGAGGGACCTCTGTATACCTGCTATGACACATATAACTATACAACAACAACTAACTTATTCATTTTTGCATTGACGGGAAATTGCATTAGCTTCTGCGTTACAAATAACATACCTCATGTGCAAGGAAAAGATAACACGATCTAATAATGATGCGTTCAATAATAATGTATTGTTATATCTAACTATATAATTTAGATCTTTTATGCAATGGAATGTTACTCCAAAAATGGTATCTCTTCAATGCACAATCGGAACGAGTTAGTTACTGTATGTATGCAATGCACTCATAGCTTATATGTTAATCTCTTTAATGGACATGGGAATGTTTTTTGTCAATGCACAAAGTTAGATTGTTTGTGCAATGCAATTCAACAACATATGTTGTCTCTTTAATGCACATGGGAATGAGTTAGTTCTGGTATGCAATGAAACAAGTGGATTGTATTTTATTTTTCAATGCACAAAGTTAGATCGTTTGTGCAATGCAACAACAGATGTTAATTTCTTTAATTCAAGTGCATAGCTTATATTTTTCAATGCACAATTTTAGATCGTTTATTGCAACGCAAAGACACATATGTCATCTCCTTAATGCACATGGGAATGAGTTAGTTCTGGTATGCAATGAAACAAGTGCATAGCTTATATGTTATTTTTCAATGCGCAAAGTTAGATCGTTTGTACAATTGCAATGCAACAAACATATGTTATCCTTTAATGCACATGGGAATGAGTTAGTTCTGGTATGCAATGCATTGCAATGCAAGTCCATAGCTTATATTTTTCAATGCACAATTTTAGATCGTTTATTGCAATGCAAAAACACATATGTCATCTCTTTAATGCACATGGGAATGAGTTAGTTCTGGTATGCAATTACAATATGTTATTTTTCAATGCACAAAGTTTGATTGTTTGTGCAATTGAAATGCAACAAACATATGTCATCTCTTTAATGCACATGGGAATGAGTTAGTTCTGGTATGCAATGCAATGCAATGCAATAAAATGCAATGCAATGCAATGCAATGCAATGCAATGCAATGCAATGCAATGCAATGCAATGCAATGCAATGCAATAAAATGCAATGCAATGCAATGCAATGCAATAAAATGCAATGCAATGCAATGCAATAAAATGCAATGCAATGCAAGTGCATAACTTATATTTTTCAATTCACAATTTTAGATCGTTTATTGCAATGCAAAAACACATATGTCATCTCTTTAATGCACATGGGAATGAGTTAGTTCTGGTATGCAATGCAATGCAATGCTATGCAATGCAATGCTATGCAATGCAATGCTATGCAATGCAATGCAATGCAATGCAATGCAATGCAATGCAATGCAATACAATGCAATGCAATGCAATGCAATAAAATGCACATGGGAATGAGTTAGTTCTGGTATGCAATGAAACAAGTGCATAGCTTATATGTTATTTTTCAATGCGCAAAGTTAGATCGTTTGTACAATTGCAATGCAACAAACATATGTTATCCTTTAATGCACATGGGAATGAGTTAGTTCTGGTATGCAATGCATTGCAATGCAAGTCCATAGCTTATATTTTTCAATGCACAATTTTAGATCGTTTATTGCAATGCAAAAACACATATGTCATCTCTTTAATGCACATGGGAATGAGTTAGTTCTGGTATGCAATTACAATATGTTATTTTTCAATGCACAAAGTTTGATTGTTTGTGCAATTGAAATGCAACAAACATATGTCATCTCTTTAATGCACATGGGAATGAGTTAGTTCTGGTATGCAATGCAATGCAATGCAATAAAATGCAATGCAATGCAATGCAATGCAATGCAATGCAATGCAATGCAATGCAATAAAATGCAATGCAATGCAATGCAATGCAATAAAATGCAATGCAATGCAATAAAATGCAATGCAATGCAATGCAATGTAATGCAATAAAATGCAATGCAATGCAATGCAATAAAATGCAATGCAATGCAATGCAATGCAATGCAATAAAATGCAAGTGCATAACTTATATTTTTCAATTCACAATTTTAGATTGTTTATTGCAATGCAAAAACACATATGTCATCTCTTTAATGCACATGGGAATGAGTTAGTTCTGGTATGCAATGCTATGCAATGCTATGCAATGCTATGCAATGCTATGCAATGCTATGCAATGCTATGCAATGCTATGCAATGCTATGCAATGCTATGCAATGCTATGCAATGCTATGCAATGCTATGCAATGCTATGCAATGCTATGCAATGCAATGCAATGCAATGCAATGCAATGCAATGCAATGCTATGCAATGCAATGCAATGCAATGCTATGCAATAAAATGCAATGCAATGCAATGCAATAAAATGCAATGCAATGCAATGCAATGCAATGCAATGCAATGCAATAAAATGCAATAAAATGCAATGCAATGCAATGCAATGCAATGCAATGCAATAAAATGCAATGCAATGCAAGTGCATAACTTATATTTTTCAATTCACAATTTTAGATCGTTTATTGCAATGCAAAAACACATATGCCATCTTTTTAATGCACATGGGAATGAGTTAGTTCTGGTATGCAATGCTATGCAATAAAATGCAATGCAATGCAATAAAATGCAAACAAACATATGTTATCCTTTAATGCACATGGGAACGAGTTAGTTCTGGTATGCAATGCAATGCAATGCAATGCAATGCAATAAAATGCAATGCAATGCAATGCAATGCAATGCAAGTGCATAGCTTATATTTTTCAATGCACAATTTTAGATTGTTTATTGCAATGCAAAAACACAAATGTCATCTCTTTATTCACATGGGAATGAGTTAGTTCTGGTATGCAATGCTATGCAATGCTATGCTATGCAATGCAATGCTATGCAATAAAATGCAATGCAATGCAATAAAATGCAACAAACATATGTTATCCTTTAATGCACATGGGAACGAGTTAGTTCTGGTATGCAATGCAATGCAATGCAATGCAATGCAATAAAATGCAATGCAATGCAATGCAAGTGCATAGCTTATATTTTTCAATGCACAATTTTAGATTGTTTATTGCAATGCAAAAACACAAATGTCATCTCTTTAATGCACATGGGAATGAGTTAGTTCTGGTATGCAATGCAATGCAATAAAATGCAATGCAATGCAATACAATGCAAGTGCATAGCATATTTTTCAATGCACAATTTTAGATCATTTATTGCAATGCAAAACCCACATATGTCATCTCTTTAATGCACATGGGAATGAGTTAGTTCTGGTATGCAATGAAACAAGTGCATAGTTAATATGATATCTTTCAATACACAAAATTAGATCGTTTGTGCAATTGCAATGCAACAAACATATGTTATCCATTAATGTACATGGGAATGAGTTAGTTCTCCTATGCAATGCAACAACATATGTTATCTCTTTAATGCACATGGGATTGAGTTAGTTCTGGTATGCAATGCAATGCAAGTGCATAGCTTATATTTTTAAATGCACAATTTTAGATCGTTTATTGCAATGCAAATGCAACAAACAAGTTATCCTTTAATGCACATGGGAACGAGTTAGTTCTGGTATGCAATGCAATGCAATGCAATGCAATAAAATGCAATGCAATGCAATGCAATGCAAGTGCATAGCTTATATTTTTCAATGCACAATTTTAGATTGCTTATTGCAATGCAAAAACACATGTCATCTCTTTAATGCACATGGGAATGAGTTAGTTCTGGCATGCATTGTAAAGCAATAGCCTATGTAATATGTTCTCATCAATGCACAAATAAACAAGTTAGTTGGTGTTATGCAATGCAATGCAACATCATATGTTATGTGTAATCTATTCAGTACACAATGGATGCAATACAATGGTATGGCAAGCCGTATTAACATTTAATAATTTCAACCGACTAGTATCTATTTTCATGCTAGTACTTATTCTTTAGATACTAGTGCTTATTTTTTAGGTACTAGCACTTATTCATTCGAAACTAGCACTTATTTATTAGATACTAGTACTTATTCATTAGATACTAGTACTTATTTCAATAGTGACTAGTAACTATTCTTTTGTTACAAATTTTTTTTTTTTGCCATTGACTTCTATGGGATCTGTCATTCAGATATCAACTATTCAGTTCTGACTATGGCAAGCCGTTTTAACATTTAATCATTTCAACCGACTAGTATCTATTTTCATGCTACTAGTACTTATTTTTTAGATACCAGTATCTATTCCATTAAGTACTAGTACTTATTCATTAGATACTAGTGCTTATTCTTTAGGTACTAGTGCTTATTCTTTAGATACTAGTGCTTATTATTTAGATACTAGTGCTTATTCTTTAGATACTAGTGCTTATTATTTAGATACTAGTGCTTATTATTTAGATACTAGTACTTATTCATTAGATACTAGTACTTATTCATTAGATACTAGTACTTATTCAATAGATACTAGTGCCTATTTATTAGATACTAGTATTTATTCCAAATGTTACTAGTAAGATTTAAAATTTTACTAGTAAGATTTTTAATTGAACTCTACCATGGCCGTTCTGACTAGTCATAACATAAGACTAGTAAAAAAGCAGTTGTGACTAGTAAAATAAGAATAGTTACTAGTAACAATTACAAAAGATACTAGTGTCTAATAAATAGTTACTAGTATCTATTGAATAAGTACTAGTATCTAATGAATAAGTACTAGTATCTAATTAATAGATACTAGTATCTAAATAATAAGCACTAGTATCTAAATAATAAGCACTAGTATCTAAAGAATAAGCACTAGTATCTAAATAATAAGCACTAGTATCTAAAGAATAAGCACTAGTACCTACTAACTAACTAATTCCTGAGTCATGATCATGATCGAGGACTCATGGGCCAGAAATATGTTTAGTAGGTCAAATATAGACCACTGTCTGGCTGTTGTAACATGAGGAGTCTATGAGTATCTATAGAAAGGTCAAGATCGAGCACTCTTTGGCCAGAAAACCGGTCAGATGCCTCAAGTGGAGGAGTTTAAGTATCTTGGGGTCTTGTTCACGAGTGTGGGAAGGATGGAACGGGAGATTGACAGACAGATCGGTGCAGCTGCTGCAGTAATGCGGTCGATGTACCGGTCTGTCGTGGTGAAGAAGGTAAGCTGCAAGGCAAAGCTCTCGATTTACCGGTCAATCTACATTCCTACTCTCACCTATGGTCATGAGCTGTGGGTCAGGACCGAAAGGACAGGATCCCGGATACAGGCGGCCGAAATGAGCTTTCTCCGCAGGGTGGCTGGGCGATCCCTTAGAGATAGGGTAAGGAGCTCGGTCACTCGGGAGGAGCTCAGAGTAGAGCAGCTGCTCCTCCACATCGAGAGGGGTCAGCTGAGGTGGCTCGGGCATCTGCGCCTTCCCGGGAAGGTGTTCCGGGCGCGTCCCACTGGGAGGAGACCCCGGGGAAGACCTAGGACACGCTGGAGAGACTATGTCTCCCGGCTGGCCTGGGAATGCCTCGGTGTCCCCCTGGAAGAGCTGGAGGAAGTGCCTAGGGAGAGGGAAGTCTGGGCATCTCTGCTTAGACTGCTGCCCCCGCGACCCGGCCCCGGATAAGCGGAAGAAGATGGATGGATGGAGGTCAGATACCGACTAACTCATTATGACTGAACTAGCCTCAGAAGGATTTCTTGTCCTCTGGTTCTCCCTAGTGGACAATATTAGTAAAACATTTTGTAGTCCGTTAGCCATTAGCCAAAATATTTTTCTAACTCCTCCTAAACCACTTGACTGATTCACATGACATTTCGCATGTATCATCTATGACACTTATGACAAAAACTATATCTTTTAAACCATTTGATGAATCCAAATTCTTTTGATAACTTTTTCTCTACAGGGTCTCTAGATGATACATACAACATTTGGTGTTGTGTGGTCTAGGAGGAGATTAAAAAAGTATGTTTATAAAAATGCTCAAAATAGCAGAATAATTTTATGCTGAGATATACCTTTTGTTTAGCTTCAGGAATCAGAGGGAAAAGAAAGTTCAAGACTGTGGGGAACTCTTTGGCCAGAAATATGTTCAGTTGCTCATATATGGACTGTTGTATGACTGATGTAACATCAGAAGAAGTCTATGAGTATGTAGTAAGTCAATGTTCAAGAACTCTTTGGCCAGAAATATGTTCAGTTGGTCAAATATGGACCATTTAGCTGATTTAACATCAGAGGAAGTCTATAAGAATATATAGCAAAATAACTTTTGAGGACCCTTTGGCTAAAAATATATTCATTAGGTCATATGGATGGACTACTACATGGCTGATGCAACATCAGAAGGAGTCAATGAGTATGTATGCCCTTACGAAAAATACGTTTATTCAAGTGTGCTGTTAGTATACTTCTTTTAAACAAAAAAAAAAAATCACAAGCAATGACCACGGCACAACTATGAATGTTGGAGAATTATTTATTGAAGATAATTAGTATCTTCAATACTAATTATTTGGTGTTGATCTGTTGGCGTTGATCTGGTGTTGGTGTTGATATGGGTGTTGATCTGAGTGTTGGTGTTGATCTGAGTGTTGGTGTTGATCTGGGTGTTGATCTGAGTGTTGGTGTTGATCTGAGTGTTGGTGTTGATCTGGGTGTTGGTGTTGATCTGGGTGTTGATCTCTGTGTTGGTGTTGATCTGGGTGTTGGTGTTGATCTGGGTGTTGGTGTTGATCTGGGTGTTGATCTGGGTGTTGGTGTTGATCTGGGTATTGGTGTTGATCTAGGTGTTGGTGTTGATTTGAGTGTTGGTGTTGATCTGGGTGTTGGTGTTGATCTGGGTGTTGGTGTTGATCTGGGTGTTGATCTGGGTGTTGATCTGGGTGTTGGTGTTGATCTGGGTGTTGGTGTTGATCTGAGAGTTGGTGTTAATTTGAGTGTTGGTGTTGATCTGGGTGTTGGTGTTGATCTGAGTGTTGGTGTTGATCTGAGTGTTGGTGTTGATCTGGGTGTTGGTGTTGATCTGGGTGTTGGTGTTGATCTGGGTGTTGGTGTTGATCTGGGTGTTAATGTTGATCTGGGTGTTGGTGTTGATCTCTGTGTTGGTGTTGATCTGAGTGTTGGTGTTGATCTCAGTGTTGGTGTTGATCTCGGTGTTGGTGTTGATCTCTGTGTTGGTGTTGATCTCTGTGTTGGTGTTGATCTGGGTGTTGGTGTTGATCTGGGTGTTGGTGTTGATCTCTGTGTTGGTGTTGATCTGGGTGTTGGTGTTGATCTGGGTGTTGGTGTTGATCTCTGTGTTGGTGTTGATCTGGGTGTTGGTGTTGATCTGGGTGTTGGTGTTGATCTGGGTGTTGGTGTTGATCTGGGTGTTGGTGTTGATTTGAGTGTTGGTGTTTATTCTGGGTGTTGGTGTTGATCTCTGTGTTGGTGTTGATCTGGGTGTTGGTGTTGATCTGGGTGTTGGTGTTGATCTGGGTGTTGGTGTTGATCTGAGTGTTGGTGTTGATCTGGGTGTTGGTGTTGATTTAGGTGTTGGTGTTGATCTGAGTGTTGGTGTTGATCTGGGGGTTGGTGGTGATCTGAGTGTTGGTGTTGATCTGGGTGTTGGTGTTGATCTGGGTGTTGGTGTTGATCTGAGTGTTGGTGTTGATCTGGGTGTTGGTGTTGATCTGGGTGTTGGTGTTGATCTGGGTGTTGGTGTTGATCTGGGTGTTGGTGTTGATCTCTGTCTTGGTGTTGAACTCTCTGTTGGTGTTGATCTCTGTGTTGGTGTTGATCTCTGTGTTGGTGTTGATCTCTGTGTTGGTGTTGATCTCTGTGTTGGTGTTGATCTGGGTGTTGGTGTTGATCTGGGTGTTGATCTTGATCTGGGTGTTGGTGTTGATCTAGGTGTTGGTGTTGATCTGGGTGTTTTTGTTGATCTGGGTGTTGATGTTGATCTGGGTGATGGTGTTGATCTGAGTGTTGGTGTTGATCTGGGTGTTGGTGTTGATCTCTGTGTTGTTGTTGATCTGGGTGTTGGTTTTGATCTTAGTGTTGGTGTTGATCTGGGTGTTGGTGTTGATCTGGGTGATGGTGTTGATCTGGGTGTTGGTGTTGATCTCTGTGTTGGTGTTGTTCTCTGTGTTGGTGTTGTTCTCTGTGTTGGTGTTGATCTCTGTGTTGGTGTTGATCTGGGTGATGGTGTTGATCTGGGTGTTGGTGTTGATCTCTGTGTTGGTGTTGATCTGGGTGTTGGTGTTGATCTGGGTGATGGTGTTGATCGGGTGATGGTGTTGATCGGGTGATGGTGTTGATCTGGGTGATGGTGTTGATCTGGGTGTTGGTGTTGATCTCTGTGTTGGTGTTGATCTCTGTGTTGGTGTTGATCTCTGTGTTGGTGTTGATCTGGGTGTTGGTGTTGATCTCTGTGTCGGTGTTGATCTGGGTGATGGTGTTGATCGGGTGATGGTGTTGATTGGGTGATGGTGTTGATCTGGGTGATGGTGTTGATCGGGTGATGGTGTTGATCTGGGTGTTGGTGTTGATCTGGGTGTTGGTGTTGATCTGAGTGTTGGTGTTGATCTGGGTGATGGTGTTGATCTGAGTGTTGATCTGAGTGATCTGAGTGATGGTGTTGATCGGGTGATGGTGTTGATCTGGGTGATGGTGTTGATCGGGTGATGGTGTTGATCTGGGTGATGGTGTTGATCTGGGTGTTGGTGTTGATCTGGGTGTTGGTGTTGATCTGGGTGTTGGTGTTGTCGATCTGGGTGTTGGTGTTGATCTGAGTGTTGTTGTTGATCTGGGTGATGGTGTTGATCTGAGTGTTGGTGTTGATCTGGGTGATGGTGTTGATCGGGTGATGGTGTTGATCTGGGTGTTGATCGGGTGTTGGTGTTGATCTGAGTGTTGGTGTTGGTGTTGATCTGGGTGATGGTGTTGATCTGAGTGTTGGTGTTGATCTGGGTGTTGGTGTTGATCTGGGTGTTGGTGTTGATCGGGTGTTGGTGTTGATCTGGGTGTTGGTGTTGATCTGAGTGTTGGTGTTGATCTGAGTGTTGGTGTTGATCTGAGTGTTGGTGTTGATCTGGGTGATGGTGTTGATCGGGTGATGGTGTTGATCGGGTGATGGTGTTGATCTGGGTGTTGGTGTTGATCGGGTGTTGGTGTTGATCTGAGTGTTGGTGTTGATCTGGGTGATGGTGTTGATCTGAGTGTTGGTGTTGATCTGAGTGATGGTGTTGATCGGGTGATGGTGTTGGTGTTGATCTGGGTGTTGATCTGGGATAATGTGATAGAACATTAAACACTAACAGATCTCCCCTATGTTAATATTGAGCAAAATACATTAAATAACACTAACAACTTTGACATTTGCTCTTCTTTTAACAGTCAGAAGCAAAGCATGCTGGGAACTAGAAATCTGTTGTAACCTGGTTGTAACTCATTCCGAGAATGTGTGTGCAATATATGTACACAATAAAGGATAAAACTTTGAGAATATTACATGTAATGCTATTTTTGTCTTCATTTATACATTTTTTATATGTATTAATATATAGCCATACATAGTCAATGCATATATTGCAGTATTTTAAAAAATATAAGCACTAGTTTCCCATCAATGGAAACGTATTATGTAATATATTATTTTGGAATTTAAAAGGTTTTCTGGTATGTGTGAGTTTTTGGGGTCATTGTGCTTATGATTGGCCAAACACCATTAATATTATAATTAATTACTACCTCAGCACAGTGATAGTCTCTTGGTTAAATGCTTTTACAACTGGCTTATAAATATGAAACTTTAATCATGTGAAAAACTAAAAAATATAAGAAATATTTTACCTGTTGTTCTATATATGTGTTTATGCTGCATGAGTAAATATATCTGCAATATATTACACAATACAAATGCAGCAGTACCATGTCTGATCATATATCTATATATCCTGAAGTGTATTACTGAATATAAAATTACATACATAATGATATATTAGTAAATATATTGACAATATATAAAAAGCGTCAATTCCTTCTTTATTATTCAATATATTGTAATATATTATTCTGTATGTGTTCAAATAAACTGTTAAATCATTTAATGTATTGAGCATTCATATATAGGGAAATATATTTTCTTTTCGTAGGGGTGGTCACCCAATATACATACAGTTAGGGAGAAATTAAATAACTTAAACCGTGATTTTGGCAATAGTGCTGCCCACTCAAAGTCAGTCATTCCCTGCGTGACTTGCAAAGGCTTGCGTTTTTGTCTGGTCTCGCCACATGGTGTCACTGTGGCCTCAAAGCTTCAGCACTGCCACTCTGAGCTCGATTACTATGTCTGAGCTAAAACCCACCCCCCTCATTAGCATACAGAGGAAGAAATGGAGAAATTAACAAATGTAGACAAATACAAATATACATAAATAAATGTGGAAATGAAACAAAAAATGTGGAAAAAATACAATTATACATAACTTAGGAAGTAATTTTTTTTTTTTTACATTTCTTTGTATATTAAATGTGTATAAATTTATGTGTGTGTTTTTTTTTACATGTCTTCGTATATTTCTTTCTCTATTGTTACGTCAGTAATGGCCTTCCGTTCGGAGAACATGAGCTCTGCTTGCTGTTGAAACGGCGCCGTGCTTCGGTTCCTCCATCCTGGCTCATATATTCCGTTCACTTTGACCCCGTTTTATGTTCGTGTTACGATGATGAATTGTCAGAGTAAAAAAAGTTGCTTGTCTGGAAAATATCGTATTTGTTTGTTGTCGCCTAAATATAATTTATTTTTAAGCAATATTCTCATCAGTGTTATATCAGCTTCGACACAATTAAAATTGTTCACTCAAACGATTCGTTCACATTTATTCAGAATGAGGCAGTTGTCTATGGGTCATTGAATCTTTGACTCAAATCATTCACAATGCTAAATGTTGCTGTGAGATTTGTGGTTCTGCTGCGATCTTTATTTTGAACTATTTACAATTGCTTAATTACATTTTCAATGACTTAAATGCTACTATTTATTGAACTGTTGTATGAAATCAGTGTCAGATTTTCAATCGATGGTATTCCGGAAAAAACTCTACGTCATGTGGGATTGCTTAATTTAAATGTGTTAAAAATATAAAAACTCCACATTTTGAATGTTTAGTGCAGTAAGTTAACAGTTTATTTGTGTGCTGCTCTGATTTGTTTCGATTTCTCCACGAGTGACTACGCAAATCTGAACCTTGTATCATCAGTACATTATATACAGTGCCTTGCGAAAGTATTTTGTGAAGAATCAACAACAAGTGGGACACAATCATGAAGTGGAACGAAATTTATTGGATATTTCAAACTTTTTTAACAAATAAAAAACTGAAAAATTGAGCGTGCAAAATTATTTGGCCCCCTTAAGTTAATACTTTGTAGCGCCACCTTTTGCTGCGATTACAGCTGTAAGTCGCTTGGGGTATGTCTCTATCAGTTTTGCACATCGAGAGACTGAAATTTTTGCCCATTCCTCCTTGCAAAACAGCTCGAGCTCAGTGAGGTTGGATGGAGAGCGTTTGTGAACAGCAGTTTTCAGTTCTTTCCACAGATTCTCGATTGGATTCAGGTCTGGACTTTGACTTGGCCATTCTAACACCTGGATATGTTTATTTGTGAACGATTCCATTGTAGATTTTGCTTTATGTTTTGGATCATCGTCTTGTTGGAAGACAAATCTCCGTCCCAGTCTCAGGACTTTTGCAGACTCCATCAGGTTTTCTTCCAGAATGGTCCTGTATTTGGCTCCATCCATCTTCCCATCAATTTTAACCATCTTCCCTGTCCCTGTTGAAGAAAAGCAGGCCCAAACCATGATGCTGCCACCACCATGTTTGACAGTGGGGATGGTGTGTTCAGGGTGATGAGCTGTGTTGCTTTTACGCCAAACATAACGTTTTGCATTGTTGCCAAAAAGTTCCATTTTGGTTTCATCTGACCAGAGCACCTTCTTCCACATGTTTGGTGTGTCTCCCAGGTGGCTTGTGGCATACTTTAAACGACACTTTTTATGGATATCTTTAAGAAATGGCTTTCTTCTTGCCACTCTTCCATAAAGGCCAGATTTGTGCATTATACGACTGATTGTTGTCCTATGGACAGAGTCTCCCACCTCAGCTGTAGATCTCTGCAGTTCATCCAGAGTGATCATGGGCCTCTTGGCTGCATCTCTGATCAGTCTTCTCCTTGTGAGCTGAAATTTAGAGGGACGGCCGGGTCTTGGTAGATTTGCAGTGGTCTGATACTCCTTCCATTTCAATATTATCGCTTGCATACTGGAATTTACTCTGTTGGCGGCGCCCTTGCCGGCAGCGGCTGTGATGGTTCACGGTAGAAATGTAGATAAAGGTTTTAAAAACACCAATCGAGATCCAACCGAGAGAAGGTTGGCGTATAATCGGCGCGATTTCTTTTTTTTAATGGTGTTTTTGATTTGTTTTATGCTACATTTTAGCTGTGAACTTTGCACGTAATTTCATACTACAGTGTACTGTGGAATGACAATGTGGTGGCGATTTTATGATATTCACTGATCTTTAGTAAAATATAGATGATTCAAAGAATGTCACATGTGTGACTCTCACTTGTAGTGAGAGAAGATTCTTTTTATGTACTTGGGAAGGCAGAAGGGAGAGACACTCCAGAGAACAGACGAACAAGGACCTCTGACCTAGATGTCAGAAGGCCATTTGGTGAAGGAGGGTGGAAAACTACTGGTAGGAAGGCTCTGGCAGGAAGAAAGCTGGTTCAGTCTGTCTGGGGGTGTGTCACTCTTCCGCACAGGGTAACAACTGTGTATTAGACTGCTCCTATTCTTGCTAGAATAAATACTTCTAATTTTTATAATTTGACTGGTCTCCCTTACGCAGTGATGTTTGTTTGATGAATTTCAACAATTTGGTGTCAGAATAGTGGGATTCCTTGGACGATGCCTCCTGGACCTGAGATCGGACGGTGTTTGGCCACCTGGACTGAGTAAGTTCCAGCTCTACCTCGTAAACTTGAGAGAGAGAGGCCGGCCGATGTCAGAGCTAATTAGGGGGAGCCAAGAAAGTCGTAACAGATTTTTTTTGGTAAACCGTAATTAGGAGGACACTAATAGTGTAACCCGTCCGATTTGGGTTAAAAGAAAGATCGGGTTTGTCGGGGACGCCTGACAAATAAAGAGAACGCGCATAAAAGAGAAATCCACAGAGAATAGATAAGCGGCCAATATGGGGAAGTCTGAAAAGCAAGCTTGCGAAATTTGGTACACCGGTGTTTTGTCAAATGAAATAAAATTAAGGGCAGAAATGTATGATATTGAGCGCCACAAGATTAAAGATGGTGCGGGAATCAGTTGAACAGGGCAGTGAGAAACAGAAAGGTTGTTGTGTCTGCGTTCAACGTGTGTAAAAGTGTGAAAAGACAATGAGTTGTTGGCTTGAAGCAGATAAAAGAGAACAGAGTCTATGTAGAATGTATTGCCATATAGTAAGATTGAATATAACTGATAAAAGGGTTTTTATTTTTCATCCATTAGATGGATGCATGACATTAGATGTCAGAAGATTTTGTTTGTAACAAAAGTTGAAGTAGCAAGCAGCAATAAGGCTGTCTTTGTGAAGGATTGAGATTTGAGTAATATGATATTTTGGTTTCTGTAAAAACAGTAGAGATAAGTGGTACTGAGACAGTAATGATAATACTTGTTGAATCTGCAGACTAACCATTTTGAGAAGAAAACAACTGTAGAAAATGTATGTTATGAAAATAACATTTCTGATAAAATGTATGGAACTATTTATGAACGCCTGTTAAGTCAGACTAAGAAATGGTATGAAAAGTGAGGTTCAGATTAAAAATAATAATAAGGTATTGCGTATGATTAACAGGGATTAACATGAGATAAAGATAATGAATGTTTCATTAAGCAAAATGGGGAACAATTCTATATTTTAGTGGTAAAATAAAGAGTGAAATTATGTTTATTTTTAGTTTGACAACCATTGTCTTTTGAACCTAAAGACTCCAGCTGGGAGTACAGCAACAGCGCGTGCTTATTCAGCCCGGCTTCCGGATGTTAAATGTGTATTTGCTATTGTAATCAGTGTTGTTGATGATAATACCGAATTAGAGAGATGTAAAGACATATTTTGGAATTCAATAATGTAAAATGTCGGATATTTTGTTTGATATTAAGTCATTGAGGGAAAAAAGACATTGTCTGTTTTATAAAGGAAATTATGGGTCGGGGATAATTTCCCTGGACAAGTGTTAAAGTTTAAACAGAAACTTGTGAAAACAACTTAGAAACAATTTATGCATTTCCGTGCAGTTTATGAAAATGAATGTTCTGCCAATAATGATGAAGATTATGATTTGGCTAGTGATTGAATCCGCCACTGGTGGACTGTTAAAAGAATAGAGAGAACAGCTTATCAGCTGTGTTTACATTCCTGATTGGGACACTGCTTCAAGTGTGTGCAGTAAGTTGGAGCTGTTTTGAAAGCTCACAGAGAGATCAAGTGTGCAGTAGGCAAGGGGACAGAGAATGCTTTAATTGGGGTCAGTGGGGTCATTTAGCAGTAACTGTAAATGCCCACTCAGAAAGGTGTAAAAGAAAGTTGATGGAATGTGAAAGTGACGTGTATTAATGTGGGTTTGAAAGTAGAACAGGATTTGAAGATGATATTAAAGTTTTCGTCTGAGAAAGAACTAAGAATGTGAATGCAGTGCTAAGTAAATGAAAGAGAAAAGAAAGTTGATAGATGGAAGTCGTAAGTAGATTGAAAGAGAAAAGAAAGTTGAAAGATTTAAGTCGTAAGGAAATCATTTTAAAAGGAAAATAACTAAAGTACCAGCAAAATGTAAAATTACAGATAAGAAAAATATTTGTAAAAGTAAAGGTAACTAAAAAGATGATTGTCTTTTAATGAAACGTTATTGAGAACTAGAATAACTATTTGTATTTAAGATCAAATAAGCAGAAGCAGTAGCACTGGGTTGCTAAATGTAAAAACAATTTTGTAGAAATGGATCTGATTAAACAAACAGCTTGGAAATTGACCATGAAGGAACTAGAAGCTGATGTTTTGGTTTCAAAAGATAAGCTTGGGACTTGGCTGAAACTGTATGACAGTCTCAATATGAGTGGAATTTGTAATGTCTAAATTCCCTGTATGAGTTAAAGACAACTATAAAATTATTTTATATTGAAAACGTATGTAATTGCTGGCAAAGATGCCTTAAACTGGGCTAGAATTAAAAGATAAAGTAGCTAAAGTAGAGAATGTTTAGGGATGAGAAACAGTGTACCAAGTCCTGAAGGCCTCAGAGTCTCTCTCTCATTCAATGTCAGAAGGCTGTTATCTTAGCCTGTCGTGACGATAAGCTATTTATAGTAAAGCACAGTGTTTCAGTTGAAAATTATAGACACAGATGTTAAAAGAAATCATGTTAAAGGAAATCATTGCCATTCAGAGGGCAATTAGTACTTAAATATTTTAGATTGTAAAACGGAATGACTTAAAAGAAGTCTTTAAAATAATAATGTAGACCTGAATGACAGAAATGACATTTTTGTACTTGTTATTTTAGGACCAGTCTTTGTCTGATCTTAGCCTTCACCATGACACAGGACCTATGACCATGGCTATAGATGTACACTGAATAGACGGATGTGAATAAAGTTCACTGAGATTTTGTTGATTCGGACAGGTCTAACAGATTTGTTATTAAATACTGTTGTTATTAACCTGTCTCCCTTAACATTTATTAGGCAGTCGAGATGGAGGTGACTCTTGAATGTGCCTTTCCTAAGCTCCAGAAAAACAGCTGAGTTCTGTTGAAGAAACTGATTGGGAATGAGCGGGTCAGAGTGTGTACGAGTGGCCTACCCAACGACGGGGCAGATCTTCCTGGCCAGGGGACTATACCTAAGGCAGGGAGGTCACGCAATAACACTGGACACCTCCGGATGGAGGTGTTAATATGTGAGAAAGGTATGAGAGTTGAGCGCTGATTACTGGAGGTCAACTGGGGTCAGCAGATCATTGGGAGGTCAGATGCTTTGTGAGGAATCGCGACGGTCTGACCCAAGAGAATGTGAGTTCCTCTCTATATCACTCACCAGAGAAAAACCCCCGCAATTCACTGTATGGCTTGTTTTTAATTGTGACAAGTCTGATGGAAATTATAGATAGAGCAAATGGGAAATGTGCTTTCAAGAGTCAGCTGAGACCATGAGGTGATTGTCCTTATTTGTTGGGGAGACAGTAACAAAACTTATTAATTTATATCAGGAACATGATGTTGGTTGCCTTATGGGCAAGGAAAATTATAGAAGTTGATTTCAAACTAATATGTCTATAGGATGGTTTTAACTCCTGAAGATCATTAGACATGGTGGTGGATAAAGATTAAGACAGTTTTTGTAGAGTTTGGATAATAAAGGTGAATTGAATTTATACAAGATAACCTTAGAAAATGATAGCATAATGTATTTTAGATTGTTGTAATGGTTCTAATTTGAGTTAAACATTTGTGAACTATTAAGGGTTCTATGATTAATTAAGTTTCAGTCTTAGGAGGCTGTTGAAAAGATTATTTGTGTATAGTGAGAGAGACTGCTTGAGGGATTGGTGCTCTGTCTGTCTTTCTGTTATCAGGCCTGGTAAGGCAAGCTTAAACAAAATAATGATAATGAACCAAAACAACCCAGCTGACTTTTCTAAAGACAAAATAATGAACATTTTGAAACGGTTTGAAAGGCCATGTAAAATTATATAAAATCTACAGGAAAATGTGAAGTTTAAATCTTATTTAAACCTTATATATTATAATTAGAGTTAATAAAAAACCGAACATTGGAAATTAGCAGTTAACATATGCGTGTCTAGCATGAGTGTGTGAGATGGTGACAGCACTTTATGTCTTGTAGGTTAGTTTAGGGCAGCTATTCCACCTGAATAGTGAGTATATTGTGTCTTTAACCTCTGGAGAGTGTTTTATCATTACAGATGGGTTAAGGCAAGTGACACATTTTAAAGAAGGCAAATGCTGAGTGAATCTGATGAGAAGATGATAGAGAACATGGGACGAGCTTTAAGTTGATTGGTCGTCATGCTCGGTCTGGTAGTAATTACTTTTGTCATTTATGATGTGGATTTGAATTACTTTTGGATAAGTTTAGGTATTTATATAAATTGGAATTGTGGAGTGGGTTGAAATAAAAGAAGATGTTATAGATTTGACGGCAACAACAAAGTCAATATCAAATTATCCAGAGAGCCATTTATGATTGTTGTAAACAGGAGGAGAATGTTGTTGTTTTTTTGACTGACATTGACCAAGTCTGTACAAGCACGACCTGACGACTTTTAAAAATGGTTGCGAGACAAAACAACAGGCCTGAAAAGCAGGATACGCGGTGAGACTGAGGGCCGTTGCCCTTCAAATACTTCGATAAGAAAATGAAATTGTGGCTTTAAGTGAAGAATGTAATATTTTGTTTCAGAGGCAGAGAAAGATGTCTGGAGGAAATTTGTCTGAAGGACAACGCTTGGGTGTTAAATGTAGACACTATGTTAAATGTTATGTTAAATTGATGATCGAGTTGTGTCGACCATCAAAAGGGGGATGCTTTATGTTTTATTAGGAATAAATGTTGGAAGAACACTAAGGGTAATTGGGTAAAAGCCCTGAAAGAAGCCATTTTTCTGCCTAACAAAATTGCTGTCTGGATTGTTTCAACAGGACGTTTCCAAGGGCATCAAAGGCCGTGGCAGCACAGACTTTACTATCTGACAATAACCTCGAAATTTGTTTTTCTTTACAGAGAGCATGCAGGATTGGTAGACAGGGGAAAATGTGCCCAATGAAATAATGGCTACGGATGAATTTTGCTAACTGTCCTGGTCTGGGTTATTATTGTGGCAGAAAGCTACACCTTGTACAGCATAACTAAAAATTTTCCTTTTGCAGAATGTCAGGATGGATTGCATCAAGCTGAACTGATTCTGTTTTCCAAATGTATGAATATTGACTTGTGAACGATATGTGTTTTTCAGGGGAAAAGGACTCTGACTCTAATAAGCAAGAAATGTCTAATGATAATATGTTTCAGTTTGTAAACAGATGGTGAAAATTCCACAGGTCACACCAAAAGGGACGAGGGAAAGACAAGCGGTCACTAACAAAATACTAAAGGTCTCCATTCACAGGTGACAGCAAGCAGGAAATGGTTCATTCCAGTGGGGGTGCGGTGGTGATCTCAGGAGATCAGTGTGACACCTGGGTCCAAGCCACTCACCTACACCAACAGGCCGCAACCATCCCATTAGTCCATGGGGCGAACGTATTGATATACAGAAAATATTTAAGGCAAATGTTTTCAGGAAGAGAAGATCCATTAATTAATTTAAATTATAGGGATTATTATGGAAGCTTATTACGTAGAACCACTGCCTGATTGAATTAAAAGTTAAAGGTAAAATAACAAAATATGGTTAGGGAAATGGATATGGGGAAAATGTTGAATGTGTATGAGTTATGATTGTATGTGTTATTCTGATAATTTTGTTATTCAGGGGTGAAATGAGAAAACTGGAATGTCTGTTCAATTGGTGAAAATGACAGTCTATCCGAATGATGATGATGAACAAAATTATGCAGATGATTCAAGTAGAGATTACAGTTAAATGTGTTGATGTTTTCTTTTTCTTTCTGAGAACGATTGATATGTAAGGAGGGTCAAAAGCAGCAGTCATCCGTGTTACGAGATGGCGTACAAGGAGAGGGTTTGAAACTGAGGGATTTTTAATTTTTTTTAATTTTTTTATGCTTTTACCATTTGCATTTTATTTGTTTGTTTTCCTACTGTGTTATAACTATTTATTCCTTACTAGTGTGACTGAGGGTCTGCTTGTCAGAAGCTCGGGAACACTGTTTCCCAGTTTAGCCCGGCATTAGTAAATTGTTTACTTGCTTGCAAAAAAATTATGGGGCTTCCCCCCACAAAAACAGCCTTATGCTTCTTCATTCTAAACTTTTTCTTCACAGGTTCAAGGAGAGTGATTTTTATGATGTAATGACTTGAACTTGCATTTATTATTACTATTATTACAAATGTTTGATTTATCAAAGATCAGAGAATGATAAACAGAGAGGAGTTGTGGTGGCGATTTTATGATATTCACTGATCTTTAGTAAAATATGGATGATTCAACAGAATGTCACATGTGTGACTCTCACTTGTAGTGAGAGAAGATTCTTTTTATGTACTTGGGAAGGCAGAAGGGAGAGACACTCCAGAGAACAGACGAACAAGGACCTCTGACCTAGATGTCAGAAGGCCATTTGGTGAAGGAGGGTGGAAAACTACTGGTAGGAAGGCTCTGGCAAGGAAGAAGACCTTGGAGATTAGGATAAAAAGCTGGTTCAGTCTGTCTGGGGGTGTGTCACTCTTCTGCACAGGGTAACAACTGTGTATTAGACTGCTCCTATTCTTGCAAGAATAAATACTTCTAATTTTTATAATTTGACTCTGAGTCTCCCTTACGCAGTGATGTTTGTTTGATGAATTTTTGCCACAACAACAATAAAGTAAATCTTGAATCTTGCACAGTGCTCCTTGGGATGTTTAAAGCTTGGGAAATCTTTCTGTGTCCAAATCCAGCTTCAAACTTCTCCACAACAGTATCTCAGACCTGCCTCGTGTGTTCCTTTTTCGTCATGATGCTCTCTGTGCTTTAAACGGACCTCTGAGACTATCACAGAGAAGGTGCATGTATACGGACTTGATTACACACAAGTGGATTCTATTTATCATCATTAGTCATTTAGGTCTACATTGGATCATTCAGAGATCCTCACTGAACTTCTGGAGAGAGTTTGCTGCGCTGAAAGTAAAGAGGCTGAATAATTTTGCACACCCAATTTTTCAGTTTTTTATTTGTTAAAAAAGTTTGAAATATCCAATAAATTTAATTTCACTTCATGATTGTGTCCCACTTGTTGTTGATTATTCACAAAAAATTACAGTTTTATATCTTTATGTTTGAAGCCTGAAATGTGGCAAAAGGTCAAAAAGTTCAAGGGGGCCGAATACTTTCGCAAGGCACTGTATTATCAGTGTAAATCACCATCACACTAATTTCCCTTTCACACAGAGATTCCAGAAAATACACAGATAATGTGTCGTTTGATTTTGGTTCATTCACACTGCCAGTGATTTTCCAGGATCTGTGAGTGTGTTCACACGTCAGGATGAGACGTGTAACGTACCCGTCGGAAACATGCACACTAACACATCGTGTACCGCTCCACAGAGCTGGCGAGCGCTCTCAGCTTCCGCGCGGATAGTGAGGAGCTCCTGGTCTCGGCTTCCTTCCAGTTTGCAGACACTTTTTCGTTCTTTGTTGATGACACAAACAAACTTTTTTCTAAGAGCAACAGTTGTGCGATGGCACGTGCGTCATCACTACGACACCCCTTCCGGCATTGGTCCTGGCTCTTTGTTCACAGTTCCGGGACCCCGGCAATGTTACTAGGTCCCCAACCCGGGATCAATCCAGGACGTGTTTGCGTTCACACAGAAGGCACTCAACGCGCTGTGTGAAAGGGGCTTAAATCAGGGTTCCCACACCTTGGTTAACCTCAAATTCAAGGACCTTTCAAGGACTTTCCAGGTCCAATAGCCTAAAATTCAAGGACCTAACCCTCTGGTCATCTTCATTTAGGGGTCACACTTGGCTCTGTCGCGGTCAAAAGTGACCGAAGCCTTGACATGCAACTTCTTTTCCCCCCCAGGAA
The DNA here is from genome assembly GCF_949152265.1 of Phoxinus phoxinus. Taxonomy (NCBI): domain Eukaryota; kingdom Metazoa; phylum Chordata; class Actinopteri; order Cypriniformes; family Leuciscidae; genus Phoxinus; species Phoxinus phoxinus. Next base: position 26,802,935 of record NC_136898.1, on the reverse strand, counting down.
AACCAATGTAATATATTTTTGTTCAATAATATTTTTGGATTATTTCGAATTTTGAAGGGATTTTATGATACTACGCAATATTTATAAAAAATGTATGAGCTATTTTTTTCCCATTTTAACACACATATATATATATATATATATATATATATATATAGAACTATATATATAAAAAATATTTTTATTTTCACATTAAAAGTGGAAGCCTTTAAAAACAATGTTTGAAGTGAGAAAAGTGCCATTTGGAGGCGTTAAAAAAATAAAAACTTGTAATGTCCTGTAACCAACTGTATAGCTCCCTATATAAAGGCTAGGATGGCTTGAGGAGAAGTAAATCATGGGCTAACTTTCATTTTCAAGTGAACTTCTCTTTTAACGAAGCGCGTAAATGCGCGTAACTGACGCAAATCAAGCAAGCTAGTACGTATAGGCCACAAAGTGCTGCCGAAGTAACACATTAGCGGACCGGAGGGAATAATATGGATTTTTTTCCAGAAAACTTCTTGCACAAAATAAATTCAAGCACTTTCAAGGACTTGTATCTATTATGATCGTTTTCAAAAACTTTCCAGGGCCTTGAAATCTTTTTTTCCGATTCACAAACTTTCAAGGATTTCAAGGACCCGTGGGAACCCTGTTAAATGTAATAAAATCTGAGTAATTACGTTTTTTTTTCTTTAAAGCTACACTGTGTAGGAATTTCTCCCATCTAGCGGTGAAACTGTATATGACTACCAACTGAATATTACTTTCTAGCCCCTCCCACTCCGAACGCATTTCAACTCCTACGGTGGCCGTATTATTTCAAATCTGCCGGCAGTCGCGAGTAATCTCCGCTCGCATTTGAAGCTTGAATTTCCAGTTATGTCCCTCTTTGGCTAATGTATTTTCAAGATGGAGGCGCAACATGGCTGCCGCCATTCAGGCCGCTCACCCGCATGTATTACAAATGGCAGATTCACGCTTACGAGAAGACATGGTTCCATGCACAGACGAAACAATATCATATAGTTCTCGAACTGTCCAGAACCTCTATTCCTGGTCATGGGTGAACAATGTCCTCTGGGCTCCACCGGCTTCTGTCCCTCACACATTGCTTAGTTAAAGCTAAAGGTTGGTGAGAGAAAAGGCAAATGAAGCACATATGACGACAAAAACTTTTTTCTTTAATCGTGTGGAATGACTATCACCACAAAAACTTTCAAACTAGCATGTATTTGCTTTCTTTGATATTATTAGGAAGCATGGCATTAGCTTTCTGTGTCAGCTCTAATTCTCATGCAGACCAGATGACATCTGGTCATAAAAGACATTCTCAGTTACAATCTTAGCATTGAGAGTTTTTTCGTTATTTGAATGGCCAATAATCATCCTTTCCAGTGCTTCTCAATTCCGCTTGTTAAAAGTTTTCAACATGTCCAGGGCAGCGTTTCCCAAAAGCACTGTAAGAGTTTCAGTTTTATAGACTCATGGTTTATCGGTAATAAACAGTGTTGAGTCTTTAAAGGGCACCTATTATGGAATTTTGAAATTTACCTTTCATGTAGTGTGTAACATAGATCTAAGTGAACAAAAACATCCTGCAAAGTTTGAAATATGAAAGTGCACCGTATATAAAGTTATTGTCTTTCAAAAGTAAGAGTCGACTCTGAGTCATTTTTATGAATCGTTAGAAGACCGAAGCTTTTTCTCTGACTAGATGACGTCAACTTGTCAAGTTATTTGAATACGATACGCCCACTTATTGCGCTCCAAGGCCAGCAGGGAAAACATCATGGCGACGAGACGCTGTGTTCTGAAGTGCGGCTCAAAGACAACTTTTTTCATCTGCCCAAGGAGGAGCATTTGAAGACTAAGTGGCTACAATTCATATAACTATACCACAGAAGTATAGTCCGAGCCTTGTGCTTTGTTCGTGCCATTTTGAAGACGATTGCTTTTTAAATGCAATCAAACTTGGATTCGCGAGTCGGCTGATATTGAAGGAAGATTCAGTTCCAAGTGTATTTGCATCAGCTTCCTCCTCCGTATCACAACCTGTAAGTGTTATTAATAATTTTTGCTTTTATATTTTATGTAGCATGCTTAATAATTATTTTGTTTGTTGTGTAAGCACCGTTTAGCTTCTAGGTCTTCAATGACAATTGTATTGAGATATGTGAAGTGTTTGTCGTTGTTTTCGGAGTTGTCTAAAGAATAGATTAATACCTCGTAGTAACGTAACTGCATTTTTTTCTTTTTTGTAAAAACGTTACGTTTATGCATCGGGCTAATGCAAACAAAGACTGATTGTGCTTTTACAATATGAACTCTGGGCTATGCTCGCTAACATAACATTAAATTCTTTATCTTATTTTTCGTTTTTTACTACAAACTATAAAGCAGTGGACTATAATCATTATTATAATACAATTTAATTGATAAAAGCATCATTGCACTCCGTGTTAAAAATAAGTATTATCTCTGTAAACACTGCTGGGTCATCTGACCAATCAACGCAGATTAGCGTCGCGCAAAGGAGGGGTTTGAAAAACGAGTCGTTGAACGAATCATTTGGGAGTCGGTGAGCAAATCAGGTAAAAATAAATGCATATTATACGAAAACAAAAGTGTTTTTTGTCATTGCATGCATGTAAAACTGTTGTTGGGGACTCCCACAACAACATTAGGAACATTTTAAATGTCATAATAGGTGCCCTTTAAGGGCAGCATGGAGAAGCGCTACAAAATGCACTGCAATGACTGATGAGCTGTTTTGGATTATTTTATGTGGCAGTACAAACAAACAGATTTACATAAAACTATCATAAATGCTATTTCCCACTGCTAACTAGGCAACATCACGGCTCACTCAAACTTGATCCCCTGGGCCAGTGGAAGGTCCTTGCTGTAGTTGATCGTGCTGCAAGAGGAGGACGACAGTCTCAGACCAGTTTGAAATGTCAACAGGAAAAGTCATTGTACATGATAGGCGCTAGATTTCATGTCAAGCATGCTGCCAAACTTCCTGAGGTTGTGTTGAAGACTAACACTCACCATGTGGATCTTCTCATGTACTGCTTCCAGGAGTCACTGCCCGACTCGCGCCCACCTCCCGTGTGTTTCTCTCCTCCTGCACACACACACATCAAAAGAAGATTACACACCGGCAGTCATTCTGGTTCAGGCAAATCCTACAAATGTGACACTTGACAAACTCTGACCAATGGGATATCGTTGTGGAAGGACTAAGAAAATAAATTACTTTATTTTCACGCAAACTATTAATAATTTTTTTTATCACATTTTGCATTTCTTCAATTGGTGGTGGAGTTTCCGAATGTCTATGGTATTTTCAGCATGGCCGACTGCAATAAGGCACTGTGTGTGCAAGGTGCGGTACTGATGTATTGATACACAGAGCGGTGCGGTACTGATGTATTGATACACACAGACCGGTGCGGTACTGATGTATTGATACACACAGAGCGGTGCGGTACTGGTGTATTGATACAGAGCGGTGCGGTACTGATGTATTGATACACACAGGGCGATGCGGTACTGATGCATTGATACACAGAGCGGTGTGGTACTGATGTATTGATACACACAGAGCGGTGTGGTACTGATGTATTGATACACACAGAGCGGTGCGGTACTGATGCATTGATACACAGAGCGGTGTGGTACTGATGTATTGATACACACAGAGCGGTGTGGTACTGATGTATTGATACACACAGAGCGGTGTGGTACTGATGTATTGACACGCACCAAACGCTCCTCCGATCTCAGCGCCGCTGGTTGGAATGTTGACGTTCACAATGCCACAGTCAGAGCCTTTGGGCCTATAGGTAGAAAAACAACTCTTAGACATTCACATGAACTCACCAAGTTTTACATAAAGACACTTCCATAACATTCAGTTTATCTATACTAGGGCTGTATGATTTAGGCAACAGAAAAAGTGGATGGAATCACAGAATCCAGTCATAAAAACTGAATTTACTGTATAACGCGGAATTTCACGCAAACAAAAAAAAATAACAGGTCAGTACACTTAAATCAAATCGCGATATACAAGTGTCTGTTAATATTAACCCACAAAAAAGACTATTTCGTAAATCCTGCATGTTCTGCGTGTCTCTGAGTGAATGAATGGCACAGACACACACACTCAGTGTTTTCAGCCTCTGCCGCCTCACTATTGGCGGTTTTCTACTGCATGGTACGGACACCGGAAGTAAGGGATGCCGTCAAGCTGAAGAAGGAGTCCTATCGGGCCTGGTTGGCTTGTGGGACTCCTGAGGCAGCTGACGGGTACCGGCAGGCCAAGCGAACTGCAGCCCGGGTGGTTGTGGAGGCAAAAACTCGGGCCTGGGAGGAGTTCGGTGAGGCCATGGAAAATGACTATCGGCTGGCCTCGAAGAGATTCTGGCAAACTGTCCGGCGACTCAGGAGAGGGAAGCAGTGCCCCACCAACGCTGTTTACAGTATAGGTGGGCGGCTGTTGACCTCAACTGGGGATGTCGTCGGACGGTGGAAGGAATACTTCGAGGATCTCCTCAATCCCGCCGTCACGTCTTCCATTGAGGAAGCAGAGGCTGAGGGCTCGGAGGTTGACTCGTCCATCTCCCAAGCTGAAGTCACCGAGGTAGTCAAGAAACTCCTCGGTGGCAAGGCACCGGGGGTGGATGAGATCCGCCCTGAGTACCTCAAGTCTCTGGATGTTGCGGGGCTGTCTTGGCTGACACGCCTCTGCAGCATCGCGTGGCGGTCGGGGACAGTGCCTCTGGGATGGCAGACTGGGGTGGTGGTCCCTCTTTTTAAGAAGGGGGACCGGAGAGTGTGTTCCAACTACAGGGGGATCACACTTCTCAGCCTCCCCGGGAAAGTCTATGCTAGGGTACTGGAGAGGAGATTACGGCCGATAGTAGAACCTCGGATTCAGGAGGAACAGTGCGGTTTTCGTCCCGGACGTGGAACACTGGACCAGCTCTATACCCTCTACAGGGTGCTGGAGGGTTCATGGGAGTTTGCCCAACCAATCCACATGTGCTTTGTGGATTTGGAGAAGGCATTCGACTGTGTCCCTCGAGGCGGCCTGTGGAGGGTGCTCCGGGAGTATGGGGTCCGGGGTCCTTTGCTAAGGGCTGTCCGGTCCCTATACGACCGGAGCAGGAGCTTGGTTCGCATTGCCGGCAGTAAGTCAGACTTGTTCCCGGTGCATGTTGGACTTCGGCAGGGCTGCCCTTTGTCGCCGGTTCTGTTCATAATATTTATGGACAGAATTTCTAGGCGCAGCCAGGGGCCGGAGGGTGTCAGGTTCGGGGACCACACGATTTCGTCTCTGCTCTTTGCGGATGATGTTGTCGTGTTGGCCCCTACAGACCAGGACCTTCAGCATGCACTGGGACGGTTTGCAGCCGAGTGTGAAGCGGCTGGGATGAGAATCAGCACCTCCAAATCCGAGGCCATGGTCCTCAGTCGGAAAAGGGTGGCTTGCTCACTTCAGGTTGGTGGAGAGTTCCTGCCTCAAGTGGAGGAGTTTAAGTATCTTGGGGTCTTGTTCACGAGTGAGGGAAGGATGGAACGGGAGATTGACAGACGGATCGGTGCAGCTGCTGCAGTAATGCGGTCGTTGTACCGGTCTGTCGTGGTGAAGAAAGAGCTGAGCCGCAAGGCGAAGCTCTCGATTTACCGGTCAATCTACGTTCCTACTCTCACCTATGGTCATGAGCTTTGGGTCATGACCGAAAGAACAAGATCCCGGATACAGGCGGCCGAAATGAGCTTTCTCCGCAGAGTGGCTGGGCGATCCCTTAGAGATAGGGTGAGGAGCTCGGTCACTCGGGAGGAGCTCAGAGTAGAGTCGCTGCTCCTCCACATCGAGAGGGGTCAGCTGAGGTGGCTCGGGCATCTGTTTCGGATGCCTCCTGAACGCCTTCCTGGGAAGGTGTTCCGGGCACGTCCCACCGGGAGGAGACCCCGAGGAAGACCTAGGACACGCTGGAGAGACTATGTCTCCCGGCTGGCCTGGGAACGCCTCGGTGTCCCCCCGGAAGAGCTGGAGGAAGTGTCTAGGGAGAGGGAAGTCTGGGTGTCTCTGCTTAGACTGCTGCCCCCGCGACCCGGCCCCGGATAAGCGGAAGAAGATGGATGGATGGTACGGTACGGCACAGTTCGGTACAGCACGCTGTGGCGGTTTTCCACTGCATGGTATACCACCTCTGTTGAGGTTCCAAGGGTACCGTACCGATACTAAAATGTGACGTGAAAACACTGCAGATCACTGATTGGCCAGAAGAATAGTCACTACCAGCATCATTGTATTTGCGCGACAAGAGACACCAAACCCGATTTAAATAGCCAGTAACAGCCACCGCCATAGCACCTGTTTTTAAACTACTTGCTTGGAAAAAAAACGTCCAAAAAAAAGAAATGGCTGAATCGTGGTCAGTGGACGAAGTGCAGACGTTCCTCTCGTTGGCTGCCGAGGAGCAGATAAACTATAACAATCAGGCTATAATCCCACCCACTAAAGCGGGACTAACTGCAGTGGAAAAGCAAACCGAGCCGTGCCGAACTGTACCGAGCCGTATCATGCAGTGGAAAAGCGCCATATATGTGGACATAAACATGAACTTCATCTCCAGAGCCGCTCTGAGCATTTTACGGTTTCATATGAGAAAAACTATTATAATTTTGACAGTTTCATTTCATATGATTAAAAGAAAAATGGTTGTTTTATGTCTTCATTTGTCATATATCTTTACCAGAATTTGTGAAAAAAAAATTCATAGATAAAAATGGTTATTTTTATGAATTCAATTAATATTATACATGTTTTTTTGATTATTAAAATGTAATTAAACCATTAAAATGAAATCCAGAAAACTTAAAATGGAAAACACAGAATTAGGAAAAAATGGAATATGACAAAAAAAAAAAAAAAAAATTCATAGGGCCCTAAACAGCCCTAAAAGTCCCCCAAAAAATTTAAATGGAGTAAAAAATAAAAAAATAAAGTCAAGAAAATAAAACTGATTTTGGGAAAAAATAAAACGGATTTCATAGGTTAATACTATGCTGGAGTCTTGAGTAAAACCAAACGTCTGCTCCTGTCATGCTCATTTAGCTATCCAGCTAGTTTTCCGTCAGCTGGTGAATGGTGTGGTGACGCTGTTCTATGGAGGAGTGTTAAGGTAAGGCTTGATAAGTTAAGTTAGCCCTGGCTCGACAGTGGAGAAGCAGCTATTGTCGAGGAACTACGTTGCACACATACCCTAACCAGCGGAACACTCTGCCCATGTCTTTAGTGAAGATACTGCTAGACAGCCCTTGTTTCACTTCATTATTCCAGGCAAACGCCTCGTCCTCTGTCTAAAACCAGAGTAAAATGTTACAAGAAAAATATGAATCTCATAATATTATAAAGTATGCAAAATAGAATAAAATAAAATATCCCACCTTGAATTTAAGCACGTAAAGGATAGGCACGAAGGTCTCTGCGTGAACGATGGGAGCGTCGTGTTGCAGTCCGGTGATAAGAGTGGGTTCCACATAGTTACCGGGGCGATCCATAATCTGCCAATCAGATTTCAGTTCACAACTTCAATGCATCATCCAGGTCGTGAAGTTAAGAGGTGCAAAAGCTGACTTCACAAACATGCTTAAATACAAGAGAACACTAAAATACACTAAAATACACAAATAAATATAATAAATAAATAGAGTATTTATACTTTAATTTCCTAATTTATGTATAATTGTATTTCCCCCCACATTTATTTATATACTTTAACCACAAATGCTTGTCTGGCACTAGCTCTGCGATGCACCCCACATTGTGTGATCACGTGGAAAGGTCACGGTTGTTACGCTTTAGAAATGTAGGGCGAAAAAACTAATTTTCTCTCCAACTTCAAAATCGTCCGACATCATGGTTTTACCTTTTATTTATTTTATTTTTTGTAAATGGCGTTTGACTTCAGTCTTTGCACGTTGGCTTTGTAAACACTGGGTCGGTACTTACGCCTACGTCACGCGTGACCTTTCAGCGTGATCACGTAATGTGTGGCGCATCGCAGCTCGTGCAAGATGATAATTTGTGGTTAAAAGTATGTAAATGTTTAGTTTTTTTATAAAATGTCCGCTGGTTTGTCTAGATGAGACTCTTATTCCTCGGCTGGATCGTGTGGAGACTTTGAAGCTGCACTGAAACTCACATCTGGAGCTTCGACCCGTTGAAGTCACTATATGGAGAACATCCTGGACTGTGTTGCTCAAAAACCTTCATTTCTTTTCCACGGAAGAGAGAAAGACATGGACATCTTGGCGTTGGGGAGAGTAAATTATCAGGACATTTTTATTCTGAAGTGAACTAATTTCAAAAGTTTGTTTCTGTCGCTGTCAATGTTGTATTTGGAAGTTACTTTTTTAAAATGCAGTTGGCTCATGAATCTGAGGGGCTCAACAGGAGCAAGGCATGAAGCTTCGGTGTACTTATCTAGTGTATGGCGTGAGGTGTGTGCTTACATGAGCATCTTTTCTTCGATTTAATGCTGAATAATTCCAATTGATGACTTGAATTGTGTTTATCTAAGAGCCCCCTCTCTAAAATGCATAATTTTTTTAAGCATTTAAATTGTCACGTTGTACATGCAAAATTAGGAAATGCAAATGTAAACTGTATTTACAGTCATGTTTGAAACATTGATCAATATGCTTGCGTAGACTTCAGTGAAATGTGCAGTGGTTTCTCTCCGCAGTCTCATGACCATAAGCTCTTATCAGCCCCCTTCAGTGCATTTACATTAAATATGATTAATATATATGGATAATTTCACGTGTACGTGCTTCTGTGTCAAGGTGTCTGTTATTAGATCTGTTGAAGAAGTGGTTTCTGTTCATGTGTGCCAAGACATTTTAGTGATCCGACCGGACGATGTTTTACGGTCATGCCCAGGATAAGAGCATCTATGGTCACCCAATATACACACAGTTAAGGCTGATTTATACTTCTGCGTCAGGTGTACGCCGTAGGCTACGCACGTAGGCGACGCCGTCATGAGCATTTATACTTCTGCGTTTATGTCTGCGTTGCTCTGCAGTTACATCGCCGTAACGCTAGTTGGCGGGGTCGGGTTTTAATGTTCCACTGTGTATAGATTTCTCGTGGCTGTTTTGATTTGGCTACTACAAGCAATGGCGACTGAAAGAGAGCGGATCATGTTGGAGCTGGAGCTTATCGAGTGGGAAAAAGTCAATTTTAGTGAAATTTCTGAATTTACAGAACTTCTGAATTTAAAAATGGCGGGCGGTGCAGAAGAACACGCCGGAAAAGCGTAGGAGGAAACGCAATGCTACCAAGCCGACCATTCACAGATCTTGCGGTCCGCGTCGTCGCGACATGCAATTACATTTTTGAGGAGGTGCGCGTCAGCACCCGACGCAGAAGTATAAATTGGCCTTTAGGGTGATATTAAACGGCTTAAAACGTGATAAAAGATGTTGGCCATAGTGGCTATCTCTAAGTCATTCATAAATGTAGACAAATTCAAATATACATAAATGTGAAATAAATAAATGTGGAAAAAAATACAATTATATATAAATTAGGTAAAGCATTTTTTTTACATTTCTTTATTATTATTATTTTTACTTTGTATATTTATGTATAAAACATTTTTTTTACATTTCCTCGTATATTTATGTATTTATTATTATGTCAGCTATGGAATTCCATTCTAGACTGCTTACTAGAACAGAAAAACTCTGTTAACAGCTGCACAGCCGTATAAGTACTCCGGCACTTCTGCTGTAGTTTATCATGCTGTAATCTCTGCTGTAGTTTATCATGCTGTAATCAGTGCTGTAGTTTATCATGATGTAATCTGTGCTGTAGTTTATCATGCTGTAACCAGTGCTGTAGTTTATCATGCTGTAACCAGTGCTGTAGTTTATCATGATGTAATCTCTGCTGTAGTTTATCATGCTGTAATCAGTGCTGTAGTTTATCATGATGTAATCTGTGCTGTAGTTTATCATGCTGTAACCAGTGCTGTAGTTTATCATGCTGTAACCAGTGCTGTAGTTTATCATGATGTAACCAGTGCTGTAGTTTATCATGCTGTAACCAGTGCTGTAGTTTATCATGCTGTAACCAGTGCTGTAGTTTATCATGCTGTAACCAGTGCTGTAGTTTATCATGATGTAATCTGTGCTGTAGTTTATCATGCTGTAATCTGTGCTGTAGTTTATCATGCTGTAATCTGTGCTGTAGTTTATCATGCTGTAATCTGTGCTGTAGTTTATCATGCTGTAATCAGTGCTGTAATACATTATTGTCACTATAGGCGCACAGTTTCTGTTCTGTTGATCGTACCCAAAATGTTAAAATCCACTAAAGGAGGTAGAATAGACTCTGGAATACAGAAGTCTTCCTAGGATTGTTCAGGACTCAGGACACTTCAGGTTGTTCAGGACTCATTGGTTCTAGCCGATACGTGATATTTGCCTCCTATGTGATGCTAAAAAAAAACCTCGTCTTGGATAAGAGGATCGGCTAAAGGCCTAAATATAAACTGAATATCTTTAAAGGGCTAAAAAGGAGGAACATCATATCAACATTAAAGCAACACTAAAGAACTTTTCCTCTGTGGCCGCCCTACAGGCCGCCCATTACCGCCGTCGTAAATAATTCAGCGTACCGTCGCACGCACGCTCGCTGTTTATCCAGCGCCGGCTCTGGGATGAACGATGTCCACAGACAGGGTAGAGTATGATGCATGATAGTATGATGTATTGCGACATCAGAAACGAAGAAAAACGAAATAATTACTATTTTAATGCTTGACGTAAAGCAAGTCAAATTTGTAGTTTTCTTATGTCTCATTAGAACAACAGAAATGTGACCCGATCTGGCAATCTTACAGTGTGTGGTTATAGCAGATAAAGGACCGCAGAGCGGAGGCAGAAGTGCCGTTCACCCGGTTACGACTTGATGAACCGCTGATACGATTTTGGAAACATTATTTTAAGTTAAGAAATCTTCCTTAGTGTTGCTTTAACAGTAACTGTCAGAAGACACCGTTTCTGGTGTAATAATGACAACCACACTGCTATAGGCACAGAATGAAGCGTCACCTTTCCCCCGCACACCAGCGTGCCGCCCTGCTGCTCCGCTTGCTCTGCGGCCGCCAGATACTGCTGGACTGCCTGCTCGGTGTGCAGAGGTCCGTACAGAGTGCTTGCTGTCACCGGATGCAGAACAATTAATGCATGTGTGTATTTCAAACAGACAGAACACATTGGGTCTCATGCATTTCTCAATAAAACTGTATTTGAATAGTGAAAATGAGGATTGCACATGTTTGAGGATCTTGCTGCACATGCGCTCAGATAAGAGTGCATCTTTAGGAAATGTGTGTGTGAAAGGCTGTTATGCAGAAAGGCCTTATGTGGAGATAGTTTTATGCAAATAACTAACCCAGAGCATGGAGTCACTCATTTAAAATACTCCAAATTACTTATAGATTTATTAACATCAGAACGAGGCCAAGAACAAATTCATGCATGTACGCACATGTAAATTAGATGGAAATATTGGGTGAAAAGTTCTCCTGTGAACTATGAATAATCCACACAATTATTAGTGAATGAGACCCATAACTCTGTACTGAACTTACGGTCCCAGGGGTCACCGATGCGAATCTGCTTGTAAGCTTTAGCGATCCTCTCCACAACCTCGTCATGTACACTTTCATGCAGCATCTGATCCAGCAGGACAGCAGATTGAAAAACAAGCAGACGAAGAGATGGAAAAAATTAGAAACTAGTAAATAAAGAAAAAACATGGTTTAACTAGTGCTTCTCTTTAGTACACGATACTAACCAGTCTTCTGGTAGTAGTGCATCGCTGGCCAGCCGTTCCCACAGAGGCGAAGACAGCAGACGGCACAACCAGATTAAGATCCGCGTCCTCAAACACTGCCACAAAAACAGGACTTAATGGACTACAAAGACAGATAGTTATGTGCAAACTGGAGGTGGAGGCTTTGAACAGATTCAAATGTATGAATGTTGGCCATGATACACAGCAAAGGGTTTACAAAGCTAAGTTTTAAAGCAGATTAAAAAGTACAAACAAATGGTTTGCCGTAAGAAGTAGATTGAACACTCGTTCACTTCTGATTATAGTACACATTACTGTCATTTAAGTGTTGTAAATGTTTTAATACAGTAAAACCTTTTATACTTCTATCCCATTAGTTCCTGTTCTCATGCAAATATCATTACTTGCTACATCAGTAAGATTTCAAGTAATTATTGTCAATTTACAAGCTAACTTTAATATCCAACAATAAGAACTGAAACGGCTCCCAAGCATGTGTGTAATAATGTTTTCTCCTGCTTTGGACTTTGCAGAAGCCGGTTCACTGTGACCTCCAGAGTTTCAAAGCATGTTCTTCTAATAGAAATGCGTTGTTCATAACTGTAAATCACATCACTGACTGGGTTCCTCTGTGATTGACTAATACAATGTTGTCAATTATTTTCATTATCGATTATATCAACTAGTTGTTGCAGACCTACAGTTTATTCATTATAATTATTCAAAAGACTAAAGGCCCGTTCACACTAGGGCTGCCACTTTTTATTCGATATTCGAATATGCATTCGAACATGACGTGAAATATCCGTAATCGAACTACAAATAAACTATCCGGTTTTTAAAGTGCCATGTCTAGCGCATTTTTTTACAGTCTATGTTTAGATCGTTTGTTTTTTATTTTAAAAAAGCATGTTATTTTGAAAGCGTGTTACAGGCTGTATGTAGTCAGATATGACGGCGCGCTGCAACACGCATCACCGCAGATGATCTATTCATCAAGCGTCAAGCCAACGTGCAAACTATCGCAAATCAAAGTGAAAGTAAGTCGCAGACGCTTTAACACACAATAATAATCTTCATTAAAAGTAAAGAAACTAAATTATCTTACCAGGGCTGCCGCTCTCTCTTATTGCAGTCTTTGATTTTGAAATGTTAGCTGATGATCAATCAATAAAATGCAGCTCATATCTGTTGCTTTCGGTGACATAAATCCATATATAGCGCGGGAATTGAAGATCGGATTTATATCCGTTTTGCAAAAACACATTTAGGCCTATGTGACCAGGTGTAAATGGAATCGTTTTGATAAAAAAAGATAGCTATCCGATCTGAGAAAACGCTTGAAGTGGCCAGGTGTAAACAGCCCCAGAAACACAGCAGACGGTCAGAGTATCGCCAGGCGTCCAACATTGTATAACTGCATACTTTCCTGCACAACCGGTCGGCACCAATTACCAGATGCACGTGAAAGGCAAGGTTTATTTGCAAGGATATCAAGTCCTATAAGTGTAATTTCCGAAGTCCTGTTCATGACTGTTATTTAAGTTGTGATTGAATCTCCGTAAGTTTTTTTTTTTTTTTCTCGGGGGGCGGTAGATATTCGAATATATTCGAATACATAGCTTGGTATTTGATATTCGTTCGAATTAGATTTTTCTCAAATGTGACAGCCCTAGTTCACACCAAGAACAACTATAAAAGATAACCGTATACTAGAACTGCATTAGCGTCCACACCAACAAATGATAACACTTTAAATGTTTTAAATGCTCGAGCTCTTTAAAGCGGAATAGATTCTGATTGGCTGTCGATATTTTTTATTGTTTATCAGTTGGAAAACATCTTTCTGAAAGTGATTCCAACGATATCCTTATAGCTGTGGTGTGACCTCTGCTACCTCTTTATAACTACATCATTATAGTTATCGTGCTTGGTGTGAAAGGGCCTTTATACAACTTTTTCCAACAAAATTTCAATTAATGAAATGCAACAAACCTATGATGGCGTTATTTCCTCCCAACTCCAGCAGCTGACGGCCTGTACAAAATCAAAATATTAGATAAAGTCAAATCAGGAACCATCCTTGATGCATTGTTTTGTTTTTATTTTTTTCAAATATATATCACGATTCTCACACAATTATGAACAAACAACTAAACAAAATAACATGCAATGTACTAGATTACAGGGCTACTCCATTAGCTACATTCAAGGGCCGGATTATCAAATTGAACAGTTGAGGTGGGCATGTTTATCTTATTTATTGAAACATTATTTATTGAAACATGAGTTTCAATAAATAAGCTAAAGTAAACCTAAAAAAGTATTGCATTTACTTGGAAATGTGGTACGCAACAGTATGCAGATAGAAGACCATAATAAATAAAAACTTGATCATTTACAGCGGTGTACAACTATTTTCCTTGGGTTAAATTACACAAGCTCATAGCTATTGGTAAGAAATAAGAATTATTTTATTTATAATGTGAGACAGTGAGACTTGATAACCACAGGCTACTCACTCTCACTGTATTACAAATGCCTGAACACAGGTTAACAACTATACACACCTTCACAAAGAAAAAATTACTTTAGCCTATATTCCTCTAAGCCCCTAATAAATCTAATGCAATATACAGATGGTACTCAACCAGAGTGAGACTTTTACCGCCGCCGTTCCCGCGGCGGTAAAATTGCGGGGGTGTATTTGCTGGCTTTGACCGCTAAGAGGCGCTACAATCGCAGACTTTGAAAAGTGTCAGTTTATTCTCTCTATTGCGTAATCTGCCGCCGCGCCGCGGCTCATTGAGAAGGATTGAAATGTGGTAAAACAGATCAATTCAAGTTAAACATGTAGTTAAATGAATTCATATAATCACAAGACTGAAATTAAATGTAGGCCTAATACATTTAATAAATAATGAAAACATTCAACACAAAACATTGCAATAGAAAAATATTAGGCTACATCAATTACCCCTTTTCCACCAACAAGAACCAGGTGCTGGTTCAGAGCTAGAGCTAGAGCCGGTTCGGAGTTGGTTCTACTGACGGTTCTTCTAAGAACCGGTTTGCCTTTCCACAGGCTAGAGAGCCAAAACAGAGCCAGATCTTACGTCACTGTGTATACATCTCATGTTGCCCAGCAACGCTAGCGCGGCAGCGCCAAACAAAAACACACCAGGCTTGTTCGAAATGGTTCGGCTTCTCGCAGACCGATCGCCGCGTGACATTAAAGCACTGCGAAATCGATCAAAAGCACAAGGAGTCGTATGCTCTCCAAATACTCCCGGAGCTCTGATCGGTCCGCGCCGCTCCGATGCATCTCGAACAAGCCATCAACAATAACGGACGTTGCAATACTATGGATGCTCATGGGATTGCAAAAATACATCGGAATCCAACGCGTTCGTGCAGCTCGCCGTAACTTACATAGACGGATATTATAATCGAGCTGCTATTAGCTCGACTAGCTGCTATTTAAAAATGGCGGTCACAAGTTTCTATTCGTCTTGTTGGTCACGGTAACCCCGCCCCCAGCCCCTGACGCAAGCGGTTCTTACTTGGCTCCGTTCTAGACCCTGCAATGATTTGGTGCTACTTAAGAACCAGTTTTACTGGTTCGGAGCTGGTGCTTTGGCGGTGGAAAAACAAAGAACCGATTTGAAACTAGGCTCTGGCTCCGAACCAGCACCAGCTCTGCCTTGGTGGAAAAGGGGTAAATGAGGCTTTGCAAGAGCAACGTCTTATCAGCGGACCGACGATAGCGCAGTGGACAACGCAATAGCACGAGCTTCACGGAGCTCCAAGCGATGCGAGATCGAATCTCTCTAGCTTTGGCTGACAGCGTTAAATGTTTTACCATTCTTGATGCTTAGATAGGTAACTGTTTATTTGAAGTCAATTCGAAATTGAGATGACTGACAATTGATACCCGCCATAGCAAAGGAAGAAATTTTTAAAAACAGATCCTGGACATTTCAAGGTTTAAATAAAGTGTCGGGGGCAGTTTATTTATTTAAAACAGAAAATAAACTCTAACTCGATGCAACCCTAAGTAAGAAACAGAATCTTATTCTTGCGACATTTTAAATCTGTATTGCCAAAGAAATTGCAGCTAAATAAACAATTAAAACAGTAGGCTAGTCTACAAAACGAAAATAGTTCAAAGCAACATAAATTAAGATTTTCTTTGCTTCTCTCGCGCTGGATCTCTTTTATTTTAGTTGATTTAGTCTCCTCTCCCTGCACTGCGCGCGCCGGGTCTCTCTCGACATTAAACGAGATTTCAGGGTAAAACCCCATTATACAGATAATACTTATGTCGCTGTGTGTCATCCATACAAATCACGAAAAAAAAACTGTAACAAATGATTGAGTCTTGCTTCAAACAGAATGCCTGGTTGAATTCACCGTACAATAAAACGAGGTGGATCGCAAATAAGCGCTCTGTATCTGCTGCTCACTTGCATTCGTTGCGTAGTTGGCAAGAACGCGTTTCGTCGATAGTTCATGTTTAGATAATGCCAGATTGTTGACAAACACACTGCTCAAACGTGTTAAAATTCTACAAAACCAGTTGAAACAAATGGATTGAACACTTCAACTGAAAGTGTGTGTGAGACCTCTTTAAATACAATAGGCCTACATAAAACTACAATATTTATAATTTAAGGGCCTACATTTGGACACATCGAGAGATTTATCTTTAAAAGTATTTTGCCTTTGCCTGGTCATCAGGCTCGCTCTGCATATGAAAGACAGAACATTTAACACCTCCTGAACCCCCAACCCAGGCGATCTGAGTCTGAGACCGAATTAAAACAAAGAGAAGTCGCAATTCACACTTCATTCTAGACATAGCATTAGGCAAGTAAAGTGTTGATAATTAAATAATTAAATTATTTAGGCTACATGTAGGCTAATAGGCTAATATTTCTGTCATAAAAGTTTATTAATAAACATTTAATTATTTCAATAATTGAAGAAATAAAACACTACCTCGGTTTGGGCCAGCTTTTTTCCAAGCAAACCTAAATACAAACGCATGTTCATTTGTTCAAACGCATGTTTATTTGTTCATGTTCATTTGTTCAAACGCATGTTCATTTGTTGTCATGAATACAATGTTCAACTCAATGTTAAATTCCACGGGGATCTTTGGATCCTTACAACCAGGGTGCGCGATTTGTGAATTAGCTATTATAATTTTTTTTTATATAAATCTCGAACCACAGTGCTTGCTGCTGCTAAACTAAATAACATTTATATAATAATTATGAACTTAAATGAAACAATATCGCAACATTTCGACAAATAAATTATCGGATCTATTTTTACAATTTAATTCAGGGTGATTTAGCCTAGACTACATTTAATTATAGCGAGATTTTCACCCTTGTCCGTTCATCATTGGGAAGCGCTCACAGCTAGTTTGAGTACCTCTGCACCTCTCGGTTTCATACGGATTACCTAATCAGATAACATTTATTAAATATTTAGACATTTAAAGGCTTCAGACATAGCCGATTTCTTATCGTGACTGAGCGGAGGAAAGTGGCTTTCGGTTCATTTTTGAAGGTTTGAACGATGTAGGCTACTCTACTCTGATCTGTATGACTAAAAAAACTACGGAGTAGCCTAAAGGGCCTAAGTTATTTTAGATGTCTGTTATGAGAAAAATAAATCCAAATGAACGCGCAGCCGCGTCTGCCGAACACTAATTCAACATGCCAGAAAAAAACCGACTTTAGAACAATGGATAGCGCCTCTCGGCGTGGTGTGCCAAAATACTTAATTATAAACTTCAATATTTCATTCAAAATAATCTCAAAACGCTTTGTGACATTTTGAAAGCCGTGCATGCATTAAGGCCACTGGAACCATGAACTGAAACTGGTTCTGATTTTATTGTTTGTCGTTTAAACGTGCCTGTTGCATATCTTTACATTATATATTTTAAATGGTCTATTGGTGAAGTAATTTATAGCATTGATTACTGTGGAGGGAGGGGGGATTAAAATAATTCAGCAGAAGGGATGTTTAGACCAGAAGGAAATCCCCATCCCCCCTGGCAAATCGCACCTTGCTTAAAACCATGTTTTACAAACTCTTTATAGGAACCCAAAAAAAAGGCTATCCTGTATAAACAATTTTTTTGTTTGTTTGTCTGTCTGCATTAATAATAGGCTATGCCATGCATTAATAGGCTAATATAAAATGTACAATAATCTTTGTTTGTACGGGATTCGAACTCGCGTCATTCAAATGACCGATACGCAAGTTCTACCACTCGGCCATGAATTTACTCATTTAGAAATGCCCGGTTTATCCAATCTGTTCCAGAGAAGCGCTCATCATCCGTCTCATTCCTCAGAGTAGTAAACAAATAATCAGCTTCTTTGCACCTAATTTATTTTTGTTCGTTATTTTTGTTATTATTATTATTTTATCACGCTGCTCCCAACGGGCAATAGGCTTATGTCGCCCACCGACGTCTAGGCTACAATATGAAATAAAGGCTATATTGTTCTCGTCTCTATTTTTAAATTATGATTCTATTTTTCTGTCCTAAACAATGTTCTATAGTAGCCTATTTCATCTGTTAACTGACATTAACCCCGCTTACATTTCAAAATACGGCAATAGCTGCTGTTTTGCACAATGTCCCTCTGCGCCACCTGGCGGTCATTTCGCGAATGACTTTGAAATGCGACTGGATTATTTTTACCTGTCGCGGCGGTAATAGGCATTCTGGTTGAGTACCATCTGTAAATGACTATAGTATTCAATATAACATTCCTATGCAGTGTTTGTAAGGGTGGTGATTAGGGGATTTAAAGGGCACCTATTATGGAATTTTGAAATGTACCTTTCATGTAGTGTGTAACAGATCTAAGTGAACAAAAACATCCTGTAAAGTTTGAAATATGAAAGTGCACCGTATATAAAGTTATTGTCTTTCAAAAGTAAGAGTCGACTCGGAGTCATTTTTATGAATCGTTAGAAGACCGAAGCTTTTTCTCTGACTAGATGACGTCAACTTGTCAAGTTATTTGAATACGATACGCCCACTTATTGCGCTCCAAGGCCAGGGAAAATATCATGGCGACGAGACGCTGTGTTCTGAAGTTCTCAAAAGCCAACTTTTTTCATCTGCCCAAGGAGGAGCATTTGAAGACTAAGTGGCTACAATTCATACAACTATACCACAGAAGTATAGTCCGAGCCTTGTGCTTTGTTCGCGCCATTTTGAAGACGATTGCTTTTTAAATGCAATCAAACTTGGATTCGCGAGTCGGCTGATATTGAAGGAAGGTTCAGTTCTAAGTGTATTTGCATCAGCTTCCTCCTCCGTATCACAACCTGTAAGTGTTATTAATAATTGTTGCTTTTATGTTTTATGTAGCATGCTTAATTATTATTTTGTTTGTTGTGTAAGCACCGTTTAGCTTCTAGGTCTTCAATGACAATTGTATTGAGATATGTGAAGTGTTTGTCGTTGTTTTCGGAGTTGTCTTAAAGAATAGAGTAATACCTCGTAGTAACGTAACTGCATTTTTTTTTTTTTTAAACGTTGTGTTTATGCATCGGGCTAACGTTAATGCAAACAAAGACTGATTGTACTTTTACAATATGAACTCTGGGCTATGCTCGCTAACATAACATTAAATTCTTTATCTTATTTTTAGTTTTTTACTACAAACTACAAAGCAGTGGACTATAATCCAGGGTTCGTGCAGGTTTCAGTAAGTCAAATTTAAGACCTTTTTAAGACATTTTAAGACCATAAAGATTTAAATTTAAGACCTACATGACGCATTAACAGCAAATAACAAATACAATTAGCATCAATATGCACTTTTTGTTTACATAAACATTAAAATAACGTAAAAAATGATGGCTAGATTTTAAAAGAGTGTCTTGCAACATGTTATCTACTAATGTACAAGTTCAAATAACGTTTTGACAAAAAAGGTTTTATAAAAAGATAAACCTCACGTATTTCAGCCTTTAAATAATCTTTTATAGAATTAATGTCAAAAAAAGATAAATGACTGACATTCACAATGCAGATTAGCTTATCTTTTATTATTAATAGTAAGATTTGGTCCGATTTTCCCGTTGCGTCTGTCGTTGCTATGCAACCATGCACTGCGCTCTCCACAACGACAAAGAAGTTTTAGTAGCTAGCTAATGGATTTCCACCACTGATAAACACTTGCTGTAGCCATTATTTATTGACGGAGAAGAGAAAAACACCTGCAGTGTTTGGGTGCACGGTGCACCCCCATCCTTCATGTTGACTGAGCTTTCAATGTTGTTACGGAAAGGGTGAAGCGGATTGGTTGGTTCTTGTCACATGACCTGCGGTGCGCTTGCAGAATTCTGAAAACTTGAGCTTTTTTTTATTTTTATCTCACTCCGCCTGGAAAAAATTGCGCATTGCTTCTAATATGAGTGCGCTTGGCGCGCGCCTAAATTTGAAATAACGAACTTGAGCGCGCAAAAGTGTGAACAGCCTCTTGGCGAGCTACCGCCAATCAGGGCACGAGCTACTGGTAGCTCGCGAGCGACGTGTTGGAGACCCCTGCTACAGCTACGCTTTGTAGGCTACGACTCGATACTTTTTTGCTACTTTGTAATAACTTTCTGTGGCCAGCATTTCAGGAAATGAACGAGGGTAAAACTTTTTTAAGACCTGACTAAATTAAATTTAAGACCTCGGCTGAAAATCGGGCCATTTTTAAGACGTTTTAAGGCCTTAAATTTAAAGTTCAGAATTTTAGACTTTTTAAGACTCCGCGGGAACCCTGATAATCATTATTATAACACGATTTAATTGATAAAAGTATCATTGTACTCCGTGTTAAACTAAGTATTATCTCTGTAAACACTGCTGGGTCATCTGACCAATCGCAGATTAGCGTCGCACAAAGGAGGGGTTTGGAAAAATGAGTCGTTGAACGAATCATTTGGGAGTCGGTGAGCAAATCAGGTAAAAATAAATGCATATTATACGAAAACAAAAGTGTTTTTTGACATTGCATGCACGTAAAACTGTTGTTGGGGACTCCCAAAACAACATTAGGAACATTTTAAATGTCATAATAGGTGCCCTTTAAAGTCTTCTAACTTCGCTCATGGCACAATGTTTCTGCTGCTTTCCTCATCAGTCGTGTTGGGAATGTTGAGGCGGTTTCATCCGATATAACACTAGTTAAATCATCGAGTGATTTGTGGTTTGTAACGGAGAGGTGTCCGTCGAATTGAAACGCTTCCCACTGGTTGTCGCAGCGCTGTGCAATAATAGTGTCCGGCACCGGGAGTAAACGTGTGCAGGGCTAGTAATGGGCGATATAAACGATATGCGATATAAACGATACAAAATTGGCCTACGATAGAGATTTTAATTCTATTGCACTATCGCGATAATGCATGTTGATGACGCAATCTACCCGCGAAATTTAGAGCCACGAGCTGCAACCGGCTGAAACGCATCATATTCGTCGTCATCTTGAGTAAACATGGCTGACAGCGAAACGGAGGAGCTGGTGAAAAAGATCGGTGCAACATCCATTATTTGGACTTGGTTCGGATTTAAGCCGTCCGACGAGCAGCACCAAACTATACAGAGTGTGTGGGGCAACAGTTCGGTAACACACACGACTAATCTGTTCTACCACCTCAAAACGAAACATGTCACTGAATACCAGCGCATATTCACAAAATAGTGGTGTAAACAAAATCTCCGTGTGCCCGATTTTAAGATTCGTTGTTGTGTTGATTTTTAACTGAGAAGACATCAGTTTTTCTGCTCTTTGCATCTTTTGTGTCCTTTAAAAAAATAGCCTAGCCTAACTAAAACTACATTTGGAGTGCCTTCTGCACTGTTCTGCACTTTTTACTGTCTATGGCATGGCACTACTGTAAACAAACTTTTATACTTGAAGCATTTTCTTTAGTTGACGTATACATGTGAAACTCGAAAAATTAGAATATCAAGCAAAAGTAAAAGGGGAAACTAATATATTATATAGACTCATTACATGCAAAGTGAGATATTTCAAGACTTTATTTGTTATAATTTTGATGATTATGGCTTACAGCTTATGAAAACCTTTTCACAATATTCTAATTTTGAATTTGGGGTTTCATAAGCTGCTTGCCATAATATAAACATTAGGGCTACTTAAAGTCTCTGCAGCTAGTGTTCTTGAATTTTATTTATCTGCAACATTATGTTTTTTTTTGCACAATAAATGTTCTCAAAACTACATACACTGTTTCTTTCTTTCTTTAAAGAAAATACATTTAGCAGTTGTTTGGCTTTCCTTAGGGTCTGTGTAACCTGTTCTGAAATGGTTTTATTTTAATTTATATATCGTGATATATATCGTTATCGCAAGAGGCTGCAATGTATATCGCAATATGGATTTTAGGCCATATCGCCCATCCCTATGCAGGGCCGTGCTAAACTACTGGAACAACTGAAGACAGTTCTCCATTTCACTGACCGAGAAACCGCTTCAGAAGACTCAGCGGCAGAGCGGTCCGCACGAATCAGAATAGTTTCAGACCGGTTTAGAAAGAGCCGAACCAAAAGAAAGATTATTTCACCAATGATTAGTATGGCTGGTTCAGTCGACACAAATACCAAGTGACTTTCAAAAGGTGATTTACTCATTTTTAAGACAGAAATAATGATACTGTGTGGCTGAAAACAGTGTTTGTGTACACGATAACTACTCTCTCTGGATCAGCGGCAGCACAGACACAGGTTTCACTGTTCCGCTGTGTTCTGGTGTCAAAGGTTTAATAGACAGTCAAATCGTTGTCATTAAGGAATAAGAGCGTATGGGTGTTTGGATTGAGATCGCCATGTTTTAACGATTAATCGTGAAGCTCTAGGTTTTCCTGATGCCAAAATTTTAGTATTCAATAATAATACCAGTGAAATTCACAATTCTCAATACCAGTACCACAGCAAAAAACTAACATGCTACTAACCACTTGTTTATTTAAGAAGTTCAATATTGTCACGTCTCTGGGCGTAACGGCGTAAACTAGTGTTTTTCCTTGATGCCTCGCCACAGCCAATCACGCTGCTTGCTTACGGCTCACTAACGGTGACGAGATTAACTCCTTAGGTATCGAAGTTTAGTACCGAACGACAAGATGTTTTTGATACTCAATGGTATTGAGGATATTCTGTTGGTGCTTAACTCAATACCCAGCCCTATAACTAAAAGAGAATGTAGATGGAGAACAACAGATTCGTGCTTTCTAACAGATGCCCCACAATGATCATAACTAGGGATGGCCCGATACCAGTATCGGGTATCGGCCCGATACTGAGCTCATGTACTCGTACTCGTAAAAGCGCCCCGATACCAACAACCGATACCAGGCAGCGTGTGTACAGTGTTTGTGTCCAGACAAAGAAGCACTGACAACAGAAAGTATAATGGGGATAAAAAAGAAGGCTGTCTATGAAGTAAATGTATGCTGATCGTTCACTCGGCACGTATATTTGGATTAAAACTAAATCGTATATGTAAGTAAAACATGAACTGTTACCTTATTTATGTTTAACAACATTACAGGACATTTGCAGGTCAAGAAGTTACATGAACTTCAAACATCCAAAGCGCGCGCCCCGAAAACCATCGCCTCAGACAGCGCGCGAACACTGAGTGGAATTCTTTTACTATTGCGCTTGTACGGATGAATTCACACAAAACTGTGTAAAAACGCCCGTCTTGGCGAGTATCCTAGTAAACAAAGTATATTATATGTCAAGTGAACGTAGACAGTATAATTCAAATGGGGTCCGTGCGTTCGGTCTTAAAGGGGCAGCAGTTGAATTAATCTGCTGCTGTGTTTTAATGTTAACCAGACAAAGGATTATCTCTTGACTAAATAGGCTACCTTTTTTTGTAACTTCACAAAAAGATCCATCTATATTTAATTTATACAGTAATGAATATGCAGTGCATTAAATATATTTGATGAACAAATTAAGTTTACATTTAATAAACAAATATGATTTGATATTCTTTTGGTTTCTCTACCAATACATTTAAAAATGACAAATGCATGAATTAAATTAATTGAAAATAAAAATACAGGGATTGGTTACTGTATCGGTATCGGCGAGTACCAAAAATGAAAGTATCAGTATCGGCCTGGAAAAAGTGGTATCGGGCCATCCCTAATCATAACTCCAAATCAGCAGAACAAAACATTGTTTGTTTTCAGCACAAATCGTAAGTAATTAAAGCTAAAGGCGTGTCTCGGAGCAATAGCATATGTCGCAGCTGTGCCTCAGGCGCCCAGCGCTCGAGGTCCTGTGCCTGTCCTGTAACATGCCAGTGTGTAAAGCTGTATGATGTGATATGAAGAATAAAACCCACCGAACCGCTCTTGTACCATCATGGCCACCTGTTTGCCCACATGAGTGCTGCCTGTGAAGGATAGTAGGCCCACGCGCTCATCTTTTGCCATGGCCGTGCTGTGTACACACACACACACACACAGTAAGAGTATGGTATCAGAATAACAGTCACAATGTTCATGATGATCTAGTGGTCTTATGTGACTGAAGTGCTAAACTAATAGGAGTATAAATGTGCTTTATTTGATGTATGCGTCACGTACCCGATGTCAGCACCACCGCACGTCATAGAGCAGATCGCACCAGGAAGATGATTGTGCTCCAACACCTCAGCTACAATCCTACACAACAACATGACACAAGAAGAAAATCTAAATCAGGGTCCGGATATGAGAGAGAAAACACTACAAACTCGAGCTAAAACTCGAAACCGTAACTTATCAAAGTTAGAGATACACAACACATTCTCCAATATCAGTGTTTTTTAAATGTGTCGTACAATATTGAATGTATAACAGTTTCTTCATATTTTAAAAGTGCCCCATACAATGCTCACTTCCAGATTCATAATTTTGATTAGGGGGT
Organism: Phoxinus phoxinus; assembly: GCF_949152265.1. NCBI lineage: Eukaryota > Metazoa > Chordata > Actinopteri > Cypriniformes > Leuciscidae > Phoxinus > Phoxinus phoxinus. Next base: position 26,778,078 of record NC_136898.1, on the reverse strand, counting down.
CAACTAAAATATTTTTACACAAGTTACTGTTTACATAGATCATTTTAACTCATTTTTATAATCTCTTAGATTGTTGCACCACCTGTTTTTACCCTCTTTCTGAACACTCTTTAGCTTCGGTTTCTTTAAAACCCGCCTTCCGAAAAGCCCAGTTTGCTCTGATTGGTCAGCTGGAATCGGTCTGCTATGATTGGTCTAAAACTTCAGAGCATGTTTCGGAGATGTCACAGCCCTTACCATGACTGGTGGGTCCTGTGGCGCTTTAAATACTCCTGGAACTATGCTAACCATCTATGATATCCATTCCGCCGTATCACGAGCCCAAGACCGCCTATAACCACCTTCACGAGCACACCTAGTAACTCTTCACTTCATACCTCTCTGACATTTCAGATGTGATGTTATAACAGTGTCATTTCTCTACAGCATGCTCAAAACTTTAGCAAACTGACCAAGTAATGATGTTTTGCCCGGACTAGTGGCAAAGTTTAACCATCATAGAGTGAAAGTGTATCAGTTGGTTATGTCTTAAGTGAACGTACACAGTTGAGGAATACATTTGCAGTGGATCATTATTTTTGGATTTGTGCATTAGGTCTTCAAATGACAGCAGCTTAGTAGTTAGGCAAGCGGTTTTTGTGTGGTATCGAAAAAGTACTTTAGTGTTCTTCAAGTAATAAATGGAAAGGGTTTTTTAAACTGAGAACTCAAACTAATATGATCCGAACCGTGAGTTTTTAAAAACAAACCGCATACTAATAGCAGTCAATGACCAATCAGGGTTAAGAGATTGTGCAGTATTTTAACAATCTTACATCACTTTTAAGCGCACTGATATTTCTCTTTGAGGCTCAGCAAGAAAGAAAAATGTACTAGTTATTGTCATAATGCACTTAACTGGTTTTATTACAAACAATTCAAAACATTTTTGACCTCGCAGTCTTTATTCAAAAAGCCTTAGCTTGCTCGTCATGTGATACGCTGACGTATGCAAGACCGCAGCACTTCTCACAATCCAGTCAATCCTTACCAATACATAAAATCAAGTCCTGCCTTTTTTCTAATTTGATAAGCCAAATAAATGTAAAATAAGACCGGGGGGGGGGGGGGGGGGGGGGATACATGTAAATGACGTACTTGGTGACGGCAACACTTGTGAGGGGTGTCGTCGGAGCTCCTTTCCTGTGAAAACAATTATAAGTCATCAACTGGACATTAATTGCTATTCCTCTACATCAGTCGCCACCCGAGGAGAAAAGAGTCTAACCAAAGACAGACATTTCCGCAGATGAGAGCGAGGGCGTTGTTCCAGCCATACACGGCCACAGGAAAATTAAAGGCAGTGATGATTCCTACCAAGCCGACCGGATTCCACTGCTCGATCAGCGCGTGGCCCGGCCCTCAAACACACGAGAAAAACACTCAGTTTATTTGAATATAACCACAGCCCTGTTTATACGCATGTATAATGTGAAGCTCACTTTCAGAGGGTAAAATGGGTCCGCCGATCATACGGGACAGTCCGACAGCATAGTCACACACATCCACATACTCCTGCACCTCACCCACACCCTCCACATAGATCTTGCCCATCTCCAGAGACACCTGCACACAGCACTCACGTCACGTCACTCATCTACGGATCCGCACAGTCATCTCAGTGCTAGCTTACCAAGCTGCCGAGAGCCTTGATCTTCCTCCTCAAAGCGTCTCCGATCTGTCGGACGATTTCCCCTCTCTTCGGAGCAGGAACCTGAATGACACACGCGTGGACAAGGGCTCGTGGTTATAGCAGATATATATCTGTGGACCACTTCTATCAAGAGCTATACAACACATGTACATAGGGCTGGGCGATAAAACGATAACGATACTTATCGCGATATAATTTGTCTCGATAAAACGATATTAAGAGTCCAATAATGTTTATGCGCCAAAAGCGGAACGAAACTCATTTGAACTGCGCGCCTCACGGACCGTTTATCCGCTCGGCTCAGAGTCCAAACGGCAGCACAGCGCGAGCTCACTAGCGGATGTGTTTACTCTGATCCGTCTCGGTCACGGGATCCAGTGAGAAGCGCTTGAGTTCAGCGAAGAACACACGTCTCAGTGAACTACACCGGTGTAAAGGCAGATGACGAACAGGAGAAACACTGTGCGCAGCGATACAGTCAGAAGCTTTTGCGTCTACACATTCCCATCATTACCATGGATTTACTGTAACGTTAGCTAGTAATATTAACTGCACTATGAAATGTGGGATATAATGTGGGAATTGTATTATATTATTAATGTAGACAATGGATTAAAGGACCAATGGAATATAATTACAGTATTTAATCATGTATTTAGGCTACTGGTTTTCATACAAATACTATAGAAACCATAAAGTAACATGTTGCCATGACGGTGAGGTGCTGTAGCTATGCCCGGTTTATCTCTGGTTATCATGATCTGAATGCATGATGCTGGATGACCAATGGTTAATTTTAATAGAACTCAAACAGTCAGAATATTACATTTTACCAAATAAAAATGAGCACATGCAGAAACTAAGAAATATTTTTTTCTATTAAGATATTTATTTTGTTAAGGAAAAATGACAAATGTTTGAATGTTCACTCAGATTAGTGAATGTTCCCCTGTTTGGCAAGTGTTTGTCAGGATATGTTCTGACAATAAAGAGTAGTTTAAAAACCACAATTAACGCTCTGGTTTCTACAACTTTCACTTAGGAGCAAAAATATGCCTTTAAACTTGAAAGAAATAAAGATTTGACATTTATCGATTTTCGATATTGAATGATATAAAAAAATAAAATAGTGATAATTTTTGTCCGTATCGCCCAGCCCTACATGTACATATAAACCAAGCACTGAGCTAAGCTCATCGTAGAGACCATTGCGCTTTGTGAACCAGTTTAACCGGTTTATTGGAAAGAATCAGTTCGTTCACAAAGCGGGCATTGCTTTTGCGTCGGTGGAGATTTCTTCAGTAAAGAAATAGTAAAGTAAAGTAAAAAGTTGCACAAGGTGTTTTTACACAAGAAGTGTGGCCCTAATGAGGCTGTGCTCTACTGTTACCCCAGCAGAAGTTAAATGTTTATAGAAACTGGTTTGGGAAAGTTATAAATTGTATATGGAAATGAAATTGCTGGCATACGTCAATCGTGCGCATCATTAAGGGTTTATACCCTATCCTCACATCGCTGGTATTACCCAGCCTTACTCAATACTTGATAACACGAACGCTTACATCTGCCCAAACTTTCCACGCGTCCTGTGCTTTCCGGACAGTTTCCTCATATTCTGCTACGGTGGCCTGTATGAAGACAAAACTCATTCAGGGAATGCCTCTTAATATGCGTTTATTCAGTAATGCATTGTTTTATGAAACAAAAAGCAGTGTGCGTTACCTGGCGCACTCTGGCGATGGGCTGATTGTTGGCTGGACAGTATGAAGTGATCACCTGTACGAAACATGACTCATTAAACTGATCCTGTACAACGAACATACAAATAACGTTTCTTACAGTAAAACGCAACAACTGACAAACATAGGATAACTATGAATAAAAAGCAATTTTGTGTTTTATTATCCTCCAATAGTTTCTTTTAACTTTACATGGCTTTCTAAACACGCGACTCTCTCGTGCAACGGTCAAAGACCGTTTAGTTAGTTCAACTGGGTGGGCTGAGAAAACATTCAAATGCAACCATGACTCGTAGGAACTGAAAGCCAATCAGACAGCAACGATTCGCTCAAACTGAACTGTAATTGTAGTGTCTGTTCTCTAACTGAACTAAATGATTGTTATTATAATAAATTCAGATTACGTCAGCTTATAAAAACTTATTTATTACCTGCAGTCATGAATGCAGTGATGGACAGCTGTCAGTTTCCTCATTCAACTGGTGTTTAGTTCAGTTCTAATTTAATTTAATAGTTCTAATTCTATCATTAAATAGTGCTTGATTATCAAAATATAATGTTTCATTGACTGATGTACGTTCAGATATTTAAAAAGCTGTGCCATTTTACAAAGATAAGCTGATTTGGTAGAATCATATATATATATATATATATATATATATATAGCTCTGGAAAAAATTTAGAGACCATTATAGCAAAATGGTCAGTTTATCTGATTTTACGATTTATAGGTATGTGTTTGGGTAAAATTAACAGTTTTGTTTTATTCTATAAACTACTGACAACATTTCTCCCAAATAGAAATATTGTCATTTAGAGCATTTATTTGCAGAAAACGACAACTGGTCAAAATAACAAAAAAGATGTTGTGTTGTCAGACCTCGAATAATGGACAGAAAATAAGTTAATATTCATTTTTAAACACAATACTAATGTTTCAACTTAGGAAGAGTTCAGAAAAGAGTTAAATGTAATCAAGAGTTGAAAAGGAAAGTTTTGAGAAGAAAATAAGGGTTCAAGGGATGCTTAATTCCACGACGGCGGTTCATAAGAACGAGGTCAGGCAGCAGACATTGGGGACGGCAAAGCTACCGGCAGCGGGCGAGAGCGGCTCTCCACTGACCGGGAGGACCGCCAACTCATCCGAATGTCACTCAACAATTTGATGATGATCTGGCGGAGGATCGGTGGTAATGATGATCTGGCGGAGGATCGGTGATGATGATGATCTGGCGGAGGATCGGTGGTGATGATCTGACGGAGGATCGGTGATGATGATCTGGCGGAGGATCGGTGATGATGATGATCTGGCGGAGGATCGGTGATGATGATGATGATCTGGCGGAGGATCGGTGGTGGTGATGATGATCTGGCGGAGGATCGGTGATGATGATGATGATCTGGCGGAGGATCGGTGGTGGTGATGATGATCTGGCGGAGGATCGGTGATGATGATGATGATCTGGCGGAGGATCGGTGGTGGTGATGATGATCTGGCGGAGGATCGGTGATGATGATGATGATCTGGCGGAGGATCGGTGATGATGATGATCTGGCGGAGGATCGGTGATGATGATGATGATCTGGCGAAGGATCGGTGATGATGATAATGATCTGGCGGAGGATCGGTGATGATGATGATCTGGCGGAGGATCGGTGATGATGATGATCTGGCGGAGGATCGGTGATGATGATGATCTGGCGGAGGATCGTGATGATGATGATCTGGCGGAGGATCGTGATGATGATGATCTGGCGGAGGATCGTGATGATGATGATCTGGCGAAGGATCGGTATTGATGATGATCTGGCGGAGGATCGGTGATGATGATGATCTGGCGGAGGATCGGTGATGATGATGATCTGGCGGAGGATCGGTGATGATGATCTGTCGGAGGATCGGTGATGATGATCTGGCGGAGGATCGGTGATGATGATGATCTGGCGGAGGATCGGTGATGATGATGATCTGGCGGAGGATCGGTGATGATGATGATCTGGCGGAGGATCGTGATGATGATGATCTGGCGAAGGATCGGTGATGATGATGATCTGGCGGAGGATCGTGATGATGATGATCTGGCGAAGGATCGGTGATGATGATGATCTGGCGGAGGATCGGTGATGATGATGATCTGGCGGAGGATCGGTGATGATGATGATCTGGCGGAGGATCGGTGGTGGTGATGATCTGGCGGAGGATCGTGATGATGATGATCTGGCGAAGGATCGGTGATGATGATGATCTGGCGGAGGATCGGTGATGATGATGATCTGGCGGAGGATCGGTGATGATGATGATCTGGCGGAGGATCGGTGGTGGTGATGATCTGGCGGAGGATCGGTGATGGTGATGATCTGGCGGAGGATCGGTGATGGTGATGATCTGGCGGAAAATCGGTGATAATGATGATCTGGCGGAGGATCGGTGATGATGATGATCTGGCGGAGGATCGGTGATGATGATGATCTGGCGGAGGATCGGTGATGATGATGATCTGGCGGAGGATCGGTGATGATGATGATCTGGCGGAGGATCGGTGATGATGATGATCTGGCGGAGGATCGGTGATGATGATGATGATATGGCGGTTTTTCAGCCAGGCTGCAATTGGGCAGATTTGTCTTTGTGAAGGACGCATGAATCAAGCCACGTACAAGGTTGTCCTGGAAGAACACTTGCTTCCTTCTGCTCTGACAATGTTCCCCAACTCTAAAGATTGTTTTTTCCAGCAGGAAAATGCTCCAAGCCACATAGCCAGGCCAATCAAGGTGTGGATGGAGGACCACCAGATCAAGACCCTGTCATGGCCAGCCCAATCTCCAGACCTGAACCCATTGAAAACCTCTGGAATGTGATCAAGAGGAAGATGGACGGTCACAAGCCATCAAACAAAGCCGAGCTGCTGGAATATTTGCACCAGGAGTGGCATAAAGTCAATGTGAACATCAATGTGAAAGACTGGTGGAGAGCATGCCAAGACGCATGACAGCTGTGATTGAAAATCAGGGTTATTCCACATAAAAACGTATTTCTGAACTCTTCCTAAGTTAAACCAAAGTTAAAAATTATTGTTTTGCAAATATATGTGGCATTTAGAACCTCTGCTTCCGTCATATAGCCATGAAGACTACTGATGTGCACTTGCCACTTTATCCATTTCTTAAACAATTAGTTAATGGTGTAGAAAAGTAGCTGGAAAGAATTATAGTAAAAATGTGAGCAGATGTGTGCCAACCGTGTATCCCCCATAGACTGTCAATGTTTGCTAGATGAGTTGATGTTTAATTTCAGTCACAAATAACAGTTTGAATAGCTGGACTCTTTCCACTTCTGCACCTCAGAGTCGCTTAACTCTGCAGAACTCATTCAGGAGGACGCAGGTTCACAAACATCACACATACACTCAAGTGAAAGTTATATTAACGTTATATTACACCATGAAAGAATGAGAGCGCTTCGGCTTTACTATATTTAGCGCGCGTGACGCTCGCGAGCTCCGCTTACCTCTCCCTGTCCCCCCCACGCGCCGTTATACACGCCGGCGTTGTCCTCGTGGAGGCCCAGCTCCTTCAGCCAGCTGTACTGGGGCTGTGTGATGAGCAGACTGGACATGCTGGCCGCGGGTCTGACGCTCGGCGAGGATCTACTCCTCAAGACGCGGAGCGGCGCGAGTCTCAACGTCAGCACGCGCTGCATCATCAACTACTGACGGCGAGCGGCAGCGAAACCAACGCTCATGCGCGCCCGCGATCACGTGTGTACGGCACTTCAGATTGGTCAGCCGCGACTCACCCCCTTCGTCTGGTTAAAGGGGTAGTTCACTTATTTTTTTATTTTTTTTTATGTTTTATTTTTTTTATTTTCAAAACATTACAGAATTACAAAAAAAGGAACTTACAAATAAAGGGCATCACAAATGTTAAATTAATTTAGCAGAGATACAGATGAGGCTTTTCGAGGTGAGAGACACACTAACACCAGGTATCAATAAACAATGTTTTATTTAGTCCTTTTCTTTACAAAACAAGAATGCCACTCTACTGTTTATTCACTGCAGTGTATATTACACGGTCCGTGTTTACATTACAGCACAACATGATTCCTAAGTTTCCGCTTTTGAATACAATACAATATTTATTTATAAAGCACATTTAAAAACAACCAAGGCTGACCAAAGTGTTGTACAGAACAGAATAAATAAAAAATAAATAAAACAACCAATAAAGAAACACCCCTATTTTTTTTACAGTCTATGAGAAACACAGAACAATAGATAAACAATAGGCCTAATCATACCTAAATCAAGGAGCATTAAAAGCCAAAGAAAATAAATAAGTCTCGTAAATTATTTTGAATGAAATTGAAATACTATTGTAAAAAACAAACTGTAAGCGCTGTGTGTTTCGCACTCTGGTCCAGTAGGGGGCGGAAGTGCACCTTCTATAATGCCGACCGCCAAAATATCCAATAGTATCTGTCTGCATCCTGCAAGACTTCAAGTTACGCCCCTTCAAGTTACGCCCCTTCAAGTTACGCCCACTTCAAGTTACGTCTACTTCAAGTTGCTCACTGTTTTTTCCACTTAAAGCAGCGCTGCACACACCGGTCAGTGTATGATATCAAAGTACCGCGAGAGCGATTTGAGAACAGACAGTTCCGTATGCTTTTGATTTGAATCGCTCTCGCGTAGAGTTGATTAAACTGACTCTTAGCTGTTCAAGAACCGAAATACTTGTTTTGGTATACAGTAAAGCAAGCTGTAATCTAATCTGCATTAGTGCCAGATAGCCTATAATGTATTGCAAGAAAACAATATTGCAATCGTTCTATCAATTATTCTTCCCACCTCAACTAAAGTGTGGAGCAAGCTCTAATATATCGTTTTTGAATTGGGCTTTATTTTATTTTTTTTCCCTTTGATTTCAAAATGTTGACTGATATCAACAGCACTAACAGCTAAATGCGCCGCTGACAAACAAATCTTATGATACTTTTGAGACAAATTAACAACAAGCACACTGCACACCGATAACAAAATATTTTAATTGAAAGGCAACACAATGAGGGTTAAAGGACAAATGAAGAATTGTCACCTCAAAAGCACCACAGCTGCACAAAAAAATAAAGAGTAAACAGTCGTAAACTGATATAGAAAACAATAAATAAAATCTATGCATGTAGGCTACATCTATTAGGTGACATCTTACCCATGCATTTACATTATAATCATTATAATATAATATTAAATGGAAAGCGACCACTCCAGGGCAATCTACTACTGGGTCATTCTATGGAAATATCCATTTTTCTGCCCCTAGCCTTTACAGAAATATTACACTTAAAAGACACCTTAGGGTTACAATTTCTTTACATTTTAAAACAAAACAATATGTTATTTGAAAAATTACATATTGTAAAATTATTTTTAATTTTACATCCATTTAATTCTGCTACACTCAAAAATTAAGATGTAAAGGATTGCATCATTAGGCTACTTGATTTTAACTGGTGTTCAAATATGTTCATCGTTATAGCAAATACATGGTTGCGCAAATGAACTAACCTCATTCAAGCACACTTTTCGTCTGCCAAATGCATAAATGTAGGCTAATAAAATGGCTGTGGTCTATTTTAATATTAACAGTCGTTCTGCTTTATATTTTGTGAATAAGAAAGTTCAAAAAGCAATTATAAATGAAATATATATATTTTTAAACTTGATTCACTTTTTAAAATCACAAAAAAATAAAAAACCGTTAATATGGCTAAATAAGTAAGGTAACACCAGTGACAAAAAATGGTGTATATGCGGTCTTTAAACAAACACACAAAAAAAATAAAAAATCATTAAGCTGTCATTTATGTGTATTCATAAAGTCAAATGGTAATCTAATAATGTGGTCTAAGTTTAAACGTTAGAAAAATATATCCATTTTAACTTAAGACATCTTGCCATAGAAGTGGACGTTTCTGTAGAATGACCTGCATCTGTGTGACACTCAGCAAGACAGATTGACAAGCTCACAGTTCCAAACGCTTTGCTCTGTTACTCAGCCCTTGCTGCGATGTAAAAGGCAGCAATATGACTTAACGTTATACACTTCGATTTACACGGTTATCTCTGGAAACTATTATTACCGTTGACTCTTATACGAGCTGGCATATTGCCATGCATATTGCCGACAACATCTCGTTTTGAGTTTGACATATCGCGTGGTTCTGTGTGATTTGGACAACTTCAAGTTACGCCCACTTCAAGTTACGCCCACTTTCTGTTACGCCCCTCTCTTGCAGTCCGCAGACAGACCCATCTCAAAATATCACCAGGAGAACGTCCTACAGGAAAATGCGCCAATGAGAGCGCACGTCGTCTATGACGCTGCAGTAAATACGGGCTCGTTACTTCCGGGCGAGAGAAATGGCGGGTGACCGAGCCAGAATGGCGGATCTCGAGGATGGAGAGCTGGAGTCTGATCACGAGTCTGATATGCGGGATGCTGCAGAGGAGCGAGTGCAGGTGAAGCCTGTTCATTCTGTAACACACGCTCTTGTTGTGTTCATATCGACTGACTGACTGACTGACTGACTGACTGACTGTATGTTGAGATTTCTGTGCGAATCAGTGATGAATCTGCAGCCGTTTAAACACCAGCCTCCAGTGTCCGCTGATGTATCATAGACACTAACACTGTTGTGCACTCTAATGAAGCAGTCTAGGCCAGTTGTAGGTAACGTTAGTTCTGTTCTTCCCCTCAGCTTTTCCAGCTTTGCACAAGATACTTCACGTTTGAAGCATTCTTCGATATTTTGCTAGACCAGGGGTTCCCAACCACGTTCCTGGAGCCAACACTGCACATTTCTCTACTAATGAGCTGATGTCCTGAATCAGTGTGTTTGACTGAGACCTGCAGGTGTGTGTGTGTTTGACTGAGACCTGCAGGTGTGTGTGTTTGACTGAGACCTGCAGAGTGTGTGTTTGACTGAGACCTGCGGAGTGTGTATTTGACTGAGACCTGCAGGTGTGTGTGTTTGACTGAGACCTGCGGAGTGTGTGTTTGCTCCAGGAATGTGGTTGGTAACCCCTGTGATCGACTGCTAGTTATACCCTAACCCAGGCTTCTTGTATCTTTACACTTGAAAATGTTAACCCAGGTTAATCTGTAACTTCTGGCACCGAAAACTTTTGTCCGAGGCAATGCATTGAGGTCCCTCTCCCGCAGGAACACACTCGCTCAGCCGGGCCGAGTGGCAGAAGAGCTGCTGTGTGACTGGAGTTAACAGTGGAAACTGGGAAAACACCAGTAAAACAAACCATTATCAGTTAAACTAAAGGCTGGACTCGATATAGTGTTCCTTACAACTTATCACAGATCCAGTGATCATGGATATTGACATGCAGCAGGAATCATGTTTCCTGACATTTATATGAGCCTGATTTCAACGGCAGGGAAATACATAAAGCAAATCTTCCTGTGAATGCTTTATATACATACAATATAGCTCTAAATCTGTGTGATCACTGTAATCCTAAAGGTGTATCATCAAATCCTAAACCCTTTCAGATGTAAACTGCTTATGCAATGGTTGACCATGGCTATCAGCTGGTGTTAGATGATAACCCGTTTAAAGTGGACTCCAGTCACAATGTTCCTAGTCTTCTTGAGATCGATTACTCCGTGCATGTTGTTGTAAAGGAAAATTTTAGTCTTTATAATCAAACTTGCTCTGCTTTGAATCCAATATAAGCTGATGTCATTATGCAATGTTTTTCATAATGTTTTCATCTCTTTTTGATGACCACGTCTGCAGGTCTCCTCTTTCCAGAGCAGAGGCCCGTGTTCGGGCGCCGCCTCCGCCGCGGGATACCGCACCTGCAAGAACACGGGCTCCAGCGACAGCGACTCGGACTCCGAGGACGAGGCCGTGCGCTGGCGGCAGAAGCGGCTCCGGTGTTCGAGTCCCCCGGCCCCGGCGGGCCCGGCCGGCGCCGCTCGCAGGGTCAACAACATCTGGGGCCCGGTGGTGCAGGAGCAGAGCCAGGAGGCGGTCGCAGCCGAGCTGGGCATCCTGGGCATGGAGGCGGGCGTCAGCATGAGCAGTCGCCAGAGCGAGACCTACAACTACGTCCTGGCCCGCAAGATGATGGAGAAGGAGCGCGGCGAGCAGGAGGAGGGCGTGAAGAGCATGCTGGACGAGGAGCTGGAGGGGTACATGCGGAGAGACGAGGGGCTGAAGAGGAAGCGCTCGGCCAAGGACCGGCTGGGCCCTCGGGCGGAGATGGACGTCAAGGGCCGCTGTGAGATCGCGGAGGGGGACCCTGACGAGAAAGTGATTGAGGAAATCGCACACAGGTCAGAGAACATGTGGTCAGATGTAGTGCTGTCGTAGTCGCACTGAAATACACAAGCAGGCGTTAGTGTGTTAGGAATGTCCCATGTGCGGCTCCTGATACATACTGCAATTAGGGGTGTGCGATATTACGATTTTGATCGTGGACGATTAAAATGTCTCCACGATCTGCTTTTGAAGAAATATCGTAGGATCGTCCATTTTATCAGTTTGAATTTCTGGCGCCTCCGTCTCAACATACTGTACAGCGCGACGTACATGAAATGCAGAGGAACGGGACACTGTAGTTCATAAAAATTAATTATTTGCATGTGCTTTAAAGCCTTGCCGGTTAAACATGTCATTCGCTGCTGATGCGCTGTTCTAACGAGCGCTTTTCTGAGCGCATTATTGCGCTAATACTGTCAAATGCACACAAGGTTTACATAAAGAAAGTTGGTTATGTCTAAAGTGAAAGAACAATAGAAAAAATGAAGAAAAAATCTGCTTGTCAAATGCGTGTAGACTCGCTGCGCGCAGATCTTAAAGTGACAGTAGACTAATAGTAAACATGCTGCCGCTTGTCCTTAAAGGGACAGTTACCCAAAAATAAAAATTCTGTCATTATTTACTCACTCTCTAATGTTGTTCCAAACCTGTATTCATTTCTTTCTTGTGCTGAACACAAAAGAAGATATTTTGAGGAGTGTGGCTAACCGGGCGGTTGCTGGTCCCCATTGACTACCATAGTAGGAAAAAACTATTATGGAAGTCTCTGGGGTACATCAACTGTTTGTTTACCCACATTCCTCCAAATAACTTTTATTTTCAACAGAAGAGGGAGACTTTTTCGGGTTTAAAGCGGCTTGAGAGAATTTAAATTTTTGGGAGAACTATCCCTGTTAATAAAACAACAAAATACAAAGAGCATCTCACTCACTCTTGACTGAGAACTTTAATAGTAGCTGTAATAAGAATCAATGTAAAATTTATACAGTGAAGTCTGTTTTGTTTTATTTTCATATTTGTTCATTTAATTACTTTCTTCAATGCTGTTAAATACACCTGTAGCTGAAAAAATAAAGCACTGTTTATTTAATTTGTATATTAAGTTGTGTATGTGTATCTTTGTTCTTAATTTTTAATAACAAAGAAAATGACAAAGATTTTTTTATCTTCGTCACTTTGGCCTAAATGTCTGCAATTCTTTTTTTATTTTATATTGTGTTACCTAAGGCTTTGTTTTTAAAATAGGGACATTAGTTTGGCTGTGATGCTCAGGAATATTTATGTTTCAATATTTTAAGATGGTTGGATGAAAAAAGTCCCTTGCCATAATCTTCATATACCTTCCTTGACTGTGAACCTTTTAAATAACCGTGCTTTCGTGCGCTCTGGCGCAGACTCATGGAGCCGAAGAAGGATCTGATCGAGCGTGTGGTGCGAGTGATCGGGAAGAAGAAGGCCATCGAGCTTCTGTCAGAGACGGCAACCATCGAGCAGACCGGAGGGCTCTACACCGTGGTATGTGCCAATCTCCAGGGCAGGACATGCGATTGGAGTTCGGAGTACTGGTCATTTTGTCAGCTATTTTTTGTTTTGTCAAAATGTACTTTTTTAAAAATGTAGTTTTTATCATATTTAATCAAACTATTTTGTTTAGGCAAGTTTTAGTTGACTAACTCCTGATTTCCCAGACAGGGCTTAGATTAAGCCAGGATTAGGCCTTAGTTCAGTTAAAGCTTTTAAGTAGCTTTAACAAATATGCCTTGGAAAGAGAACATTACTGCTGTGCATCATGAGTCATGTTTCAAGATATGCGTTCAGTTAGAACAGCTTAGTTTAGTTGTCTATTGAGAATCGTGTGAGAATTGGGATCTCTGTTTAAACAAAAAAAAAGAAGTGATTCTTCATTTATCCAGAATTGTGCAGCTCTAGTTGCACAAACCAAAGCGGATTTGGTGCATTTCCGTCGCGTGTATGCCGGTGGTATCGGTGACCTAGAACCAGCTCTCAGCGGGAACAGCAAATTAGTCGCGTGGGTTCAGTGTTCGCTACGTCTATTTATTCAGCAAATGCGTTTCCATTTCACATTATTTGTATTAACTCTTTTTTTTCACAAGTCAAAAAACACCTCAAGTGAGTGTAAAAATATAATCTAAATATAAAATTGCAATATAAAATTAGTAGATGTGGTGTTTCCAGCACTTGTTTCTGATGCACATCCCAAAGTGCTGTGTAAAAACAGGGTCCTGAACCCAGTGTGTTATTGATGATCTGTGCATGAAGTGTTTCAGTGTGTCATGTCAATCACAGAGAAAACTCACTGCTCTTCACTGAATAACTTTAGTTGTAAGCATTTCTCTGGATTTAATTTTTACAATGAGGACCATCCAGCATTATTTCATATTTTATTACTTTCATTTCTGTAGTATTTCTTGCCTAAATACTGTTAGACTTAAAAAAAAAAAAAAAAAAACTTAAGTGCTTAAATCCATGTTTATTTCAATTGATTTAATCAATTACAGGTGTTTTTAAAAGTTAAATAATGTTCTCTTTCACGAGACACGAGCTGTTCTTGGCCGGGTTCCGCCTCTCCGTGTCGTGAACTCCAGGGACGGCGACCTAAGCCGTGAACCTCAGATATTCTGATGATGATAGTTTTCAGACGCCACATTTATCATGTTTGATGAACCGCACGTGAAGCCTGTCGTAAGAGGAGGTCTGCATGCTAGATTGATAAACGAGGCCACTGTGCTTAAGTTGATCACACACAAGCAATTCTCTATTGAACACGCATTGAACATTCACAGTGCTGGAGTATACGCATTGAACATTCACAGTGCTGGAGTATCCACTTGTACTACGCCACAGAAATATGTACTGTTTTTCTGAAGAAGAGGTACACACTGTTAAGTGTAGCAGAAGAGTAGACGAGCTCTGGCATATACTCTCCCGGCATACAGTCACTTCTGTAACGGTTGCTCTGTCACTGGCCTGTCAGTCATCTGGTCACAGTTTAAAATCCTCCACTTATTGCCCTACCGTATCGCAGAGAATGCAGAGGCGCGCTGATCTGCAGTCGTGGGTCTGTCATGCAGAGACTCCTCATATCCATGCATGATGATGCATTTACAAGTTAATGGCCAAACGGATCTTTATAAAAGTCCACATTATTGCAGATACAATTTAATTTAATAAAAATGTTTTAATCAGCTACTTTGATGCACTCAAACATCTCACGATTCGTTGGTAAGAAGCATCACCTGATGTGAACCATGTCTCTGTGTGCAATCAGGAGTAGAGATCTCCATTAAGGGATGCACAGCAGTCAGTGTTCATCCATCCGTCGACAGGTAGACATCGTTTATGAGGAATCCGTCGACAGGTAGACATAGTTTATGAGCCAGAGCTGGCTGCAGTCCTGCTGCCAAACAGGCTCTCGTTCCTCCAGCACTGTGAAGGGTTAAAGGGATAGTTAATTCTGTCATCATTTACTCACCCTCAAGTTGTTTCAAACCTGTATTCATTTATTTCTTCTGCTGAACACAAAGAAAGATATTTTGAAGAATGTCAGTAACCAAACAGTAGTCTGTACCCATTGACTTCCATAGTAGGAAAAAAAAATACTATGGAAGTCAATGGGTACAGACTACTGTTAGGTTACTGACATTCTTCAAAATATCTTTCTTTGTGTTCAGCAGAAGAAATAAATTAATACAGGTTTGAAACAACTTGAGGGTGAGTAAATGATGACAGAATTTTAATTTTAAAGTGAACTATCCCTTTAATGCGTGTGTTCAATAAAGACAAAGTAAAAACAAAAAAAGGAATTGTTTGTGTGTTATCAGCTTAAGCACATTGTGTTTGTCTATTGTTGTGGATCCGATCACATTTTATGGCAAATTACTGCAGAAAACCAGTTCATTTCAATGGGTTTACGTACTTTTCTTGCCAGTATATTTTCAAACGTGTTGATCCTGTTGGATTGAATCTAAATGAAGATCGGATGAACATGACTCGGTGTTGTGTTTCCCGCAGGATGGCAGTAGGAGACGCACACCTGGTGGAGTGTATCTGAACTTGCTGAAGAACACGCCCAGCATCTCTGACGGGCAGGTGAAGGTCAGTGTGTGGCTGGACTAATATAAAGCATTGTGTTCATCAACTCAAATATAAAACTCTAATAATGCCAGCAGTGACGGTCCACTGGATGTTGGATAGGGGGCGCTGGCCCACACAAGGCTGAGAACCACTGCCCAGAGGGACCTTTGCAAAAACCAGAACCGACATGCACACGAGAAACTTTTCACGTGTGCACACTCAGGTTTCCCCCCCAAAAAATGTCAATTTTTTGGATGCTATCCCCCATTTCTTTTGTGTTTAACTGCCATTTTACTATGAAGAAGATGAAAGATGGATGCGCATGAATTAATAGAGATGTATTTAGCCTAAGCTCTGGCTTTCATTAGGGCAGCACCTGTGATGTCATGGCCTGTGTCCGCTTTAACATCCGCTGTGCGCTGTAGGCCACCGTCAGGATCCACAAAGTGATGCAGCAGAAAGTGCTCCATTACGGCTGTCGTTAGGGCAGTGTATTTATAAAGTCCCATATAAAACTTTAATGCCAATGAAAAAATGATTGGTACGTTTTACTAAAAATTTATATTACACAAATCAAAACTCCTTTTATTAAACCACTTTGTCGGATTGAACGCATCCTTACCGGTGGCGGAGAAATGCTGATTTCCTTAATTCAAATCTAACAGGATTGAACCACCAACCTTCCGGTTTGTAGACAACCTACATGAACCACTGAGCCACTGCCGCCCACTACATCATCTTTTAAAAGTGACCCATATCCGATATTTGCATTTACACTACACACTGCCGAAACAACCCAATGTAGACGCTCTGACCCGGGAAATGAAGTAAAACAGAGCAATATGTCAAGTAATAAAAATAACATTCTGATTAATTTCGGGTGGGTCGCGGCTGGATATGATAAATCATTATTAACGAAAATATTAACTACATTCTCTAAAATATGAGCATGTTCCATTCCAGTTTAAGTTTCAAGGGAGTAAAGCCTGTTAATGCCATTAAGAAAATTAAATTCTGTCAAATACATTTTGTTTTAAAGAAATGTTCATTTAAAAGCAGCGCTCACTCATCAGAGTATTATACCAGAGATGCGCGCAGCAACCGTCGTCGAGTAAATTGATAATCAATTTATCCTCACGCGCTACAACACATAAGAATAATAGTAGTTTGACCAACGGGTGCGGACACTTGAATCAGAGAGAATGATTGGAGCGGGTGAGTGGCGGGTGGATGATCTGTTTGGCTGTGGATTCGGGTGACGTTGGAGCGCATCCGTACATCTCTAATTATCCGGTGTTTTACTTTCCGCACTATTTTCAAAGATCAGCAAAACATTGCTCTCGTAAGGTGGAGAAAAACTCCAGTGTTGAGCCTCCGTCCTCCATCGAGCCGTTGAGAAGTCGTTCATTAGCATATTTCACGGCTGCCACATGATGTGCTTTATTCATTCATGAGCCATATTCATACTCTCCTTTACTTCATAGTAACATGGCAGTGACACACAAGTGAAATGGGTTATAGGCCAGTATGCATAAACAGGAAATTCGAGCATGCAAAACATTTTTTGTGTGCACATGAAAGTCTATATACAGTGGGGCAAAAAAGTATTTAGTCAGCCACCAATTGTGCAAGTTCTCCCACTTAAAAAGATGAGAGAGGCCTGTAATTTTCATCATAGGTACACTTCAACTATGAGAGACAAAATGAGAAAAAAAAAATCAGAAAATCACATTGTAGAATTTTTAATGAATTTATTTGCAAATTATGGTGGAAAATAAGTATTTGGTCACCTACAAACAAGCAAGACTTCTGACTCTCACAGACCTGTAACAACTTCTTTAAGAGGCTCCTCTGTCCTCCACTCGTTACCTGTATTAATGGCACCTATTTTAACTTGTTATCAGTATAAAAGACACCTTTCCACAACCTCAAACAGTCACACTCCAAACTCCACTATGGCCAAGACCAAAGAGCTGTCAAAGGACACCAGAAACAAAATTGTAGACTTGCACCAGGCTGGGAAGACTGAATCTGCAATAGGTAAGCAGCTTGGTGTGAAGAAATCAACCGTGGGAGCAATTATTAGGAAATGGAAGACATACAAGACCACTGATAATCTCCCTCAATCTGGGGCTCCACGCAAGATCTCACCCCGTGGGGTCAAAATTATCACAAGAACAGTGAGCAAAAATCCCAGAACCACACGGGGGGACCTAGTGAATGACCTGCAGAGAGCTGGGACCAAGTAACAAAGGCTACCATCAGTAACACACTACGCTGCCAGGGACTCAAATGCTGCAGTGTCAGACGTGTCCCCCTGCTTAAGCCAGTACATGTCCAGGCCCGTCTGAAGTTTGCTAGAGAGCATTTGGATGATCCAGAAGAGGATTGGGAGAATGTCATATGGTCAGATGAAACCAAAATAGAACTTTTTGGTACCAACTCAACTCGTCGTGTTTGGAGGAGAAAGAATACTGAGTTGCATCCAAAGAACACCATACCTACTGTGAAGCATGGGGGTGGAAACATCATGCTTTGGGGCTGTTTTTCTGCAAAGGGACCAGGACGACCGATCCGTGTAAAGGAAAGAATGAATGGGGCCATGTATCGTGAGATTTTGAGTGAAAACCTCCTTCCATCAGCAAGGGCATTGAAGATGAAACATGGCTGGGTCTTTCAACATGACAATGATCCCAAACACACCGCCCGGGCAACGAAGGAGTGGCTTCGTAAGAAGCATTTCAAGGTCCTGGAGTGGCCTAGCCAGTCTCCAGATCTCAACCCCATAGAAAATCTTTGGAGGGAGTTGAAAGTCTGAATTGCCCAGCGACAGCCCCGAAACATCACTGCTCTAGAGGAGATCTGCATGGAGGAATGGGTCAAAATACCAGCAACAGTGTGTGAAAACCTTGTGAAGACTTACAGAAAACGTTTGACCTCTGTCATTGCCAACAAAGCGTATATAACAAAGTAATGAGATAAACTTATGTTATTGACCAAATACTTATTTTCCACCAAAATTTGCAAATAAATTCATTAAAAATTCTACAATGTGATTTTCTGGATTTTTTTTCTCATTTTGTCTCTCATAGTTGAAGTGTACCTATGATGAAAATTACAGGCCTCTCTCATCTTTTTAAATGGGAGAACTTGCACAATTGGTGGCTGACTAAATACTTTTTTGCCCCACTGTATGTTTGCAAAGGTCACTTTAGGGACTCCGTAACAAACAAACACTTATTTACAAATAAATGCAGGTCTGCAGAGATCAGGCGCCGGCGCCGCCGTGTAGGACTGGTGCTGCTGCTCTCCAGTGTTAGTCAGTTTATTGCCAACTATTGAGAGCTATGGACAGTGCATGTCTTTCTGAGGTGAACGTGACCTCTAGTTTACTGTTCTCTCCACGGCTGAAATCTGAAACGGAGTAAGCGATGGCAGGCTTGATGTGGCTTCAGGAAGTTGTCCTGTAAAGAGGCAGAGGTGATCCGGTCATGTGCGCTTCACGCTGTGAGACCCGAAAGACAGCGTTCCTACAACGATGGGAAAATATGAAGCAAGAAGACCAGTATGGAAGATCTTTGTTATTTCACTTTTCTAGCTGTAGTTAGTGTGTAATGTTGCTGTTTGATCATAAACAACATCTGTAAAGTTACAACACTCAAAGTTCAGAGCAAAGGGAGATATTTGCTTTTAAAGAAATAACTTTTTAAGGACTACAACAAACAGCTGGTAGGAACTACACCACATTCCTCCCGGGTTAGTGACATCACCAACCCTAGAATTTACATAAACCCCGCCCCCGGAACCCGATTTATAGATCATGACAGAATATGCTAATCAATAACTAGAAGATAACTACACAAGCATCATAAATTCATCAACTAACCATTCAGAAATGTCCTGTTCTTCTACATGTTGTCACTTCTTCTTGAGTCTTCTCCATTATTGTCTGACTCCGGTTTGAACATAAAAGACTAAAAGTGTGTGTGTGCGCTGTTTTAGCTCCGCCCCCTGTGCTGGGAGCAGCAGCTCATTTGCATTTAAAGGGACACACAAACGGTGTGTTTTTGCTCACCCTCAAAAAGTGACAACTTTAACATGATATATAAAAATATCTGTGGGGGTATTTTGAGCTAGAACTTCACACACACACACACACACACACACACACACACACACACACACACACACACACACACACACACACACACACACACACACACACTCTCGGGACATCATAGACTTATTTTACATCTTGTGAAGAGGGCACAAACCCCCACTTTAATTCTCTCTTTACATGTTCCCTTCACACAGGAGATATTTTACGAGGAGAACCAGAAAGAATACAACAGCAAAAAGGCTGCTAAGAAGCGACGGAAGCAGATCGTAGCGAAGAAGATGAAGCAGGCCATCAACACGCTGAACCTGCAGGAGGAGGACGACGTCTCGCGGGAGGCGCTGGCGAGCGACGCGGAGGAGGAGGAGGAGGAGCCGGCGCTGGGCACCGAGGACGGCCCTGTGGTCTACAACGCCAGCGACCTGGAGGTGTTCTGACGGACCGCACACTTCCACTCGTCACACGTGTTCCTCCACGCGCCACGTGTTCCTCCACGCATCACACGTGTTCCTCCACGCGTCACACGTGTTCCTCCACTCGTCACATGTTCCTCCACTCGTCACATGTTCCTCCACTCGTCACATGTTCCTCCACTCGTCACATGTTCCTCCACTCGTCACATGTTCCTCCACTCGTCACATGTTCCTCCACTCGTCACATGTTCCTCCACTCGTCACATGTTCCTCCACTCGTCACATGTTCCTCCGGCCGAGGCTCTGTCCTGATGTTCACGAGTAGCACTTGAGTTCCCTACATGTTAAACTCTTTAGCTTGTGAGAAGCAGCCGAAGCTTGTACAGATTTTCTATCTTGGCTGGTTTAGAGTTTAGAGTGATGTTAATAAATTGTAATCTTTTTCTGTCTGAATGTTTTTGATACATTATCAAAATAATAGAGGATATCAGTAAGAACATATTATAAATGTACTTGTTTCAAAGGAACGTGTGTGTGTTGTAGACGTTGGGAAAGCTGTGTTCGCTGAAGCGGCACTGCTCCAGTACATGATGATGATGATGATGATGATGATGAAAGTCATTTGTCATATTGGCTCTATTTCTGTGATTGATTAAAACGTCTGTCTTTTTAAAAAGATTTTACTTTCACTGTATCTTCTTTAGGTTTGAGGGCAATGATACTTTAATGATTTAAATGCTGTAACGAATATTCATGAACAGGTTCAGTGTGTGCTGACATTAAACCGTAAACCCTTTATTTGTGTGATCACTGGTACTGTGGTTTGTGTGATCAGTGGTACTGTGGTTTGTGTGATCAGGTTCACTCCTGCACATGTGTTCGGGCCACACGATACATCGCCACCGTATCCGCATGTGTCAGTGTTGTGTTCTAGTTGTCGGCCCAATGAGAACACTTCGAGCTGATAATGGGTTATTTCCTTCAGCTGAGAGATCAAGATGCACACGTTCAACATGATCATGTCCTCCTGCTGACTGCCACCTGCTCTTCCTCTTATATATACTCTTCCTCATCCTCCTGCTGACTCCAGCCTTCACCACACCTGCTCTTCCTCTTATATATACTCTTCCTCATCCTCCTGCTGACTCCGGCCTTCACCACACCTGCTCTTCCTCTTATATATACTCTTCCTCATCCTCCTGCTGACTCCGGCCTTCACCACACCTGCTCTTCCTCTTATATATACTCTTCCTCATCCTCCTGCTGACTCCGGCCTTCACCACACCTGCTCTTCCTCTTATATATACTCTTCCTCATCCTCCTGCTGACTCCAGCCTTCACCACAGCTGCTCTACCTCATATATATACTCTTCCTCATCCTCCTGCTGACTCCAGCCTTCACCACACCTGCTCTTCCTCATATATATACTCTTCCTCATCCTCCTGCTGACTCCAGCCTTCACCACAGCTGCTCTTCCTCTTATATATACTCTTCCTCATCCTCCTGCTGACTCCAGCCTTCACCACAGCTGCTCTTCCTCATATATATACTCTTCCTCATCCTCCTGCTGACTCCGGCCTTCACCACACCTGCTCTTCCTCTTATATATACTCTTCCTCATCCTCCTGCTGACTCCGGCCTTCACCACACCTGCTCTTCCTCTTATATATACTCTTCCTCATCCTCCTGCTGACTCTGGCCTTCACCACACCTGCTCTTCCTCTTATATATACTCTTCCTCATCCTCCTGCTGACTCTGGCCTTAACCACACCTGCTCTTCCTCTTATATATACTCTTCCTCATCCTCCTGCTGACTCCGGCCTTCACCACACCTGCTCTTCCTCTTATATATACTCTTCCTCATCCTCCTGCTGACTCCAGCCTTGACCACCCCTGCTCTTCCTCTTCCTCATATATATACTCATCCTCATATATATACTCTTCCTCATCCTCATGTCCTCCTGCTGACTCCGGCCTTCACCACAGCACAGGCCTAACACCACACCTGCTCTTCCTCGTTCTCATATGTACTCTTCCTCATATGTACTCTTCCTCTTCTCCCTCCAAGACGATTTCATATTTTATACAGTTGATTTGATCACAACATTAGAAACTAGAGTGTACAAGTTTGAATCGTTGTGTGTGAATGATGACAACTGTTTTATTTGTGTTTAACTTTTGCCTCTTTAGTGTTTAGTTTTGCAAAAAGAGTGGATGAGATTAGCAGACAGTGTCTAACTGACTTAAGGTTTTGCAGAGTGATTTATTGGTCTAGGGCTAGGCTATAGTGAGCATTTAGTTCAGAAAATAGGGTTTAGTGTATTAGCAATTGTGAAAAAGTACTACTAAAGTAGAAAACGATCATTTAAACCTGAAAAAAACAGTCAGTCATAATTGTGTGTATCATCTGATCATGAATATTTGATTCGCTGTTCAAGCATGACCACAAAAGAAAAGTCAGACTACATGAAATGTTTATTGATTGTTGCGTTATAACGGGAAGCACGAGCACGTGTAGTGATGTTGCTCTCAGCGCGTTTTTGTGCAGTTTGAATTTTGTCTCAAATACACCGTTGACCCTGATGACGTGGCGGTTGCTGATTGAGTGTCGGTGGTCACGTGTCGGCGTGGTTCTGATGAGCGGCCATATTAGTTCAGTTCATTCTCTCACGCGACCGGCCTCACGGTAAGACGCTCACACATTCTCATATATATTTATTATTTCATATTTTACAGTGCTGTTGATGTAGGACACTGCCGTGTTTAAAGCAGCTTTTGTAGAGTTACACCCTGTTCGCTCGGAGCGTTGTTTCTATAAGTTACTTCCCATTCAGAAGGTAAACCGCTTTTGTCGTGCTCATAATCATTAGCTTTGATCGGATGTTTATAATCGTGTTCTTCCGCTCACTGAGCCGAGGAGTGACCCGACACTGACCCTTCACGCTGACCCCTGTTCCCTGTGACTGCAGCTGAAGAATGGCGAGCGCGGCGTGTACCCCGGCCGGGAAGCAGCCGTTGCCCCGCGGCGGCAGCGCGACCCCCCTGAGCCCCGCGCGGATCTCCAGGCTGCGGGAGAAGGAGGACCTGCAGCAGCTCAACGACCGGCTGGCGGTGTACATCGACACGGTGCGCGGCCTGGAGACCGAGAACAGCGCGCTGCAGCTGCAGATCCGCACGCACGAGGAGGAGCGCGGCCGCGAGATCTGCGGGGTCAAGGCGCTCTACGAGACCGAGCTGGCGGACGCGCGCACGGCGCTGGACCAAACGGCGCGGGAGCGCGCGAGGCTGCAGATCGAGCTGGGCCAGATCGGGAGCGCGCACGAGCAGCTACAGCACACGTGAGACACTTCATTCAAACTTCAATCTCATTTCTCTCTCCTACTATATAATTGTGTTTTATGGGCATGGTAACTATTTTGCTTACGAATACACACAAAAAATGCTTTTGCTTACGAATACACCAAAGGATTGGAGAAACTAAAATGTATGTAAAAATGTTTTATAATACTGTGCACTGAGGCTGTGTCCAGATTAGGGTGTCTCTCGGGTCAGATAGCATTGACCTGTACTTTGAGATGCACCGAAAGGAGAATTTCTTTGCAAAAAAAAAGTTGTGGATGTACTTGACCGAAAACCTAAAATGACTTGTTTTTTTTTACCTAAACATTGAAAGGTAACATTTATATTGTTATCTTATCGGCTAGGCATAATATTTTCGTATCATTCCGATTCCATTTTAAGCCTTTATTGGCCGATTCCAATGACATTGCTAAACCTATTATAACTAAAATGATATAGTGCGTCTTTAATGGGTTCAACACTGCACAATAATCAGTCAACTGTGAAAATCAAAAGCGGTTGAAAACACACTTAACTTATTAAACAAGAAGATTTGATACTTTTAGTTGTTTCACTATCATTACTGTGTGGACCGCAAGCTCTCGTCTCTTTCTCGGTTCACCAACTCCAGCTTCATTTGCAGAATGACAGACACTGATTCTCATCTCTTGTGCTAAAACGAGGCCTGTCGGCTCACTCTTTTACTCTTTTTATTTGTAGTTGTGTTGTCTGTGTGTTAAATTAAGTCATCTTCATTTATACAGCGCTTTTAACAATATATATTGTTTGAAAGCAGCTTTACAGAGATAACAGGAGATTACAGTAACAGCGATAGTTCTGGTTTTACATCAGCTATAGAATAAAGTTATTGTCCAGATAAAGTTTCACTTTAATTAATTAATAATAGGGCTGAACGATTTTGGAAAATAATCTAATTGCGATTATTTTTTACCAATATTGCGATTGCGATTATTTTTTTAAGCTCTTTATCTTTTATATTATTCAACAAACACAAGCAATAAGTAATTGTAAAATATGGATGGGAATCTTTAGGCACCTCATGAGCCGATCAACTTTTTTTATTTATCAATTAATCTTATTAATAAAACTTTAAATATTTATTTAATTACATATGTAATTATAAATAGGCTACTTTTAAAAATAATTACACATTAAAAAAAATTAATTAATACAATCACATGTTAAGAATTTTAAATAGGCTATATAAGCGAATAGCTTCAAAACATAAAAGCTATCAATAACAAAGAGGGGAAAAAACATTACAAGCAATAACCAAAGAGTGCTTTCAGTATTTAAGAGTAGTCTGAATGTTTTCCATTCAAGTAGGCATGTGCTGGTATCACTTTTTCATGCTGCGATTAATTGAGAGAGCATTTATCACGGTATACGGTATTATCACGATATTGTAATTTTACAAGAGAAACAGGTTAAAAAAAAGAAACAAACTTCAGTTGTGTCCTTTTAGTAACTTTAATAACTTTTTAATGAACTAAAAGTAACTCAAACATTTAAATACAAATAAATATAAATAAAACAATATAAAATATAAAAGTAAACTGAACAATTATATCCTTTATCTCCCTGAATTGCAGTGGATGGTTGTCACGAATATGAGCGAACATGTGTTCCCTTGTTTTGTATAGAATCACTTCGCGTCAGGCGCGAGTGATTTCAATGTTAAGTCAATGCAAAGACGCGTTTGCATTGACTTAACATTGAAATCACTCGCGCCTGACGCGCTATTCGCGTCCGACGCGCTATTCGCGTCCGGTGTGAACGCACCATTACACAAAGGGAAACTGTCTTCGATCAGCAATCCCTCTGCATTTTTTTGGAACCTAAAATATTTCCAAACATCTGACTTTACCCTTTTTGAAGGGGGATAAATTGTCGGCAGCGTTCCTCCTTCCGCCATTCTTCTTCTTCATGTGAGAATTTGAATGCGGCGCCAGTGCCCGTGGCGCGCACTTCGTGCAGTTTGATTCTACATGTGACGTGAACACTGTTTACATCCGGGTGCGCTCACGTGTTCTGCGCAGCATATACGCAGTGTTTGTTCAAGCGGTTGATGGAAAATAAGCTATAATGCACGTTCTAAAAAAAAAAATTCGGATCTATTATTTTTTACGGTATTTTGAAGTGCCCACGATAACAATATCGTGTATAATCATTACCGTGATTTATCGAATTACCGAAAATCGGCACATGTCTACATTCAAGAGCTGTGATTAAGTGATTTTTCTTTCTCAGTTTAGATAAGATAAGCTGCTTCACACTTATGTACAGATATCTTTTGAAATATAAGATGTGGTTTGTCCTGTGTCTGTTTAATATCTTAAGACATAACTGACTGTTTACATTAATTTCGCGTCATAAACGCATTTTGAGATGCAAGTACATTTAACCACGTAGACAGTCGCTCACAGCCGCATGTGAGAGCGCTCTTCACAAAGCGGGCGTGAGTATTTGAAATTGAAAGCAGCTTCTGTCGATGGTTTTCATATTTTTATTTTTAATATATAAGCCAACTGCATTCCAAAATACATATGATGCCTTTATAGAGCATTTGTAAGGAAAATACCGGCGGGCGAGACAGCGCACTAACGTTACTAGAGTAACATCAAGCGCGCGTATTTCACAGCGAGTGCCATATGATCTTCTAGTCAGTGCAATGAAGCCCGCGAATGTCCAATTCGCTTCAACTTTTCCGAACTGTAGGCTATGAAAGACTATTTTTCGGAAGGTTCGAATGTGTGTGTGTGACAGAGGAATTAGAAGCAAGCAGAATATTGTGTATAAAGCACACGCAGCGTCATCACGCATCTGTGTTTAAAACTAAGCTCAGACTCGATTCTGAAATTATCTGAATCCATACAGAATCGTTGAAGAGAATGTATAACACAATCAAATAAATTAAACAAACTGTTCTTTCCTGTAGCCTATGCCAGGCCTATATGCGTAGCGTGCCAAGTTGATGCTTCATCTGCAGTGCAGACTGCTTTACTATCGCGTGTCACGTGACCAGAGTGTAATCGCTGCTTCTGCGATTACAAAATCGCGTTTCATCATATCGCGATATTATCGCAAATGCAATTAATCGTTCAGCCCTAATTAATAATTAATAAATAATTAATAATTGATTCACTTCCGTTGCAGCGGTCATCAGTTATTAACTTAGGGTCCGCTAACACGACTCCGTTCTAGCAGAAAACCCTTCATGCGATCCGGCCGCTCATCCGCACAGATCAGTGCCTGTGTCTCGAGAACACAAACCATGAAATAGTCTTGATAAATGTATAATATATAATTTTTTTATCGCTCCCGCTTAGCCAGGCGAACCAGAATGATCCCAACGGTTGGTCTCGCACCATCAGCAGTGTTGCGGTGGTGTGTATTGAGACTCTTTAGTGTCACAGGCTCAGAGCAGAAGCTCATCTTGTGTGTGTGTGTTGTAGTGCAGTATTGTACAGCTGTCTGGGCTGCGTAGTGTTCGGTTGAGTTTGTCCATCAGTGTAGTGATGTGTGTGGTGTGATTGACAGGAGCAGCAGTGTGTGTGTTAACAGTGTGTCTCAGTGCTACGACTGAAGCCTGTCATTGGCCCGTGGCAGCTGGAGGAGGTGATGGCACCGGCTGCTTCCCCAGCCTCCAGGTCAAGCGCTCTTTGTTTCCCTCCGCTTCTCTGGACGGAAGCACACGAGTCGTGTAGCACATGTCAAGAGTGAGGAGTCTCAGAAGCTCATGAAGTGAGCGCTCGTGTCCTCAAGACGCTCTCGGCTGTGTGCGAGACATTCCTCTCATTCCTCAGTTACAAAATAAGACCATAAGATGACCGATAAAAGGAAACAAAAGACATTGCAATCCTATTATAAGGCAACGACAGGTATGTTGAGACTGGATTTGACTGCAGATAAGGAGAAGCCCTGCTGTGGGACGAGCCACAGTGCCGCTCGATCACCGACGCTGTAGCCAGCGCTGTTGACCTCAGACCGCAGGCTTCGTGAGGGATTATAGTGTGTAGTCGAATACACCGATGGCTTGGTGTTTGATTATGTAGAGATTTACAGACCCGTAATAGGATTTTAAACGCAGTTCTATAATTAACTGGCAACCAGTGTAGATCTTTCAGAAGGAGACCGACATGTTCGGTTTCTACATCCTTGCAGAAATCCTGCAACTGCATTCTGAACCACTTTTAAAGGGGAAATCTGAGACTTAGATGTAGCGTAGTAGACGGAGTTGCAGTAATACAGCCTGGTGGTCGTAATAAGAGCATGGATGGCAACTTCCAGAGACTTCTTGGACAGAAACGGCTTGATTTTAGCAAGCAAGGTTATTAAACTCACTCCACAACTCTTTTTGTAATAGAGATGTGCACAGGTACTCTCACGTGACCAATCATGTAAAAGATGATCGCCAGGGATTTAAAATAAAGAAGTTTGTTGTTTTTGGGCGGTATCTGAGGTGTGATTGGTTAGCTTTATGACAGCACGCCGTCCAGACCGCGGAGTAACGTGAAGCGGAGTATGAGAGCCAGTCACTGTTATCATGCAAGATGTGCAGCAGCAGTTTGCTTTATACTAGGGCTGGGAATCGATTAAAAAATGATGAATCACCTAAATAAATTAAACACAGAAAATAGCCCTATATTCAAATAATATTAAACATCAATATATACACACAGCGGAAAATTGAGCCATGAGCACGCACACACATGTACACATCCTTCTCCATCATGACGGGGAATGGGTTCGGCACACTCACAACAGCAGCCGCAAGAGGAAGTCATTAAAATGAGGCAAAGTGCTCCGTCAATTGCTTTTTCTTTTCTTTTTTTATGCGTTAAATTAATCGCAAAGATTAAGGCGTTAAATCCCCCAGCCCTACTATACACATGTGTTCTTACATTACTATTGCAGTAATAGGGATGTGTATATATATATATATATATATATATATATATATATTATTATTTGGTTTAAATTGTATCTTATAATAAGCTCTGCCTGCCACATTTTCGTTTCCTTGCCACTCTTGCCTTTGGCTTGCTCAGTTGGGGATATTCAATTTAATTAATCAATGAATAATACTATTGATTAGCATTACCAAACATGGACGTTTTATTATTATTTTAATTTAATACTGTGAAGCTGCTTTGATACAATCTGTATTGTGAAAAGCGCTATACAAATATTCTTGACTTGACTTGGCTTTGTGCAGGTTTTCTTTTCTTTGGTCCGATCATATGCCTGATGTGTGTGTGAGTGTTGCCGACGGTCTCGTGATGCGTGTCGTGATTGGATCTGCTCAAGTCTCATGATTCGGGTTGTCTCACTTGTCCACTTTTTTGTCTAGGAAATTATATAACAGAAATTAAAAATACAATCACTTTAAAGTAATAAGAATCCTGATATTTTGATTAATTTGGCACAACCCTGTTGTGTAGGAACTACGGCTGTGTGTAACATGATAAAATCTCAATGAGTTTGATTCAGTCATTGATGATCGATCATTCATGATTTCTAAACCGCAGAAAGTGTATTCCTCTGGCGTCCGTGCGCTTGATGACTGATGCTGGCCGACACATGCATTTTTCACGAGTTGCCGTTCCAGAAATGTTCCAAAAGCAAAGGCTGGTGTTGAATGATTTCAAGTTAGTGCAATACTACGCCACTAGTTACGGCTCTGGTGTTCTGCCTGACCACATATCTGAAGTTGAACGGTGCACTTTATTATTCATAATTTAAAAATGGTCACCTTTGTTTGTTTTAGAGACATTACAGCTTCTTGATAAAGCTCTATTTGGTTTCCTTTTGAAATGTTTCAATTTAAATGGAAACCCCAAACTAGATTGTGTGTGTGAGAATATTGTCAATCGTGATATTTTGTTGTTGTTGTCGTTTCTTTTGTTTTTAACTGAAACCGCAAGATAATTTTATTTTTTAAACCATGATGCGTTGCGCTGCCATGCACACAGTAGTCCTCAGCAGAGCAGTGGCGGGCACACGAGAGCGGTCTCAGCCTCTGATGGTGTGTGTTGTGTGTCACAGATGTGCTAAGAAGGACGCAGACCTCGCTGGCGCTCAGGCCCGACTGAAGGAGGTCGAGGCGCTGCTGAACTCCCGAGAGGCGGCGCTGAACACTGCGGTGTCCGAGAGGAAGACCGTGGAGAACGCCCTGACAGACCTGCAGATCCACGCGCAGGAGGTACATGAGCCGCAGCATGAAGAGTGGAGGATCATGGGCCTTTTGCTGCTAGGGGTCATCACACATTACAATGGGTCGCCTTAATACTGTAGTGGCGCACAGCCAACCGCATGACGGGGTGTGCAAACGCTCCAAACGACATGTTCCTCGCCAAAGGAATGAGAAGGGTTTTAGACTAGATAAAGGGTGATTAGGATTGTAAGATGAATCCATGTGATATATCATTTAAACTACTTATTTAATAATGACATCTAACTACTAATACAACACGTCACCACCGGGCTGCCTCAGGTGAGTGCTAGTTTAAATGTAACTTGCTTAATCCATGATCGATACGTTTTATTGATTCAATTTACAATGAATCGACCGTGGATTAATCGTTAGCATCCCTAATAGCTACTTGACATGCACCCAAATAATCGGTTTATCAGATTGATCACATGTTTTGTATGTGTACGGCTGGAAGCTCACGCTGCTATTTTAAACCAATAATCGGAAACAAAAGGCAGCTGAAGGATGACGTGTATAATTCAAACATTTATCTGACCCCGATATAATTAATCTGACTCCATTAAAGTGTTTGTTATTCTTTAACCTCTTATTCTTTAAATGTAAAGGTCCTTCTTAGAACGAATAGGAAAACGTAGGATTTAACCTGAACGTTTAGATTCAGCTTTAGCTTTCACATAATCGGTGATAAAAGGAAAGATTCTCAAAACCTTTAAAGCAGGCAGAGTTATTTGAGTAACATGTTTAAATATACAGACAGTAGAATGGAACAACATACTGTATAGACAACTTAGTTGTAACAGATAATGCACTGTTGTGCAGACGAGGCCGTAAAAGCCTCTCTCATAGTATGAGGTTGTGCGGGAGTGGCGGGGTTAAAGCCTTTCTCCCAGATCAACAGTTACCTTTCCTCCTTACACCCTGAGCAAAGCATTGTTAAACATGAGTGGATACAACACCGAACGCGACCGACAGGAAACCGAAAGATGAGGCAGATGGGTGGAGATCAAGAGGGGGAGAGGAACATTAACATTCTCCTCGATGCAGGTTTAAGCAACAGTACCTAGATTGTACATTAGGATACTTTAATATCTCTAAGTTCACCACCGCTCAGTTCAGTTTATAAGCTGTCAGATGAGACCAAGCGTGACATAGTTACATGTTAGAACACACTAGTAAATAAACAGTATGTAGTTGAAAGCATATGTCCTGTGAAGCAAATGGTAGACGTGTCGAGGTGTAAACGACTGCCGACAGATCCGTCCCGTAGTGTCCCAGCAGTCCTCAATCAGCATACTGATGAATCCCTTGCACTCGGCGTTAGCATACTGTGATGAGAGAGGCCTTTGTGCCACGTTTAATTCACATGTATACTTTTAAAAGGATTTGTGAAGTATTAGGGCAGTAAAGAGTTCTGCTCCTATTTGCTCAGCCCTACAAATGTGAATGCTGTTTACATTAATATGACACGAGTGAAGCACAAAGCTCTGTTTACAAAAGAAATAATCGGTTAGCAATTAAATGTTGCACCGCAGCCATGGAAACGCTTGGATTCATGACGAATGAGAGTCGTGCGTGACCTCATACATTAAGCTTTATCGGCTTTGAATTAAGGTTTGCGATCTGGTCTCCCGATTATCAGCAAATTTAACAATATTCCATTAGTGATAGTGATTCAAGAAAGCTTGAATTGTCTACTTTTAAACAAAACAATTCTAAACGAAAAGAAACCGCCTAGCCTACTGTCTGCTGATGTACTCCGTATGAAGTGTGCATGCTCTCTATAGAGAGTTCAAGATGACGAGTCAGCTTCTTATTTACAGCCCGACACTGACACAGAAAACATATTAATAAACAATTAAAATGTCTTCTTGCTAAATTTGACACCTTTATAATCATGACTTTTGCTGGTTCTTTGTGACGGCTGTTATGTGTGTTGTTGGCAGCGCCGCCCTCCGGTTACATGAACACCACCGCATCCGCACCGAACACATGGAGATTTTATTTTAGAGAATAATTACACAACCTATTCGATATTCTAGAATTAAATCAACTAATCGAATATTCAAAAACCGTGACTCATCCCTGCATGGAGTCTCTTGTTTCTTTACCCACATCTTCACTCACGTCTCACACATTTTCGAAGTGGATTATAAACGTTTCTTCCTTGGTTCGCTGTTAGCCTATTATTTTCGTATTCTTTACTGCGGTAAAGTAGAAAAACGCTGTAGGACAGATCGCCTACCGTCTTACCTGCACGTCAGATTCTCTTTAACGCGGTTTGTGCTAGTTATTGGACATGGTAATGCACGTCAAGTTTATTTGTAAAGCGTTTCACTCGCACGGGTGATTTCAGCTGTCTCTTTCCTGCGCGTGTCCCACATCCCTCTGAGCGCACAGCGGGAGGCGATATCACACGTCTTTGTGTGGAAACATTAACAAAAGATTTATTCATTTAACTTTATTGTATTTAAGTTTCCAATATTTACTGATATTTAACTTTATTGTATTTAAGTTTCCAATATTTACTGATATTTAACTTTATTGTATTTAAGTTTCCAATATTTACTGATATATATTATAAAAACGCCACCGCCACGGCCCTGCACGACCCCAGCCGGAGAATAAGTCTTCTCTAGCGGAACGATCAGGCATTCTCAGAAAAAATATTGTACTTTTTAACTGCAAATGTTTTTGGTAATACTTGGTTGTATTATATATTTCTTAAAAAGTGTACTGTATAAGGTGCCAAATATCCCCCACATCTGCACAATGCACTCTGGGATTGTCAAAATTATCTGACTATTTTGCAGGGTCACTTTAGAAGGTCCATAGTTTCATGACTTTTCCAGCATACATGTTTCCATTGACATTGCCAACATAATGTGTGTGTGTGTGTGAGAGCCAGTCAGTGATGAGATGTGTGTGTGTGTGTGAGAGCCAGTCTGTGATGAGGTGTGTGTGTGTGAGAGCCAGTCAGTGATGAGGTGTGTGTGTGTTCAGCTGGAGGGCGGGCTGAGCGCGGCTAAGAAGCAGCTGTCGGATGAAACGCTGCTGCGCGTGGATCTGGAGAACCGCTGCCAGAGCCTCATGGAGGAGCTGCACTTCAGGAAGAACATGTTTGAGGAGGTCAGTGTCCTAACCAATGCCTGCAAGATCCAAAAGTACTCTAATCTGATTCTGTCCTCAGCCTGAGCATGTGTATTCCTCATGAGGAAGACGGAGCACACTGGGATGCACTCGAGAAATGCAACACACAAGTCCTAAATTAAAGGTGCTCCATGCGATGTCATGCATTTTTTAGGCCAAACATTTTTTTTGTCACATACAGCAAATATCTCCTCACTATCCGCTAGCTGTCTGTCTCCTGAACACACTCTAAAAAAAATGCGGTCTCTGTAGACACCCCAGGCTCCACAAACATCAACAAAAATAAACTGGGCTACCCGCACCACGAAACATAACAAACAGTGTTCTAGCCAATCACCGACAAGAAGGATTTGGGGGGTTAGTGCGCGGATGAGGAGGAAGAGTCTAGCTAGCCTCCGTTTTGTTTGACAATAGTTCGAACGTCAACAAGAAGTGACGTCACCCAGGATCGCTTAGATAACCTTTAAGAGCTGCATTAGTGAAAGAGAGCATCTCAACTGGACTCTCGTGTATCAGTGAAGGACAGAAACGGTCTCACCTCTTCAGTTGGACGTCTGTCACACACAGATTAAGTGAGAGATCTATAACGAAGAGCTGGGTTGCTCATGACATCATAAATGAATCACCGCACCGCCACATTAGGATTCCCACACATTCTATTGGAGTAATAAAGTCGTCTGAATGGTTCATGGAAATCCGATGACACAAAACATATCGCCTAAAGACAGAATAAATATGTTTGGCATGAAAAGCTGATTTCCACATGCAAATGGGTCTGAACAAACCAAAGCATTACATCGTTCAGATGGGCAGAAGGGAACCGCAGATTCACTCTCTGGCAGGAGACGGCTTTAATGAAGCAAACAAACATACTAGTGATCCGATGCTCAGACGCCGCCGTCGTCAAACGGCCCGATCCAAATCTGATGTTGTGCGTGTAGTATTCTGTTATTGTTAAGCCTCACAAAAGACACAAACATTTTAAAGCACCATCAACTTGTTGTGCTCTATATTATAAGTGTACTGAACCCATTCTGTAGTTTAAAGTTATTCAAGTTCGTGTAAACTCTCCCCTGCGCTGTCAGTCATTCTCCATCCAGCACCAACAGCGTTCGGTTCCTACAGTCAGCATGATGAACCTCAAGAGGGAGGACTCAATGTTTCTGTTAGACGTGGTCTGTAGAGAAAGGTCTGTGGTATATCTGGAGTTTATTGCTCCTTGTGTAACTCTCTCCCGGGTGTCTGCTAGATCACACTGGAGTAGAGACCTCTATAATGGTTCTTCACGCGCACCGGAACTGAAATTCAAATCCGTTAAAGAAAAGGCTCAAACTGTTGCATTGATATAATGCACTATGCATCAATATCTCTTCCCACTTTGCTTTGAGCTTTGCGCTGTGTAGTGCATCAGTCTGAGCACGAGGTGTGCACGAGCGCTCGGTTTAGTGGAGATGGAGAACAAATAAAAGCGAATAGGACAGAAGAACTGCTATTAATAATCTTTCACTGCACAAGTATTATAACATGAAAGGCTCTGATACAAAGTTATCTCTAAATTTTTAGATTTAATAGTTATTGTGCACTCCATGATTTTGCTAGAGTAACTTTTGCTGCTGATTTGACTCGCTTTAAGGCTCGCTTTTTATACTTCTTTTAGCTAATGAAGTTTTGGCTGCTAACAGACTTCATATTTAATACATGAGAAATGTTTGCAGCAGTGTTGTAGTCGAGTCACCAACTGTCGAGTCTCGAGTCCCAGTGTTCGAGTCCGAGTCCAAGTCCGAGTCACCAAAGAAGAGTCCGAGTCGAGTCCAAGTCGAGTCACCATTACCTGAGTTCGAGTCCGAGTCGAGTCTCGAGTCCTGTGTTCGAGTCCGAGTCAAGTACACTGTATTTACTTTTGTAAAAAAATTAATAAGTTTAGAGATTTTCATTGTAAAGGGATTAAACAATGTTGCGGTGTCCAACTGAGTATGTGTGGCTGTGAGGAAAAATCAAGAGAAAAAAGATTGACGATGTAAAGTAATTTAACAGTTAACAATAAAACGACAAGCTTCTTCAAGGCTTGGTTTCTTCCTGAATTAATCCGTTTCTCCCGAAATAAATGAAAGTAAGAGGTCGGTGAACTGGGAGAAGAATAAACTTTATGGTTGACTTACTTACACTGTGTATATCTGATATGAATTAAATATGTCGGCAAATATATTTGAAAGGATTGTTTATTGCTACTTCCATAGACACCATTGTATTTTACAAACTATAAATGTATTGTTTTGCTATAAATTGTATGTATTTAAATATCTGAAATCTAAAATAAACATAATTGTGTTATGGTATGATAAGCGGGATTAAAAGAGAATTAAAAAAAAAATGAGCTCAATGTTAAAATTGACCGGAGTTCTCCTTTAAGCGCTGAGCGCGTCCGTCTTTGGCTCAGCGCCAGCCATAGCACGAAAGCACAGTTTGAATTTGGCAGTTATGTCACGTCACTGTACATTCGCTCCTTAGTGGTCAGCTCAGCTGCTGCAAAGCGTGCCAAAATCGAAATTGCTGATGAGATGTAGAGGGACTTATCTACTGTTAAATGAATAATGCTCGAGAATGAAGCGTAAAGTGAGTGACGTCAGTGAGTGTGTTGTCAAGCAAGGAGAGCGAGCGGTAGCAGTGTCTGTGAGGGAAAAAATAGATCACGGCCGGTCTTGGAGCACGAAACAGATAAAGTTTAACATCTTATATCAAATTTTTATAACCTATTTATTCAGAAACAACGTCATTCATTTGATGAATGCTCAAGCCCGATTTTATATATCCTCGGCTCGAGTCCGAGTCCAAGTACGAGTCATCAGTCCGCGAGTCCAAGTCGAGTCACGAGTCCAGAGAATGGAGTCTCGAGTCGGACTCGAGTCCAGAGAATAAGGACTCGAGTCGGACTCGAGTCCGAGTCCAGGACTCGAGTACTCCATCACTGGTTTGCAGACATGCAGTGAAATGGTCACAGGGACGAGAGCGTAACCAGTTATTGTCATCTATTAACTGAACCGAGAATTCCCAGCTTTGGCCTTTAGCTGATATTGTGTGATTGTTGACAGGAGATCAAGGACACGCGTCACAGGCACGAGAGCCGTCTGGTGGAGGTGGACTCGGGCCGGCAGATGGAGTTCGACTTTAAACTGGCTCAGGCGTTTGCAGACATGAGGCAACAACACGACGACCAGATCAGACTCTACAAGGAGGAGATGGAGCAGACGTACGTGGCCAAGGTGAGCGCAGGCGTTTCAGTGGCACGTCCAAGCAGACGTCTTGTGACCTCTGCACATGTTTGAAGAAGCGCTTCCTCAAGTCTCTGACTTCCTCTGTTTAGTTCCTCTTTGCATTAGTCTGAGCTGTGAGTGTGTTTCAGCTGGAGAACGTGCGTCTGTCGTCCGAGATGAACAGCTCTTCAGCCAGCATGGCCCGCGAGGAGCTGCGCGAGTCCGCGCTGAGGGTCGAGAGTCTGGCCGCTCAGCTCACCAGCCTGCAGAAAGAGGTACTGACCCGACGACAGCTCATCTGCTGGATACACTCATTACTCGGACACTTTCCCACGGACACAAGTCAACTTCCTCCTCGTCTTGCTCATCATTATCTCTTGTTGACTTGTTGTTATAGTGCTTGTTCACTCTCTAAACTCGAGTGTTTAATTCTGTCCGACAGTCTTCAGGAAGTGACATTTGTGATTAATGAGAGATCCTCACTGTTACTCTAGCTATACTTAACATCCTGTTACAGAGTACACACACACACACACACACACACACACACACACACGCTGTGCTGTTGAAGGAAAACTGAACATGAATTAAATGACCTTGGGTGTATTAGTCAAAGCTGCAACAACCAATTGATAAAATGGGTTATAATTGATAATGAAAATAATAAAACTACGAATTTGATTGTCTGCCAGTGTCATTGTACAGTAGTGATTAACACATTTCTATGGACAAACGCATATAGAAAAGAAAATTGGTTGCCAGTTTTGATTCCCATTGACTTCCATTGTAGGGTCAAAAAATACAATGGAAGTCGATGTGAACCGAAAGGGTTTGGTTTCCTCAGAAAAAGTCAGTGATAAGATGTTTAAAATGTTAAAGGAATAGTTCACCCACAATGAAACATCCATTAAGTGATCATAATGTGATGTGCAGTCAGTTTTGAAGGCCTTGCTGTTGTGTGTACAGGCGCGTGCGTGGCAGGATCACATCAGCGAGCTAGAGGCGGCTCTGAGCCGAGAGAAGGACGTGAGCCGCCGGTTACTGGCAGAGAAGGAGCGCGAGATCTCTGAGATCAGGGCCAAGATGCAGCAGCAGCTGGACGACTACGAGCAGCTCCTGGACGTCAAGCTGGCGCTGGACATGGAGATCAACGCCTACAGGAAGATGCTGGAGGGAGAGGAGGAGAGGCGAGTACTTGTCTGTTATATGGGCAGTGTTAAAATCGAACCGTGTCAGTTGGTGACGTTAACCGCAAGAGAACGCTCCTAGCTGGAGTCTTTTTATGATATTTCCTCGCATACATCTGCAAATCTGTAAGCATGAGAAAACGTTTGAGTTTAAACCAGACCGGTTTGAGTCCGGCTTCAGGCCAGTTCCCACTGCACTCGACAGACGGCCCGTGGGGTTTGCCGGATCAGTGTCTGTCGGACTGACCCGCTGAACCCTCTTCAGGTCAGAATGTCTGAACACTGATGTTCTGTTCTCTGGGATTGTGCTGTTGGTCTGCGTCTGTCGGTTTGGTGTGAATTGGCCTTAAGATTCAAGGAGCGTCATTAAACAGTGGAACTAAATGAACATGCAGCACCATACATGAACCAGGAAACTCAAATTAGCTGCCTCACCGGGTCTCCTGCATGTGAACACTAGCCCGTTTACATGATGCGTTGTGTTCCCATTATAACCAGTTTAGAAGTCCAGTCAGAATGAAAATGCTCAAAGCAATTGAAATGTCAGTGGGATTGAGGGGGAATAAACCTTTTCAGGAACCGATCAAACGCAAGATTACTCATGTAAACGAGCTGATCCGATGACTTTGAGTGCATCTTTCTGCGCGTGCCTGGTTTGCGCCGGATGATTCTGTCGGCTAACATCAGCTTTACAGCGATCAAACTGTAATTTACACTTAATCAGCGATTGAGTGATGCACAATCCTGACCGGATTGAAAGCGCTGGATTGAGTGTGCGGTCACAATTATCCTGACTGAAAGCGCCAGCACATGTAAACACCAGATCGGTGTAGATAACGTTAACCCGAACGATCTCGACCCGAACGATCTCGACCCGAACGATCTCGAACGATCTCGACCCGAACGATCTCGACCCGAACGATCTCAACCCGAACGATCTCAACCCGAACGATCTCAACCCGAACCGCAAAATGGTGTGCATGTAAACGGCTGACAGTATATTGTGTTGCACAGTGATGAACTGATCTGGTCATAGCTGTGCTTTTTCTGTGATTTAAAACAAGTGAACTAGCCTAAGTAAAAGAGGTTTAGCGTGCGAGTAAAGTCCAGCAGTCCACAGTCTGGACACACTTCGGCTTTATACCACTGATGAGACAAACATGCTGTAAATGGTCCTCTCTGACACTCTTCACCGAGTGCACAGATACACACGGGAGCGTCAGAAAGCAGATTCCCTGATATACATCGGCTGATAGACTCCTGCTGTCCAACGCTCCCGTGTGTGTCTGTGCAAGAGCTCAGCCTTACTTACAGCACATCTGAAGCGCTGCTCATTAGCCAATCACAGTCGTATGTTGAGCATGGAAACAATGGCCAATCAGAATGCTAGGGGGAAATGCTGGTGTCGTCACATTTTAAGCAGTTAAATGTCCGTTTACACACAAAAAGAAAAGTTTAAGCTTTTAAAAAGAATAAGCATTACATGTTTCATTTACTGGAAATGTTCTATTTAATTTGCAGACCCTTTTTGTGCGGTTTTCTAACAGTTTGGACTTTAGCTGAACCTTTTCACGGCCATTTTATTTTCATAATGATGTATCTTTGTAGGATTGACTAGTAATATAGACTTCTGTATGGTGCATCACTGTTATGGAGCGGTGCCCCTGTGACTCGAGTCCTCGTTGGCCATCTCTTATCTTGGCCGAAGTTCTTGTTCTCCTGCTAGTGTGTTTCTATATGGATGTTTAGCTTGAGCTAACGGTGGATGGCGAGTGATGCTAACCGCACGTCTCCTGTGTCAGGCTGAAGCTGTCTCCCAGCCCCTCGTCTCGAGTGACGGTGTCGCGCGCGTCCTCCAGTCGCAGTGTGCGCACCACGCGCGGGAAGAGGAAGCGTGTGGACGTGGAGGAGTCCGAGGCTAGCAGCAGCGTTAGCATCGCTCACTCGGCGTCTGCCACTGGAAACATCAGCATCGACGAGCTGGACGTGGACGGCAAGTTCATTCGCTTGCACAACAACTCTGAGCAGGTGCGTGTGACACACACTCATTCACAAATGAACTTTAATGCTCCTACACTTTTGAAGTTGATGCCAAGTAAAGTTTTTGGTTGAATATTTCAGGATCAACCCATGGCAGGATTTCAGCTGATCCGAGCGGTCGCTGATGTGTCCGCGGTGTACAAGTTCACTGCTAAATACACCCTGAAGGCTGGACAGAAAGTGACGGTAACCTCACGTCTTCATCGACTTAACGACGAGTAAAGCCCGTCACCTGACCGGCTGTTGCTGGGGGAACACCACACGCCTTCACACACTCTTCTTTTGCTTTGGCCAGATCTGGGCGTGTGACGCGGGCGTGAGCTCCGGTCCTCCTGCTGACCTGATCTGGAAGAGCCAGAGCTCATGGGGGAGCGGCGAGGACATCAGAGTGCTTCTGCTGAGCCCAGACGGAGAGGTGAGACCCCTGAATAACTGCAGGCTTCCTCTTACTGTACGCCTTGAACATTATTCAAGAGCCGCTATAAAGCCAAAACCATCTGTTACCCTAAATTATACGTTTATCTCTGTAAAGCAGCTTTGAAACAATCTACATTGTTAAAAGCGCTGTATAAATGAAGATGACTTGACTTCTGAAGTGTCACTACAGGAAGTGGCTGTGAGAAGCACTGTGTTCAACACTGCCGTGGAGGAGGAGGAAGAGGAGGAGGACGCTGAAGAGGAGCGTGTCTTTCACCAGCAGGTCTGATACAAGCACACACATCCATTACATACATCAAACCTCCTCGTCATCCAGTGTGTGTGTGAGAGCTTCTGCTCAGTGTTCCACTCTGTTTACACAGGGAGATCCACGCGCTGCCAAGAGAGGCTGTTTGGTCATGTGATCAACACTTCAGCCAATCAGAGCTGCCAGTTTAACCACCATAAAGCTTCATGTGATCGCTTTTCTGAGAGATTCTTTTTTTTTTACTTGTAAAATCTCTCACTTGAGTTTGTTTTGTGAATGTTTGTTTAAATTGAACGAACCAAATGCTTTCTTTTCATGTGAGAGTTGTTTGAGATGCTTTTCTAAACTCGTCCACTTCAGAATCTGTGACTAACCCTTTTTTTATCATGTTTATATTTTATAAGATGGCATTTTAGGTCTTTTTATAGACAGTGTTTTATAATGGCTAATAGTTTTAGTAAAGTATTACAGACAGTAGACATGTGCATGGTAGTTTGAATAATGTTGAAGTTTGTCACTGTATTTAAAGCGGCGCTTGTAAGTAATCTCTACACGATCACAAGCTCTTCAGCTCGACTGACCCGTCAACTCATCTATTCCAACAGTCGTTACTTTTTATGAGAAAGTGACTTTGTCCTCCAATGTAGGATCAGTGAATGTTTTCTGTATGTGAAGTGTCTGTTTTTATGTGATATGATGCACCAGCCGAGTCACGAAGCGCTGCAGTTGTGTGTG
Organism: Phoxinus phoxinus; assembly: GCF_949152265.1. Classification (NCBI taxonomy): domain Eukaryota; kingdom Metazoa; phylum Chordata; class Actinopteri; order Cypriniformes; family Leuciscidae; genus Phoxinus; species Phoxinus phoxinus. The sequence continues at coordinate 26,737,056 of NC_136898.1, read as the reverse complement.
TCACTCGGGTCTCCATAGAGGAGTGTGTCCAGCGGACCCTGAAAACACTGCCTGCTGACATCATCGGTGTGCAAGCTATTAAACCTCAAGATTCAGTACTGTATTAGTTTTTTTACAGATCAGGTTGTCGAGCTAAGATGCTGAAGTTGTATTTTGTACTGCTTTTGTCTGTATTCTCCAAACACTAGCCTTACACATACATTGATTTAACCTTTTAAGAATTGTCACTTGCATGCGTTTGTTTTGCTGCAGCCTTTATATTTCAAATGATTGAATAAAGTGTTGATTGAATGTATGTTCAGGGTGTTCTCTTTCATTACGGCCACTGCAATCATCTGTGGAATGAATGAGTTAAACGAAGCACTCTCGATGACTGTGAGCTGTTCTCTGACTGGGAATTATGCATTTCTATGGTACCACTATCAAGGCCTAGATCAGGGATAGGTAACGTCGGTCCTGGAGGGCCACTGTCCTGCAGAGTTTAGCTCCAACCTGAACCAGCTAATCAAGGTCTCACTAGGCATAGTAGAAACTTTCAGGCAGGTGTGTTGGAGCTAAACTCTGCAGGACAGTGGCCCTCCAGGACACAGTTTGGTGACCCCTAATTTAGAGACTGTCTGTTCCCCGAATTAGGAAATGCAAAAAACGTCTAAACCCATCTAAGGGTAAACATTTAATTGATGTTCAACAGATAAAAAACAGATATAATACGGATGAGCAAATGATAAAGCTTGGGTTGCTGAATATTCGATCTCTTACTTCAAAAGCGCTAATAGTTAATGATATGATTTCAGATTATAACCTAGATGTGCTGTGTTTAACAGAAACCTGGCTAAAACCAAACGATTACATTGCTTTAAATAAATCAACCCCACAAGATTACGGTTATAAACATGAACCTCGTCTGACACGCAAAGGAGGAGGTGTTGCTGTAATTTATAGTAATATTTTCAAAACCACTAAGAAGTCTAGATTAAAATATACTTTTGAAGTGTTGGTGCTTAATGTAAAAATATCTAGTGTAAACGATAAATCACGTTTGAGAATTCTGCTGGCTACTGTATACAGGCCACCAGGGTATCATACAGACTTTATCAAAGAATGTGCGGACTTTCTATCAGAATTAGTATTGGCTGCAGATAAAGTACTAATTGTTGGTGATTTTAATATATACTTAGATAATGAAAAAGATGCTTTGGGATTGGCATTTAAAGACATTGTAAACTCAATTGGAGTTAGACATGGAGCGCAACTGGAAGAAAACAAAACTAGAGGTATTTCGGATTTCATGGAAGGAGAGCTCGATTGCTTACAGAGAGGCTTTAAAAGCTGCTAGATCTGCTTATTTTTCAACCCTATTAGAAGAAAATAAACAATCCTAGGTATTTATTTGAAACAGTGGCTAAATACACAAGAAATAAAGTTTCTACTTCTGAAGTTTCCAAAGTTTCTTTATGAACTTCTTTACTTACCAAAACTTTCACACATAATAACCTAGAGTACTGTCTAACACTTGATGGCTGCTCTGTTAAGTTTTCGTCGTCGGTTAGGAACTTGGGTGTGCTCTTTGATACCAATCTTTCATTTGAAAGTCACGTTTCTAGTATTTGTAAAACCATATTCTTCCATCTTAAAAATATATCTAAATTATGACATGCTTTCAATTAAAAATGCGAAACAATTAGTTCATGCGTTCATGACCTCAAGGCTAGATTATTGTAATGCTCTACTGGGTGGTGGCCCTGCACGCTTAATAAACAAACTACAGCTGGTTCAAAACGCAGCAGCTCGAGTTCTTACTAGAACCAGGAAGTATGACCATATTAGCCCCGTTCTGTCAACACTGCATTGGCTGCCTATTAAACATATTATACATTTTTAAATATTGCGGATTACTTACAAAGCACTAAATGGTTTAGCTCCGCAGTACTTGAGCGAGCTCTTAACACATTATAGTCCTTCAAGTCTATTGCGATCTCAAAATTCCGGCCAGTTAATAATACCTAGAATATCAAAATCGACTGCTGGCGGTAGATCCTTTTCCTATTTAGCACCAAAACTCTGGAACAATCTTCCTAACATTGTCCGGGAAGCAGACACACTCTGTCAGTTCAAATCTAGGCTAAAAACACATCTTTTTGGCCTGGCAAACACAGAAAATTATACATTCCTAATATTCAAATCAGTTAAATGATTATTAGGCTGCATAGATTAGGTCAGCCGGAACCGGGGACACTTCTTGTAACACCCGTTGTACTCGTTACATCATGAGAATAATGTCATTTATGCCAATGTTATTCTTTCTGTTTATTCTGAGGTTTACTGTTGTCAGCCGGATCCGGGCCGTATTGAGGTCAGATGGTGGACCCAGCAATTTTTTTAAACTTTTTTTGGTGTTGGCGTTTGCTCCGTGAACAGTAGTATTACTGAGCAGATGTTAACCTTTACAACATGTATAAAAGGGTTCCTATAATTATAATCAATCCCGTTCCTGGAGATCTACCAGTCCTGATCCCACACACCTGCACTGCTCCTGGAGATCTAGCTGTCCTGATCCCACACTGTTCCTGGAGATCTACCTGTCCTGATCCCACACACCTGCACTGCTCATGGAGATCTAGCTGTCCTGATCCCACATACCTGCACTGCTCCTGGAGATCTACCTGTCCTGATCCCACACAGCTCCTGGAGATCTAGCTGTCCTGATCCCACACACCCGCACTGCTCCTGGAGATCTACCTGTCCTGATCCCACACACCTGCACTGCTCCTGGAGATCTAGCTGTCCTGATCCCACACTGTTCCTGGAGATCTACCTGTCCTGATCCCACACACCTGCACTGCTCATGGAGATCTAGCTGTCCTGATCCCACATACCTGCACTGCTCCTGGAGATCTACCTGTCCTGATCCCACACAGCTCCTGGAGATCTACCTGTCCTGATCCCACATACCTGCACTGCTCTTGGAGATCTACCTGTCCTGATCCCACACACCCGCACTGCTTCTGGAGATCTACCTCTCCTGACCCCACACACCTGCACTGCTCATGGAGATCTACCTGTCCTGACCCCACACACCTGCACTGCTCATGGAGATCTACCTGTCCTGACCCCACACACCCGCACTGCTCCTGGAGATCTACCTGTTCGGTTCCTGGAGATCTAACTGTCCTTATCCCACACACCCGCACTGCTCCTGGAGATCTACCTGTTTGGTTCCTGGATATCTAACTGTCCTTATCCCACACACCCGCACTGCTCCTGGAGATCTACCTGTTTGGTTCCTGGAAATCTACCTGTCCTGATCCCACACACCCGCACAGCTCCTGGAGATCTACCTGTCCTGATCCCACACACCCGCACTGCTCCTGGAGATCTACCTGTCCTGATCCCACACACCCGCACTGCTCCTGGAGATCTACCTGTCCTGATCCCACACACCTGCACTGCATGTGTAACAGGTAATTCTGTCCTTGTTACACATGTGACTGCCTCGCTGTGACTGCTGCTGCTGTGAGTTTGTTTGCTGCGTCTAAGCCTCGTATTAGCTTCGTATTTCTTTCTGTTTTGAACCATCATTTATTATCGTTTCTAGTTGTTTATACTACTAAATACAGCTTACTCAACATCTCAGATTAACCTGACATTGCTAGCTTCCGCTATTGTCAGCACAACACGCTAACTCGCTAGCCTTTTAACGCACCACCCGTGCGCTCAGTTATTTATTTTTCTCTCGCGCGCCCGCGCCTTTGAGTTCATAAAAGCCCAGGTGAGTAATCAGTCAACAAACACGGTGAGTAATGTCTTGTACTGTTATTGTCACCTGCACTCCATGTCACATGTTTACCATAGCCTTCTTTGTCGGCAATATAGGATTTATATGTGATAAATGCAAGGAGACAGTCAGGCTGACGGAGAAGATTTCAGAACTACACGCATCCAAACTTTAATTGAGAATAGTAAGAAGAGTGCTAGAGCTTTAGATACTATTTTGGATGCGCCTAGTGAAATCTTTACATGAGTCCGTTCCGGCTGAAGTAGAGCCTGACAGTGAGAGATCGCTCTAGTCGCGGATCAAAAAACCACTTTTCCGTTCCGATAACAAATCGATTTGCCCCGCTCAGTGAAACACCCACTGAGAATTATTCTGATTGTGCCCTAGTTATTGGCGATTCTATTACACGGAACATGAAAATAGAGACACCAGCCACTATAGTCACATGTTTGCCGGGAGCCAGAGAGCCTGACATCAAAGCAAATTTAAAAGTGCTGGCTAATGCTAAACGTAAATTCTCTAAGATTATTATTCACGTCGGCACTAATGATGTTCGACTCCGCCAGTCGGAGATCACCAAAATTAATATTAAAGAGGTGTGTGAACTTGCAAGTACGATGTCAAGCACTGTAATCTGCTCTGGCCCCCTTCCTGTTCGCAGGAGTGATGAGATAGTTAGTAGATTGTGTTCACTCAATGGCTGGCTGTCTGGGTGGTGTCCGCAGAATAATATAGAATTCATAGACAATTGGAAAAGTTTTTGGGGCAAACCTGACCTGTTGAAAAGAGATGGTATTCATCCCTCCTGGGATGGTGCTGCTCTTCTCTCTAGTAATTTGGCTCATAGTCTTAGAGATAAAACATGACAATCTGGGCCTCAGGTCAGGAAGCAGACAGACTGGCTTAACCAACCGTCTGCTAGCGGCCTCACGTCACCAAGGTCAGATAAATCCCATCACATAGAGACTCTTTCACCTAGATATCTTCATATAGAGACTGTGTCTGTTCCCCGAACTTGGAAATCCAAAAAACGTTCAAACCCATCTAAGGTTAAAAATGTAATTGATCTTCAACAAATAAAAAAACAGATATAATACGGATGAGCAAATGATAAAGCTTGGGTTGCTGAATATTCGATCTCTTACTTCAAAAGCGCTAATAGTTAATGATATGATTACAGATTATAACCTAGATGTGCTGTGTTTAACAGAAACCTGGCTAAAACCAAACGATTACATTGTTTTAAATGAGTCAACCCCACAAGATTACGGTTATAAACATGAACCTTGTCTGAAACGCAAAGGAGGAGGTGTTGCTGTAATTTATAGTAATATTTTCAAAACCACTAAGAAATCTAGTAAATATAATTCTTTTGAAGTGTTGGTGCTTAATGTAAAAATATCTAGTGTAAACGATAAATCACGTTTGAAAATTCTGCTGGCTACTGTATACAGGCCACCAGGGCACCATACAGACTTTATCAAAGAATGTGCGGACTTTCTATCAGAATTAGTATTGGCTGCAGATAAAGTACTAATTGTTGGTGACTTTAATATACACATAGATAATGAAAAAGATGCATTGGGATTGGCATTTAAAGACATTATAAACTCAATTGGAGTTAGACAACACGTGTCAGGACCTACTCATTGTCGTAATCATATTCTAGATCTAATACTATCACATGGAATAGATGTTGATGCCGTTGAAATACTGCAGCAGAGCGATGACATCTCAGATCACTATCTAGTCTCGTGTAATTTACATTTAGCCAAGGCTGCAAAGCCGACTCCGTGTTATAAATATGTTAGACCGATCACTTCTGCCACTAAAGATTGCTTTATCAATACTCTTCCTAATCAGTTTCATCATCTCAGTATCCCGGATAGCTTAGAAGAACTTGATACTGCAACAGAAACTTTTAACTCTCTCTTTTCCAGCACTTTAGACACAGTTGCTCCGCTGCGCTTAAAGAAGATTAAAGAACATAGTCCAACGCCGTGGCACAACGAGCACACTCAGGCCCTTAAGAGAGCAGCCAGAAAAATGGAGCGCAACTGGAAGAAAACAAAACTAGAGGTGTTTCGGATTTCATGGAAGGAGAGCTCGATTGCTTACAGAGAGGCTTTAAAAGCTGCTAGATTTGCTTATTTTTCAACCCTATTAGAAGAAAATAAACATAATCCTAGGTATTTATTTGAAACAGTGGCTAACCTAACGAAAAAGAAAGCTTCAAGCCCAGAAGTTTCCAAGCAACACAGCAGTAATGACTTTATGAACTTCTTCACTTATAAGATCGATAATATCAGGGACAAAATTATAACTATGCAACCGTCTAATACAGTATCGCATCAGGAAGTGCATTGTAGTCTCCCTGAGGGAAAATTTGATTCATTCATTGCTATAGGAGAGGAAGAATTTTGCAAACTCGTCAAATCATCTAAATCGACAACGTGCATGTTAGACCCTATACCAACTAAGCTGCTGAAAGAGATGCTTCCAGATGTCATAGATCCTCTTCTTAATATCATTAATTCATCTTTGTCTCTAGGATACGTACCAAAAACCTTTATGCTAGCTATGATTAAACCGCTTGTTAAAAAACAGCAACTTGATCCTACAAAACTAGTCAATTACAGGCCGATCTCTAATCTGCCATTTCTGTCAAAGATATTAGAAAAAGCAGTATCCTCACAACTGTGTTCCTTTCTTGAAAGAAATGATATCTGCGAGGATTTTCAGTCCGGATTTAGACCGTATCATAGTACCGAGACAGCTCTCGTTAGAGTCACAAATGATTTGCTCTTATCATCAGATCGTGGTTGTATCTCTCTATTAGTATTACTTGATCTTAGTGCTGCATTTGACACCATTGACCACAACATCCTTTTAAATAGACTCGAACATTATGTTGGCATTAGTGGAATTGCACTAGCATGGTTTAAATCATACTTATCTGACCGTTATCAGTTTGTAGCAGTAAATGAAGAGATGTCTTATCAATCACAAGTTCATTATGGCGTACCATAAGGCTCAGTACTAGGACCGCTGCTGTTCACTCTGTATATGCTACCATTAGGAGATATCATTAGGAAACATGGAATTAGCTTTCACTGTTATGCCGACGATACTCAGCTGTATATTTCTTCAAAACCTAACGAAACCTACCAATTCACAAAATTAACGGAATGCATAGCTGATATAAAAAAATTGATGACTAGTAATTTCCTTCTACTAAATTCAGAAAAAACAGAGATTCTAATTATTGGACAATAAACTTCCACACGTAATAAGCTAGAGTACTGTCTAACACTTGATGGCTGCTCTGTTAAGTCTTCGTCGTCGGTTAGGAACCTGGGTGTGCTCTTTGATACCAATTTTTAATTTGAAAGTCATGTGTCTAGTATCTGTAAAACCGCTTTCTTCCATCTTAGAAATATATCTAAATTACATCATATGCTCTCAATGAATAATGCAGAACAATTAGTTCATGCGTTTATGACCTCAAGGCTAGATTATTGTAATGCTCTACTGGGTGGTTGCCCTGCACGCTTAATAAACAAACTACAGCTAGTTCAAAACGCAGCAGCTCGAGTTCTTACTAGAACCAGGAAGTATGACCATATTAGTCCCGTTCTGTCAACACTGCATTGGCTGCCTATTAAACATCGTATAAATTTTAAAATATTGCTGATCACTTACAAAGCACTAAATGGTTTAGCTCCGCAGTACTTGAGCGTGCTCTTAACACATTATAGTCCTTCACGTCTACTGCGATCTCAAAATTCCGGCCAGTTAATAATACCTAGAATATCAAAATCGACTGCTGGCGGTAGATCCTTTTCCTACTTAGCACCAAAACTTTGGAACAGTCTTCCTACCATTGTCCGGGAAGCAGACACACTCTGTCAGTTCAAATCTAGACTAAAAACACATCTCTTCGGCCTAGCATACACATAACACATTATAGACTTATATAACTCAATGTTAGCCTGCATAGTTTAGAACAGCAGGGACCGGGAACACTTCACGTAAATCCTGATGTACTTGGTACATCATAAGAAGGATGGCGTCTACGCTAATAATAGTCTCTCTGTCTATCCCGATGTTTACCGCTGTCCACCGGAACCAGGCCGGATCCAGATCTGATGAAGGACCAGCGCCAGGACACGACGACGACGCTGACCTGAAGTGTCAACCAGTCTCTCCTCCTCTCCACTCTGATTCATTCTGAACTTCTGACCTGTAATGCTCCTGAATCATAATCATACACTGTTCACTCATTGGCCAGAGGAGAATTGGCCCCCGACTGAGCCTGGGTTCTCCCAAGGATTTTTTCTCCATTCTGTCACCTGATGGAGTTTTGGTTCCTTGCCGCTGTTGCCTTGCCTTCTGGCTTGCTTAGTTGGGGACATTTAATATTCAACAATATTATAGATCTGCCTTAAAGGTGGACGATGATGAAATTGTTTTTTGTATTATTTTCATGTTATCACTGTGAAGCTGCTTTGATACAATCTGTATTGTAAAAAGCGCTATATAAATAAAGGTGACTTGACTTGACACACCTGCACTGCTCCTGGAGATCTACCTGTCTAAACCTAATCTACCTGTCCTGATCCCACACACCTTCACTGCTCCTGGAGATCTACCTGTTCGGTTCCTGGAGATCTACCTGTCCTGATCCCTCACTGCTCCTGGAAATCTACCTGTCCTGATCCCACACACCTGCACTGCTTCTGGAGATCTACCTGACCTGATCCCACACACCTGCACTGCTCCTGGAGATCTACCTGTCCTGATCCCTCACTGCTCCTGGAGATCTACCTATCCTGATCCCACACACCTGCACTGCTCCTGGAGATCTACCTGACCTGATCCCACACACCTACACTGCTCCTGGAGATCTACCTGTCCTGATCCCACACACCCGCACTGCTCCTGGAGATCTACCTGTCCTGATCCCACACACCTACACTGCTCCTGGAGATCTACCTGTCCTGATCCCAAACACCTGAATTGCTCCTGGAGATCTACCTGTCCTGATCTCACACACCTGCACTGCTCCCCGAGATCTACCTGTCCTGATCCCACACACCCGCACTGCTCCTGGAGATCTACCTGTCCTGATCCCACACACCCGCACTGCTCCTGGATATCTAGCTGTCCTGATCCCACACACCTGCACTGCTCCTGGAGATCTACCTGTCCTGATGCCACACACCTGCACTGCTCCTCGAGATCTACCTGTCCTGATCCCACACACCCGCACTGCTCCTGGAGATCTACCTGTCCTGATCCCACACTGCTCCTGGAGATCTAACTGTCCTGATCCCACACACCTGTTCTGTTCCTGGACATCTACCTGTCCTGATCCCACACACCCGTACTACTCCTGGATATCTACCTGTCCTGATCCCACACACCTGCATTGCTCCTGGAGATCTACCTGTCCTGATCCCACACACCCGCACTGCTCCTGGAGATCTACCTGTCCTGATCCCACACACCTGCATTGCTCCTGGAGATCTACCTGTCCTGATCCCACACACCCGCATTGCTCCTGGAGATCTACCTGTCCTGATCCCACACACCCGCACTGCTCCTGGAGATCTACCTGTCCTGATCCCACACACCCGCACTGCTCCTGGAGATCTACCTTTCCTGATCCCACACACCTGCACTGCTCCTGGAGATCTACTTGTCCAGATCCCACACACCTGCACTGCTCCTGGAGATCTACTTGTCTAGATCCCACACACCTGCACTGCTCCTGGAGATCTACCTCTCCTGATCCCACACACCTGCACTGCTCCTGGAGATCTACCTGTCTAAACCTAATCTACCTGTCCTGATCCCACACACCTTCACTGCTCCTGGAGATCTACCTGTTCGGTTCCTGGAGATCTACCTGTCCTGATCCCACACACCCGCACTACTCCTGGAGATCTACCTGTCCTGATCCCTCACTGCTCCTAGATTCTACCTGTCCTGATCCCACACACCTGCACTGCTCCTGGAGATCTACCTGTCCTGATCCCACACACCTGCACTGCTCCTGGAGATCTACCTGTCCTGATCCCTCACTGCTCCTGGAGATCTACCTGTCCTGATCCCACACACCTGCACTGCTCCTGGAGATCTACCTGACCTGATCCCACACACCCGCACATCTCCTGGTGATCTCCCTGTCCTGATCCCACACACCCGCACTGCTCCTGGATATCTACCTGTCCTGATCCCACACACCTGCACTGCTCCTGGAGATCTACCTGTCCTGATCCCACACACCGGCACTGCTCCTGGAGATCTACCTGTTCTGATCTCACACACCTGCACTGCTCCTGGAGATCTACCTGTCCTGATCCCACACACCCGCACTGCTCCTGGAGATCTACCTGTCCTGATCCCACACACCCGCACTGCTCCAGGAGATCTAGCTGTTCTGATCCCACACACCTGCACTGCTCCTGGAGATCTACCTGTCCTGATCCCACACATTTGCACTGCTCCTGGAGATCTACCTGTTCGGTTCCTGGAGATCTACCTGTCCTGATCCCACACACCCACACAGCTCCTGGAGATCTACCTGTCCTGATCCCATACACCCGCACTGCTCCTGGAGATCTACCTGTCCTGATTCCACACACCTGCACTGCTCCTGGAGATCTACCTGTCCTGATCCCACACACCTGTTCTGTTCCTTGACATCTACCTGTCCTGATCCCACACACCCGCACTGCTCCTGGATATCTACCTGTCCTGATCCCACACACCTGCACTGCTCCTGGATATCTACCTGTCCTGATCCCACACACCTGCACTCCTCCTGGAGATCTACCTGTCTAAACCTAATCTACCTGTCCTGATCCCACACACCTTCACTGCTCCTGGAGATCTACCTGTTCGGTTCCTGGAGATCTACCTGTCCTGATCCCACACACCCGCACTGCTCCTGGAGATCTACTTGTCCTGATCCTACACACCGGCACTGCTCCTGGAGATCTACCTGTCCTGATCCCACACAACTGCATTGCTCCAGGAGATCTACCTGTTCGGTTCCTGGAGATCTACCTGTCCTGATCCCACACACCTGCACTGCTCCTGGAGATCTACCTGTCCTGATCCCACACAACCGCACTGCTCCTGAAGATCTACCTCTCCTGATCGCACACACCTGCACTGCTCCTGGAGATCTACCTGTCCTGATCCCACACACCTGCACTGCTCCTGGAGATTTACCTGTCCTGATCCAACACATTTGCACTGCTCTTGGAGATCTACCTGTTCGGTTCCTGGAGATCTACCTGTCCTGATCCCACACACCCGCACAGCTCCTGGAGATCTACCTGTCCTGATCCCACACACCCGCACAGCTCCTGGAGATCTACCTGTCCTGATCCCACACACCCGCACTGCTCCTGGAGATCTACTTGTCATGATCCCACACATCCGCACTGCTCCTGGTGATCTACCTGTCCTGATCCTACACACCGGCACTGCTCCTGGAGATCTACCTGTCCTGATCCCACACACCCGCACTGCTCCTGGAGATCTACCTGTCCTGATCCCACACACCTGCATTGCTCCTGGAGATCTACCTGTCCTGATCCCACACACCCGTACTGCTCCAGGAGATCTACCTGTCCTGATCCCACACACCTGCATTGCTCCTGGAGATCTACCTGTCCTGATCCCACACACCTGCACTGCTCCTGGAGATCTACCTGTCCTGATCCCACACACCCGCACTGCTCCTGGAGATCTACTTGTCCTGATCCCACACACCTGCACTGCTCCTGGAGATCTACCTGTCCTGATCCCACACACCTGCACTGCTCCTGGAGATCTACCTGTCTAAACCTAATCTACCTGTCCTGATCCCACATACCTTCACTGCTCCTGGAGATCTACCTGTTTGGTTCCTGGAGATCTACCTGTCCTGATCCCACACATTTGCACTGCTCCTGGAGATCTACCTGTTCGGTTCCTGGAGATCTACCTGTCCTGATCCCACACACCTGCACTGCTCCTGGAGATCTACCTGTCCTGATCCCACACTGTTCCTGGAGATCTACCTGTCCTGATCTCACACATCTGCACTGCTCCTGGAGATCTACCTGTCCTGATCCCACACACCCGCACTGCTCTTGGAGATCTACCTGTCCTGATCCCACACTGCTCCTGGAGATCTACCTGTCCTGATCCCACACACCTGTTCTGTTCCTGGACATCTACCTGTCCTGATCCCACACACCCGCACTGCTCCTGGATATCTACCTGTCCTGATCCCACACACCTGCCCTGCTCCTGGAGATCTACCTGTCTAAACCTAATCTACCTGTCCTGATCCCACACACCTGCACTGCTCCTGGAGATCTACCTGTCCTGATCTCACACACCTGCACTGCTCCTGGAGATCTACCTGTCCTGATCCCACACATCCGCACTGCTCCTGGAGATCTACCTGTCCTGATTCCACACACCCGCACTGCTCCTGGAGATCTACCTGTCCTGATCCCACACACCCGCACTGCTCCTGGAGATCTACCTGTCCTGATCCCACACTGCTCCTGAAGATCTACCTGTCCTGATCCCACACACCTGTTCTGTTCCTGGACATCTACCTGTCCTTATCCCACACACCTGCACTGCTCCTTGATATCTATCTGTCCTGATCCCACACACCTGCACTGCTCCTGGAGATCTACCTGTCCTGATCCCACACACCTGTTCTGTTCCTAGACATCTACCTGTCCTGATCTAACACACCCGCACTGCTCCTGGATATCTACCTGTCCTGGTCCCACACACCTGCACTGCTCCTGGAGATCAACCTGTCCTGGTCCCACACACCTGCACTGCTCCTGGAGATCTACCTGTCCTGATCCCACACACCTGCACTGCTCCTGGAGATCTACCTGTCCTGATCCCACACACCTGCACTGCTCCTGGAGATCTACCTGTCCTGATCCCACACACCCGCACTGCTCCTGGAGATCTATCTGTCCTGGTCCCACACACCCGCACTGCTCCTGGAGATCTACCTGTTTTGATCCCACACACCTGCACTGCTCCTGGAGATCTACCTGTCCTGATCCCACATACCTGCACTGCTCCTGGAGATCTACCAGTCCTGATCACACACACCCGGACTGCTCCTGGAGATCTACCTGTCCTGATCCCACACACCCGCACTGCTCCTGGAGATCTACCCGTCCTGATCACACACACCTGCTCTACTCCTGGAGATCTACCTGCCCTGATCCCACACACCTGCACTGCTCCTGGAGATCTACCTGCCCTGATCCCACACACCTGCACTGCTCCTGGAGATCTACCTGTCCTGATCCCACACACCTGCACTGCTCCTGGAGATCTACCTGTCCTGATCCCACACACCTGCACTGCTCCTGGAGATCTACCTGTCCTGATCCCACACCCGCACTGCTCCCGGAGATCTTCATCCGCTGCTTCAGGTGTGTTTGATCAGGGATGGAAATGGAGCTGAACTCTGCAGGAAGGCAGATCTCCAACAGGATTATACACCTCTGCCCTAAAAGTATGTAGTGTTTTTGTGAAGAAAAGTACACTTTTGAGTGTGTAGCAGAAGAGTAGACCAGCTTTGGGACACTACTTCATCATAACTTCAACATACCGGACAGCTCTGTGTCTTAGATCTGTGTGTCCTGTCACTGTTTAAACTGTCCTGTCACAGTTAAAATCCTCCACATTCAATTTAAATTTAGTTCATCCTGTTTGAAATGAAGCTGTCGTGTCTTTCATGTGGAAACTCTCCTCGATTGTTTGCATAAGTATGATCAAACACATCTAAAGTTCACGTTGTTGCAGATTTTTTCTTCAGGTTTTTCACTTAAACCCCTCTATCTAAACCTCTCAAATTACAGCAATATTCAATAAAAAATAAGAATTGTCAAATTTGATTTCATGGTGACTGTTTCTTATAAATGATTTATTTAAAATTCATGTGCTCTGTAATCTTCAGTCAGAAGAACTTCCTCTTGCAGCATCTCTTCTCTTCTCTGATGACGAGGGCGGGGCTATAACCTGTCACTCACATGAGATCAGCCAATAGCAAACCACAGCCATCCAATAAACTCCCCACACCCACTGACAAACTCTTGATGACGAGGCAGTCGGGATATCCAGCCTTACTAGGACACAGCCGTCCAAAGTGTGGCACCCAAAGGCATTTTACAATCAGAGAGGTACTACTAATGTCAAAAACTTTATTTGAATGAACTGCATAACATCTCCACATATTATTGTCCAGTTGTAGTGGCTTCATCCAGGCGCTTTTCCAGGAGTGTTGCGTTCACACGGTGCATCATCAAAAACTGTCCATTTAAATGAAATACGGGGATGTGATATCTGTACCTGTCGAACCAGACTCTGTTCTCCGGGAGAGTGATGTCCACCTCCTGCAGCTGGACCTGGACCACACACACACACACACACACACACACACACACACACACACACACACACATTATACAGAGGAGAGCAGAGGAACACCAGGGCAGTGTGAACAGAGTGAGTGACACACACACACACACACACACACTAGACAGTCTTACCCGGTGTGTATACGGCTCGAGGGCTGCTTTCGCTTCGTCACACAGAGGACACGGGTCCTGTACACAGACAGAGATCTGATCACGTCACGTCTTGCATGTGTGAGTGAACTTATTGGAAGACTAATAACTAGCATGTTTTAACATGTTGCTAACAAGTTTTACCCATAGACTAAAAAAAGATAGACGACGCTCCTTCACTCTCTTCCACTGGTGAGAGTCCTAATATGGCACTGACATCTTGTGCAGATTTGGGACCTGATTCTGCGCAGTAGCGAACGCGCGACCCAATTCTGCGCAGTAGCGAACGCACGACCCGATTCTACGCAGTACCGAATGTGGGACCCGATTCTGCGCAGTAGTAACGCACGACCCGATTCTGCGCAGTAGCGAATGCGGGACCCGATTCTGCGCAGTAGCGAACGCACGACCCGATTCTGCGCAGTAGCGAACGCACGACCCGATTCTGCGCAGTAGCGAACGCACGACCCGATTCTGCGCAGTAGCGAACGCACGACCCGATTCTGCGCAGTAGCGAACACGCTACTGTGACGCATCACACACGCACACATCTGTCCATCACGCACACATCTGTCCATCACGCACACATCTGTCCACATCTGTGTCGAACACGACACAGATGCGTGTGTGATCCGCAGTAGTAACGCACGACCCGATTCTGCGCAGTAGCGAACGCACGACCCGGTTCTGCGCAGTAGCGAACGCACGACACGATTCTACGCAGTAGCAAACGCACGACCCGATTCTGCGCTGTAGCGAACGCACGACCCGATTCTACGCAGTAGCGAATGCGGGACCCGATTCTGCGCAGTAGCGAACGCACGACCCGATTCTACGCAGTAGCAAACGCACGACCCGATTCTGCGCTGTAGCGAACGCACGACCCGATTCTGCGCAGTAGCAAACGCACGACCCGATTCTGCGCTGTAGCGAACGCACGACCCGATTCTGCGCTGTAGCGAACGCACAACCCGATTCTACGCAGTAGCGAATGCGGGACCCGATTCTGCGCAGTAGCGAACGCGGGACCTGATTCTGCGCAGTAGCGAACGCGGGACCCGATTCTACCCAGTAGCGAACGCGGGACCCGATTTTGCGCAGTAGCGAACGCACGACCCGATTCTGCGCAGTAGCGAGCGCGCGACCCGATTCTGCGCAGTAGCGAACGCACGACCCGATTCTACGCAGTAGCGAACGCACGACCCGATTCTGCGCAGTAGCGAACGCGCGACCCGATTCTGCGCAGTAGCGAACATGGGACCCTGATTCTGCGCAGTAGCGAATGCGGGACCCGATTCTGCGCAGTAGTAACGCACGACCCGATTCTGCGCAGTAGCGAACGCACGACCCGATTCTGCGCAGTAGCGAACGCACGACCCGATTCTGCGCAGTAGCGAACACGCTACTGTGACGCATCACGCATCACACACGCACACATCTGTCCATCACGCACACATCTGTCCATCACGCACACATCTGTCCACATCTGTGTCGAACACGACACAGATGCGTGTGTGATCCGCAGTAGTAACGTACGACCCGATTCTGCGCAGTAGCGAACGCACGACCCGATTCTACGCAGTAGCAAACGCACGACCCGATTCTGCGCTGTAGCGAACGCACGACCCGATTCTACGCAGTAGCGAATGCGGGACCCGATTCTGCGCAGTAGCGAACGCGGGACCTGATTCTGCGCAGTAGTAACGCACGACCCGATTCTACGCAGTAGCGAATGCGGGACCCGATTCTGCGCAGTAGCGAACGCACGACCCGATTCTGCGCAGTAGCGAACGCACGACCCGATTCTACGCAGTAGCAAACGCACGACCCGATTCTGCGCTGTAGCGAACGCACGACCCGATTCTGCGCAGTAGCAAACCCACGACCCGATTCTGCGCTGTAGCGAACGCACGACCCGATTCTGCGCTGTAGCGAACGCACAACCCGATTCTACGCAGTAGCGAATGCGGGACCCGATTCTGCGCAGTAGCGAACGCGGGACCTGATTCTGCGCAGTAGCGAACGCGGGACCCGATTCTACCCAGTAGCGAACGCGGGACCCGATTCTGCGCAGTAGCGAACGCACGACCCGATTCTGCGCAGTAGCGAGCGCGCGACCCGATTCTGCGCAGTAGCGAACGCACGACCCGATTCTACGCAGTAGCGAACGCGCGACCCGATTCTGCGCAGTAGCGAACGCGCGACCCGATTCTGCGCAGTAGCGAACGCGCGACCCGATTCTGCGCAGTAGCGAACATGGGACCCTGATTCGACCCGATTCTGCGCAGTAGCGAACACGCGACCCGATTCTGCGCAGTAGCGAACGCGCGACCCGATTCTACGCAGTAGCGAACGCACGATCCGATTCTGCACAGTAGCGAACGCACGATCCGATTCTGCGCAGTAGCGAACGCGCGAACCGATTCTGCGCAGTAGCGAACGCGCGACCCGATTCTACGCAGTAGCGAACGCACGATCCGATTCTGCACAGTAGCGAACGCACGATCCGATTCTGCGCAGTAGCGAACGCGCGACCCGATTCTGCGCAGTAGCGAACGCACGACCCGATTCTGCGCAGTAGCGAACGCACGACCCGATTCTGCGCAGTAGCGAACGCACGATCCGATTCTGCGCAGTAGCGAACGCGCGACCCGATTCTACGCAGTAGCGAACGCACGATCCGATTCTGCACAGTAGCGAACGCGCGACCCGATTCTGCGCAGTAGCGAACGCACGACCCGATTCTGCGCAGTAGCGAACGCACGATCCGATTCTGCGCAGTAGCGAACGCACGACCCGATTCTGCGCAGTAGTAACGCACGACCCGATTCTGCGCAGTAGCGAACGCACGACCCGATTCTGCACAGTAGCGAACGCACGACCCGATTCGGGTCCCGATTCTGCGCAGTAGCGAACGCACGATCCGATTCTGCGCAGTAGCGAACGCGCGACCCGATTCTGCGCAGTAGCGAACGCGCGACCCGATTCTACGCAGTAGCGAACGCACGATCCGATTCTGCACAGTAGCGAACGCACGATCCGATTCTGCGCAGTAGCGAACGCGCGACCCGATTCTACGCAGTAGCGAACGCGCGACCCGATTCTACGCAGTAGCGAACGCGCGACCCGATTCTGCGCAGTAGCGAACGCACGATCCGATTCTGCGCAGTAGCGAACGCGCGACCCGATTCTGCGCAGTTGTAACGCACGAACCGATTCTGCGCAGTAGTACCGCACGACCCGATTCTGCGCAGTAGCGAACGCGGGATCCGATTCTGCACAGTAGTAACGCGGGACCTGATCTTGTGCAGTAGCGAACGCGGGACCCGATTCTACGCAGTAGCGAACGCGGGACCCGATTCTGCACAGTATTAACGCACGACCCGATTCTGCGCAGTTGGACAGATGAGTGTGTGATGGATAGATGCGTGTGTGATGGACAGATGTGTGAGTGATGGACAGATGCGTGGGTGATGGACAGATGCGTGCGTGATGGACAGATGTGTGCGTGATGGACAGATGCGTGCGTGATGGACAGATGTGTGTGTGATGGACAGATGCGTGTGTGATGGACAGATGTGTGAGTGATGGACAGATGCGTGCGTGATGGACAGATGCGTGTGTGGACAGATGTGTGCGTGATGGACAGATGCGTGTGTGATGGACAGATGTGTGAGTGATGGACAGATGCGTGCGTGATGGACAGATGCGTGCGTGATGGACAGATGCGTGTGTGATGGACAGATGCGTGTGTGATGGACAGATGCGTGTGTGATGGACAGATGTGTGCGTGATGGACAGATGCGTGTGTGATGGACAGATGCGTGTGTGATGGACAGATGCGTGTGTGATGGACAGATGCGTGTGTGATGGACAGATGCGTGTGTGATGGACAGATGCGTGCGTGATGGACAGATGTGTGCATGATGGACAGATGCGTGCGTGATGGACAGATGTGTGTGTGATGGACAGATGTGTGCGTGATGGACAGATGTGTGCGTGATGGACAGATGCGTGCGTGATGGACAGATGTGTGCGTGATGGACAGATGCGTGCGTGATGGACAGATGTGTGTGTGATGGACAGATGCGTGTGTGATGGACAGATGTGTGCGTGATGGACAGATGTGTGTGTGATGGACAGATGTGTGTGTGATGGACAGATGCGTGTGTGATGGACAGATGTGTGCGTGATGGACAGATGTGTGCATGATGGACAGATGCGTGTGTGATGGACAGATGTGTGTGTGATGGACAGATGCGTGTGTGATGGACAGATGTGTGTGTGATGGACAGATGCGTGTGTGATGGACAGATGTGTGCGTGATGGACAGATGTGTGTGTGATGGACAGATGCGTGCGTGATGGACAGATGCGTGTGTGATGGACAGATGTGTGCGTGATGGACAGATGTGTGTGTGATGGACAGATGCGTGCGTGATGGACAAATGTGTGAGTGATGGACAGATGTGTGCGTGATGGACAGATGCGTGTGTGATGGACAGATGTGTGTGTGATGGACAGATGTGTGCGTGATGGACAGATGCGTGTGTGATGGACAGATGCGTGTGTGATGGACAGATGTGTGTGCGTGAAATGTGTGTGTGATGGACAGATGCGTGCGTGATGGACAGATGTGTGTGTGATGGACAGATGCGTGCGTGATGGACAGATGCGTGTGTGATGGACAGATGCGTGTGTGATGGACAGATGTGTGTGCGTGAAATGTGTGTGTGATGGACAGATGTGTGCGTGATGGACAGATGTGTGTGTGATGGACAGATGCGTGCGTGATGGACAGATGCGTGTGTGATGGACAGATGTGTGTGTGATGGACAGATGCGTGCGTGATGGACAGATGCGTGCGTGATGGACAGATGCGTGCGTGATGGACAGATGCGTGTGTGATGGACAGATGCGTGTGTGATGGACAGATGTGTGCGTGATGGACAGATGCGTGCGTGATGGACAGATGCGTGTGTGATGGACAGATGTGTGTGTGATGGACAGATGCGTGTGTGATGGACAGATGTGTGCGTGATGGACAGATGTGTGCGTGATAGACAGATGTGTGCGTGATGGACAGATGTGTGCGTGATGGACAGATGCGTGCGTGATGGACAGATGTGTGTGTGATGGACAGATGTGTGTGTGATGGACAGATGTGTGCGTGATGGACAGATGTGTGCGTGATAGACAGATGTGTGCGTGATGGACAGATGCGTGCGTGATGGACAGATGTGTGTGTGATGGACAGATGTGTGCGTGATGGACAGATGTGTGCGTGATAGACAGATGTGTGCGTGATGGACAGATGCGTGCGTGATGGACAGATGCGTGCGTGATGGACAGATGTGTGCGTGATGGACAGATGCGTGCGTGATGGACAGATGCGTGCGTGATGGACAGATGTGTGCGTGATGGACAGATGTGTCCGTGATGGACAGATGTGTGCGTGATGGACAGATGTGTGCGTGATGGACAGATGTGTGCGTGATGGACAGATGCGTGTGTGATGGACAGATGTGTGTGTGATGGACAGATGTGTGCGTGATGGACAGATGTGTGTGTGATGGACAGATGTGTGCGTGATGGACAGATGTGTGCGTGATGGACAGATGCGTGCGTGATGGACAGATGCGTGTGTGATGGACAGATGTGTGTGCGATGGACAGATGCGTGTGTGATGGACAGATGTGTGTGTGATGGACAGATGTGTGTGCGTGAAATGTGTGTGTGATGGACAGATGCGTGCGTGATGGACAGATGTGTGCGTGATGGACAGATGTGTGCGTGATGGACAGATGTGTGTGCGTGAAATGTGTGTGTGATGGACAGATGTGTGTGTGAGATGTGTGTGTGTGTGTGTGTGTGTGATGGACAGATGTGTGTGTGATGGACAGATGTGTGTGTGATGGACAGATGTGTGCGTGATGGACAGATGCGTGTGTGATGGACAGATGTGTGTGCGTGAAATGTGTGTGTGATGGACAGATGTGTGTGTGAGATGTGTGTGTGTGTGTGATGGACAGATGTGTGTGTGAGATGTGTGTGTGATGGACAGATGTGTGTGTGAGATGTGTGTGTGATGGACAGATGTGTGTGCGTGAGATGTGTGCGTGATGGACAGATGTGTGCGTGATGGACAGATGTGTGCGTGATGGACAGATGTGTGCGTGATGGACAGATGCGTGCGTGATGGACAGATGCGTGTGTGATGGACAGATGTGTGCGTGATGAACAGATGTGTGTGTGTGTGTGTGTGTGAGATGTGTGTGTGATGGACAGATGTGTGTGTGAGATGTGTGTGTGTGTGTGAGATGTGTGTGTGTGTGTGAGATGTGTGTGTGATGGACAGCACCTGTACCTTGGTGAAGAGCAGGAGGACGGGCCGCTGAGTGCTGGTGCAGAGCCGTCTGAAGACACTGGAGAGCAGCATGACTGTGAACGACATCATCAGTTATTATGAGCCTGAGGTCACTGTGAACATCGTGCCTCGTCACACACAGTTCAAGCGAGACCAGGGCCAGTCGCACAGAGGCCGCTGTAACCAGCTTATATCTGTGAGTTATGCTGAGTGTCCAGCATGTAGAGTATTCATAATCAGTGTTAACACATGCTTTCTGTGTTTTCATGTCATTGTATGCAGGTCATTATAGGGTTAATTACAATTTCTGAAAGCACAAAACAAGCCCTCAGATTTCTGGGTAAAACTTAATATATAAGGCTTAGTTTATTAATATTAGTTAACATGAACTAACAAGTAGCAATACTTTTACAGCATGTATTAATGTTAATAGTAATCCCAACATTTACTAATACATAGTTTTTAGATCAAATTAGTTTACAGTGTATTGACTAATGTTACAACTGACATTACAGTCAATACACTGTAAACTATTAATATAGCTTGCTTAATGAGTCTGGTAAAAATATAATAATACTCATTGTGAGTGAGCTTATTGTAAAGTGTTACTCATTTCTGCATCTTTCTTTTTAATTCTTGCTGTTTCATGAATTTTGTTTTTTAATTGTTTCGGTTATGCCAAAGCTGTTAATAGTTTATTAAACATTTTAAATAGACTAGATATAATGTTGTGAAACACGACTGTTTGTTTTTATTTCAGTTGTTTGAATGTTTCTGAGGTTATTAAGTGTTGGTACGGGTCACGCAGATCTGACCAGCCGATGATTAAGCAGCGGGTTATGTAAATAAACACTGTCCGTCATTCTCCTTATGGAATTATAAGAGTTTACGCTAGATTGTTGTTGTTTTTATTATCATCTGACAGCTCAGCTATTCACAACCTCTCACCGACAGAACATAAACTGCCCAGTGTGTCCTTCTCCTTCTCCTTCTTCTTCTTCTTCTTCTTCTTCTTCTTCTTCGATTATCGGCGGTTGTCACACCAGCTGAGGGCGCGCATCGCCACCTACTGGTTTTGGAGTGTGAGGCGACAAAAAAAAAAAAAAAAAAACCTGTCACAGTTTTTCTCAGTAGTACGGACAAAACAATATATATATATTTTTTTAAACATTTTTTATGCATTTGGCAGACGCTTTTATCCAAAGCGACTTACATTGCATTCAAGGTACACATTTTACATTTTGTCAGTTCCAATAAGTGGTAGTAACACTTTACAATAAGGTTCATTGGGTAACATTAATTAACTACATTAGTTATGAACTAATAATGAACTGCACTTATAGCCTACAGCATTTATTACAGTTTTTCTCAGTCGCTTTGGTACATTTCTCAGATCAGAATTGATATTCTGAAAACTAACTGTTCAATCTTCACATCATTATCACTTGTGCACATCAAAAAAGCAGTTTCTCATTTCTTTGAACAAGTTGCAAATGCTTTGGTGCATCCATGCAAATGATTATGTGCAATTCTCTGCGGTTTCCTACATTATCAGCTGCCTATGTCATGTTGATCAAAACATTATAATGTGTCTCTGTTGAATAGTCCCCCCCCCCCCACACACACAACCTTATGCATTAGTTCATATCATAAGTCATTACGTGCAAAATGCACAACACGTTGTCATAATATGTTATAACATAGAAGATATTGGTTGCGATGTGTATGAGATGTGTATGAGATGTAGATGAGATGTGTATGAGATGTGTGTGAGATGTGTATGAGATGTGTATGAGATGTGTATGAGATGTGTATGAGATGTGTATGAGATGTAGATGAGATGTGTATGAGATGTGTGTGAGATGTGTATGAGATGTGTATGAGATGTGTATGAGATGTGTATGAGATGATTATGAGATGTAGATGAGATGTGTATGAGATGTGAATGAGATGTGTGTGAGATGTGTATGAGATGTGTGTGAGATGTGTATGAGATGTGGATGAGATGTGTATGAGATGTGTATGAGATGTGTATGAGATGTGTGTGAGATGTGTATGAGATGTGTATGAGATGTGTATGAGATGTGTATGAGATGTGTATGAGATGTGTATGAGATGTAGATGAGATGTGTATGAGATGTGAATGAGATGTGTATGAGATGTGTATGAGATGTGTATGAGATGTGTATGAGATGTGTGTGAGATGTGTATGAGATGTGTATGAGATGTGAATGAGATGTGTATGAGATGTGAATGAGATGTGTATGAGATGTGTATGAGATGTGTATGAGATGTGTGTGAGATGTGTATGAGATGTGGATGAGATGTGTGTGAGATGTGTATGAGATGTGGATGAGATGTGGATGAGATGTGTATGAGATGTGTATGAGATGTAGATGAGATGTGTATGAGATGTGAATGAGATGTGTATGAGATGTGTATGAGATGTGTGTGAGATGTGGATGAGATGTGGATGAGATGTGTATGAGATGTGTATGAGATGTGTATGAGAAGTGTATGAGATGTGTGTGAGATGTGTATGAGATGTGTATGAGATGTGTATGAGATGTGTGTGAGATGTGAATGAGATGTGTATGAGATGTGAATGAGATGTGTATGAGATGTGTATGAGATGTGTATGAGATGTGTATGAGGTGTATGAGATGTGTATGAGATGTGTGTGAGATGTGTATGAGATGTGTATGAGATGTGGATGAGATGTGGATGAGATGTGTATGAGATGTAGATGAGATGTGTATGAGATGTGTATGAGATGTGTGTGAGATGTGTATGAGATGTGTATGAGATGTGGATGAGATGTGTATGAGATGTGTATGAGATGTGTATGAGATGTGTATGAGATGTAGATGAGATGTGGATGAGATGTGTATGAGATGTGTATGAGATGTGTATGAGATGTGTATGAGATGTAGATGAGATGTGTATGAGATGTGTATGAGATGTGTGTGAGATGTGTATGAGATGTGGATGAGATGTGAATGAGATGTGTATGAGATGTGGATGAGATGTGGATGAGATGTGGATGAGATGTGTATGAGATGTGGATGAGATGTGGATGAGATGTGTATGAGATGTGTATGAGATGTGTATGAGAAGTGGATGAGATGTGTGTGAGATGTGTATGAGATGTGTATGAGATGTGTATGAGATGTGGATGAGATGTGTATGAGATGTGTATGAGATGTGTATGAGATGTGTATGAGATGTGTGTGAGATGTGTATGAGATGTGGATGAGATGTGGATGAGATGTGTATGAGATGTGGATGAGATGTGGATGAGATGTGTATGAGATGTGTATGAGATGTGTATGAGAAGTGGATGAGATGTGTGTGAGATGTGTATGAGATGTGTATGAGATGTGTATGAGATGTGGATGAGATGTGTATGAGATGTGTATGAGATGTGTATGAGATGTGTATGAGATGTGTGTGAGATGTGTATGAGATGTATGGCAAGCCGTTTTAGCTTTTATTCATTTCCAGGATATGAATTCTTGATATCAACAATTACATTTTCACTAGTTAAAATTATAGTTATTGATATCAGGAATTAGATTTATACTAGTAACAATGGCCATTTTTGATATCAGGAATTACATTTCCACTAGTAAAAATGCTAATTCTTGATATCAACAATTACATTTTTACTAGTTAAAATGTTAATTCTAGATATCAAGAATTTAATTTTTGATATCAAGAATTTAATTCTTGATATCTGTAATTGTATTTTCACTAGTGAAATGTCACCATAGGCTGCCATTCAAAATCAATTGTTGATATCAAGAATTGATTTCTTACTAGTAGAAATTCCAATTTCACATATCAGAAATACAATTCTTACTAGTAAAAACCTTTATTTTTGATATCAAGAATTCAGTTGTCACTAGTTGAAATGTCTATTCTTGATATCAACAATTGAATTGCCACTAGTAACAATGTTAATTTTTGATATCAATAATCCCATTTTCACTAGTGACAATGTTAATTTCTGATATCATGAATGTGATTGTTACTAGTAAGAAAGCCATTTTAGATATCTGAAATATTATTGATATCATAAATACATTTTCAGATATCAAAAATGAAAAATGTTACTAGTAGCAATTCAATTGTTGATATCAAGAATAGACATTTCAACTAGTGACAATTGAATTATTGATATCAGTAATTGGCATTTTTACTAGTAACAATGTAATTATTGATATCAACAATTACATTTTTACTAGTAAGAAATCAATTCTTGATATCAACAATTGATTTTGAATGGCAGCCTATTGTGACATTTCACTAGTGAAAATACAATTACAGATATCAACAATTCAATTGTTGATATGAACAATTACATTTTTGATATCAACAATTGCAATTGTTGATATCAAGAATTAAATTGTTGATATCAAGAATTAAATTGTTGATATCAAGAATTAAATTGTTGATATCAACAATTGCATTTTTGATATCAAAAAATGTAATTGTTGATATCAAAAATGTAATTGTTGATATCAAGAATTCATATCCTGGAAATGAATAAAAGCTAAAACGGCTTGCCATATGAGATGTGTGTGAGATGTGTATGAGATGTGTATGAGATGTGGATGAGATGTGGATGAGATGTGGATGAGATGTGTATGAGATGTGTGTGAGATGTGTATGAGATGTGTATGAGATGTGGATGAGATGTGGATGAGATGTGTATGAGATGTGAATGAGATGTGTATGAGATGTGGATGAGATGTGGATGAGATGTGTATGAGATGTGTGTGAGATGTGTATGAGATGTGTATGAGATGTGGATGAGATGTGTATGAGATGTGGATGAGATGTGGATGAGATGTGTATGAGGTGTGGATGAGATGTCAAGTCAAGTCAAGTCATCTTTATTTATATAGCGCTTTTTACAATACAGATTGTATCAAAGCAGCTTCACAGTGATAACATGAAAATAATACAAAAAATAATTTCATCATCGTCCACCTTTAAGGCAGATCTATAATATTGTTGAATATTAAATGTCCCCAACTAAGCAAGCCAGAAGGCAAGGCAACAGCGGCAAGGAACCAAAACTCCATCAGGGACAGAAAGGAGAAAAAAACCTTGGGAGAACCCAGGCTCAGTCGGGGGCCAGTTCTCCTCTGGCCAATGAGTGAACAGTGTATGAAGTTCAGAATGAATCAGAGTATTTGTCCAGTTCCGGTTGGGTGAAGTCGGAGTGGAGAGGAGGAGAGACTGGTTGACACTTCAGGTCAGCGTCGTCGTCGTGTCCTGGCGCTGGTCCTTCATCAGATCTGGATACGGCCTGGTTCCGGTGGACAGCGGTAAACCTCGGGATAGACAGAGAGACTAATATTAGCGTAGACGCCATTCTTCTTATGATGTACCAAGTACATCAGGATTACGGGAAGTGTATGTATTACCAAGTGTATGTATTACCAAGTGTATGTATTACCAAGTACATCAGGATACAGATGTGTATGAGATGTGGATGAGATGTGGGTGAGATGTGGGTGAGATGTGGATGAGATGTGTATGAGATGTGTATGAGAAGTGGATGAGATGTGTAATGAGATGTGTATGAGATGTGTATGAGATGTGTATGAGATGTGTATGAGATGTGTATGAGATGTGTTTGAGATGTGTATGAGATGTGTGTGAGATGTGTGTGAGATGTGTATGAGATGTGTATGAGATGAAGTATGAGATGTGTTTGAGATGTGTATGAGATGTGTATGAGATGTGTAATGAGATGTGTATGAGATGTGTATGAGATGTGTATGAGATGTGTTTGAGATGTGTATGAGATGTGTATGAGATGTGTGTGAGATGTGTGTGAGGTGTATGAGATGTGTATGAGATGTGTATGAGATGTGTATGAGATGTAGATGAGATGTGTATGAGATGTGTGTGAGATATGTGTGAGGTGTATGAGATGTGTATGAGATGTGGATGAGATGTGGGTGAGATGTGTGTGAGATGTGGATGAGATGTGAATGAGATGTGTATGAGATGTGGATGAGATGTGGATGAGATGTGGATGAGATGTGTATGAGATGTGGATGAGATGTGTATGAGATGTGAGATGTGTATGAGATGTGTGTGAGATGTGTATGAGATGTGGATGAGATGTGGATGAGATGTGGATGAGATGTGGATGAGATGTGGATGAGATGTGGATGAGATGTGTCTGTGAGATGTGGATGAGATGTGGATGAGATGTGTATGAGATGTGAGATGAGTATGAGATGTGTGTGAGATGTGTATGAGATGTGTATGAGATGTGTATGAGATGTGTCTGAGATGTGTATGAGATGAGATTGAGATGTGTAGGAGATGTGGATGAGATGTGTATGAGATTGAGATGTGTATGAGATGTGGATGAGATTGAGATGTGTATGAGATTGAGATGTGTATGAGATGTGGATGAGATGTGTATGAGATTGAGATGTGTATGAGATGTGTATGAGATGTGTATGAGATGTGGATGAGATTGAGATGTGTATGAGATTGAGATGTGTATGAGATTGAGATGTGTATGAGATTGAGATGTGTATGAGATGTGTATGAGATTGAGATGTGTATGAGATTGAGATGTGGATGAGATTGAGATGTGGATGAGATTGAGATGTGTATGAGATTGAGATGTGTATGAGATGTGGATGAGATTGAGATGTGGATGAGATTGAGATGTGTATGAGATGTGTATGAGATGTGAATGAGATGTGTATGAGATGTGGATGAGATGTGTATGAGATGTGTATGAGATGTGTATGAGATGTGAATGAGATGTGTATGAGATGTGTATGAGATGTGAATGAGATGTGGATGAGATGTGTATGAGATGTGTATGAGATGTGTATGAGATGTGTATGAGATGTAGATGAGATGTGTATGAGATGTGAATGAGATGTGGATGAGATGTGGATGAGATGTGTATGAGATGTGTATGAGATGTGTATGAGATGTGGATGAGATGTGGATGAGATGTGGATGAGATGTGAATGAGATGTGTATGAGATGTGTATGAGATGTGTATGAGATGTGGATGAGATGTGAATGAGATGTGTATGAGATGTGGATGAGATGTGTATGAGATGTGGATGGGATGTGGATGAGATGTGAATGAGATGTGTATGAGATGTGTATGAGATGTGTATGAGATGTGGATGAGATGTGGATGAGATGTGGATGAGATGTGAATGAGATGTGTATGAGATGTGTATGAGATGTGTATGAGATGTGGATGAGATGTGAATGAGATGTGTATGAGATGTGGATGAGATGTGTATGAGATGTGGATGAGATGTGAATGAGATGTGGATGGGATGTGGATGAGATGTGAATGAGATGTGGATGAGATGTGGATGAGATGTGAATGAGATGTGTATGAGATGTGTATGAGATGTGTATGAGATGTGTATGAGATGTGTATGAGATGTGTATGAGATGTGTATGAGATGTGAATGAGATGTGTATGAGATGTGTATGAGATGTGTATGAGATGTGTATGAGATGTGTATGAGATGTGGATGAGATGTGAATGAGATGTGGATGAGATGTGTGGGCCAGCAGAGGAACGCCAGAGGTGTAGTGGACAGACAGACAGACAGACAGACAGACAGACAGACAGACAGACAGACAGACAGACAGACAGACAGACAGACAGACAGACAGACAGACAGACAGACAGACATACAGACAGACAGACAGACAGACAGACAAATAGATAGATAGATAGATAGATAGATAGATAGATAGATAGATAGACAGACAGACAGACAGACAGACAGACAGACAGACAGACAGACAGACAGACGGACGGATAGATCCGTTATAGATAGTTTTCTTAAAAAGAAAGCTCTTTAACGGGACATATTTCTGTAGATATAGAAGATTATAAAATATTTTTCATTTAATGGTGATAATTTTTTTTCAGATATTTGGTTTAATTATTATACGTGCCCATTACTTCATGAAGTCAAATGGTAATTCAATTTTTTTAATTGATATTAAAATATATTTAGAAACAATATCCAAAAGTATTTTTCTGTAAAATGCTTTCTTTGTTTGCCCCCCTTTTGTTTACTCTGACATGTATGGTTAGGCCTATAGGCTACTCTTTTATGTAAATAAATGTATGTTCTTTCTTTAAAAAGAAAAAAGATCTAGATTAAGAATCAGGAAGCACAGTGAATGTGGTAAATTTGTGCTACAAAACACTAAACAGTGTTTATGATTTATAAATTAACATAATAACACATACAAGTTTGCAACATCAAGGACTGGTACTATTTCGTTAAAATATGGTGGAATTGGAAAGATAATATATGTAAAGTTGAATGATTTCTGTGGGTGTTTGTTTTGAGCTCAAGATGGCGCCACTTCATCTCATCAAACACAGATATAACCGTCCTGAGAACAGTGCAGGTAATATCAGCTAATCTTCATATTTGATCAGTAGCAGCTGAAATAGTTTCTGGTCTCAGAGATAGACTAAAGATCAGTGTTACACATGTACACCACAGCACACGTGTTATTCCGGTGTTTGATGAGAGGAGGTCGGTGTTTGGGAATCACTGCAGCTCAACATGCGCGTGTGACTTTCATTCACTCAGAGCAGCAGCTCCTATTGGCTGTTCCCCTGTGACGTCACGACGACGCTGCGTTGTCTCGCGTCGCGTCGCGTCTCTTGCGGAGTTGAAGGAGAGGACTTCATCACTCGAGTCTTTGCGCGCTTCTGTGAGAATATTTCAACGAAAGACAAGTTCATTTAAGCGGATCCCATGCGTTTGGACCGGACGCAAACTTTCATCTAAAAGTGGTGAGTTTTACTTTTGCGAATCACTTTACAATATATCTGCATTACGACTGAACAACGTAGATTAAATATTACTATTCTGTTGTGCGGACTAAAACTGGTTTATTGTAGGCTAATTAAATCGCATACTTTAAGATCAAATAGGTCTGATTTAAATATGAATATGAATAATAGGGATATTGACATTTTTCACATTGACAAGTGTCAGTAATGATCTTTAAAGTGTTGATCACACACGTCTTAAATATTTATAATAAGATAATAACACGCTTGTGTTTTAATATGTCTTGTTTGGTTGATGTGTTTATCTCAGATTTACACTAACTGTGTATCACATCAGTGATGCTGCTGAAAGTCTTGTGTAGCCCTGAGAGAGAGAAAGTGTGTGCCCTGCTGAGTGTGTGTGTGTGTGTGTGTGTGTGTGTGTCCTGCTGAGTGTGTGTGTGTGTGTGTGTGTCCTGCTGAGTGTGTGTGTGTGTGTGTGTCCTGCTGAGTGTGTGTGTCCCTCTGTTCATGCTCATGTGACTCATGATGAGCCTCTTCACATCTTCTCATTTAAACACACTTAAAGGGATAGTTCACCCAAAAATAAAAATTAGCCCATGATTTACTCGCCCTCAAGTCATCCTAGGTGTCTATGACTTTCTTCTTTCATACGAATACAATCGGAGTTATATTTAAAAACATCCTGGCTCTTCCCAGCTTTATAATGGCAGTGAATGGAGGATGAGATTTTGATGCCCATAAAAGTGCATCTATCCATGATAAAGTGCTCCACACGGCTCTGCTGGGGATAATCAAGGCCTTTAAAACTATAAAGTAAAATAACTCGCTTCTGCATGTATTTACGGTGTAAGAGTGACCCTTGACCCTTGGCATGACGTAATGATGAACGCGGAAGCGCAGAGGATTAAAGAGAAATGTCGGAGGTTTCGATAAGAGTGTGTTGACCATGAGAGGCGTCCGACTCACGACACTAGAGTAATCACTGACGTCTGCCGGAAGCTAGTTTACTTGATCAAGTTTTAGGTTACACTTTATTTTAAGGTGTCATTCTTACAGTGTAATTATATATTTAAGTACTGAGTAATATTAATTAACTACATTACTTACTATAGGGTTAAGGTAGGATAAGGGTTTGGTTGAGGGTTAGTTGCATGTAATTATGCATAATTTACTGTTATTACTGTGGTAAGTACATGTAAAATATGTAACAAGGACACTGTAAAATAAAGTCTTACCAAGTTTTATATAAATTTTTCCAACAAAAACGCATCGCTTCGCTTCAGAAGGCCTTTATTAACCGCCTCAGAGCCTGTGGAGCACTTTATGATGGATATATGCACTTTTATGATGGATAGATGCACTTTTATGATGGACAAATGCACTTTTATGATGGATAGATGCACTTTTATCATGGATAGATGCACTTTTATGATGGATAGATGCACTTTTATGATGGACAGATGCACTTTTATGATGGACAGATGCACTTTTATGATGATAGATGCACTTTTATGATGTACAGATGCACTTTTATGATGGATAGATGCACTTTGATGATGGACAGATGCACTTTTATGATGGATAGATGCATTTTTATGATGGATAGATGCACTTTTATGATGGATAGATGCACTTTTATCATGGATAGATGCACTTTTATGATGGATAGATGCACTTTTATCATGGATAGATGCACTTTTATGATGGATAGATGCACTTTTATGATGGATAGATGCACTATTATGATGTACAGATGCACTTTTATGGACTTCAAAAACAAACAGCCGTTCACTGCCATTATAAAGCTTGGAAGAGCCAGGACATTTTTTAATATAACTGATTGTGTTCGTCTGAAAGAAGATAGTCAGTGAATCTGTGGTGGGGGGACCTGGCTTTTATTTTGGCGGTGTGCTGAGTGCTGAGTTTTTGCCCACTGTAGTGATGAGTCTCAGCTTAGGACCCCAGTAGTATGCCTGATCTAAAGCTGTTCTTGCTATTCTTAATGTAATCAATCAAAGTTTAATTCATGTTTTATTTTTATCCTGGTTATTTATATAGTTTAAGTGAAAGAAATTGCATTTTTAGGTATATTTTTTGTGACTGTTAATTGTTATTAAGCAATAAGGTATAATATATATATTTTTTAATTACAAGCATTTTACAAGTAAAACTAGTTTACAAATCTAATGAAATGCTGTATAATCATCAACTATGCAAATGTAAAAATAATGCGTAACTGCATTCCCAAATGCACGCTAAACTCAGCACACGAACAGATAGAGTTCACTGCATTCATTCCCTGTGAACTGAGGAGCTGAGCTCGTGCTGATCGCTTGAACGAAGTGTGCACTTCTCACAGCGCAGCGCCAGAATTGGCACAACACACGACATTAAAGTGGTTTAAAGTTGGTTCGACTTTGCATTTGTAGTGGAAAGCAACTGCTCCTGGAGCGCTGTAAAGTTAATTTAGGTTTGATATTCACTGCATTCGCCTGGGCTGCAAATGTGAATTACATTAATTTTTCTGAAATAATTTCTGAAATTTTCAGTAATATTTTTTCTCCAAATGTGTTGGAGGAGGCGTGGCTTTGCAGACTCTGCTCTGGCTGTGTGTGTTGGAGGAGGCGGGACTTAGTAGACTCTGCTCTGCCTGTGTGTGTGTTGGAGGAGGCGGGGCTTTGCAGACTCTGCTCTGGCTGTGTGTGTGTTGGAGGAGGCGGGGCTTAGCAGACTCTGCTCTGGCTGTGTGTGTGTTGGAGGAGGCGTGGCTTAGCAGACTCTGCTCTGGCTGTGTGTGTTGGAGGAGGCGGGGCTTAGCAGACTCTGCTCTGCCTGTGTGTGTTGGAGGAGGCGGGGCTTTGCAGACTCTGCTCTGGCTGTGTGTGTGTTGGAGGAGGCGGGGCTTAGCAGACTCTGCTCTGGCTGTGTGTGTTGGAGGAGGCGTGGTTTGCAGACTCTGCTCTGCCTGTGTGTGTGTTGGAGGAGGCGTGGCTTTGCAGACTCTGCTCTGGCTGTGTGTGTGTTGGAGGAGGCGGGGCTTTGCAGACTCTGCTCTGGCTGTGTGTGTGTTGGAGGAGGCGGGGCTTTGCAGACTCTGCTCTGGCTGTGTGTGTATTGGAGGAGCCGTGGCTTTGGCGCTCGCTCTAGATTCCGGAGATTTTAACTAATTCGCGGGCATCAGTGAGCCGCTATCAATATGCGGGAGACTCCCGGAACTTCCGGGAGACTTGATGTCTGTATATATAATAATATCGGCATTAGAATTATTGATTTTTCATTAGGCTATTTTTTTGGTGCCCCCTCAGCTCTTGATGCGCGTGGAGCGGCGGCGCTGACAGAGGCGGTAAAGCTGCTGTTTAAATGTGTTCGGCTTTTCTGTTTACAGAAACATGTTCTCTAATCTGTTTAGAAGATTTAATACAAAATATATTAAAGTTTTATATCATTTTGTTTATTTCATATGATTATGATGACCAACACTGTTTTACTTTGGCACTTTGGCTAAGAAAAGTCGACTTAAAAGATTGTGAACCAAAATGCTTAAGTTGTTTTATAAAAAATATATTTATTTTAAGTTATATTGTTGTAAACCAATCAACAGCAGCTTTACATTGTTGGTGTAAAGCTGCTGTTTTATTTAAAAATGTGTTCTGCTTTTGTGTTTACAGAAATGTTCTAATTTTGGAATAAAATATTAAGTGACCTTTTTAGTCACTTGTAATGAAGCTTGCTTATTAGTGAAATTATTAATATCATGGAATGGTAATTATTGTCTTTAGCCTGGAGTTATGGCTCTCAATATCGCAATATATATCGTTAGGGAAAAAATATCGCAATGTAATTTTTTTCCAATATCATGCAGCCCTAGTTGAGGAGGCGTGGCTTTGCAGACGCTCTGAAGGGAGGGTGGGATCTGATGTTTGAAAGCTAACTCGCTAGTGTTAGCCTCTCTGAAATTGCCTACCCTACCTTTAAGTGTCTGTATAAAGTATGTTACTGTGCTGTAATTCTGACTGTGTGATTATCATATTACGCGTCTGTTTGTTAAGGCAAGCGGTCCAATGCTCCATCTGTTTGCAATAAAAACAGCATTATTCCTATCATAATTACAGGGTTTTACATAGACCAATGTTTCTGAGAGACAAAAATAAGTTGCTGAGAAAGTTTCACGTGGATCGCTTCATCCTCACACATGCTGTGAAACAGTGAACGGTCCTCAGTCTGGAGACGCACAGTAACGCTTGAACACGTCACACTGAGACATGAACTGCGTTTGAGTCTAACTCTAGACTATAGAAAGATCTAGACCGTTGTGCTCGTTGTGTCTGTTCAGTGCCATTGAATCAGTCTGGTTGTTACTAAGAAAACGAATGAACATAAGTGTGTTTGTTCCCTGCTGAAAGGAACAAGTGTTTGCAGTTGCACTGAGACGTGTGTTGATTGACAGGGACACATGTGTGTGTTTATTGGCTAGTTTGAGAAAGAGGCTGTGATGTCAGTGACAGGTGACCTCAGTCTGCTTTATGCCTCAGTTGAGCTTTTGTGTAATTCTTACACTTGACTTCACTAATCTTGTACATGAAAAATCTTTAAGTGATACGGTTCATTTGGTCCAGTGACATGTTTTCATCCAAGTCAATCATACCATCATTTGTCTGAAAACTCGATTCTGATTGGCTAGAAACGTTGAATGCACGGGTCAGTTTAATCATGTCTAAACAGGGTTTGGTGATCTTTCCAAAACTTCATATCACAAAACAGTTGCAATCCATGATCGGAAACGCTATCTTCATTTTGAGATGTACTATTGAGAATATCCAGACTGGAACAAGCCTGTGGACAATTTAAAGTACAGTATTGGATTAAACAATAAGTTGTTAAACTTTAAAGACATGTTTATACCTGTAACAAATTATTATTAAAGCAACGCATAGTCTTCACTCTATGAATTAAATATACATTGATTCTCCATAAAACTACTAAAGTTATTCAGCGTTGAGAGGTTTTGTCCTTGTTTAGTTATATTAATGACTGACAGCAGCAGTATTTGCATTAGGCTTTAAGACCGAATGCATAGATCTAATATAATGACACACTTAAGATGTAAGATGCCAGGACGGACACTTTGACATATTTCTGTGTATATTTGACCGTTTATGTGTCCAGGTCTCCGCGTGCCCCTGTTCTGCTCCGTCTCACAGCGCACAGAAACTTTCAGTCTCGTTCACAGTTTAATGTGTCCTGCAGACTGCATTTAGCATGCTACATGATTTGACTGATTTGGACGTTATGTTTCGGCTTTTACGGATTGGTGAAAGCACACCGCTTTAAAGGAGAGGAACGGCATGTGGCACAATGATCATTTTACCTTGATTACCACGTTTAATAAGAGTTTGAAGCCAAAATCAAAACCCAAACTAAAATTTGATTAATCGCACAGACCTTCTGCTGTTGAATTGTTTGTTAAACGCGTCATGACAGACACATGATAGTCTCATGATATAATCTGGCCAGTCTGCTCAGCCGTCTGCAGTCACTGCTGTATTTTAACATTATTACAATGACATATTTGATGTACAGTTTACTATTTTATCTGTTACAGTTTTTACCAACTGTTTACACACAAAATCTTTTCATGTCACACGATTTTTGAAACCTCTCACTCAAAATGCAAAACTACACACCAAATCTCCAAAACCATGAGCTATTTATCAGCCTATGACTCAGTTTTCAATTGCATAAAACACTTTTTCAAAACACTACACACAATTCTCGACCTAAAACACAAAAATCTAATGGGAAGTGACTTGCTTTCCTTTTCCAAACACAACCAATCAAAATGCTACACTTATTCACCAGGCCACACACACACTCCTCACATGTGCAAACACTACAGTAATTGCTGATCACACAATCACTGCTTTACTGTAGTATACAGTAGGCCTATGAATACAGTAGGTCACAGGTCAGATTACCTGTTTTGAACAATGGATTCCTGGGACCCCCCAGGACCCCACACACACAACTATTGTGTTCTTTACTGTATTCTAGAATTTTTTCTGGTTTACATATGTTTATGGTTTTGTTGTATGCTACTGTAAACAACAGTAATGTTAAATCTTTTCTGTTTCTACATTGCATTGGTGTTTCCAGTGTAGATAATTCATAAGGTTTACAGTGTACTTGTTACCCCTCTCAGCAGATTACTGTCACTGTAGAACATTACATTGTAATGTAGATATAAGCCTATGAAAGACCAAAGAGCTTTAGATTTTTAGAACAACAGTGTTTGCATGATATATCCAAAAATGTACTATTATGAAAGAAGTGTTTGCCATTTCATGCAAATGCTTCATTCTGACGTGTGTTTATGGCATTTTGAATGCAGTGTTACATTTTGAAGGAGATGTGAGGCAATTTGCATTTTGTGTGTGCAGTTTTGGGAATTGTGTGTAGAGTTTTGAAAACGTGTGTAAGCAGTTGGAAAAAACTGTAAAAATCCACCACAAGGACATGGATCAAAGACAAAGTACTTCAAGTACTTCTTCTCAAGAGAGTCGTTCATCATTTCGAGTGATGTTATGGCATTGGCTAAGTCTTCATCCATAAACCAGTTACAAAGCTTCATACATAGATGTGTCAGCATTAACATTTCAAATAAACATTTCAGATAATATATCACACTCCTTTCCACCAGATTTCACAATCAGTTTCGTCCTGTTCCCCTTCACAGATGAAAAGTGTAATGTTAAGTTTCTTTTATGTTAAGGCTCTTTAAGTGGCAGTAGACATGTATGAGTCTAGTAGACACAACACACACACACACACACACACACACACACACACACACACACACACACACACACACACACACACACACACACACACACATACACACACACACACACACACACACTGAACATCTGCTCACCTCACACCTGTGCACATTAAAATGCTTCAGTTAAATACGGGATTAGTTGTTGAGTGGGCAGCTCCAGATGAATGAAGCAGACGCGGCTCTCTACACCTGTTCCCGTCAGCTAGAGACAGTAGATGTCCTTCATGATCCTCCTGCTCTCTTGATGCTCCCACTGACCTCTCTGACCTGATCAGAGAGGTCAGAGAAGACCTGCTGAAGATCTCTCTGACCTGATCTCCTGCTGTAGATCTCACTGACCTGATCTCCTGCTGTAGATCTCACTGACCTGATCTCCTGCTGTAGATCTCTCTGACCTGATCTCCTGCTGTAGATCTCTCTGACCTGATCTCCTGCTGTAGATCTCTCTGACCTGATCTCCTGCTGTAGATCTCTCTGACCTGATCTCCTGCTGTAGATCTCTCTGACCTGATCTCCTGCTGTAGATCTCTCTGACCTGATATCCTGCTGTAGATCTCTCTGACCTGATCTCCTGCTGTAGATCTCTCTGACCTGATCTCCTGCTGAAGATCTCTCTGACCTGATCTCCTGCTGTAGATCTCTCTGACCTGATCTCCTGCTGTAGATCTCTCTGACCTGATCTCCTGCTGAAGATCTCTCTGACCTGATCTCCTGCTGTAGATCTCTCTGACCTGATATCCTGCTGTAGATCTCTCTGACCTGATCTCCTGCTGTAGATCTCTCTGACCTGATCTCCTGCTGTAGATCTCTCTGACCTGATCTCCTGCTGTAGATCTCTCTGACCTGATCTCCTACTGTAGATCTCTCTGACCTGATCTCCTGGTGTAGATTCAAGATTCAAATAGCTTTATTGGCGTGGTGAAAGAAGTCTTTACATTGCCAAAGCATTCATAACACTAAACAATATATAAAATAAAAATAAATAAAAATAAAAATTACATCAAAATTTACAGCAATAAAATCTTCTAATATTTAATCAGTGTCTTATATCTGTTGATCTCTCTGACCTGATCTCCTGCTGGTGTTCATGGGATTATGGGTCATGTTTTCAGCAGGCAGGTTATGATCATCTCAGTTTTCATCCACAGTTTTGAATTTTAACTATATGTCTTTTATCTTTCACAAAGACACATCATTTCGAATTTACCATGTAATCCACACATCATGCATACCAAACTGACTGAATAAGTGTGGTAAAGTTTAAGTTTTGTGAATTGGTTGTGTACTCTGCTTCAAAAATGTGCACAAATGCGCTTTTATGATAACTTTTTAGACTGTTTATATGACATAAGATTGATTAAAAAATCAATGCGAACATATTTGAGTCTGTGACTGATGGAGATTCACATCACTGGAGAAAACTCCCTTCATATTGTAATACATACACACATTTGCAATCCACACTCCTGATTTTGGGAACAACAGCACTTAGACAATTAGACCATATATGAGACAAATAATTATGCAAGTTAAACTATTAAACAATGTATAGCTGTGAAATACTGTGTATTCATGGAAGTCTGGACAGAAATATTTAGAAAGAAACGTGTAATATTTGTTGAAAATTCGCGTATCTACCCCGTAGTGATAAAAAAAAATTCTGTATCAAATTTATAGGCAGGACAAGTAGTTTAAGCCTTGGTTTGTAGAGAATTACAAACCTGCGCACATATATTCAAACGCACATAACTATAGAATTAATTCTTGATGCCCACGTGAGCATCAGTGTTTCTCACAGGTTCAGTCTAAAGTCTGCGTAGAGAGAACGGTGTCGTCTTAGCGGCCCCTAATTTAATAACTAATGATCGTTGCGACGGAAGTGAATCAATCAAAACTAACTTTAGCTGGAAAATATCTTTATTCAAGAACCGCTATAAAGACAAAACAATCTGTTACCTTAAATTATACGTTTATCTCTGTAAAGCAGCTTTGAAACAATCTACATTGTTAAAAGCGCTATATAAATGAAGATTACTTGACTTGACTTAATATCATAGCTGCTTTTATGTTTATTAATGTTTGTTTATACAGTATGCATACTTCACTAGTTACTTTTAATTTAACTATTGAAGCTCTTGACTATAATACTCTAACAGTTACACTAGGGTGTGTCTAGAGCTGCCAGTTATATTCAAAGGACATTTCATATAGTTTCACATTTTCATATAATTGTTAATTAAAGCGATTCCACTGAGTTTGTGAATGATGTCTGATAGCCAGGCTGTGATGATGAACATGTGCCTGAGCAGATGCAGTCGTGCTGGACGACACAAGGCTATAGTCTCCTCTGCACACAGAGACTTGACTTTATTTAGATCTAAATTAAAGTTTGCACCAGATCTGGTGTTCTTTCTCAGTTCTCAGTTTTGCACCCATTCCTTATTATTGGCTTATCCATCAAAACAGATTGTTATATTGGTTTCCTTTTTTTATGCAGAGGATACATTTGAAAACCTACTGGAGAAAACCAATAGTTGTGTCCCAAATAAAGCACAATGCACTTTGTACTCCAGCGTCTAGTGTATTTTGTCATCCGGATCAGATTGTCTCTCATGCTACTCAAGAAAAGCTGTGACCGCTGAGAGCATGAAGTGTCCAACATCACACATTTTGTTCAGTTAATTAAGGGCCTATTCAGTTAATTAATTTAGTTATCATCCAGGTGATTGAAGAGCACTTTTAATTTTTATTTAATTTTTAGTGTGAACAAAAAAAGAAGCTACAGATATGACTTCAAATCGAAGTGGTGTGTGGTTGTTCAGCACTACTTCTGACTCAAGCAGTCCTGATTAAACAGAATAGTTTAGTGCTGTGTGTCTGAGTGATGGGCAGGTCGTGGATGTAGGAACCCCCCCCGCCGGCGCCTGCAGTCTGTCTCGGGCCACAGCTCACTCTTGTCGAGCACTGCCACAGTTGTCCAGAGCTTTGTGAGTGCAGCTGTGGTGCATTAGCTCCGTGGAACTGATGTTTGCCAGCGCTGGTACTCTCATTAACCTCCTGCAAACACACACCAGTGAGCCCTGCTCCCCCATTACACACACACACACACACACACACACACACACACACACACACACACACACACACACACACACACACACACACAGATAATATGTGTGACAGCTTGTTTTAAAGTGCGGAGATTCATTGTCACCAATTAGTGTGGAGCATGAACCAATTAGACTACAATATCCATTGATGTAGCCTAATATTGTATCATAATGCTTCATCAGACACTGTGTCTATGGTCCCAAATACTGTACCACCTTTTCAGACTATTTACAGTATTGACAGGACTGCACTGTATAGATGCCCTTGTTATTGCTTGTCCAATTCTGCCAACTTGTTACTGATGATTGAGTGCACATTGTGGAATGAGTATATACTGTAAAGAGTTGATTGGGATTCAATTGCAAGAGCATAGTGATGCGTAACATGGAGCCAGCAGGTGATCCAGGTCAAGCGGTGGTGGGAGGAAGACGAGGAAGACGTGTTGGTCAAAGGAATGGCAGGGGACAGGCACCGCTTCTGAGATGTGGTTGTGGGCCTCGTTTGAGAGGTGTGGGGGAACGTGGTAGAGGACAAGGCCACGGACCAAGACAGCGGCAGCAACAGCATAGAGTGTCCAATGAAATTCGGGCAGTAGTTGTGGACCATGTCATAAATCATGGTATGACAATGACTGAGACGGCTACAATGATACAACCAAACCTCAGAAGGTTAACCGTGGCCTCAATAATCAGAACGTTCCGCAATGAGAACCGTTAAGTTATCAACATGCACTAAACATTATTCTCAATTGTCAAATGACTGCATACCAATGTGTCTCACAGAATGGGTGATGTGACCAAGTGTCTTCTTACTCTAATGTTCCCTGCAGAATTGTGACCAGGCCAAATAGTGGAGGCAGAGTATTTACTGTACATGTAGTGCCATAATGAAACCTGTATCACCTATTTTGTTCTACAATATTTAATGATTGTACGAACAATGACACAGTGAAACTATCGGTTGCTTGTGTGTGGGGGATCTATAGTTATGTTTCAATGGTATTTCACAGTAAATTTGTTTTTTGAACCAATGATTGTGCAAGTGCAAGATTTCTTTAAAGATGTGAATGCACAATGCAATGTTTTGAACATTAGACAGCCTGTGTAACCGTTTTGAGTTTTGTGTCTAGAGTTTTGAAAAATTACATCAAGGTTCTGAAAATAGTAGCAAAGTGATTGTAAAAAACTGTATTAATGTTGAAAACATGACTAGTTTAATATTTGTAGTTTATATTGCAGAAACCGTTATGGAATTGTTTCTCAATAAAAAGTTAAATGAAAAGCAATTTATTTAATTCTTTTGAAATAGAAATAATTTATAACATTATAAATGTCTTTACTCTTTACGTCACTTTTTATCAATTTAATGCATCCTTGCCGAATATGAGTTTCTTTCTTCTTCTTCTTTAAAAAAACTAAAATCTAGCTTGCCCCAAACCTTAGAATAGTGCATCACAGTTTCCACAGAATTATGAATCAGCTCAACTGTTTTCAACATTGATAATAAGCAGAAATGTTTCTTGAGCAGCAAATCAGCATTGATTGATTTCTGAAGGATCATTTGTGTCACAGTTATCTGGACTTATTCATCTTTAGTTTCACTTTCATGGACTTTCAGTTTGTTTTCATCACATGTGTTCCTTTGTTTGATTTTCCCGCCACTCGTCAGTTGCCATGGACACTCATTATTCATCACACCTGTTCTTCATCTCATTCTCACTGTGTATTTAAGTTCCTCCTCACCTTCACTGTGTGTGTGTGTGTGTGTGTGTGTGTGTGTGTGTGTGTGTGTGTGTGTGTGTGTGTGTGTGTGTGTGTGTGTGTGTGTGTGTGTGTGTGTGTGTGTGTGTGTGTGTGTGTGTGTGTGTGTGTGTGTGTGTGTGTGTGTGTGTGTGTGTGTGTGTGTGTGTGTGTGTGTGTGTGTGTGTCTCTGTCTCTGTCTGTCTGTCTGTGTGTCTGTGTGTCTGTCTGTCTGTCTGTCTGTCTGTCTGTTACACACGCTGTTTCTTTCTTGTTATTGTTTTGGAATACCGGAGTTTGTTTTCACTAAAGAACCATTTTGTTTATAGAAACCTTTTTGAACTCTCCTTCATCTTCATCTTCATCTTCTTCAACTGGTGACACTGAAGACTGTAATGATGCTGAAAATCCAGTTTTGATCACAGAAATTACATTTAACTGTTCACAGAAAACTATGTAAGCTTGTTTCTGCCACAGAAAAAAAAGGTAATTGCAAATTTTGTTCTCACAATTTTGACTTTTTATAACACGCAATTGTGACATATCATGCAATTTTGAGACATAAAGTCGGAATTCCGAGATATTAATTCAAACAAGGTTCCATAGAAAACAGCTGTTTTAAACCATAATGATATGTCACAATATCACTGATTTTACTGTATTTGGAATAGATTTAAAATTTAAAACAACTTAATTCTTGTAAACGTTTGACTGGTCATTCCTGATCTGTCAGTCTGGCATGAAGTGGTTCTGGTGGATTCTCCCGTTACAGTGTACAGACCCCGAGATAACCGTGCCAAATCCTCCAGGTTTCCATCTCTACTCTAGTCAGCATTAGAGAGTCTGATCAGTCTGCAGATGTGTAGATATTTGAGTTTAGAGACAGAGTGACCTAGTCTGTATGAGTTTTTAATGTTTTAAGGTCTCATTCATTTTCCACTTTTAAATGTCTTTTTTTGTGCACTTTTTTTGTGAACAACAGCACAAGCATCTTTCAGGTCTGAGACCGGTCTCTGTCAGGACATGATGGTGTCTCGTGGTCATGTGACCGCTAACACTCCCTGTCCTGCACTCTCACACACCCTGAACCCTGTGCGATGCAGAGTATCTGCATGGCATTGGGAGACTATACTGTACATCCAGTTTCTTAAGTGCATAATTTAATTATAATATGCATGAAAAGTAACGCTTTTCATGCATATTGAAAGTCCAGGGTCCAAGGTCTCTGGAAGTCCTACAGAGTTTAAGATAATGACGGTGTGTAGGGTTAAACTTCTCCAGGAGCAGTTCGACACTCCTGCTCTGCTCACACAGGTCCGGGTCTTAACACCGGAGCAGTTCGACACTCCTGCACTGCTCACACAGGACTGTGTACGGGTCATAACACTGGAGCAGTTCGACACTCCTGCACTGCTCACACAGGGCTGTGTCCGGGTCATAACACTGGAGCAGTTCGACACTCCTGCGCTGCTCACACAGGGCTGTGTCCGGGTCATAACACTGGAGCAGTTCGACACTCCTGCACTGCTCACACAGGACTGTGTCCGGGTCATAACACCGGAGCAGTTCGACACTCCTGCACTGCTCACACAGGACTGTGTCCGGGTCATAACACCGGAGCAGTTCGACACTCCTGCACTGCTCACACAGGACTGTGTCCGGGTCATAACACCGGAGCAGTTCGACACTCCTGCACTGCTCACACAGGGCTGTGTCCGGGTCATAACACCGGAGCAGTTCGACACTCCTGCACTGCTCACACAGGACTGTGTCCGGGTCATAACACCGGAGCAGTTCGACACTCCTGCACTGCTCACACAGGACTGTGTACGGGTCATAACACCGGAGCAGTTCGACACTCCTGCACTGCTCACACAGGACTGTGTCCGGGTCATAACACCGGAGCAGTTCGACACTCCTGCACTGCTCACACAGGGCTGTGTCCGGGTCATAACACCGGAGCAGTTCGACACTCCTGCACTGCTCACACAGGACTGTGTCCGGGTCATAACACCGGAGCAGTTCGACACTCCTGCACTGCTCACACAGGGCTGTGTCCGGGTCATAACACCGGAGCAGTTCGACACTCCTGCACTGCTCACACAGGACTGTGTCCGGGTCATAACACCGGAGCAGTTCGACACTCCTGCGCTGCTCACACAGGGCTGTGTCCGGGTCATAACACTGGAGCAGTTCGACACTCCTGCACTGCTCACACAGGACTGTGTCCGGGTCATAACACCGGAGCAGTTCGACACTCCTGCGCTGCTCACACAGGGCTGTGTCCGGGTCATAACACCGGAGCAGTTCGACACTCCTGCACTGCTCACACAGGACTGTGTCCGGGTCATAACACCGGAGCAGTTCGACACTCCTGCACTGCTCACACAGGGCTGTGTCCGGGTCATAACACCGGAGCAGTTCGACACTTCTGCGCTGCTCACACAGGACTGTGTACGGGTCATAACACTGG
The DNA here is from genome assembly GCF_949152265.1 of Phoxinus phoxinus. Lineage (NCBI taxonomy): Eukaryota > Metazoa > Chordata > Actinopteri > Cypriniformes > Leuciscidae > Phoxinus > Phoxinus phoxinus. Next base: position 26,693,299 of record NC_136898.1, on the reverse strand, counting down.
AGCAGTTCGACACTCCTGCACTGCTCACACAGGGCTGTGTCCGGGTCATAACACCGGAGCAGTTCGACACTCCTGCACTGCTCACACAGGACTGTGTCCGGGTCATAACACCGGAGCAGTTCGACACTCCTGCACTGCTCACACAGGGCTGTGTCCGGGTCATAACACCAGAGCAGTTCGACACTTCTGCACTGCTCACACAGGGCTGTGTCCGGGTCATAACACCAGAGCAGTTCGACACTCCTGCACTGCTCACACAGGGCTGTGTCCGGGTCATAACACCGGAGCAGTTCGACACTCCTGCACTGCTCACACAGGACTGTGTCCGGGTCATAACACCGGAGCAGTTCGACACTCCTGCACTGCTCACACAGGGCTGTGTCCGGGTCATAACACCAGAGCAGTTCGACACTTCTGCACTGCTCACACAGGGCTGTGTCCGGGTCATAACACCGGAGCAGTTCGACACTCCTGCACTGCTCACACAGGGCTGTGCCCGGGTCATAACACCGGAGCAGTTCGACACTCCTGCACTGCTCACACAGGGCTGTGTCCGGGTCATAACACTGGAGCAGTTCGACACTCCTGCACTGCTCACACAGGGCTGTGTCCGGGTCATAACACCGGAGCAGTTCGACACTCCTGCACTGCTCACACAGGACTGTGTCCGGGTCATAACACCGGAGCAGTTCGACACTCATGCACTGCTCACACAGGACTGTGTACGGGTCATAACACTGGAGCAGTTCGACACTCCTGCTCTGCTCACACAGGACTGTGTACGGGTCATAACACCGGAGCAGTTCGACACTCCTGCGCTGCTCACACAGGACTGTGTACGGGTCATAACACCGGAGCAGTTCGACACTCCACCAAATTTACCCTTAAGACTTGGCAAAAATCTCATAAGTCATAGTGATGGAGCACATCAGCGCGACAAGAAGTGTAGCTGTTAAATATTTCTTATATTTTCTAGATAAATACACGAGAGGCAGGAGTAAGCGTAAAACAGTGCTTGCCGTTTCATTTCAATGAATGATACAGTCTGGGCCAGATGTACTAATGCTTTTGCGCCCACTTCAGGCGTATTTGTTTCGCAAAGTGCGCATAAAACCACGGCGAGGTACGAACGGGACGCACCGAGATGAAAGCACAGACTGCCTGTTGCGGGAACTGAAAATGGCAAAATGCGCTTTTCGTGCCATGCATTCATGGGATGATCCTAGGGGAAAGTCGGAGTTTCACATAAAGAGATGGGAGGGAAGCGTAAACTGCGCCTAATTATGTATTCCGCGTTGTGTACAGAAAAGCCGATGAAAGCGAGCCTCTATTTTGCGCAAAAAAATTATCCGCCTCATAAAAGCCAGTGTAACTTAGGAAGCGGGTTTCCTTATGCCTCCTGGTGAATTGGCAGCAGTAATCCGAGCAAGACGAAGACAGGCTAAGTAGACGAGCTGAAAAGATTTTTGCCACAAGAATCACACTTTTTCAGTTGAGTGAAAACTAAATCATTAAGCGTTACAGATTTAGCAGCTCCGCAATATTACAGTTACTGGAAGAAATCAAAGATGACCGAATCTCCGACTCAGCGTTCACACTCCAGCAGTTGTTAAACTCCTCACATTACAATTATTGACATCAGGATCATTTCAAATAGTCATAGCATGATGGAAAGAGAGGAGGAGGCCCATTCAATTGGCCGTTTAAATACGTGTAATGTACGGTATAGTGGGGGGGGACAGGCGCTGAGTACCTGAAGAACTGCAGGTTTGGTACATAACACAATGCGGTTTCACATCAAGCGCTTTCTGCGTCATGGCACTATTACCACTGCGTACGCGAATGTACGTACATCTGGCCCTCAAACTCTACGGTGTTTACGCAGAACTATCACGTAACATAGGACGGTATATGGAAGCACAGAAAGGTCAGTTTGCATTTCGTAAATACACAACAGTAGCTTTAGTATTTTTAGTATTTGAAAAAAGTCACTATAAATGAGGAAAAGAAAAGTGAATATACCACGATCACAGGCAGTATATCTGGACTTGATGTCCCACACGCGGGACCCACATCATCGGGTCATCGGCTCCATTTGCTCCGTGAGGTTGTGAACCAAAGTCATTTTCAGTTAAACTTGCTGTAACATTTGGACAAATACTGGACTATACACTATTTCAGTGGTACAGGTCATTAATATTATTATTACAATTGAAAATGAAGCTCTTGTGATGTGTATATGTGATGAGTGAATGCAAACTATATCCGGTGTGTTTTGTGTTTGTATGAAGGTGTTTCCAGTAATGATGTCATCCTGTAGTCCTCTTCTATTGGCTGTCTCATGCTGTTTGATTGCTCTGACATCATCATTCAACCCGGACGACCCGAATGTCTGCAGTCACTGGGAGAGGTGACACACACACACACACACACACACACACACTCTTACACCACCCCCCCACACACACACTCTCTCACTCTCACTCACGCACTCACACACACTCTCTTACACCCCCCCCCCCACACACACACTCTCTCTCACTCTTACACTCTCACTCACACACACACTCTTACACCCCCCACACACAAACACACACACACACTCTGACACCCCCCCCCCCACACACACACACACTCTGACACCCCCCCACACACACACTCTCTCTCGCTCTTACACTCTCACTCACACACACTCTTACACCCCCCCCACACACACACACACACACACACACACTCTTACACCCCCCACACACTCTCTCTCACTCTTACACTCTCACTCACACACACTCTTACACCCCCCCACACACACACACACACACACACTCTGACACCCCCCCACACACACTCTCTCTCGCTCTTACACTCTCACTCACACACACACTCTTACACCCCCCCACACACACAAACACACACACACTCTGACACCCCCCCCACACACACTCTCTCTCGCTCTTACACTCTCACTCACACACACTCTTACACCCCCCCCCCCCCCACACACACACTCTCTAACACCCCCACACGCACACTCTCTCTCGCTCTTACACTCTCACTCACACACACTCTTACACCCCCCCCCCCCACACACACTCTCTCTCGCTATTACACTCTCACTCACACACTCTTACACCCCCCCCCCCACACACAAACTCTCTCTCACGCTCACTCTCTTACACCCCCCCCCACACACACACAAACACACACAAACACACACACACACACAAACACACACACTCTCTAACACCCCCACACGCACACTCTCTCTCGCTCTTACACTCTCACTCACACACACTCTTACACCCCCCCCCACACACACTCTCTCTCGCTCTTACACTCTCACTCACACACTCTTACACCCCCCCCCCCCCACACACACAAACTCTCTCTCACGCTCACTCTCTTACACCCCCCCCCCCACACACACACAAACACACACACACACAAACACACACACACACAAACACACACACACACACACAAACACACACACTGTGTTAACAGGCAGGAGATGTCCGTGGCCAAATTAAGGAATGGCTCGGAAATCCATTAAGGCAGATTGAAAAGAACAAAGATGGAGTTTTGTTTCCCAGCTAGATTTACTTTCACTCAGTAATGTGTGGGAACAGCTGTGCGCTGCGCAAGAGTTTCCTAAACTAGAGAATGTGTGACCGTTCGGCCAAACGCAAGACTTCTCAGCACATTCACATCATCCGGGGTGTTTTACTGTACTAATACTGCTCAGAGCAAAATACTTTATACCTACAGTATGTGCATTCACCACACTCTAGCACTCACAACAATACAGTTGTACCTTTACCGGTTATTATGTATAGTTTTTCTTTAGTATGGAAAATTGTCTGTGAGGACCAAAATATTTTTTTGTTGAATTGTTGCTTGTTGAAAAAAGAACACTTTAGTTCTACAGATAGCTATTGCTGTTTACACCGATACTCCTCTTTTATACACAAGTAAAGCTGTTTTTACTCCACACAGCCGACAGGCACAAGTGTTACAAAAGAAACAAAAGAGCTTGTGTCACTATTAACTGTTTAACTGGAGGAGGAGGCGTTTGTGGCGGTTGATATGAAGATCTTATAGACGCCACACACACATGCACGCACGCACGCACACACACACACACACACGCACACACGCACACACACACACACACACACACACACACACACACACACACACACACACACACACACACACACACACACACACACACACACACACACACACACAGGTGTCTGGAGAACTAGAGTGCTGCTTTAAAGTAAACCGTTGCTTTATTGATTTGTTTTCTGCTTGTGTAGTAGCAGTAGTAGCCCACACACGATGGAAATGTGACACTCTGTCTGGAGTTTGTCAGCAACTTCATTTTCATACACAAATAACTGCTGTTCTCATTAGCCATTAGTGCTGGAGTAATGGGACCACACACATATATCAGAGATGTGGCCTTCATGTGTGTGTGTGTGTGTTCTTCAGTTACTCAGTGACCGTGCAGGAGTCGTACGCTCACCCGTTTGATCAGGTTTACTACACCGGCTGTTCGGACATCCTCAACTGGTTCAAATGCACTCAGCACAGGTGTGTGTGCTTTACAACACTCTGATTTCAGCGTTTATAACAGTTTTGTAAAGCCCTTTCATATATTTTTTCATGAATTTCAGTAATATAACATTGAATGGCCTGTAGATAAATGCATTCTTTGCACGAGTAACTGTGGTTTTTCCTCTGTGCTTTAGGGTGAGCTACAGGACGGCCTACCGGCGCGGGGAGAAGACCATGCATCGCCGCAGGTCCCAGTGCTGCCCCGGCTTCTACGAGAGCAAAGACTTATGTGTTCGTGAGTATCACTGAGTATGACTGAGTATGAATGAGTATGACTGAGTGAGTATGAGTGAGTGAGTATGAGTGAGTGAGTATGACTGAGTGAGTATGAGTGAGTGAGTATGACTGAGTATGACTGAGTATGACTGAGTATGAATGAGTATGAATGAGTATGAATGAGTATGACTTAGTATGACTGAGTATGACTGAGTATGACTGAGTATGACTTAGTATGACTGAGTATGACTGAGTATGACTTAGTATGACTGAGTATGACTGAGTATGACTGAGTATAACGGAGTATGACTGAGTATAACGGAGTATGACTGAGTATAACGGAGTATGACTGAGTAAAAATTAGTATGACTAAATATGACTGAGTATGACTGAGTATGACTGAGTATGACTGACTGAGTTTGACTGAGAATGACTGAGTATGACTGAGTAAAAATTAGTATGACTAAATATGACTGAGTATGACTGAGTATGACTGACTGAGTTTGACTGAGTATGACTGAGTATGACTGAGTATGACTAAATATGACTGACTGAGTTTGACTGAGTATGACTGAGTTTGACTAAATATGACTGAGTTTGACTGAGTATGACTAAATATGACTGAGTATGACTGAGTTTGACTGAGTATGACTAAATATGACTGAGTATGACTGAGTTTGACTGAGTATGACTAAATATGACTGAGTATGACTGAGTTTGACTGAGTATGACTAAATATGACTGAGTATGACTGAGTTTGACTGAGTATGACTAAATATGACTGAGTATGACTGAGTATGACTTAGTATGACTGAGTATAACTGAGTATGACTGAGTGAGTATTACTGAGTATGACTGAGTATGACTGAGTATGACTGACTGAGTATGACTGAGTGAGTATGACCGAGTATTATTGAGTATGACTGAGTATTAATCTCTGAACCTGGTGAAACTCTGAAGCACTTACAATACTGTAGACTCACAAACTCACACCACAACTGATGATCACAAACAGACAGGTGACCGGACGGACAGATGGACGGACAGAGACAGATAAATAGATAGATAGACAGACAGATAGATAGATAGATAGATAGATAGATAGATAGATAGATGGATGGATGGATGGATGGATGGATGGACAGACAGACAGATAGACGGACATACGGATAGATGGATAGACAGACAGACAGATAGATAGATAGATAGATAGATGGATAGACAGACAGACAGACAGATAGACGGACAGACGGATAGATGGATAGACAGACAGACAGATGGATAGACAGACAGATAGATAGATAGATAGATAGATAGATAGATAGATAGATAGATAGATAGATAGATAGATAGATAGATAGATAGATAGATAGATAGATAGATAGATAGATGGATGGATGGATGGATGGATGGATGGACAGACAGACAGACAGATAGACGGATAGATGGATAGACAGACAGACAGATAGATAGATAGATAGATAGATAGATAGATGGATAGACAAGTCAGACAGACGGACAGACGGATAGATGGATAGACAGACAGACAGATAGATAGATAGATAGATGGATAGACAGACAGATAGATAGATAGATAGATAGATGGATAGACAGACAGACAGACAGACAGACAGACAGACAGATAGACGGACAGACGGATAGATGGATAGACAGACAGACAGATAGATAGATAGATAGATAGATAGATAGATAGATAGATAGATAGATAGATAGATAGATAGATAGATAGATAGATAGATAGATAGATAGATAGATAGATAGATAGATGGATGGATGGATGGATGGATGGATGGACAGACAGACAGATAGACGGACAGACGGATAGATGGATAGACAGACAGACAGATAGATAGATAGATAGATAGATGGATAGACAGACAGACAGACAGACAGATAGACGGACAGACGGATAGATGGATAGACAGACAGACAGATAGATAGATAGATGGATAGACAGACAGATAGATAGATAGATAGATAGATAGATAGATAGATAGACAGACAGACAGACAGACAGACAGACAGACAGACAGACAGACAGGACACACGGACGGATAGATCGATAGATAGATGAATAGACAGACAGACAGATATACAGACAGACAGATATACAGACAGACAGATAGACAGACAGACAGACAGACAGACAGACAGACAGACAGACAGACAGATAGATAGATAGATAGATAGATAGATAGATAGATAGATAGATAGATAGATAGATAGATAGATAGATAGATAGATAGATAGATAGATAGATAGATAGATAGACGGATGGACGGATAGATGGATGGATGGGGATGGATGGGGATGGATGGATGGATAGCAGAGCATCAGCTCAAAGACACTTTTTTGGGCCTGAAAGAGTCTTTTGTATAACTCTGACTTTAATCACATGCTGTCTCTCCTCACCATTGAGATACTGTTCATCTCAGGGAAACTTTAACAATTATGTTAACATACCCTCAAAAGTACTCAGCACTGAAGCATATCAAATGGTGAAGAGCATGGTGGGGCAGTGGGATTTCCCAGTGGACGGGGCGTCCGAGCATCAGTGTCTGATGGGGTTTTCTGGAGTATGACTGACTGAGTATGACTGAGTATGACTGACTGAGTATGACTGAGTGAGTATGACTGAGTATTATTGAGTATGACTGAGTATTAATCTCTGAACCTGGTGAAACTCTGAAGCACTTACAATACTGTAGACTCACAAACTCACACCACAACTGATGATCACAAACAGACAGGTGACCGGACGGACAGATGGACGGACAGAGACAGATAAATAGATAGATAGACAGATAGATAGATAGATAGATAGATAGATAGATAGATAGATAGATAGATAGATAGATAGATAGATAGATAGATAGATAGATAGATAGATAGATAGATGGATGGATGGATGGATGGATGGACAGACAGACAGATAGACGGACAGACGGATAGATGGATAGACAGACAGACAGATAGATAGATAGATAGATAGATGGATAGACAGACAGACAGACAGACAGATAGACGGACAGACGGATAGATGGATAGACAGACAGACAGATAGATAGATAGATGGATAGACAGACAGATAGATAGATAGATAGATAGATAGATAGATAGATAGACAGACAGACAGACAGACAGACAGACAGACAGACAGACAGACAGACAGGACACACGGACGGATAGATCGATAGATAGATGAATAGACAGACAGACAGATATACAGACAGACAGATATACAGACAGACAGATAGATAGACAGACAGACAGACAGACAGACAGACAGATAGATAGATAGATAGATAGATAGATAGATAGATAGATAGATAGATAGATAGATAGATAGATAGATAGATAGATAGATAGACGGATGGACGGATAGATGGATGGATGGGGATGGATGGGGATGGATGGGGATGGATGGATGGATAGCAGAGCATCAGCTCAAAGACACTTTTTTGGGCCTGAAAGAGTCTTTTGTATAACTCTGACTTTAATCACATGCTGTCTCTCCTCACCATTGAGATACTGTTCATCTCAGGGAAACTTTAACAATTATGTTAACATACCCTCAAAAGTACTCAGCACTGAAGCATATCAAATGGTGAAGAGCATGGTGGGGCAGTGGGATTTCCCAGTGGACGGGGCGTCCGAGCATCAGTGTCTGATGGGGTTTTCTGGGGTTTCTCCTCGTGTTTGTTTGCTGCTCTGCTCATAGAACGACTGAAATCTGACCTGCTCTCTCTTGTGTTCTCTGTAGCCCACTGTGCTGAGAAATGTGTGCATGGCCGCTGTGTGGCCCCGAACACCTGTCAGTGTGAGCCGGGCTGGGGAGGGGCCGACTGCTCCAGCGGTGAGTGTCTCTCTCTCTCTCTCTCTCTCTCTCTCTCTCTCTCTCTCTCTCTCTCTCTCTCTCTCTCTCTCTCTCTCTCTCTCTCTCTCTCTCTCTCTCTCTCAGTGTGGGCCGGGCTGGGGAGTGGCGTGAGTCCTGCAGCTGCGCCTGTCCGTCTCTCTCTCTCTCTCTCTCTCTCTCTCCCCCCCCCCCTCTGTCAGTGTGAGCCAGGCTGGGGAGGGGCGTGAGTCCTGCAGCTGCGCCTGTCCGTCTCTCTCTCTCCCCCCCTCTTTAAAAATTAGTTTTTAAATATATCAGCTCTGTGATTGAAGTTTTTCAGATGTAGTGTCTCAGAAAGATTATCTGTCTTTGATTTTGTTAACGCTTGTATTTGAAACATTAATTTATCACAGATTTTTAGTCTCTTGAACTCTATAGCTATTAACTCTATTATTATTTTCTTAGTTTTTGCATTATTTAAATGAGTCACAAATGTTCCCTGAGGTTGACATAATAATGTTGGTGCGATTATTATGACATCAAAAGTAGACATAATTTAGAAATAAATGGCCATTTTCTACCCTGTTTTTGACCCTCTTGACCTTCAGTGCCTGAGTAAAATCTTTGCATATGAAATAAAACGTTTTGGGTTATGACTGTCACCCTTGTTCCGTGAGAAGGGAATAATACACTGCGTTGTAACGACACCTTTGGGGGAATGCCCCCCAGCGTAGCATACATGGAAGCTACAAAGGGACGCCGGCACACAACAGAGTTAGCTTCTGTGATGAAGCAAGTTGCTCCCAGGCAGGGGGAGGCATGGCAAAGGGACGCAGTGTTACAGTCGTAACCCGAGACGTTCCCTTTCGAGGGACCTCGCACTGTGTCGTAACGACAATTTGTGTGAGGCTGAAACAGTCACACTTAAGACGAGAGCACTCGTCTCGTACACCTGGTATTGAAGGAAGGTCCAGACTATAAAATCTCATGGGATGCAAGATAGCCTTAATATTCCCAGGAGCAAACTCCAGGCACTCGGAAGATATAGAGAGGGCCTGAAGATCTCCTACTCATTTTAGAGACGTGATGGCTAATAGAAAAGCTACCTTGAGGGAAAGGTTCTTGACCTCGACGGACCCTCTCCAGAACCAGAAATGAGTACAGGCAGAAAACTCCTCAGAGACTCCCTGATCAGTGCGCTGACTCCTGAACGACGGAGATGATTGAGACTGAGACTCCCTGATCAGTGCGCTGACTCCTGAACGAGGAAGTTGATTGAGACTGAAATTCCCTGATCAGTGCGCTGACTCCTGAACGACGGAGATGATTGAGACTGAGATTCCCTGATCAGTGCGCTGACTCCTGAACGAGGGAGCTGATTGAGACTGAGATTCCCTGATCAGTGCGCTGACTTCTGAACGAGGGAGCTGATTGAGACTGAGATTCCCTGATCAGTGCGCTGACTCCTGAACGAGGGAGCTGATTGAGACTGAGATTCCCTGATCAGTGCGCTGACTCCTGAACGAGGGAGCTGATTGAGACTGAGACTCCCTGATCAGTTCGCTGACTCCTGAACGAGGGAGCTGATTGAGACTGAGACTCCCTGATCAGTGCGCTGACTCCTGAACGAGGGAGTTGATTGAGACTGAGATTCCCTGATCAGTGCGCTGACTCCTGAACGAGGGAGCTGATTGAGACTGAGATTCCCTGATCAGTGCGCTGACTTCTGAACGAGGGAGCTGATTGAGACTGAGATTCCCTGATCAGTGCGCTGACTCCTGAACGAGGGAGCTGATTGAGACTGAGATTCCCTGATCAGTGCGCTGACTCCTGAACGAGGGAGCTGATTGAGACTGAGACTCCCTGATCAGTTCGCTGACTCCTGAACGAGGGAGCTGATTGAGACTGAGACTCCCTGATCAGTGCGCTGACTCCTGAACGAGGGAGTTGATTGAGACTAAGATTCCCTGATCAGTGCGCTGACTCCTGAACGAGGGAGCTGATTGAGACTGAGACTCCCTGATCAGTTCGCTGACTCCTGAACGAGGGAGCTGATTGAGACTGAGACTCCCTGATCAGTGCGCTGACTCCTGAACGAGGGAGCTGATTGAGACTGAGACTCCCTGATCAGTACGCTGACTCCTGAACGAGGGAGCTGATTGAGACTGAGATTCCCTGATCAGTGCGCTGACTCCTGAACGAGGGAGCTGATTGAGACTGAGATTCCCTGATCAGTGCGCTGACTCCTGAACGAGGGAGCTGATTGAGACTGAGACTCCCTGATCAGTGCGCTGACTCCTGAACGAGGGAGCTGATTGAGACTGAGACTCCCTGATCAGTGCGCTGACTCCTGAACGAGGGAGTTGATTGAGACTGAGACTCCCTGATCAGTGCGCTGACTCCTGAACGAGGGAGTTGATTGAGACTGAGATTCCCTGATCAGTGCGCTGACTCCTGAACGAGGGAGCTGATTGAGACTGAGACTCCCTGATCAGTGCGCTGACTCCTGAACGAGGGAGCTGATTGAGACTGAGATTCCCTGATCAGTGCGCTGACTCCTGAACGAGGGAGCTGATTGAGACTGAGACTCCCTGATCAGTTCGCTGACTCCTGAACGAGGGAGCTGATTGAGACTGAGACTCCCTGATCAGTGCGCTGACTCCTGAACGAGGGAGTTGATTGAGACTGAGATTCCCTGATCAGTGCGCTGACTCCTGAACGAGGGAGCTGATTGAGACTGAGACTCCCTGATCAGTTCGCTGACTCCTGAACGAGGGAGCTGATTGAGACTGAGACTCCCTGATCAGTGCGCTGACTCCTGAACGAGGGAGCTGATTGAGACTGAGACTCCCTGATCAGTACGCTGACTCCTGAACGAGGGAGCTGATTGAGACTGAGATTCCCTGATCAGTGCGCTGACTCCTGAACGAGGGAGCTGATTGAGACTGAGATTCCCTGATCAGTGCGCTGACTCCTGAACGAGGGAGCTGATTGAGACTGAGACTCCCTGATCAGTGCGCTGACTCCTGAACGAGGGAGCTGATTGAGACTGAGACTCCCTGATCAGTGCGCTGACTCCTGAACGAGGGAGTTGATTGAGACTGAGACTCCCTGATCAGTGCGCTGACTCCTGAACGAGGGAGCTGATTGAGACTGAGACTCCCTGATCAGTGCGCTGACTCCTGAACGAGGGAGTTGATTGAGACTGAGACTCCCTGATCAGTGCGCTGACTCCTGAACGAGGGAGTTGATTGAGACTGAGATTCCCTGATCAGTGCGCTGACTCCTGAACGAGGGAGCTGATTGAGACTGAGACTCCCTGATCAGTGCGCTGACTCCTGAACGAGGGAGCTGATTGAGACTGAGATTCCCTGATCAGTGCGCTGACTCCTGAACGAGGGAGCTGATTGAGACTGAGACTCCCTGATCAGTTCGCTGACTCCTGAACGAGGGAGTTGATTGAGACTGAGACTCCCTGATCAGTGCGCTGACTCCTGAACGAGGGAGTTGATTGAGACTGAGATTCCCTGATCAGTGCGCTGACTCCTGAACGAGGGAGCTGATTGAGACTGAGACTCCCTGATCAGTGCGCTGACTCCTGAACGAGGGAGCTGATTGAGACTGAGACTCCCTGATCAGTGCGCTGACTCCTGAACGAGGGAGTTGATTGAGACTGAGACTCCCTGATCAGTGCGCTGACTCCTGAACGAGGGAGTTGATTGAGACTGAGACTCCCTGATCAGTGTGCTGACTCCTGAACGAGGGAGTTGATTGAGACTGAGATTCCCTTATCAGTGCGCTGACTCCTGAACGACGCACCCATCTCTTCTGGAGAATGACCCGGGCATGTTGTCATGTGCAGACAGACCATCAGCAGTCCTGAGCTTCAACTCTTCTGGTTGTGTCTGGGTCTCAGTGTCCCTCAGGACCTGGATCAGTTAACCACTGCTGGGCTTTATTACAGTGACACATGAAGAGGGATTTGGCAGCATGGTTGCAGTCAGCTGTGAGATGACTTTAATTCCCTCTGAAGACTCATTGTATCTGGCCTTTCCGGGCCACAAGACGCCAACAAAACACTGTCCTGAATTAAGGCTGAAGGAAAAAAGGCCTTTCTTCAAGAGCAAAGAGCCAAACAAAGAGAAGGCAGTGATTGGCCAGAATCACAGGAAATGACCTCAGGGCTGAGCTCATGTGATGTCAGATGTAGGTCGGGGCAGCAGAATAACCCAACATACTCCAAATAGATGTTATTTGCCTCAATTTCTTTCAATCGGATTAAAAAAAAGCGACTTTATAATAACTTTTATGAATAAATCAATAACAAACATTATATAATTCTTAACAGAACATTAGTTAATATATATTCACATACAGTAGCTAGAAATATCAGAAATGCTTGTTGATAAGTAAACACCAATGAAGATCATTATTTAATGTAAATTGAAATGCTCACAAATGTCACTAAACTTTCAATTCATATGAACATGTACTTTTTTAAAATACTACAAATAATTTTTTATTTACATCATAATACATATATACTGTATATCCATATGAATCGATACTGAATGGAATCGAGATTGGAGTTGAATCGAATCGCAAGCTTGTGAACTGAAATCGCATCGAATGATGAAATGTGTGTCTATCCCAAGCCCTACTGCTTTAAGACATCTGTACCTCTGCAGTTGTTCTTCAGCAGAAGTATTGACCACACTGATCATACTGAAACGATGTATTGTGCTATATAAATAAATGTGACCCAGTTTCTTTGTGAGAAGGGCACTGATGTGTTGGTGCTCAGAGCAGCTGCTGCGGTGGCTTGGGTTTCAGTCTCTGATGAAGCCGACAGTAGTGCTTCACTGGTGGAGTTGTGCTGTGTCTCACTGGTGGAGTTGTGCTGTGTTTCACTGGTGGAGTTGTGCTGTGCCTCACTGGTGGAGTTGTGCTGTGTTTCACTGGTGGAGTTGTGCTGTGTCTCACTGGTGGAGTTGTGCTGTGTTTCACTGGTGGAGTTGTGCTGTGTCTCACTGGTGGAGTTGTGCTGTGTTTCACTGGTGGAGTTGTGCTGTGTCTCACTGGTGGAGTTGTGCTGTGTTTCACTGGTGGAGTTGTGCTGTGTCTCACTGGTGGAGTTGTGCTGTGTTTCACTGGTGGAGTTGTGCTGTGTCTCACTGGTGGAGTTGTGCTGTGTTTCACTGGTGGAGTTGTGCTGTGTCTCACTGGTGGAGTTGTGCTGTGTCTCACTGGTGGAGTTGTGCTGTGTCTCACTGGTGGAGTTGTGCTGTGTCTCACTGGTGTAGTTGTGCTGTGTCTCACTGGTGGAGTTGTGCTGTGTCTCACTGGTGGAGTTGTGCTGTGTTTCACTGGTGGAGTTGTGCTGTGTTTCACTGGTGGAGTTGTGCTGTGTCTCACTGGTGGAGTTGTGCTGTGTCTCACTGGTGGAGTTGTGCTGTGTTTCACTGGTGGAGTTGTGCTGTGTCTCACTGGTGGAGTTGTGCTGTGTCTCACTGGTGGAGTTGTGCTGTGTTTCACTGGTGGAGTTGTGCTGTGTTTCACTGGTGGAGTTGTGCTGTGTCTCACTGGTGGAGTTGTGCTGTGTCTCACTGGTGGAGTTGTGCTGTGTCTCACTGGTGGAGTTGTGCTGTGTTTCACTGGTGGAGTTGTGCTGTGTTTCACTGGTGGAGTTGTGCTGTGTCTCACTGGTGGAGTTGTGCTGTGTCTCACTGGTGGAGTTGTGCTGTGTCTCACTGGTGGAGTTGTGCTGTGTCTCACTGGTGGAGTTGTGCTGTGTTTCACTGGTGGAGTTGTGCTGTGTTTCACTGGTGGAGTTGTGCTGTGCCTCACTGGTGTAGTTGTGCTGTGCCTCACTGGTGGAGTTGTGCTGTGTTTCACTGGTGGAGTTGTGCTGTGTTTCACTGGTGGAGTTGTGCTGTGTTTCACTGGTGGAGTTGTGCTGTGTTTCACTGGTGGAGTTGTGCTGTGTTTCACTGGTGGAGTTGTGCTGTGTCTCACTGGTGTAGTTGTGCTGTGTCTCACTGGTGGAGTTGTGCTGTGTCTCACTGGTGTAGTTGTGCTGTGTCTCACTGGTGGAGTTGTGCTGTGTTTCACTGGTGGAGTTGTGCTGTGTCTCACTGGTGGAGTTGTGCTGTGTTTCACTGGTGGAGTTGTGCTGTGTTTCACTGGTGGAGTTGTGCTTTGTCTCACTGGTGTAGTTGTGCTGTGTCTCACTGGTGTAGTTGTGCTGTGTCTCACTGGTGGAGTTGTGCTGTGTCTCATTGGTGGAGTTGTGCTGTGTCTCACTGGTGGAGTTGTGCTGTGTTTCACTGGTGGAGTTGTGCTGTGTCTCACTGGTGGAGTTGTGCTGTGTTTCACTGGTGGAGTTGTGCTGTGTCTCACTGGTGGAGTTGTGCTGTGTCTCACTGGTGGAGTTGTGCTTTGTCTCACTGGTGGAGTTGTGCTGTGTTTCACTGGTGGAGTTGTGCTGTGTCTCACTGGTGGAGTTGTGCTGTGTTTCACTGGTGGAGTTGTGCTGTGTCTCACTGGTGGAGTTGTGCTGTGTTTCACTGGTGGAGTTGTGCTGTGTCTCACTGGTGGAGTTGTGCTGTGTTTCACTGGTGGAGTTGTGCTGTGTCTCACTGGTGGAGTTGTGCTGTGTTTCACTGGTGGAGTTGTGCTGTGTTTCACTGCTGCCTTACAGTATATCTCGGCAGTGATTTGTGTTGTGAAGTGAGTCTGTGCGAGAGACACACAGTTTCGTGTAATTTCATTTACTCATCGTCAGTTCGCTAAAGCAGTGCTGGACACATGATTGAAACACTTTGTGAGTGAAGCTTTGACACAAGGGTTGGTGATATTGTGACATGTTCAGTTCATGCATTGAAGGTTTTCCATTTGAGCAAATGAAAGGAATGTCTCTTGGACATTTGACTGGTGTGCAGTGTGAGTTTGTCAGTACAATACATTCGACCATACGTTCATGGATGAGAGGATGTTGAATAGAGTCGATGTGGACAACCTTGATGTTGAACTGGGTCACGGTTCACTAAAGCACTCTAGTTTTTTGCCTGAAGAAACAGTATGGAGGTTTCAATGAGGTTGTGTGGAAGACATCACAGGCCTGACATATAGAAGATAAAACACTAATATTTTCATGTGAAAGTCAGATTTGAACAGTAAATGTTAAAAGTACAAATGTCTCGGATTACCCTCAGAATATTAACACAGGGTTCATGGAAAGGGTTCCTGTGGATAAATTATAACCTTTATTTTTACCAGGAAGAAAACTCACTGAGATTAAAATCTCTTTTTCGGGAGTGTCCTGGCCAAGATAGGCAGCTAAGTTACATAGACAATTTACAAAATTTACAACACACAAACAAATCTCATTACATAAATAAAAATTAAAATATATATATATATATAAAATGCATCTGGTTACAAACATTTACACACAACCAATTTACTCTGATGATTATCCAATAAATATTTAAATTGACCACAAGATACTAAATCTTTTAACTTCATCTCAGTCTGGAGAAGATTCCAATCCGATGCTGCGGCATATTTAAAAGAGGTTTTACCCATCTCGGTTCTGGCAAAAGGCACACACAAATTGTAGGTCGATTTAGAACGTAATGAGTAATTTCCAGATGACTTCTGATTAATAAGACAACAAAGATAAGGGGGTAGATAACCCAATATAGCTTTGTAAATCAATTGGTACCAGTGCTTTTTCTTCTAATACTCAACGACGACCAACCAACCATTTTATATAGGTCACAATGGTGTGTCGAAAATCTGCAGTCAGTTATAAATCTCAAAGCACCATGGTACAAAGCATCCAGAGAGACAAGAAGGTAAGAGGGAGCATGCTGATATACTACATCCCCATAGTCTAGAACTGGTAAAAAGGTAGCAGACACTAGTTTCTTTCTCACATTAAATGAAAAACATGATTTGTTTCTAAAATAAAATCCTAATTTTTTCTTAAGTTTTTCCCTCAGATATTTAATATGTGACCCAAAGCGTAATGTGTACATACAATTTAAAAAGTCTTAGTAATAGTGAGTTCATAGCTTTCTGCTTTCAGAGCAGTGATGTATGAAGTACACAAGTCCTGTACTTTGTGGATCCCTGGTAATATATACCATCCTACACCTGACTCAGTGTTTGTGCAAACAAGCTCAAATGAGCCTAATGCAACTTTTCATCAAGAACAAGATCTTAGAAAAAGAGACTCCAGTGTTGTTGTTGTCATTCTCAAATGACTAGCATCTCTTATTCTAAAATAACATCGTTCTTGTCTTTTTGACACATTAGCAAAAGCCAATCATGCATGAGTCATATTATTCATTCCTATTTCCAGAAGTGGACAGCTGTGTCATGCTTAAACTAACTCGGCGAACACACGAACGGTCGGTCATTGGTCTCTTAAGTGTCTGTCAGTGAGTTCAGTTTGTGTGAACAGTGGAAGCTCATTACATTATCATGTCGTTCTTGTGTATATGAGTTGGTTCATTTGCAGTGGAGTGTGTGTTTGTTTCTCTGAGCATTAATACACAGCTGTTTGATTATGAACTTCCTGCCTCATATTTTCCTAACGCTGTGGCCGGAGCGAGAGGGTCGCAGATGATGGACTGCAGATGATGGTGTGGCTGTCGTGTCTCAGTGTTTAATGATGGAACTGAAACCGTCAGTCTAATCATAATAATAATAATAAATAATAATAATAATAGTAATATGTTTATTTTATATAGTGCCTTTCTAAAGACTCAAGGTCGCTTTACAATAAATTACAAAAACACATGACATAGAAACATGACATAAAAACATGACATAGAAACTGTGAAGATACATATAGAATCAGAACATAGAGTCAGGGGTCGGGGGAAACAAGTGACAAAAAGATATGTTTTAATGTGGGTTTTGAAGTCATGTAGTGATGAGAGATTACGGATGTGTTGTGGAATGGAACTCAAGAGAGTTGGGTCAGCGGTGCAAAATGCTCTACCACCAAACGATGCTAGTTTGTGCCGTGGGATCATCAACAGATCCGAAGATCTAAGTGTGCGAACAGGGGCAGTGTTGGGTGTAACTAATTACTAAGTAATTAGTTACTGTACTTTAATTACTTTTTCCTCTAAAAAGTAAAGTAAGGGATTACTCTTAATTTTTCTGTAATTTAATTACAGTTACTTCTAATGTAATTGAGCTAAATACTGTGTATAGATCAATCCGATCTCACGGCAATTTGTATGCATTTTATGAGGTGGCTAAATCCTACGACCTCACTCGTACAAATTAGCCACCTTGTAAAATAAGTATAAAATGTCATGAGATCAGACTGGTATTAACTAGAACAATTCTATATAAAACAATAGTGGGTTTAACATCAATTTATTGTCTGATGTTAAAAAGTATATGTTTATTATTTAACCTTCTCCCTTTACATTTTTTGGTCAGTTTAAGGATAATTCATGCAATTTTATAGAATTTATTTGGAAGAATTAAAACCGTTTCATGTCTATCCTTGTATTATTCAGATGGTTGAGGTTGATATGGGATTTAGAAAGTAATTAAAAGTAATTAAATACTTTTTAGAGTGAGTAATTAGTACAGTAATCTAATTACACTGTTGAAGAGGTAATTAGTAACTAGTAATTAATTACTTTTTTAGAGTAACTTACCCAACACTGAACAGGGGAGTATGTATGGATGAGATCAGAAATATAGTTGGGGGCAAGACCATGGAGTGCTTTAAATGTAATAAGGAGTATCTTGTATTGAATGCGATAGCGAATGGGTAACCAATGTAGACTGCGTAAAAAATGTAGACTGAGTAATGTGGGAAGATTTCTGAGTGAGTGAGGACTCTGGCGGCAGAGTTCTGGATATATTGAATTTTATTTAATGATGAATTGGGTAAGCCATAAAAAAGTGAATTGCAGTAGTCAAGCCGTGAACTGATGAAAGCGTGAACCAGGGTCTCGGCATCACTGATGTTAAGAAAAGGACGTAAGCGTGCAATATTGCGAAGGTGGAAGAAGGCAGACTTAGTGAGCGAGGAGATGTGAGGAAGGAAGGAAAGAGAGGAATCAAAGATTATACCCAGGTTTTTGACAGCGGTGGAAGGTTGAACCAGAACTCCAGCAATATTGACATTGTCAACACAGACACGGGATGTAGTTTGAGGTGAACCAATAAGAAGTAAATCTGTTTTATCTGTGTTAAGTTTGAGAAAATTACTGGTCATCCAAGCATTTATTTCATCAATACACGCTGATATGGAAAGCGTTGGGAAAGGAGCATTGCGTTGAGAATGGATGTATAATTGGTGTATAATCATACAGAATGATGTAATTTAGACTTGATTTTATGATTGGCCACATTCAGGGTGTGAGTTGTTTGGGATTTGTTTATTTTATATCCCTGGAAGGAATTAGTTTAATCTGTTCAGATGGAATGCATTAGACATTTCTAGTGTCCGTGACACTACGGCTTTTCCTGTAATAGCCAGAACACCACATCCTATTTAAATATGTTTTGCTAACATTATGTAAATGTTACTTTTAAATGTTCTGAAACATAACATTTAAAAAACATTAGACAAATGTCCAACGAAAACATAAAAAAAAAACATTCCATGACCAATGAATAAATAAAGTTTTTATGCTAAAATTTAGAGAACACTATTAAAAACCAGATAGCTCTGAACAAACCTTCTATTAACGTTACTGGAAATTCGATTGTTCATCATTTGAGTGAACCTTGCAGAACGTTCTGACAATATTCCCTGTTAGCTTGGATAATAGAAATGTGAGATGAAAGATGGCTGAAATGTTTGACAGCTTATGTACCTCATGGGGCCTGTAAATTGTACAAATACATTTATAGGCAGTAAGTTGTTAGTTAAACATTTATTTAACTTATAGTTAATTCAATAACACTGTATTTCTACATCTTCTAAATTTCTTGATTAAAATTAAATTATGTCATTCTTGTTTAAATATCCAGAGGATGTGCTATATGTGAAATATATGATTTTGTGATGTATAGTGACGTCATACACTGCATTAGCTTTAAGATTTTATCTAATAGATGACTCCAAATTCTGCATGATTGACTCAGAGAAACAACTACAGTCACACTTATGATTTGCATGTTGTGTCGTGTGCTGAACTCACACACAGACACTAAAGCAGCTCTGATGCAGCATTTCATTCACACACAACCCAAGACTGATGTTGAGCTTCCCTCAGACAGCTGTGCGGCTGATTTTTCCTTCAGCGACTGCACATATCACATCGATTATTGATCAAATATCTGCTGGCCGATGCTGTATTTTCCACATGGTGTTTTCTGTGTCAGAAGTGCAGCTCTGTGTGTGTGTGTGCAGCGTGTGATGGCGAGCACTGGGGCCCGCACTGCCGGAACCGCTGTCAGTGCCAGAACGAGGCGCTGTGTAACCCCATCAGCGGAGCCTGCCTCTGTGCGCCGGGACACCGCGGCTGGCGCTGCGAGGACCTCTGTGAGCGCCACACCTACGGCAACGGCTGCCAGCAGAAGTGCCTGTGCCAGAACAACGCCACATGCCACCACATCACAGGAGAGTGTGTGTGCAGCCCAGGATACACTGGAGCATTGTGAGTTCACATGTGTTTGTACTGTAGCTCAGACAGATGATTGTGGTGCTAGCAACACCAAGCTCATGGGTTCGAATCCCAGGGAATGCAAGAACTTGGATAAAAGCGTCTGCCGAATGCATGAATGTAAATGTGTTTGGTGTGTGTGTGTGTGCAGCTGTGAGGACTTGTGCCCTCCAGGGAAGCATGGGCGGCAGTGCGAGGAGCGCTGCCCCTGTCAGAACGGTGGCGTGTGTCATCATGTGACCGGAGAGTGTTCCTGCCCGGCCGGCTGGATGGTACGCCTGCAACACTCATTAAACACACATTAACTGACATAAATATAAAAGATAAATATTTGTGATTCATCAGGCCCTATTTTAAGGATGTAAGTGCATGGTCTAAAGCGCAGGGCGCAAGTGTACGTCCGGATCCACTTTTGCAAGTTTAACAACGGTCGGCGCACCCAGCATATGGTCTAAAAGGGTTGTTCCTATTCTCTTAATGAGTAATGGGTGTGTTTTGGGCGTAACTTGCAATAAAGCAATCAGAGTCTCATCTCCCATTCCCTTTAAAAGCCATGGTGGATTCACTATTTACATGGTGGAATTTGTAAGCGGAAAAACTGAACGCTTCTCTATCGAGGAAACGGATCTGCTCGTGCGCGAGGTTAAATCGCACAAGCTGATCATCTACGGGAAAAAGTGTACTCTAGGCGCACATTACTAACGCGCTCTTTAAATAACAAAAACAATACTGGACCATTGACTTTAGAGCAGGTTTCTGTTGGTCAATGGCTCAGTCTATTTCAGTTCCTCAGAATAGCAACGCTCCAACAATGCGCCTGAACACACACAAGGTTTTAAGACCAGCAGCCCATGGGCCACAGATAGACGCACAAATAGGCGTAGGACGGGAAAATGATAACTGCGTCGGGCTGAAACTTACAAAAAGCACTTGTGCCTGGCGCTGCATTGCACCGTGTGTATGATATGGCCCATTATGTTTGGACTTTGGACAGAATTATTATATTATTTGTTTGATTAAATGATGTTCTTTGTTTTAGGGTAATTTGAGAATGTTTTTTTAAAGCTTCCTGTCTAATGTAATTGTTGCACGCTGTTTGTCTCGGCACACTGTGTTGTCAGTGATGTGTTGATGTCGTTTTCAGGGAGCAGTGTGTGGACAGCCGTGTCCGGCGGGACGCTTCGGGAGGAACTGCTCGCAGGAGTGTCAGTGTCATAACGGAGGAAGCTGCGCTCCGTCCACGGGACAGTGTGTGTGTAGCGCGGGATACACAGGAGAGAGGTCAGTACATGCACCGCAACATCAAGCTTTACCGCTGGAGAGGAGAGCAACACCATGTTGTGAGTGTACAAGCTCCTGAAAAGAGCCAACAGACCTTAAATTATTGAATTTCACATGGATGAAAACGAGGTTGCGAGGGATGAACTTACAGCCTATACACATACATGCCACTATTGCACACAACTTTCAAAAGTTTTACTGAACAATTGCCATTTTGTCCAACACCAGTACAATTCTTCTGTCCCTCACAGCATCGGCTTCACTCCTGACTCTAAGGTCTATGTGACTCTTGCGCTATATTCAGTCTCTCTGAAGTCACATGATAGCGTAGTGTGAGGAACAGAGCCCAGCTGAAGCATGTCTTCAGAGGATGCTGTCACTGAATACATCTCCTGGATTAGCGCTGGCACTGCTGTAGACTCAGCATATCAGGTTATGAGGAAACTAAAGCGGTGAAACTGCAGGATCTGATGCTGGCACACGTCCCAGAGTGAAGAGGGCATGTGCCGATCGGATGAGATTCAGTCTCAGGGCTCTGGAAAACATCATGTCTGGTTGTAGACCAGCAGCATTGACCTCTCACATGATCAAAAGCATGGAGAAGCTAGTTCACTGACCCATGGTTTGGACTGTTTCTACACTTCAATTACAGCACAAAGTCATGCAGGAGTTCTCAGAGAATTGTCCAGTTGCAGGTTGTATTGCTGGTGGGTAAACGGCCAGTCTTGTTGTGTGCTGGACGCTGGGATTTGAAGCTGGAGAAGCTGTCAGGAAAGCTGGTGCAGTCATTGGGATTGGCCTGGAGCCTAGAGGTTAAGGTGGAAAGAAGAATTACGCCTGCCTGTTATGGACAGCTTAAACAAAATTGTGATAATGTTCCTCATGCAAAGCCATCGTATGACTTCATAAGTTTGATGAGAAAAACACAAAGCTCATTGGCTCATGCTTTATTGGACTCAAATGCTGGTTATTCTGAGATGCATCATATAGACCTGAGGTCTTAACCCTGCTTCTGTGGACACACTGTCCTGCAGAGTTCAGCTCCCACAGCGGGTCTCGGGTAACACTGCACACTATGGGTGTTCTCTTTATTTGCTGGAGAGGCTTCAGGAACAGTTTGAAAACCCGTGGTATAGATCAGGGTTTTCTCAAACTGTGGGGTGTGTGTGAGAGCCTGTCAGTAGAGGCACAGAGTAGGGTTTTATATCCCGGTGACAGGTGTCAATCATTCTAGATTATGCTATATGGTTTATATCATGGTATGTAAATGTATTCATGCAGTGCAAGACCGCTTGAAGTTATTGACAAGTTAGAGTGATATTGTGCTTGAATGGTCAGATTGCAGTCACAGTGGATGAACATCAGAGACCTGTCACACCAGGAGAGAGTGTCAGTGTGAGAACAGCAGTTAATCATCCGCATGCAGGATCAGTCTCGCCGGCGTCCAGCGACAGCAGTGCAGCTGTAATTACAGTACGAGTGAGCGTGCAGAGTGTATTTAAACGGCAGGAATAGAAACACAAGTGCATTTTTATGACTTAATAAGAGCTTTGGCTTCACCAGATGTCACTGTTACCTCCGGTTTACCCTGATTTCACCACACCCTACCGGCTGCAGAATAATCTCCCAGCAGCCACAGGGAGGAGCCCGTCTGTGTGTGTGTGTGTGTGTGTGTGTGTGTGTGTGTGTGTGTGTGTGTGTGTGTGTGTGTGTGTGTGTGTGTGTGTGTGTATGTATGTGAGGGTATGTGTGTGTAAGTGTGTGTGTGTAAGTGTCTGTGTGTGTGTGTGTGAGGGTGTGTTTGTTTGTGTATGTGTGTGTCTCTGTATGAAGAAGGTTATTTGTGGGATGCTCAACAGAAAGATAGTCTGGCAGTTTTCACCTTGTCAGAATAGTTGAGATAAGCGTGTCCTCATCCCTCCATCACTAGATTCTGCTCTACAGGGACTGATAGAAGCTTAATTACGAGCAAAGACCACACGATAAAGACACAAACAACACAAAACAGCTTTACATTCTTTGCATAGTTTTTATATAGTTATATAGTTTTTAACTTCTCTATTCACATTTGTGAAGTGAACGTAGAATGTAGCCCCAAGTGAGTTACATTTCTACAAGAATAGATAAATATACATGTTTGGTAACCCCTTTATAATAAGTATAGTGTAATAAAGTACTTACAAATCATTTGCAAAGTATTAGTTTATGCTAATTAATAAATTATAAACTGTAGTTAATACATGAATAGACTGCCGGCTTCAGTTTGCATGTAGGGACCCTCATTATGCTCCCGTGTTAGTGTGAGGCTATTCTGAGCCTTGTTAGTGGCATTAACTAGCGATTTCTTTTGACTTACTCTATTCCCCATATACTAGCGTTATAAGCTAATCAGTTTTTAGAGATAAAACTCTTTACATTCGATTATCATGAAAACACATCCCAGAGAACTGTCGACTCGGTAACTGTGTGTTATTAACCCTAGGTTAATTTTTCACCGGAATTGTCCTTTAACAACGTATTAATAAACTCTTTATAAATGAGCTCATTAAACAATAAAACTTTGTTAATTATGGTGACAATGAAAGAAGATCTCGCTATTTGTACATAGTCTATTCAAGTATTAACTACAGTTTATAATTTATTAAATAACTATTTGCAAATGGTTCGTAAATACCTGTACTTTATTACACTATACTTATTATAAAGTGTTACCAAATGTTCTTTTGCATTTCTTGATTCATTAGCTTTTTTCTAGAAGTCTTTTCAAACCTTTACAAACTGTTCACACATTGGCTATAAAAATGCAATTAATACATGACCTCCAGAAACAAACAGAAATGTTCTTGTGCTGTGATTGTCACGAACCCACACGGGAAAAGGTAGATCCAATTGCAGTAGTTTATTAGGGGTAATCCGTACTCACAAAACAGTCCAGGCAAGGGTCAAAATCCAGTAAAGCAATCCAACAGACACATGAAACAGGCCGACGAACTCAGAAGTGTGAGTGACATTAAACAAGGACTCCGTGACATGAACTGAGACAGACAGGGTACTTATACACAGACACTAACAAAGAACAGCTGGGAACAATGAAGACAGGGAACAGCTGTGTGAAATGAACATTGATGGGTAACAGACAAAGGACTATACAAAATGTGGATGACACCGTGGGGAAGAGGACCTCTAATGGACACCAGGAATACACAAACAAGACACTGTGACAGTGATATGTGCTGTGTGTGCTGTGTGCTGTGTCTGTGCTGTGTGTGTGTGTGTGTGTGTGTGTGTGTGCGCGCTGTGTGCGGTGTGCTGTGTGCTGTGGTATAGGCCATTATCCGATCGCCATATTTATCACTGATCTGTAACTTTTTCAACATTCACCCAAGAATCCTTTTGAACAGGGTTGTTGCATGAGTCTGTCAGTGTTCAGCGTCGAGGTGCTGTGACTGAAGTGTGTGTGTGTGTGTGTGTGTTTGTGTGTGTGTGTGTTTTCAGGTGTCAGGACCAGTGTCCGGTCGGCACGTATGGCGTGGGCTGCGGTCAGACGTGTGTGTGTGTGAACGGTGCGCAGTGCTATCACGTGAGCGGAGCCTGTGTGTGTGAGCAGGGATACACCGGTGAGAGCTGTGAGGAGCGAGTGTGTGCCGACGGTCTCTACGGCCTCAGGTGTGACAGGAAGTGCCCCTGTCACGCCAATAACACACACAGGTGAGACACACACCCTGTCACGCCAATAACACACACATGTGAGACACACACCCTGTCACACCAATAACACACATTGTCACCCTGTCACGCCAAGTGTCATACAGTCTCATTACAGTCTCATTATTACAAATAAAATAATAATAATAATACATTTATTTTATATAGCGCATTTCTCAAAACCAAGGTCGCTTTACATAGGAAGGCAAGGAAACACAACAACCAACAACCAAAACAATACAACAAAGACAAGTTATCTGTATGAAGCTATGAGTTTGGTGTGGAGAAATGATCATTAAACAAAAAGGTCTTGAGATGTGCTTTAAAGAAGGGAAGAGAAGGACAGTCACGAAGAGGTTGTGGGAGGCGGTTCCAGAGTTTGGGGGCCAAGGCACTGAAGGACCTGCCACCCAGGGTGGAAAGTCTGGAGCGGGTGATAGCCAGGAGATTTTGGTTAGAGGATCTGAGTGAGCGGGAAGGAGTGTAAGAGGTCAGCAGGTCGCGGATGTAGGGGGGAGCAAGGTTGTGGAGAGCTTTGAAGGTGAGTAGGGCCCTTAGTATTTGATCCGGGACGGAACTGGTAGCCAGTGGAGTTGGTGGAGAATGGGGGTGATGTGTGCTGATCGTCTGGTATGGGTGAGGAGCCTTGCTGCCGAGTTTTGAATATATTGTAGCCTTTGAAGTGATTTAGCCGGGAGACCAAGGAAAAGTGAGTTGCAGTAGTCTAGGCGGGACATAATGAAGGAGTTAACCAAAGTCTGTGCATCACTAACAGAGAGGAAGGGTTGGAGGCGAGCAATGTTACGGAGGTGAAAGAAGGCAGTCTTAGTGAGTGATTTGATATGAGGATCAAAGCTAAAGGTGGAGTCAAGCAGAACGCCAAGGTTTTTAACAACAGGGGTAGGGTGGACTGGTGAACCATCAATGCTGAGAGTGAGACTGGGAGATTTGGAGAGGATGCTTTTAGGGCCAATCATCAGAATTTTGGTTTTATCTGTATTAAGTTTGAGAAAATTGTTTTGCATCCATAATTTTAAGTCAGAGGCAGTCAGTGAGGGAGCATGGTGGTGGGTCAGAGGGAGAGGGAGTGGTAACTTGGAGTTGGATCTCATCTGCATAACAGTGGAAGTTAAGACCGTGGCTGCGTATAATCTGGCCAATAGGGAGGATGTATATTAGAAAGAGGAGGGGCCCAAGTACAGAACCCTGGGGGTCACCACGAGTAACAGGGGACTTGGAAGACTGATGTGGACCAAGTGTTACAAACTGCTTTCTGTTGGAGAGGTATGACTGGAACCAATTGAGGGCTGTGCCAGAAACACCAATAGCAGACAGACGGATGATTAGAACATTGTGGTTGATGGTATCGAAAGCAGCACTAAGGTCAAGGAGGATGAGAATGTTAAGTGAACCAGAGTCAGCAGACAGGAGGAGGTTGTTAACTATGCGTAGAAGGGCAGTCTCTGTACTGTAACATGAACAGAAGCCAGATTGAAAAGGCTCATACAGGTCATGGTGATTAAGAAAGGTGTGTAGTTGTGAGGCCACCACTCTTTCCAGTACCTTGGCCAGGAAGGGGAGGTTGGAGATAGGGCGGTAGTTTAGTAGTGAAGTTGGGTCGCAGTCCGTTTTTTTGAGAATGGGTGTGACTGCAGCAGTTTTGAGGGTAGCAGGCACAACACCAGAGTTGAGGCAGGTGTTTACAATCAATGCAATGGGTTCAGATAAGGATGTGATGCAGGCTTTAAGAAGAGGGGTGGGGCAGGGTCAAGCTGACACGATGAGGAGTTAGACTTATTAATAATGTCAGTGATAGTGAGGGAGGCTATAGCGGTGAAATGGGAGAGCTGAGGGCCCAGAAAGCCAGGAGAAGAAAAGAGAGAGATAGCATTGGGGTTGAAGCAGTGGTAAATTTGGCTAATTTTGTCATCGAAGAAGTGTGAGAAGGCATGGCACTGCTCAGGGGTCTTAGGACAGGCAGTGACAGGGGGTTTAAGGAGTTTGTCCAAGGTCCTGAACAGGGTTGGACTTGGAGGAGGTTATGAGTGATGAGTAATAGTTTGAGCGGGCAGCATTGAGGGCATCCCTATTTGTCTGAGTATGTTCGGTGTAAAGCATGGAATGAATTGTAAGGCCAGTTTTCTCATATAGCCGTTCAAGACGGCGGCCAGCGGCCTTAAGTTGCCTGAGCTCAGGGGTGAACCAGGGGCATGTACGGTTTGCTGGTACAAGCCTAGTCCTGACAGGGGCTAAGCTATCAAGCAGGCTGGTCAGGGTGCCATTATACATAGCAACCAAGTCATCCGCGGACGAGAGCTCATCAAGGTCAAACAGTGGCGAGGCCTGTATAGAGGCAGAAAACATGCTGTGGTCTATTGACCTAATGTTGCGACATGTGATAGTTGTTTTCTCTGAGGAGGGAGGAGGAGTGATCATATGAAAACGGCATATGATCAGTCTCATTATTACAGTCTCATTATTACAGTCTCATTATTACAGTCTCATTATTACAGTCTCATTATTACAGTCTCGTCATTACAGTCTCGTCATTACAGTCTCATTATTACAGTCTCATTACAGTCTCATTATTACAGTCTCATTACAGTCTCATTATTACAGTCTCATTATTACAGTCTCGTCATTACAGTCTCATTATTACAGTCTCATTATTACAGTCTCATTACAGTCTCATTATTACAGTCTCATTATTACAGTCTCATTATTACAGTCTCATCACAGTCTCATTATTACAGTCTCATTACAGTCTCATTATTACAGTCTCATTACAGTCTCATTATTACAGTCTCATTATTACAGTCTCATCACAGTCTCATTATTACAGTCTCATTACAGTCTCATTATTACAGTCTCTACAGCCAATATTTATGAAATCACCAGAAGATAAAATATGAAATCTCTCAATCTCTCAGCAACTGAAGATAAAACATGAAATCTCTCAAGATCTCAAGAACAGCATTACCAGCTTCACTTATAACTAACCAGACTGACTTTATTTCTGTCAGACGTCTACAGAAGCTCTTATTGAGAACCACCATCATGGTGACTTTAAATGAAGCTCAATAAAACATCAACTTCTAAACCTCTGTTAATCCTCAATAAGAACTTGTGTAGACGTCTGACAAGAATAAAGTCAGTCTGGTTAGTAATAAGTGAAGCTGGTAAAGCTGTTTGTGGAGTTGTTTAATCCTCCTCTGCTGAGATCTTCACAGATTTAAACATGTTTTCTCTTCAGTTGATTTCATGTAAGGCTGTGGCTGAAGTCAGTTGTAGTTCTTGTGTTCGATTTTCCTTCAGAGATTCTGCTTGTTAACAGCAGGTGTTCATCACTAATACTCAATCAGAACACTTATTATCCAATTATCATGCTGGGAATTAGACATTTTCTATAACTCATTCAGTTTGAGTTCTGTTTAAGCTATAGGGCCCTATTGTAACGCTCTGAAACGCAAGTATCAAACGCGAAACGCAAGTAACTTTGTGGGCGGATCCCGGCCCTGTTGCTATTATACCGGCGGGATAAATTACTTTTGCGCCCGACGCAAATCTAAAATGTGTTGGTCTGAAGTCGCTTCATTACTCATAGGTGTGGTTTGGGCGTAACGTGAAATAAACCAATCAGAGCGTCCTCTCACATTCCCTTTAAGAGCTGGCGCGCTTGTTCCACGGCGGATTGCTATTATAACGCCGGGTTTGCCAGCGCACGCCAGGAGCGGTTCACAGCCGAGGAGACCGACGCTCTCGTCAGGGCCGTAAAACACAGAGAAGTGACATTCTATGAGGATGATGGAGAAACACACACATTAGCTTCAGTTAAACAGGCGTATAATAATTTGGGTAAATGTGTAATCTAGATTTATGCCTATTTTTTTACATCTTCACGGACACAGCAATGATTTCCCTCGTGTGTTCATATTTTTCCTTGTAATAATGTATGATTTGCAAAAATTAAAACTGCTGCGTCTGTTTAGATTAGAGAATCAAAGTGTGTGTGTTGTTCACACGCTACATTATGGCCAAGCATGCGCCCTTAAAATAGCATATGACTAACGCGCGGCGCCGCTGTCTTTAGACTGGGTTTCTCCTGGTCAGTGGCGGAGTTGTTTTCTGAAACTGCAGAATATCACCAGGGAACGTTTGCGCCGGAACACACTCCTCTTTTCACTGAACCGCCCCCCCCCCCCCCCCGAGCACAAGTTCATTCCCTAATTTACCGACGTGCGTCTGTGGAGGGAAAAGTCCGCTGTGCGCGGGTGCAGAATAGGAATGATACATGCGTCGGTGTACAAAGTCAATTGCGCTGGGTGCAAGATAGGGCCCTTTGTGTCCACATAACTTTCGGTAAAATTTGAGTGCAATTACCTAATTTTTATTTAGTACATTTTAAAGTGCATTATTTGACGTCAGTTTGGGAATCGTTGCACTAGGATAAGTTCACAGACCCAAAACTACACTTGGTGGCCTGTAGGGTCCAGACTCCAGTGATGGTCACTGATGTGCCGTCTCTCTCAGCTGTCACCCCATGTCAGGCGAGTGTTCGTGCCGGCCGGGCTGGTCGGGGTTGTACTGTAACGAGACGTGCGCTCCTGGCTTCTTTGGGGAGGCGTGTCAGGAGGTCTGCCACTGCCAGAACGGAGCAGACTGCCACAGCGTGAGCGGAGAATGTGTCTGCGCACCGGGATATAAGGTACTTCATCTTATCTTAGACTGAGTGTGTGTGTGCTGAGGCAGTCACTGATGTGTGGTCATGATTACAGGGCTCAGATTGCTCCTCGGTCTGCCCCGCCGGCACATACGGCATCAACTGCTCCTCTCTCTGCTCCTGTAAGAACGCAGCCGTCTGCTCTCCCATCGATGGATCCTGTTCCTGTCAAGCAGGTGATCCTCTTCAGCTCACTGTCCTGCAGGGTTTAGCTCCAACCCTGATCAGTGATCCTGAAGAACTCAGTAGGCTTGTTCAGTTGTCTTTGGTGTGAAGTTGCTTATCTACACTGACACGGTGTGTTTCCATGAGGCCTCAGGAACGCAGGTGTATTTGATTCCGCATCTTCAAGCAGCAAAATGGTTTGAGTTAAATATTAAATTGCTAATATTGTTCTACTTTACAGAGAAATACTAAACCAGAATAATGAGCCTTTACAATATACATTAAACACTCAAGTGAACACAAAGCTTGCGGGAGAGCTCTGGAAAAAGTAATGATTATGAATGTGTCGAAAAAACAGCACAGAGACTGTATGAACATTTGAATACTTCATTAACAGACCAGTGTAGAGTCTGTCGACTGCAGTTCAGTGATGAGGACCTATAGAGAGAAACGCAATGTTAAACATGTCATGCAGTAAACGTGGTATTAATTGAGCTTCACTCCACATCAACACTAGGATATGTGTCTAATGATAGAGCGGCTATTGGTTAACGTTAGGTTTAATAAGCCATGTTTGAGGTCGATGAATGACAGGCAAATGTTTGGTTATTATGCCCTACATACTGTAATAATTACACTATTAGATCTTACCAGGGTTTTTTACAGTAAAATACTGTTAAATTTACTGTTAATTGTACAGTTCTTTACTGTAATCTACAGTATGTTACTGAATTTATTTACGTGCACTAAATTAAAAACTCGAGTCAACTAATTTAATGAGCAGAAACCGACTGCCTTAAATTGACCAACTGCAGTTTAAATTTATTAACCAACATTTATAATGTACTAATGTGAGAAAAGTAATACTGTCAAGTCAAGTCAAAATTTATTTATACAGCACTATTTATACAGACAAGCTGACCAATGTGCTTTACACAGCAATGAAATATCACACGACAGACGGGACAAGTAAGATTAGAAACAACATTAAGCACTGTTAAAAGCAATTGAATAAAAGTGTGTTTTCAGGAGTGACTTAAAAACTGACAAATCAGAAGCAGAGCGAATATAAAAGGGCAAATTATTCCATAGTGTCGAGCCAGCAATGGCAAAGGCACAATAGCCTCTATGTTTTAGCCTGTACCGTGGTATGGATAAAAGTTTCTGTGTGCCTGACCTAAGATCCCTGGAAGTAGTGTATTGCTCTAAAAGCTCTGATAAATAGGGGGGAGCTTGATTGTTAAGACACTTATAAACAAATAAAAGAATTTTAAAATCAACCCTGAATCGAACCGGCAACCAGTGAAGGGAAGCTAAGATTGGAGTAATGTGTTCGTATTTTCGAATACCTTTTAGAAGTCTCGCTGCCGCATTCTGGACTATTTGAAGACGTGTTAAAGTTGTAGAATTTATTCCGTAATATAAAGCATTACAGTAGTCCAGTCGGGATGACAAAAATGCATGTATAACCCATTCAAAAGCTTGGGGACATAAAAACGGCTTAACTTTAGTCAGCATACGTAAATGGAAGAAACACGAACTGACAACAGAGTTAATTTGTTTATCCAGTTTCAAAGAACTATCTATTGAAACACCAAGATTTTTCACACAAGTATTTATAGGTAAAGAGAGTGTATACGGTTCAGGGATATGATTTAGGCTACTTTTAGGAGGACCAAAAAGTACAAGTTCCGTTTTGTTATCATTTAATTTAAAGAAATTAGCAGTCATCCACATCTTTATTTCGTCTAGACAAGCCAACAGGAGCTCAGGTGAGTTTTTTCCTACCCGTTTAATGGGAACATAAATCTGAATGTCATCTGCATAGCAGTGAAACGACACATCATATTTTTTAAATATGGAACCCAAAGGGAGCAAATAAAGAGAAAAGAGTGTAGGGGCCAGAATTGAGCCCTGAGGGACCCCCCATTGAAGATGAGCAACAGAGGATATAGTAGAGCCAAAACTAACAGAAAATTTTCGATCAGTCAAGTATGAACTAAACCAATTCAAAACAGTTCCCTTTAGACCAACATCAAACTCGAGTCTAGACAGAAGAATATCATGGTCCACCATATCAAAAGCAGAGCTAAGATCTAATAGCATTAAAATCATGGAATCTCCAACATCTGTTGTCAGATAGATGTCATTAAAAACCTTCAGCAGTGCAGATTCAGTACTGTGGAGTGCCCGAAACCCGGATTAAAACTTCTCATATATAGAATGTACACTTAAATAGGAGTGTAATTGATTTAATACAGCTTTTTCTAAAATTTTTGAAATAAAAGGCAGATTAGAGATAGGCCTATAATTATTCAGATCAGAAGGATCAAGATTTGGTTTCTTAATTGATGGAAATACTAAGGCACTTTTGAGAGCAGCTGGAAAGATGCCTAGGCTAAGTGATTTATTTACAATGGTAAGTAAACTGTGTCCTAGAGTATCGAAGAGTTCTATTAAACTTTTAGGTGGGATAATGTCCAAAGAGAAAATTGTAGGCCTGAGATGGGTGACTATTTCTTGTAGATAGGAAATAGAAACATCCTCAATCAAATTCATAAAAACCTGTGGAGAGTGAAGACAGCATAAACGGAGTACTTTCAAAATCATTACTATTCTGACATTCATCAGTACCTGGCCTTTGATTTTCAATTTTGTTTGAAAAAAATCTCAGAAAGTCATCGCCATTTAGATGGGAGGGTACTGGATATGCTTTGGTAGGTGGATTTAAAGCAGCGTTTATAGTTGAAAAGAGTAATTTTGGCTTTTGTCTATATTTTTCAGTTATTTGTGAAAAATATTGACATTTTGCCTTCTTAACTGCATTTTGAAATTTAGATAAAGCATCTCTCAGGGCTACATAATAAACTTGAAGTCTATGCTTTCTCCATCTTCGTTCAACCTGTCCACATAGCCGTCTAAGACCAAGTACAGTCTCATTCAACCACGGCTCAATTTTTTTCTTTAAATGTCTAGGTTTAAATGGAGCAACATAATCTAGAATACTGAAACAAGTAGAGTTAAAACAGTTAAAATATTCATTCAAATCAAAATTAGGAAGATGACAATCTAAAATTTCATCATCACAGATGTTTTTATAAATGTGAGAGAAATTAGAGATAGCAATTGGATTTAGAGACCGAAACCAATGAACTGGCTTATGCATTGGAATTGACTCAGGAACCAGAGGTATAGAGAAAATGATTGGCTTATGGTCGGAGAAATTTAGTTCACTCATAATTATATCAGAGACGGATAGTCCATGTGTTAAAATCAAATCTAATGTATGGCCCTGAACATGAGTTGGGCCATCAACCCATTGACAAAGGTCAAAAGATTCTATCAGATTGACAAATTCCTTTGACAAAGAATCAAAACCACAGCAGATATGAATGTTAAAATCACCAAGAATTAAAAGTCTATCGTTATATGTTACAAGTTCACTTAAAAATTCAGCAAACTCACTAATAAACTCTATTGTAGATTTCGGAGGACGGTATATAAGTGCCACCACAACCGCATTTTCAGCGTTTAATCTAAATAACTGTAATTCAAATGCATTGGTAGACAATGACTGACAAGAAAATTTGTTTTTAAAAACAGAAACTAATCCTTCACCCCGACCCGTAGACCGAGGGGAGTTTAAAAAATAAATAGTCCTGAGGTAACAGTTCCGTTAAAGGCGCCAGATCTCCAGGTTTTAGCCAAGTCTCAGTAATTAATAACATGTCCAAGTCATTGGAGACAACAAAATCATTTAAAATAAAAGTCTTATTTACCAGTGATCGGGCATTTATCAAAGCCATCTTAGATAAAACCTGCTCTGGGCTCCGTTTGGGCTGATGATGAACTTGAAGCTGTCGAAGATTGTTAAAGTTAACCCTTCTGCGTCGCATCCGAGGCGAAACATCAGTGGAAGGTCGACAGCAGCTATTCGACCACGCAGCAAATAACCTCCAGTGCACTTGCTCAGGTTGACACAGCGACACAGAAACTGACCACGTAGGATGAATCATTCGGTACACTCGCTCCGGCGAACGCCACGAGACATGCCAGCCACGTTCCACCGGCGATAACAGACGTCCAACAGCTGTCCGCTGGAGCGTGAGCTGAAGTTTCAACCTTACTGCAGCTCCACCTCTCTTCCCACGCCTCCGATGATTTCGACGTTTCCTCAGTAGAGGGCAAGGAGAACGGCGGAGGAAGGCATTCCCCAAACATTTGGTTGAGTAATAATCAGGACCTCCCAGCCAACTTTTTGGTAGCTGTTCAGCTAGACATCGGATGTCCAGAAGTTGAAAACGGTCATAAACTAGTATTGAGGATGAACAGTGATGGATAAATGTAGAAAATATATATATAATTAAAATAGAGACACTGAGCAGACGGCATGCCTCACACACTGGCGCCATCTTGGATCTCAGGAAGTAATCTCCAGGAGTCATGCCCCAGATGCCCGGTCAAAGTAGTCGTTATACTGTGAACTTATACGTAATACTGTGAACTTACTTCATTTGAGACCACTAAACAAATATTTTAAATAAAGAGATTTCCACTGGACCAGCAACCTGTTAAATAAAGCAACACACAGCGTATCATCAGTGTGTGTAGATCTTCTGCTGGACTGACTCTTCAGCACAACGGCGACACAAAAACACAAACTTTTACAGTAAA
This sequence comes from Phoxinus phoxinus, assembly GCF_949152265.1. Lineage (NCBI taxonomy): Eukaryota > Metazoa > Chordata > Actinopteri > Cypriniformes > Leuciscidae > Phoxinus > Phoxinus phoxinus. The sequence goes on along the minus strand of NC_136898.1, from coordinate 26,658,411 downwards.
CTACAGGCAACAGTGTTGGTCCTAGTATATACCTGTTTTTAACTTACAGTTTATTCCTGTTAAAATATATTTAGTGGGTGTGTCTTTTTATCTTACACTGTTAACCCTTTCAACCCCACAGGAAAATGCACACCATCAGAGTAACAGTATAATTAGCAGTGAGATAATTCAGTGATTATGTAAGTGATTGTTGTGATTAGTGATGAACACCTGCTGTTAACAAGCAGAATCACTGAAGAAAAGAGGAACACACGAACAGAAAATAGAGGAACACAAGAACTACAACTGACTTCCAGTCACATTATTACACTTATTATTAACCAGTATGACTTTATTTCTGTCATACATCTACAGAAGTTGTTATTGAGATATTTAATTGAAAATGTTTGGTTTGAAGTGACCATGATGGAGATCAGTGTTTGCTTTAGTTGGGCTCCTGACCCTTGACTTTTTAACATTATGTTTTCTCATTCTGCTTGAACTGTTCTTACAAACCACACTTGTGCACACACATGGTTTGTGAATGCAGAAAATTATCATATACTATCATATTCAAGCTTCACTTCAATGATTTACAATGACAATTTTTTTAAACGCATCATGCACAACAAAAACCCAGAGCTACGCCGTCTTGTAGAAACACAGAGATATAAAAAAATCAGCACATAAATCTCAACAATGGTGGCAATCCAAATAAAAGTATTCATGCTGCAGTGCATGCTGTGAGTTTTATACTATCCTGGAACCCAGCATGCATTGCGACATGAAACTCTTGATTGTCACCATTGTTGAGTTTCATACGCTGATTGTTGATGTCTGGGTCGATCAGGAGTTCAGAATGTTGTAATGCACTATATGATTTCAATATCCTTCAGAATAACTGATTACAGAAACATTGTTGGATCTCATGCATTAGATTGAATGGGTGAAGATTACCCAGAATGCATTGTTTTCTAAGGTTTTAACAGAAAATGGTATGATACTGTCAGAACTTGACCTTTTTTTACAGTGGGTTACAGTGTACTACATGAATTATCTGTGTTACGATCTGTCCTTCACAGACTGCACTACTCTTTTCCCTTTGACCAACTGGCTACAGGCTTCTCATAGACCAGCCTTTGGTCGACTATTAGAGGGCAGCCCTAGCAACAATAATCAAAATAAACTCATTATAGAAACAAACACATTAAACAGAACAAGCACTGAAATAGTGACGAGATCTGACAAAGAGCAACTGGAAACGAGGGCTATGTGTACATAGAGAAGCACTAGTTTACCTTACTGTCAGGTAATCCCATCACATGGAGATCACTGTCATGTTTCGGCTCCGACTGTGAGTAGTGTGTGTGTTTCGTTCACGTGTCTCAGCTCTGCAGTGTTTTAGTGCTGTAGTGATGGTCAGCGCTGTTGTTTCAGGGTGGCACGGGGTGGACTGCTCCATTAACTGCCCCAGTGGCTCGTGGGGTCTGGGCTGTAACCTGACGTGTGCCTGCAGGAACGGAGGCGCGTGCGACGCTCTGGACGGGGGGTGCACCTGTACTCCGGGCTGGAGAGGAGAGCGCTGCGATCAGCACTGTCAGGTCTGCGGTCACAGAGGAATAGCAAACCCTGTCTTAATGTTCAGTTACACGGGCCTTTATGTCACCTTCTGCTGCATTCATTATAATAATACTGAACCAGTGTTTTTATATTACCTCTCAATTATTTTCCATATTTTTGGCCTTCACCCATAAGGTATCATTCCTTCAGTCTGGTGAACAGTTCTTTTAAAGTGCATTCTCATTAACATATAATATGTACACCATCGTATATATATAATGTCCTGATGGTGTGTGCAGGACGGGACGTACGGATTGGACTGTCGTGAGCGCTGTGACTGCAGTCATGCGGACGGGTGTCAGCCCTCGACGGGACACTGCCGCTGTCTGGCCGGCTGGACAGGTGATGCATGTGTGCTACACTTTCAGGATAACTTACAGGCTTTTTAAAAGATTACTGCTTTTAAAAGTCATTCCCACCTCTGGCCAGAAGTCCTTGGGGCCGGGTTCACAAAAACCTTAAGTTTGTGAGAAAGTTCTTCAGAAGGACATCTTAATTTGTTTCTTCAGAAGGTTTTGGTGTGTTTGGTTGTAAGGCTGAGGACTGAAGGTGGATACCCCCTCTCCCACACATTCCTCTGGGTCGACCCGACACCGACGGCATACTGATGCTGTCAGCAGTGTTTCCTCAGGCCTCTGCACTAGAATGATCTCCAGCGTCCTCTCATCGCCTAGCAACACACACACACTCTCAAAGAGCTTTTGTCCATGTTTTGTCACGACTCTCTCCCACAGAGCTGAGCTTCAGACACACAGGACGACATGTTGAATCATTTGTCTTTGACAGCAGAGCTTGTTAAACACAGTGTGACGGTCAGTGGGCTCAGGGCCGTCCACAACAGGAAAGATAACTGTAACCATAACTATATTAACATCCAGTCCAACGTTCAGTTTATTATTAGCATGCCCTGCGGTTTGGTGGTCTGCCGCTTTAAAAGTTTGAGCTCTTTAATGCAGGACGGTTCTGATTGGCTGTCAATGTTTTTATCGGTTAAGAAGTCACTCCAACAATATTGTTCCTCTGTGTCATTATCACTATTGTTGTGATGAAGACTTCTCTATTTTCATAAATTAGAATGATTGTTAAAATACTTTATAGTTATCTTCCTTGGTGTGAACATGCCTTTAGACTGAAGTCATGTGACACTCCACAAACACTGAACCTGCACATTGGTAGCCACATTTGGTTTCACAAAAAACTGGTTTGTGAGCACCAGCTGAGCTGAATGAATAAAAGCTTGTATGGCAGATGATTAATGTACTGCAAAATCACATCATGGGTTCAGCTTTAGGGCCAGTTGTAAGGCGCACCAGAGCCTGACCTCAGTCAGGGGACGGGACGGGGACGGGGGGGTTATGTTAGTTAGCCTCTGGAGCCCCAGAAGGCTGCTCAAGGCGGTTGTTCTGGAACACTTCCCTGATGTCACCTCGCCTCTGTCTAAACTCACCTCGAGGGAGGCGGCGCACGCTTTCTGGTCTCGTCTCCGATCCTCAGCCAGCCCGCTTCGTGGCTTGAGGCGTGGGCCTGGTGGAACCGGCGCATCGATGAGGAAGGTTTTCTTCCTCTCCCGATGTCAGCCAGGTTCACCCAGAGATGTCTCTCCATCGCCACCATGAACCGCCACCATAGACGATCGAGACTGTTTGGTGGAGCGGAGAACCAAATCTCCAGAGCGGCGCCGCTCCTCTACCACCTCAGTGAGGGCCAGGTCCTTCTGGTTTCCACGGCAGATCTAGCCAGAGGTGGACAGTAACAAAGTACAATTACTTGAGTACTGTACTTAAGTACACTTTTGGAGTATCTGTACTTTAATTGAGTATTATTATTTTTCTGGAAACTTTAACGTCTGTCCAACGTTGGAGATTAGTGTCAATCTGACATTGGATTCTGACATCAACCTGATTTTCATTTTCAGTGTTGGGTTTGGTCTTCTAAATGCGAATTTTGTCATTGTTTTGGAGCACACTAGCTTATAGATAACAGTAAGGCTAACATATTCATACTAAAAGCCAAACAACTAGGAACAGCCATTTGGGTGTCCGAATCCATTGTGAACGTTATTGAGTGACTTATCCAATCCCACTACTGGACCTGTGTTCTAGAAATACATGTGATATTGATATGAGGGTAGGCAGGCAGAGATTCAGAGGCATAAGTTACTGTAAGTATTACATGCAACAATGCAACAATAATAAAACAATGCATTGACATTTACTTGTAACGGAGAAATATTTGACCAGTAGTATCTGTACTTTTACTCAAGAAAGGAAGTTGTGTACTTTGTCCACCTCTGGATCTAACCTATTCGCGACGCGCGGCATAACGTCCAACAACCCGTCATATACAGGGCAGGCGGGCTGAGAGCGCTCAGAAACCTCGTCCTCCTCATCAGCCTCAGCCTGCTCAGCTTGGCCTAGGGCGAGGGCTAGATGCTGAGAGAGATCACGCCATCATCCCGCAGCTCTTGAGAGATATTCAAAGCCTTTTCAAGCTCATCTGCGAGCCCCACGATTTCTGCCTGCTAATGTCAGGTTCATTGTCGAGTTTAGATTTCCACTTCAGACACCGGTCACAAGGCGTTCCCCCATAGCGACCCCGATGGGACTCAACGCGAGTTCCCTTTCGAAAGGGAACAAGAAAAGCATGTGATCGTTGTCTTCGGTGAATCTGAACAATCGTGAGACTGCAGCGTCTGGTCCCGGTGTCTGGTCTCATCTCGCTCTCGCAGTACTTCGTGAGCCGGACAAACTTTCTGACCAGAATGCATTGCTTTTGTCAGGCACAGATTGCGTTAAGTCAAACTCACATAATCATTTAACAAAGCTATTGGTTCGACTGATTCAGAGCTTCAAAAAGTTATGATTCTCCCATCACTACCTGTCAGTCATTATCATGAGCGTATATAAGCAGGAGTTTGGCAACCTCTTTCTGTTCAATCCCCTAGTCCGGTCCCTTAATTACTGCAGCTCAGAGCTCGAGACCAGGACAACAAGCCAAACTGGGCAGGTGAACTCGTGAACATCTCATAGTTCTCAGTGCAAAATCACAGCCTCGAAGCTGTAAAAGAAGTTTATTATAGGATTATAAAAGTAATGTTGTGTTTTTGTGAGTGTGTTGTGGGATCATCCAGTCAGCGTGTGTGTGTGTTCCTCACAGGCATTCACTGCGACAGCATGTGTGCTGAGGGCCGCTGGGGGCCGAACTGCTCGCTGTCCTGTAACTGTAAGAACGGGGCGTCCTGCTCCCCGGACGAGGGCGCGTGCGAGTGCGCGCCGGGCTTCAGAGGAACCACCTGCCAGCGCAGTGAGTGCTCAGTCACACACACCACCTGTGTCTGTCCCATGCAACTGTTTTCTCATCCGCTCTGTTCTCCTGTGTGTCCCAGTCTGTTCCCCGGGCTTCTTCGGCCACCGCTGTAGCCAGGCCTGTCCGCACTGCGTCCGCTTCAAGGGTCCCTGTCACCATGTGACCGGCCAGTGTGACTGCCAGCCTGGCTTTAAGGGGGCGCTCTGCAACGAAGGCAAGAAGTCTTCTGCACGCCATTCATTCTTTCAGTTCTTTTTGCTTTCCATTCCCATTTTCCAGCATGTCCTTATAGTCCTCTCACTGGGCCTTGGTACTGATCTCCTGCTCTCTCTGTCTGTCTGTCTGCAGTGTGTCCCAGTGGCCGGTTTGGGAAGAACTGCGCGTGGAGCTGCACCTGCACTCATAACGGCACCTGTAACCCCTTCGACGGCTCGTGCCAGTGTTACCCCGGCTGGATCGGCAGTGACTGCTCACAGCGTCAGTATTCTGTGCAATCTCACTACATGCTCTTATCAACTCTTAAATCAGATTGAGGCTAATTGTAGACTATAGAATCACTTCTTTAAAAGATTAGTTCACTTCAGATTTAACATTTCCTTACAATTTACTCTCCCCACGTCACCCAAGATGTTCATGTCTTTCTTTCTTCTGTGGAAAAGAAAATAAGATTTGTGAGGAACACACTCCATATAGTGACTTCAATGGTCCAGCGGGTCGAAGGTCCAGATGTGAGTTTCAGTGCAGCTTCGAAGTCTCCACACGATCCAGCCGAGGAATAAGAGTAGACATTTTATTTAAAAAATAATAATTTCTATACTTTTACCACTAATGTAAAAGTATGTAAATGTTTATTTTGTTACAAATGTCCGCTGGTTTGTCTAGATAAGACTCTTATTCCTCGGCTGGATCGTGTGGAGACTTTGAAGCTGAAACTCACATCTGGACCTTCGACCCGCTGGACCATTGAAGTCACTATATGGAGAACATCCTGGAGTGTGTTCCTCACAAACCTTCTTTTCTTTTCCACTGAAGAAAGAAAGACATGAACATCTTGGGTGACGTGGGGAGAGTAAATTATCAGGAAACTACTCCTCATTTAAGTCCATGACACCGAAGAACTAGTGGCAATGAAAGCGACTGTGTTGTCGCCTCATGTTGTGTGCGTCTGGGCTAAAACATTGCGCTTGAACTCACCGTAAAGACTTAACCAATGGCCAGCTAGAGAAAATAACTCTGTACCTGCAGGTGGCAGTAGTCTATATCTATCTTTAAACATGTGAAAGCGACACTAGGACTGTGGATTTACAGCCTGGGACATGCTAAAGAGAGCAGTCAGACGGTCCACAACAGCCGATGTTGGCCGATGACCGACTGTCAGCTTGGTGTCGCCATTGATAGTTTTTGCTGTGTTTTCGGGGAATCTCCCAAAAATCATCCTGACTAAACGTGGAAGTTCAGAGTTCAGCGTAGTGATCCAACAGCTTCAGCTCCACTGATCTACTAAAGTCTGGTCAGAATCCTGGTGTGGGCTGCAGTGACAGGAGGAGAGTGTTCCTCTGATGTCCAGCAGTCCTGCAGCTGTCAGCGTGAGTCCCGGTCCGGCCGGCTTGGGGAAAGCCTGATGTCTGGCTTGTTTCCCTTTTCAAACATCTTCATTCGGGATTTGCAGCTGCTGTTGGGTCTCCAGCACTGATCTGATCTGATCTGATTATGACCCTGAAGCAGTTGTGTGTGTTTTTGTTGTAATGTAGAAAACTTTACACATCTAGACAGAACAATTACATTCAGTTCCTTTTAATTTGCTCAGCTGAAGTATCTGAACACTGAGCTCTCCTCTGTCCTGCATCGTCCAGATAAAGACCGTATGCTCACTGACACTAGACACTAGTGTGGCTGATTTATCACTCGGGAGCTTCAGGAACAGTTTTCTTCTGTGCTTGGACCTCACTGAGGGCCTGTGGTCTCCTGCGCCCCCTGCTGATCATACAGAGAAGCAGTCATGAAACACACATCTGATGATGATACACTACCGGTCTAAGGTTTAGACCCATTCAGATTTTTAAATGCTCACCAAGGACATTTATTTGATCAAAATACAGTAAAAACAGTAATATTTAGTAATCTCTTAAAAGAGCTGTCTTCTATTTTAATGTATTTTAATATTTATTGCTGTAAGCAAAGCTGAGTTTTCAGCATCATTACTCCAGTCTTCAGTGTCACATGATCCTTCAGAAATCATTATAATATGATGATCTGATGCTCATTAATAACTTCACTATTTTTGTGGAAACCATGATAAAAAAAAATCGTGATTCTTTGATAAATAGAAAGTTAAATGCATTTATTTACGATGGAAATCTTTTGTAACAACATCTTTACTGTCACTTATGATTAATGTGCCCTTGCTAAATAAATGTATTAATGTATTTTTATTTTATTTTTTTAATCTTAACTCAAGCTTTTAGTTAGTGCATTACGGTTTCTACATAAATATAATAATCATAAATGTTTCTTGATCATCAGATCATCATATTACACTGATTTCTGAAGGATCATGTGACACTGAAGACTGGAGTAATGATGCTGAAAATTCAGCTTTGATCACAGGAATAAATTACAGTTTACTATATATTCACATAGAGAACTGATGATTTACACTGTAATAATATTTCACAATATTACTGGTTTGTTTTGTATTTTTAATCAAATAAATGCAGCCTTTGTGAGCAGAAGAGACTAAAAACATTAAAAATCCAAAACTTTTGACTGGTAGTGTAGTACAATGTAAAAACATGTACACAATAAGTGCATCAAATGATTACTAGTTTTATAATTATAATTAATAATTGAATGATAAAATGATTGTATCAGATGTTTAATTTAGATGTTAGTAGCTAAAGACACCTAATATAAAGTGTGACCACTGAAGAGTAAACCTGTCCTCCAGGACTAGAAGTAACGGCTGTTCACTGTGATGTGTGTGTGTGTGTGTGTGTGTGTGTGTGTGTGTGTGTGTGTGTGTGTGTGTGTGTGTGTGTGTGTGTGTGTGCCCGTAGCGTGTCCTCCGGGTCAGTGGGGTCCTAACTGCATCCACACCTGTGACTGCCACAACGGGGCGTTCTGCAGCGCTTACGACGGCGAGTGCAAGTGTACAGCGGGCTGGACAGGGCTCTACTGCACACAGCGTGAGTTCACCTCTCTCTCTTTCTGTGTGTGTGTGTGACACTGAACCCGTGCGCTCACATGTGCCTCTCCTGCAGGCTGTCCGCTGGGCTTCTACGGGAAGGACTGTGTGCTGGTGTGTGAGTGTGAGAACGGCGCAGACTGCGATCACATCTCCGGCCACTGCACCTGCCGCACCGGCTTCATGGGACGCCACTGTCAACAGAGTGAGTCCTCATACACACTTTGATAAGCACACTTTGATAAGCACACACATGAGTCTACATCTGACCCAGCGCTCTCCCTCTGGCTCCAGAGTGTCCCGCAGGAACGTATGGCTACGGCTGCCGGCAGGTGTGTGACTGCCTCAATAACTCCAGCTGTGATCACATGACCGGCACCTGCTACTGTAACCCCGGCTGGAAGGGCACTCGCTGTGACCAGGGTAACCTCACACACTCACACTCACACTCACACTCACACTCACACTCACTCTCTAACACACTCTCACTCACACTCACTCTCTAACACACTCTCACTCACACTCACTCTCTAACACACTCTCACTCACACTCACACTCTCACACTCACACTCACTCTCTAACACACTCTCACTCAGTGTAGATGGTTTCACAGATGCTGCAGTGTAGATGGTTACACAGATGCTGCAGTGTAGATGGTTACACAGATGCTGCAGTGTAGATGGTTACACAGATGCTGCAGTGTAGATGGTTACACAGATGCTGCAGTGTAGATGGTTTCACAGATGCTGCAGTGTAGATGGTTACACAGATGCTGCAGTGTAGATGGTTACACAGATGCTGCAGTGTAGATGGTTACACAGATGCTGCAGTGTAGATGGTTACACAGATGCTGCAGTGTAGATGGTTACACAGATGCTGCAGTGTAGATGGTTTCACAGATGCTGCAGTGTAGATGGTTACACAGATGCTGCAGTGTAGATGGTTTCACAGATGCTGCAGTGTAGATGGTTACACAGATGCTGCAGTGTAGATGGTTACACAGATGCTGCAGTGTAGATGGTTACACAGATGCTGCAGTGTAGATGGTTACACAGATGCTGCAGTGTAGATGGTTACACAGATGCTGCAGTGTAGATGGTTACACAGATGCTGCAGTGTAGATGGTTACACAGATGCTGCAGTGTTGATGGTTTCACAGATGCTGCAGTGTAGATGGTTTCACAGATGCAGACGTCTGGATCCGTCACACGTGATCACACACTCAATGAAGCTTCATCTGAGCGCGTGTGACTGATGTGTCCTGTCTTTCTCAGCTGGCGTGATCATTGTAGGGAATCCCAACAGTCTGACGAGTGCCGCTGTGCCCGTGGACTCGTATCAGATCGGTGCCATTGCAGGAATCGTCGTCCTTGTACTCCTGGTGCTCTTCCTCCTCCTCCTCTTCATCATTTACCGTAAGAAGCAGAAAGGCGAAGACTCCACGATGCCAGCGGTCACCTACACACCCACCATGAGGGCCAACACCGATTACGCCGTCACAGGTCAGTGTCATGATGAAGATCTGCTCCGCACGTCTTACAGTGTTCACGAGGGATGCAAGATATATATCGGCCGCCATACCGGTATCGACCGATACATGTTCATGTTATCATTATCGGCCCAATAAAAAAATCTGGCAGATATATTAAAGCCGATAAATAATGGATTATTTCCCTAGCTGAGACTCTTCAGATGCGCACTGTTCAACATGATTGTTTTTAATCGATTGAAATATGATTGGAATCACTTCAAAAAAGGAAAATAACTTCAGTGTTTAACTATATAAGCGCAGTTAACGTGCAGCGCAAGTCTGTCATATAGACTACATAAAATGATCATGAGAACATTATAATTGTGTGTTTGGGACATTGGGACATGGATTTTAATGGTGACACTTTTGTTTTTGTAATCAGGCTCTCAAAAAAGATTTAAAAAAAACTTATATATTATATATATATCGTTTATTGGCTTTTAAATATAAAGAATTATCGGTATCGACCAGTTGTCACATCATATTATGAATAACTGTCATAATTACATTGGTAATCATTCTTATGATTTACTGTATGTGGACTAAACTAAGACAGGATGACCCACTTGCAGTGAGCTTTGTGACGCACTTCTGTTTCAAATATAGCTCGCTAGTTTTCAGTTATGTATATTTTAAGTGCTGTCAAAAGGCACTTATTTTTAACTAAACGGCAGTTATAATGAGTTTTAAAATCGGGATATTTTCTAGGACGGGAAAAGAGATTTTCTGATGATCACTGTGTACAGAATTTTACAAACTCAAAAGAACGTGAAGTTTTAATCCAACCAATGCCGATCTGAGAAGCAGTGCCTGGTAATCATATGAAATAAAATCCATAATATATTCATTCAACTTTTTTTATAAGACTAAAAGACAGTAGCAAACTAACACTAACACACAGAAGCAAATTAATGTTCAGTCAAATTCATTAATAAGTGATGAGTAAGTGAAAAACACTTTTAATGAGAAGATGAGCACTGGACTGCTGCAGGTTATAGGGAAATATATTTATCTTTATTCCGAAAGCACATTTGGAAAGGAAAAGATATTTCAGGAAGGCTTCAGTATGATTGATGTTAACACAGAAAGCAGAAGTATCTGTGCTAGTGTGCTAACCGTGTCTGTGCTAGTGTGCTAGTATCTGTGCTAGTGTGTTAACCGTGTCTGTGCTAGTGTGCTAACCGTGTCTGTGCTAGTGTGCTAACCGTGTCTGTGCTAGTGTGCTAACCGTGTCTGTGCTAGTGTGCTAACCGTGTCTGTGCTAGTGTGCTAACCGTGTCTGTGCTAGTGTGCTAAACGTGTCTGTGCTAGTATCTGTGCTAGTGTGCTAACCGTGTCTGTGCTTCTCCTGTTCCCAGAGTCGCTCCCGCAGACGGATGTTCTTCCCAACAGCAACTATTTCTCCAACCCCAGCTACCACACGCTGACCCAGTGCAGCAGCCCGCCGCACAACCCGCCCTACGGGAAGGTGTGTTTCAGAGTCCCGTCGCTTACTCTACTGTCTCTGTAATTCTCCAACAACTCTTCAAATAAAGGACTAATATAATATTTTGGGCTGCTTATACTGGTAGGGAACTTGTTCAGAAGATAATGCTGTCAAATAGAGATTGTCAGTCATGAAATGGCCACTTTTTGGGCCATCCCAGAATGCTAATTCACTACGGATTCCCTTGCCTCATTTGTTAGAAGCAGTTTTTGATTTGAGTAAAATTAGGTGTGTATTTTTGTACTAAATATGTAGGAAACATCTGTTTAAAGAATATTGACCACAGGCAGTTATTTTATAGCCTGGTGATATCAGACGCTCGTACATTTCATTTGTACAGAGAGTCTGGCCGCGCTCCATTGACAAGCGTTAACTTTCTTGTAGGCGGTCCTCTGTTGAAGTTTAAAACTATTGGATCTGCCCAGAGCCACTCTGGATCTGCCGTAACCAATCGCTAACGTTTGGTCGTGACGTAAGACGACTCAAACTAGCGCACGACCTCAACATCATCGGTCTCAGACACTCCCTCTGTTCGCTGATTGGACCGGTAAAAAATTGGCCGGAGAAAACCCAGAAATACACCGCAAACCCAGACGACGTACTGAAGAAAAATGAAAATTGAGCAAAAGTACATAAGAGGGTGGAGCCAGGCTACTTATTAAATCCAAAACCGCCTGAGCTAAAAAAAACATTGTAAATTCCTGAGCTAACCTATGGTTTGAGAGCAAAACTGACCAGCTCTGTGCTGCAGATATCTAGGATTGAGGAGTTATGTGGAATATTGTAGAAAGCTCTTGCTATAATCGTTGATTTTTGTTTTTCCTGACAGCCGAAGAACAACCAGTTGTTTGTGAACCTGAAGAACGCTGAGCCGAGGAAACTGCTGGATCACACAGGGACTCTCCCGGCCGACTGGAAGCAGGGCGGATCCTTCAACGAGCTCGGTGGGACCGCCAACAGACAAACATAATACTGCTCGGCAGCCTTTACAGAACTTACAGGACTCTTTATTTTCACTGCTTTACAATGACTCGTTCATGGTCTTCGAACTGATATGAGTTTTCATCCATGTGTGTTTCCTGAGCGCCACTGGCAGCTTTACTGTGTCACTTCACCGTCTTCTAACACCACATCAGTGTCTTTAGCTCCATGCATCACTGCTGTGAGCTTTGTCAACACGAGGACCACATGATTTTGACTTCTTCTGTCTTATCTTGATTCTCTCATTAGGAGCTTATGGAGTTGACAGGCGTTACATGGGAAAATCACTTCGAGGTACGAGATTGCTTAGCAAGCCAGAGAGGAAAATTCTGCCATCATTTGCTCATGTTGTTCCAAACCTGTGTGCGTTTCCTTCTTCTGTGGCACAAAAAATATGATATTTTGAAAAATGTCTCAGGCTTTTTTGGTCCACAATGAAAGTCAATGGGGTCCGATTGCATGCTCCAAAATATCTTCTATTGTGGTTCATATGCAGAAAACAAGTCATAGAGGTTAGGAACAACATGAGGGTGAGTAAATGATGAGAGAATGCTGATCTGTGGGTGGAGTACATGATAAACATTATGACGATGTGAACAGATCTCTCTCTCTCTCTCTAGATCTTGTGAAGAGTGTGCCGTATCATGCCAGTTCCTGCTCTCTCAATAGTTCAGAGAACCCGTACGCCACCATCAAAGACCCTCCTCTGCTGCTGGCCAAGAGCTCAGAGTGCGGTTATGTGGAGATGAAGTCTCCCGCTCACAGAGACTCACCCTATGCGGAGATAAACGCCTCCAGCCCTGCCAGCAAAAACGTCTACGAAGTCGGTAAGAGGATAATAAATCCAGCAATAGCAGAGACCTGCTCACTGTTCGTGTTATTCACAGCTGACCTAATCACTGTAATAGAAATGAAGCAATATTTAAAAGTCTTGGTCAACCATTCATATTTGTACTTAATACGATGTGCTTCATGGGAGAACAGTCTTTCCTTAATGGGGCTACAAGTCAAGTCAAGTCAAGTCATCTTCATTTTTATAGCGCTTTTAGCAATGTAGATTGTTTCAAAGCTGCTTTACAGAGATAAACGTATAATTTAAGGTAACAGAGATTGTTTTGTCTTTATAGCGGTTCTTGAATAATGTTATTTTCCAGCTAAAGTTAGTTTTGATTGATTCACTTCCGTCGCAACGATCATTAGTTATTAAATTAGGGGCCGCTAAGACGACACCGTTCTCTCTACACAGACTTTAAACTGAACCTGTGAGAAACACTGATGACGCTCACGTGCGCATCAAGAATTAATTCTATAGTTAGTATGTGCAAACGCATGTTTGTAATTCTCTACAAACCAAGCCTAAACAAACTACTTGTCCTGCCTATAAATTTGATGCAGAATTCACTTCCGTCGCAACAATCATCAGTTATTAACTTAGGGTCCGCTAACACGACACCGTTCTAGCAGAAAACCCTTAATGCGATCCGGCCGCTCATCTGCACAGAACAGTGCCTGTGTCTCGAGAACACAAACCATGAAATAGGTTCCAAGGTACAAGCCTTGAAAAAATTATAATACATAATTTTGTATCGCTTTCGCATTGCCACATCCCGACAATATCTTATCTGTACAGAGGTAAAGGGAAGAGGCCTTCACAGACGAGAGACTAGTGGACACTTCAGGACTGTGTTGTTGTCGTGTCCAGGCACTGGTCCTTCGTCAGATCTGGAGTGTGTGAGTGTGTGAGTGTGTGTGTGTGTGTGTGTGTGTGTGTGTGTGTGTGTGTGTGTGTGTGTGTGTGTGTGTGTGTGTGTGTGTGAGTGTGTGAGTGTGTGAGTGTGTGAGTGTGTGAGTGTGTGAGTGTGTGAGTGTGTGAGTGAGTGTGTGGTCCTTCATCAGATCTGGATCCGGCGGACTGCGGTAAACCTCGGTATAAACAGAGAGACTAATATTAGCGACCAATAGGGCAACCACCCAGTAGAGCATTACAATAATCTAGCCTTGAGGTCATGAACGCATTAACTAATTGTTCTGCATTTGTCAATGAGAGCTTATGGCGTAATTTAGATATATTTTTAAGATGGAAGAAAGCGGTTTTACAGATACTAGACACGTGACTTTCAAATTAAAGATTGGTATCGTCGAGCACACCCAGGTTCCTAACCGACGACGAAGACTTAACAGAGCAGCCATCAAGTGTTAGACAGTACTCTAGGTTATTACGTGTGGAAGTTTTTTGGTCAATAATTCGAATCTCTGTTTTTTCTGAATTTAGTAGTAGGAAATTACTGGTTATCCAGTTTTTTATATCAGCTATGCATTCCGTTAATTTTGTGAATTGGTAGGTTTCGTTAGGTTTTGAAGAAATATACAGCTGAGTATCGTCGGCATAACAGTGAAAGCTAATTCCATGTTTCCTAATGATATCTCCTAATGGTAGCATACAGAGTGAACAGCAGCGGTCCTAGTACTGAGCCTTGTGGTACGCCATACTGAACTTGTGATTGATAAGACATCTCTTCATTTACTGCTACAAACTGATAACGGTCAGATAAGTATGATTTAAACCATGCTAGTGCAATTCCACTAATGCCAACATAATTTTCGAGTCTTTTCAAAAGAATGTTGTGGTCAATGGTATAATAATAACACTAATAGAGAGATACAACCACGATCGATGATAAGAGCAAATAATTTTTGATCATCATCATCAGGCTGCCGAGCAGTATTATGTTTGTCTGTTGGCGGTCCCACCGAGCTCGTTGAAGGATCCGCCCTGCTTCCATTTTTGACTGGGTTTTGTTTATTTTCTTCTAATAGGGTTGAAAAATAAGCACATCTAGCAGCTTCTCTGTATGCAATCGTGCTCTCTTTCCATGAAATGCGAAATACCTCTAGTTCTTCTAAGCTATCCGGGATGCTGAGATGATGAAACTGATTCGGAAGATTATTGATAAAGCAATCTTTAGTGGCAGAAGTGATCGGTCTAACATATTTATAACACGGAGTCGGCTTTGCAGCCTTGGCTAAATGTAATTTACACGAGACTAGATAATGATCTGAGATGTCATCGCTCTGCTGCAGTATTTCAACGGCATCAACATCTATTCCATGTGATAGTATTAGATCTAGAGTATGATTACGGCAATGAGTCGGTCCTGACACGTGTTGTGTAACTCCAATAGGCTCTATGCACGAACGCTGCTGAAGTATTTCTGGTAGAATCTCAGCCAGCGTCTTTACTTCTGCATAGCGAAGAATTCTATAGCGGAGTGTAGCGGCAAAACTTTAATAAAATTTATTTTCTCAGAAACGGAGACAACGATTTTAGAAACCGATTCGCTAGTCGGATTTTGCATGATATGAGAGAATACTCATCCTCAAAGGTGTCGATGTAGCTCTAAATATATAATTTAAAGCCATTCTCTTTCTTTCTCTCAGGTGTGACAGCTAACTGCCTCACAATATTGTTAACATCATTCACTTTAACCGCGGGAAGTTCTTTTAAACAGCGAGTGTAATTTGCCATTATCTCCACCTAATGCAAAAACGGCTTCCGACACAGCACCGGAGAGTGAGTGGGCGGGCAGAGACAAAATGCGGAAGCGATCGTGCATAGAGCCTATAGAGTTAAGAATGTATTTAAATGTCGATCCCAATGCATCTTTTTCGTTATCTACATCTATATTCAAATCACCAACAATTAGTACTTTATCTGCAGCCAATACTAACTCTGATAGAAAATCAGCAAATTCTTTGATAAAGTCTGTATGGTACCCTGGTGGCCTGTATACAGTAGTCAGCACAAATCTCACACATGATTTATCGTTTACACTAGATATTGTTACATTAAGCACCAACACTTCATAATAATATTATTTGAAACTAGACTTCTTAGTAATTCTGAAAATAGTATTATAAATTACTAAATTAAGCAATAATTACTAGATTTACTAAATTACTAGAAAGAAGAGCAGCACTATCCCAGGAGGGATGAATACCATCTCTGTTCAACAGGTCAGCTCTGCCCCAAAAACTCTTCCAATTGTCTATGAATTCTATATTATTTTGCGGACACCACTTAAACAGCCAGCCATTGAGTGAACACAATCTGCTAACGAGCAATCGATTCTTGTTATTGATAAATAATTAGTCATATAAAAATATATAACCTCATGTGCCATGCACATAAGACACGTGACTGTTCATTATTGCTAACAGTTTGAACCTGTATTCTTCCCTTTCCAGAGCCGACCATCAGTTGTGTTCTCACGCTCTCTAACAACAACTGCAACGGGCCGTTTTGTCAAGATCCATACGACCTCCCAAAGAACAGCCACATCCCGTGCCATTATGACCTCCTGCCCACGAGAGACAGCAGCCCGTCGCCCCACGAGGACACGGACCGCAAATAACCGCTCACAGACGCCAGTGACGGATCATAACCCCTCGAGGACACGGACTGCAAATAATCGCTCACAGGATCATCACCCCACGAGGACACGGACCGCAAATAACCGCTCATAACCGCTCACAGACGCCAGTGACGGATCATCACCCCTCGAGGACACAGACCGCAAATAACCGCTCACAGACGCCAGTGACGGATCATCACCCTTCGAGGACACGGACCACAAATAACCGCTCATAACCGCTCACAGACGCCAGTGACGGATCATCACCCCTCGAGGACACGGACCGCAAATAACCGCACACAGACGCCAGTGACGGATCATCACCCCTCGAGGACACGGACCGCAAATAACCGCACATAGACGCCAGTGACGGATCATCACCCTTCGAGGACACGGACCGCAAATAACCGCTCACAGACGCCAGTGACGGATCATCACCCCTCGAGGACACGGACCGCAAATAACCGCCCACAGACGCCAGTGACGGATCATCACCCCACGAGGACATGGACCGCAAATAACCGCTCACAGACTCCAGTGACGGATCATCACCCCACGAGGACACGGACCGCAAATAACCGCTCACAGACGCCAGTGACGGATCATCACCCCTCGAGGACACGGACCACAAATAACCGCTCACAGACGCCAGTGACGGATCATCACCCCACGAGGACACGGACCGCAAATAACCGCTCATAACCGCTCACAGACGCCAGTGACGGATCATCACCCCTCGGGGACACGGACCACAAATAACCGCTCACAGACGCCAGTGACGGATCATCACCCCTCGAGGACACGGACCACAAATAACCGCTCATAACCGCTCACAGACGCCAGTGACGGATCATCACCCTTCGAGGACACGGACCACAAATAACCGCTCACAGACGCCAGTGACGGATCATCACCCCACGAGGACACGGACCACAAATAACCGCTCATAACCGCTCACAGACGCCAGTGACGGATCATCACCCTTCGAGGACACGGACCACAAATAACCGCTCATAACCGCTCACAGACGCCAGTGACCGATCATCACCCCTCAAGGACACGGACCGCAAATAACCGCTCATAACCGCTCACAGACGCCAGTGACGGATCATCACCCTTCGAGGACACGGACCACAAATAACCGCTCATAACCGCTCACAGACTCCAGTGACGGATCATCACCCCTCGAGGACACGGACCACAAATAACCGCTCATAACCGCTCACAGACGCCAGTGACGGATCATCACTCCTCGAGGACACGGACCGCAAATAACCGCTCACAGACTCCAGTGACGGATCATCACCTCTCGAGGACACGGACCACAAATAACCGCTCATAACCGCTCACAGACGCCAGTGACGGATCATCACTCCTCGAGGACACGGACCGCAAATAACCGCTCACAGACGCCAGTGACGGATCATCACCCCTCGAGGACACGGACCGCAAATAACCGCTCACAGACGCCAGTGACGGATCATCACCCCTCGAGGACACGGACAGCAAATAACCTCTCACAGACGCCAGTGACGGATCATCACCCCTCGAGGACACGGACCGCAAATAACCGCTCACAGACGCCAGTGACGGATCATCACCCCTCGAGGGTATCACCCCAAATAATAAGCTCACAGACGGCAGTACCGGGTCAGAAACCGGCGTCCTCCACTGGCTCTGCTGTCATTCATCATTAGAAAAGCTCTTACACATTTGAATAGTTCTCGTCTGTCCTGTGGAGAACAAGACGGCGAGAGTTTCAGAATACATTCCCGATATTCAGCTCGACATAAACGACTCATTCCATTCATTAATAACAACATATCACAGAAATACAAGACAATCCTCAATGTTTATGATAGAAGATGTTTCCCAATGACAGGTTTCTGTTTCTTTCATTATGATATTTAGTATATTAATACTGTTTATTGAGACCAGACTGTTGGCTCAATGTTTCTGTTGATGTTTTAGTTTTTTTGTCCGAAAGTATTTCAGGTTTACCAAAGGTTGACGTGCCCTGATAAAGCACTGATAAAGCATGTTGTATTTATATTGACAGCTGCCCATTAAATATAGTTTACAGTCACAAGCTTCAATATTAACATCATTTTTTTAGCTTGCGCCTTTTGATTTTAGTTCTATAAATCATGATCACTGAAATGAAGGACAAATACTTTGTAGTGTTTAGTACTTTATAGTTTTTAAAGTAAAGCTAAAGCTGGACTTTTGCGAAGAAAGACAAATCTTAAAGATGATGTGATGGGGTGAGTTTGATATGAATAAATCTTTGGAGTGTTAAGGACAAACATTCATATGAGTCTTAAAGCACTCTGAGCCTGAACTTTTACTGTATAAAACTGTACATAGTACCAGTTCGTCTATGAATTGCATTTATTTGCTATAAAAATGTAACATATTCCTAAATTCCTTTATAACTTGACCAATATTGTTCAAACCTGGACATGCAGTGAAGACCTCAGTATACTGTTTTCAATAGATTTTTTTATGTCAGTTTACTAAATATGCCACACAATGAAATGATTAATAATACTGATTCCAAAAACAACCGAGTGTGTATGAGTGTGTGCTGTATGTATCTTAAAACTGTATCTTTGTTTTGCATTTCTCCTGATTTTTTTTAAATAAATGCACAAAGCTGCACAGTGTGTGATATTTCCTTCCCAAAGAGCATATCCTCTATATGAGAACATATCCTCTATAAAAACACGTTCGTTCTGAAATGCTGAAATATCCTGTGCAAATGTGATACAATAAAATGATGAATTGTCAAGTTGACATAGTTTATAGCGAGCTTATAGTTCTTAATAATTATTTGTTATTGTTTCTATCATTGATTTCAGTGAATTACAGTGAACATATGTGTCAGACAAACTGATTTCCATCAATCACTGAACACACACAGAACTCCAGTGTTAAATACACTCTCCTGGGAGTTTCTTTGGCTCCACACTCAAGAATGTAAAAGTGGTAAACTATGAGTGTTAAATGATCACTGAGGCAGTGTTAAAGTGAGATAATTAAGTTAATTAATTGAGTGATGATTGAGCATTGAGAAGACCCCTGATAATAACAAGCAGAATCACTGAAGGAGAAAATCTAAACGTCACCATTATGGAGATCAGTGTTGGCTTTAGTTGGGCTCATGATTAACATTAGATTTAGTTTGGCTGCTGTACTTTAGTTATGACAGCCAGATGAACAAAGTAAAAGGTGATCTGGTGTTGTTGTGTTTTGACATAATCATCATTTGACCTGATTCACCAAACTCATAGAGAGCCTCATTTCTGAATTAAATGGACTGCATTTATATAGCGATATATGGCCACCAAAGTGCTTTACATATTGCCTCACATTCACCCATTCACACATCGACAGCGGTGTCAGCCATGCAAGGCTCATCCAGCTCGTCGGGAGCAGCCGGGGTTAGGTGTCTTGCTCATGGACACTTCGACACTTGGTCAAGTGGAACCGGGGATACAACCACCAACCTTCCGGTTTGTAGACAACCTACATGAACCACTGAGCCACTGCCGCCCCAACATTACTTTATTGACTAGAGCAGCACTGTTATTCTACAGCATAAGATCAAGCTTTTTCAAAATAATCCAAAGGATTTCTTAAAAGTTGTTCTGAAAGAAAAATCTTTCATGTAGGCAGACATCGAGATCCAGTGTATGAATCTCAACAATGGTGACAGACAGCATATTTCAGATAAGCAGATCACCTCTCAATATTAGAAAACAAGCAACTGAAAAGTCACATTAAAACAGCAGAAATGAAAGAAAATATTAAGAATAAAGGAAATTACTAAGACAATTCCGATCCTAATTTATTACCGCAGTGCATGATTTGTATAGCCTAGAAATCTAGACGCACCCTGGCAGCAGCTAAATCTAGTCTAGGGTAGTCTAGCAACTCTCCGTTGACATTCGAGCTGGAAAAACCTAAATTGGGTCAGGCCAATCACATCCTGTATAGAGTAGGCGGGGCGGGCTTAACATAATTCCCTGCTACTTGGAAACAAAGATAGCTGCTGCTGGCGAACAGTGGTCTTCAGTGGTCTTCTGAAGCCGCGACTCTGGAGGACTTGGAGTTAAGCTTTTCTTATTCTTAAAGGGATACTCTACCGTTTTTTCATATTAAACTATGTTATTCCCTTAACTAAGACGAGTTGATACATACCTCTCTCGTCTCAGTGCGTGCACTTAATCGCTCTGGCGCGCCGCGACACTTTGATAGCACAGTTCATTCAATAGGGGCCAAGCAGAGAAGCTACCAAACACCTCTACGTTTTCCCAATTTAAATACAGTTACTCGAGTAGTGTAATTCGACCTAGGACGGTGACGCAAAACAAAACGTTGTGCTTTTCTAAGCGTGGAAAATGGATAACTATATTGTATGGCGGTCTACCATAGCAAGTGCTTGGGAGCACTTCGACTTGGCGCAGTAATATCTTAACTCGTGAAAAATCCTCTCACCGGCCCCCGCTCCCTCTCCCAGAAGATATTATTCCGCCAAGTCGAAGTGCTCCCAAGCACTTGCTATGGTATTCCGCCATACAATATAGTTATCCATTTTCCATTATCCGTTTTGCGTCCAATCAAAACTGTGAAAAATGCACACAGGGCAAATTTACACAAAGTAGAAACAGACAGGCAGACGCTAGAGCTACAACCGTACTAGAGCTAGTGCACACAGACCTATAGACCCAGCAGATGAAGATGGATACAGGTATGAGAGAGCATTTACTGATGATTACAGTGGGATGTTTTTTTCATACTTTATCAAAGCAAAGAGTGACACGACAAAAGCTACAGAAAAATTCATAGCAGACGTAGCTCCATATGGAAAGATAAAGTGTATAAGATCTGATAACGGTACAGAATTTACCAGGCAGGAATCCCAGTCCCTAATTAGGAGTAACGGGATAAGGCTCGAGACCTACTCACGTCATCAGAACGGGACTGCCGAAAGAGGTCGGAGAACCTTATCTGAGATGTCACGATGCATGCGATTGGAGAGTAAGCGGCTAGAGCAGACACCTCTCCGTGTTTCACAGGAAAAACACATAACCTATCTAACATGAAGATATTTGGCTCTGAATGCTACGTATATAAGCAGGATAAGAAGAAACTGGATTCTAGATGTGATCTTTGTATTATGATAAATATAGTCCAGCATATAATGTGTATTATCCTGAGACAGGAAAAGTCCTAAAACATAGGCTGGTCAAATTCATCACCAAAGGTAGCGCAGATAGCCAGACTCAAACAGATTTCGACATGGGAGACGGCATTGAGAGTTATGGAGATACATCACCAGAGGTAGTCAGTCAAGGTCAGGGACAGCCAAGGAGAGTAAAGAGTCCAGTACTGAGGACGGTCCGACCCAGACAGATACTCAGAGTGAACAAGGAGAAATCCTACAAGACAGAGAAAAGCTCCAGAATACCTTACTGAGTACCAGTGTAAAGCTGAGTGTAATAATGATGAAAGTGAAAATGTAGGTTTTTTACAGAGTGGCTTATGAAGTACCTAAACCATTTAGAGATGCTATGGACTCTAGGAAGTCAAAAATGTGGACTGATGCGATGAAAGAGGAGATGAACTCTCTGATAGAGAATGAGACTCTGCCAAGAGGCAAACCAGCAGTGGGAGGTCGCGGGGTATATGCAGTGAAGGAGAGCCCAGTTCATCTGAGACTTGTATGGTATGGTCAAGTGGAAGGGATTTGCATAATTAAACATACGAATTTCAAAAACTTGTAATACATTTTTTTTATGAACTTGTGTAAGTAATCAACTGAGGAAGTTTCATGGTGATATCTATTATTTTAAAATTGTACCCTATTCACCTGTAGTGTCTCGCCTTAAATCAATAAAATACTTACTTTTTAAAATTCACTTCTTGTTGTCCGCCTCTTGGTGACCTCTGGTGTCTGCTCCTCCGGAGTGTGGTTATTGACCCTCTGCCCTAACATCGGTTACATAACTTTTGTCGTAAGTCGGCAGGGTTACCACTCGGAGTTGAGCGGCCAGATGACCCAGGATGGCGGACGAAGATGTACCTATAGCTGGTGTGTGGTGAGAGCACTGTCTCCACCTATAGCTGGTGTGTGGTGAGTGCACTGTCTCCACCTATGGTGTGGTGAGAGCACTGTCTCCACCTATAGCTGGTGTGTGGTGAGGACACTGTCTCCACCTATAGCTGGTGTGTGGTGAGAGCACTGTCTCCACCTATAGCTGGTGTGTGGTGAGAGCACTGGACTTAGCGAGTGGCTACTGGCAGGTGAGGATGGAGGAACAGGACCGCGAGAAGACTGCCTTTACCACCCCCTTCGGCCTGTTTGAATGGGATTGCATGCCCTTCGGCCTCTGCAACGCTCCTGCGACCTTCCAGAGGCTCATGCAGCGATGCCTGGGAGGGCAGCTGATGGAATCCACCTTGGTTTACTTAGACAATGTGATCGTCTACTCCCCTGACTTCAATTCCCACTTGTTACACTTGGAGCAAGTCTTCCGGGCAATGGAACGGTATGGACTGAAGCTCCAGCCAGGGAAATGCCAGCTCCTCAGAAGAGAAGTTCAGTTCCTGGGGCACCGAGTGAGCGCTGCAGGAGTGGCTGTCGATCCGGAGAAGGTGTCCGCAGTACAGGGCTGGGTTCCCCCCGAAGACCGTAAGGCAGGTGCGGTCCTTTCTGGGATTTGTCGGGTACTACAGACGCTTCATAAAAGACTTCTCAAAAATGGCAAAACCCCTGAATCAGCTACTGGCCGGTACTGGTACCTCGCGGAGCCGAAGTTCCCCCACCATCACCTGGAGTCAGGAGTGTGAGATCGCCTTCCACTGACTGGCCCCCATTCTGGCTTACGCCGATTTCACCCAGCCTTTCATCCTCTACACTGACGCTAGCAATAGCGGGTTGGGAGCCGTACTGGCCCAACGACAAGATGGGACAGAAAGGGTCATTGTCTACGCCAGCCGGAGCCTCCACCCTGCTGAACGGAACGATGCCAATTACAGCTCTTTCAAAATTGAGCTGCTGGCCCTGAAGTGGGCTTTGTGTGAGAAGTTTAAGGATTACCTGTGGGGAGCCGAAGTGCTGGTGGTAACCGACAACAGTCCGCTGGTGCACCTCCAGACCGCAAAGCTAGGGGTGGTGGAGCAGCGGTGGGTGGCCCAGCTCGCCAACTTCAACTATCGACTACAATATCGACCAGGCCGAGAGCACATAAATGCCGATGTCCTGTCCCGATTACCACCAGCTAGGGCAGGGGGAACTCCAGGGCCAGAACCAGAAGAAGGGCTGATGGTGGGAGTGGTGGAAGCACCTGGAGCACGAGCGGAAGGCATACCAACAAGTTGGGGATGGGACCCCCATAGATGGAGGGAACGGCAAGAGCAGGATGAAGGGCTGGCTACCCTGTGGACCTACCTGGAGCGGAACAAATTCCCTGGGGTGGAGGAACGACAGGAACATCCGGTGAGGGTAAAGAAGCTTCTGGGGCAGTGGAAGAGGCTGAAGTTGCGAGATGGTGTGATCTGCAGGTCTGTTCTGGACTCAAGGACCCATGAGATGGTATCTCAGGTGGTGGTGCCCGAAGCCCAAATTCAGCCGTTGCTCTAGGCCTATCATGACCAGTTAGGACATCAGGGCCAAGAACGGACAGTATCACTACTGCGTCGGCACTTCTTTTGGAGTGGAATGGAAGAGTCGGTGGGGAGGTATGTACAAGGATGCCCCCGTTGCACGCTGTTCAAGTCCCGGCGAGAAGTGAGGGCCCCCATGGTTCCGGTGCAACCCAGAGCCCCGTTACATATGGTGGCTATGGACTTCCTGACCTTAAGTCGCCCAACAGGCCGCTACCAGAACATCTTGGTAGTGACTGACTTGTTCACTAAGTACGCCTGGGCCATACCAACCTTGGACCAGACCGCCGCCACCACTGCCGGTGCCCTATGGAGACACGTCTTCCAGCCCTTTGGATGTCCCGAGACGCTCCATTCTGACCAAGGGCCGAACTTTGAGTCCCGTGTCATCCAGGAGCTATGCAATCTGTACGGATGCCGGAAAACCCGCACCACGCCTTATCACCCACAGGGGAACGGAGGGTGCGAACGCTTCAATCAGACGCTCTTGAGTCTACAGGGAAACCTAGATGCAGACCACCAAGGTTACTGGAAAGGTTACACCGAAACCTGCTGCGTCCTTGTCCCAATTACCCGCGACAAGAGACCGAGGCGCCGCCAGCGCCTGTGGCCCCTGCACCACCTTGGGTGGGCTGGCCTATGATTCGAAGAGCCCCCACTCCTGAGCCAAGGGAAGAAGAGGCCGCTGCCCCAGCTCGACGCTCCCAACGGGAGACCAGAGGAGTACCCCCTGCAAGATACGGAGAATGGGAGTCTGGACTCCGTTCTCGGGACTAGAACGGATCCGGTGGGGGAGGGTGTCACCGGGTGAAAGAACCAGATATTTAAAAAAATCCCTCATTGGTCCCAATTCTGGCTGTGCTTGATTGCTGGCCATAACGAGCGGCAGCTGAGGTGAATCAGCTGCGTTTCATTGAAGCACGCGCTCAGGACAAGGGAGCATAAAAGGGAAGTGTTTGAGCAGTGAGAGGGTGGTGTATCTGGGCAAGTGTGTGTCTCCCGACAGCAGTGTGTGTCTTGACAGCGGCGCAACAAGAGAAAGCTGAAGGTTGAATGTCTGATCGTGTTCTATTGTGAAGTTTCCCCGAGACGTGCTCATTAAGGGAGTTTTTCTGAAGCAACCATGAACAGCAGCACCACGAAGTAAGTGAGGAGATTATACAGCAGAAAAAGGAGAAGTGACTGGCCAAAGTGAGAGAGGAAACCATTGCAGGATTGGAATAACACACCGAGGAAAAGTTAAGTACACCCTTCATTTGATTACCCTTTGAGAAAACCACATGTGAAGCTTGTCCATCACCAGTGCGTGACTAACCTGTGTTGCGGGCAGTGTGTGTTATCCTGTTGATAGAGCGAAACGTAGTAACTGGAACAGCTGGGAGGATCGCTGATGTGCTCACGTCAATCTTCTGAAAACACTATTCCTTGAGGACCGCTGCTGTTCACTCTGTATATGCTACCATTAGGAGATATCATTAGGAAACATGGAATTAGTTTTCACTGTTATGCTGACGATACTCAGCTGTATATTTCTTCAAAACCTAACGAAACCTACCAATTCACAAAATTAACGGAATGCATAGCTGATATAAAAAATTGGATGACTAGTAATTTCCTACTACTAAATTCAGAAAAAACAGAGATTCTAATTATTGGACAAAAAACTGCCACACGTAATAACCTAGAGTACTGTCTAACACTTGATGGCTGCTCTGTTAAGTCTTCGTCGTCGGTTAGGAACCTGGGTGTGCTCTTTGATACCAATCTTTCATTTGAAAGTCATGTGTCTAGTATCTGTAAAACCGCTTTCTTCCATCTTAAAAATATATCTAAATTACGTCATATGCTCTCAATGAATAATGCAGAACAATTAGTTCATGCGTTTATGACCTCAAGGCTAGATTATTGTAATGCTCTACTGGGTGGTTGCCCTGCACGCTTAATAAACAAACTACAGCTAGTTCAAAACGCATCAGCTCGAGTTCTTACTAGAACCAGGAAGTATGACCATATTAGCCCCGTTCTGTCAACACTGCATTGGCTGCCTATTAAACATCGTATAAATTTTAAAATATTGCTGATCACTTACAAAGCACTAAATGGTTTAGCTCCGCAGTACTTGAGCGAGCTCTTAACGCATTATAGTCCTTCACGTCTACTGCGATCTCAAAATTCCGGCCAGTTAATAATACCTAGAATATCAAAATCGACTGCTGGCGGTAGATCCTTTTCCTATTTAGCACCAAAACTTTGGAACAGTCTTCCTAACATTGTCCGGGAAGCAGACACACTCTGTCAGTTCAAATCTAGACTAAAAACACATATCTTCGGCCTAGCATACACATAACACATTATAGACTTCTATAATTCAATGTTAGGCTGCATAGTTTAGAACAGCCGGGACCGGGAACACTTCCCGTAAATCCTGATGTACTTGGTACATCATAAGAAGGATGGCGTCTACGCTAATATTAGTCTCTCCGTCTATCCCGAGGTTTACCGCTGTCCACCGGAACCAGGCCGTATCCAGATCTGATGAAGGACCAGCGCCAGGACACGACGACGACGCTGACCTGAAGTGTCAACCAGTCTCTCCTCCTCTCCACTCCGACTTCAACAAACAGGAACTGGACAAATACTCTGATTCATTCTGAACTTCTGACCTGTAATGCTCCTGAATCATAATCATACACTGTTCGCTCGTTGGCCAGAGGAGAACTGGCCCCCGACTGAGCCTGGGTTCTCCCAAGGTTTTTTTCTCCCTTCTGTCAACTGATGGAGTTTTGGTTCCTTGCCACTGTTGCCTTACCTTCTGGCTTGCTTAGTTGGGGACATTTAATATTCAACAATATTATAGATCTGCCTTAAAGGTGGATGATGATGAAATTATTTTCATGTTATCACTGTGAAGCTGCTTTGATACAATCTGTATTGTAAAAAGCGCTATATAAATAAAGGTGACTTGACTTGACTTGACTTGAGTCATTCACCCTACAGCGAGAAGAGAAACGGGTCGATTAATCACTGTGGAGATGAAGTGAGTTTGCAGTGTCTGAAAGAGTGAAATGCACACGTGTGAGGATTTATAAGAGTGATTTATGCACAAGTGTGGTGAGATCAAACGACTGTGTTTCCTCTGAAACTGTGATGAATGAAAATTGACGTCTGAATATGAAGATCCCTTCAAATTGATCTGTCTAAAGCTGTGTCCAGGTTTCCCTTTGTGCATGGTGTGGCGAGGAGCTCAATACACCCTGAGCACCACAATTCACGAGCACTATCGCTCGCGTCAACGAAAGCCCAGTCTCACGAACTCTCCAACGACGCCGTTCTGCTGTACCCGGAACAAGAGCGCAGGCGGGTAAAGTACCGCGATCCGGCCACACAAGCCGAGCCTGAGCGCTGTCACTGTCTGTCCCTCGGAGAAGAGGAGAAACTGCTGTCCTTCCATCGGCTGTTCTACAAACACACACACAAGCCGAGCCTGAGCGCTGTCACTGTCTGTCCCTCGGAGAAGAGGAGAAACTGCTGTCCTTCCATCGTCTGTTCTACGAACACACACACCAGCCGAGCCTGAGCACTGTCACTGTCTGTCCCTCGGAGAAGAGGAGAAACTGCTGTCCTTCCATCGACTGTTCTACGAACACACACACCAGCCGAGCCTGAGCACTGTCACTGTCTGTCCCTCGGAGAAGAGGAGAAACTGCTGTCCTTCCATCGGCTGTTCTACGAACACACACACAAGCCGAGCCTGAGCGCTGTCATTGTCTGTCCCTCGGAGAAGAGGAGAAGTTGCTGTCCTCCCATCGACTGTTCTACGAACACACACACCAGCCGAGTCTAGGCACTGTCATTTGCCTGTCTCACGAGCACATCTGACGAGTCGAAGAGACGAAGAAAGCCACTGTCTCACCCGCGACCCAGCGAGAAGAGGAACCCCCGAAGAACCACTTACCTGCACCCCCCCGTTCCTCTTCCCACGCCGGGTCCCAGCCACGAACATTCGCATCACTGCTTTTATTGTTTTAAATCAATAAAATACTTACCTTTTAAAATTCACTTCTTGTTGTCCGCCTTTTGGTGTCCTCTGGTGTCTGCTCCTCCGGAGTGTGGTTATTGACCCTCTGCCCTAACATCGGTTACACAGTGCTCACCACACACCAGCAATAGGTGGAGACAGTGCTCTCACCACACACCAGCTATTGGTGGAGACAGTGCTCTCACCACACACCAGCTATTGGTGGAGACAGTGCTCTCACCACACACCAGCTATAGGTGGAGACAGTGCTCTCACCACACACCAGCTATAGGTGGAGACAGTGCGCTCACCACACACCAGCTATTGGTGGAGACAGTGCTCTCACCACACACCAGCTATAGGTGGAAACAGTGCGCTCACCACACACCAGCTATAGGTGGAGACAGTGCTCTCACCACACACCAGCTATAGGTGGAGACAGTGCCCTCATCACACACCAGCTATAGGTGGAGACAGTGCTCTCACCACACACCAGCTATAGGTTGAGACAGTGTCCTCACCACACACCAGCTATAGGTGGAGACAGTGCTCTCACCACACACCAGCTATAGGTTGAGACAGTGTCCTCACCACACACCAGCTATAGGTGGAGACAGTGCTCTCACCACACACCAGCTATAGGTGGAGACAGTGCTCACCACACACCAGCTATAGGTGGAGACAGTGCTCTCACCACACACCAGCTATAGGTTGAGACAGTATCCTCACCACACACCAGCTATAGGTGGAGACAGTGCTCTCACCACACACCAGCTATAGGTGGAGACAGTGTCCTCACCACACACCAGCTATAGGTGGAGACAGTGCTCTCACCACACCAGCTATAGGTGGAGACAGTGCTCTCACCACACACCAGCTATAGGTGGTGACAGTGTCCTCACCACACACCAGCTATAGGTGGAGACAGTGCGCTCACCACACACCAGCTATAGGTGGAGACAGTATCCTCACCACACACCAGCTATAGGTGGAGACAGTGCGCTCACCACACACCAGCTATAGGTGGAGACAGTGCTCTCACCACACCAGCTATAGGTGGAGACAGTGCTCTCACCACACACTAGCTATAGGTGGAGACAGTGCGCTCACCACACACCAGCTATAGGTGGAGACAGTGCTCTCACCACACACCAGCTATAGGTGGAGACAGTGCTCTCACCACACACCAGCTATAGGTGGAGACAGTGTCCTCACCACACACCAGCTATAGGTGGAGACAGTGCTCTCACCACACCAGCTATAGGTGGAGACAGTGCTCTCACCACATCAGCTATAGGTGGAGACAGTGCCCTCATCACACACCAGCTATAGGTGGAGACAGTGCTCTCACCACACACCAGCTATAGGTGGAGACAGTATCCTCACCACACATCAGCTATAGGTGGAGACAGTGCGCTCACCACACACCAGCTATAGGTGGAGACAGTGCGCTCACCACACACCAGCTATAGGTGGAGACAGACACATTTTTATAATTAAAAATGTAATTCCAGTATTCCTGTGAAACCTAATGTAGAATGGATAAATGTGAAATGACAGCTTTAGCGTAGGTTCTGCCAGGAAGACTCAATCAGCGTGCCACGTATTACTTCTCTTCTAACCAATCATGTGCTAACACTCACAGTATAAAAGATCGGTACTTACATTCGTCTGATTTCGCAGATGCTGACGCTGCCAAGTACCTCCATCCTCCCCAACCACCACCAAGATGGTACCTTCCCCTTCATCCTCCCCACCACCACCAGGATGGTCCCTTCCTTAACCTCCAGGGGGGTCGGCTGCGCCCCTGCCTTCGTCTTCAGGCAGGATATGCAGATTCCGCTACCCTCGCATTGCTCTCTAAGGACGGGGCCTACGCCAAAGAACTTTATAAATTTATGCTTGCTGGGGCTGTTAATAAATATACGCTGTTACATCAATCTATCTCCCGAGTCTTTCTGGTAGAACCATTTATTCATGATTTATAAACATTAATAACCTGTGAAAGTGAACCGTAATGTAAAGTGGGCATTTGTGAACCATTCGTTCATGATTTATGAACAGTATAACACGTGAAAGTTAATCGTAATGTAAAGTGGAAACCTGTGAACCATTCACAATTTAGAAACATTAACCAGTGAAAGTAAACCTTATGTAAAGTGGAAACCTGTGAAACATTTATTCATGAGTTAGAAACATTAATAACCAGTGAAAGTAAACCTTATGTAAAGTGGAAACCTGTGAAACATTTATTCATGAGTTAGAAACATTAATAACCTGTGAAAGTAAACCCTAATGTAAATTGTAAACCTGTGCACCATTTATTCATGAGTAGCCTACCTATAATATGCTACAGTTTTTAAATCACCCTAACCTAATCCCATTTGCAATGTGCAGTACAACATGCGTGAGACCCAAACAATTAAGCGTAGGCTACTGTAGCCATTAGAATCATTAATCGGATATATTAAAATGAAAGGGAATTGCTTATGTGCATGGCAATATCCCATAGACAGTAAGATGATTCCTGAAACGAATGATTCAAGAGAGCCGATTCGCTATAACGAGTCACCCTTCGCAATTGAACAATAAGACACACAAAACACATAAGTAACTTAATTTTGGATTTGATTTTCTTTGTTAATATTTGTCTTGTGTATTTATACAACGTCTAAATAACTTCCAAATGATTTAATGAAAAGTGACATCATTCTAAACTGTTTTGTTGAATCGCACGTCTCGCAGCTTCAGACGTGGCACTGTACGACGTCATCAGCGCGCGGCCGTGTCCCACTGTTGTGTTCTCGCACTTCTTCTGCTCCTGTTTCAAAACTTACACTCCGTTTAATCGCGTCAGGTAAGCATTGTAATTTTTAATTCATTCTTCAGTGAATGTTGTGCAGAAAAACACTTAAATGGCGCCGTCTGTTGGAAAATGCTGTTACCCTGAAGCAACATTCACAGAGACATTAGAGAGTGCGTATCATCTTGAACGTTTGCTCTCCGTATGTGTGTGTGTGTGTGTGTGTGTGAGTGAAAATGTGTCTGTTCGCAGTAATAATCGATATATTACTATGAATCGATCAGTGATCAGCTGTGAGTTTCTCATCACATCACATTACATACTCCTGAGGATCAATGCCATCGTACCATTAAGTTACATAGATTTATGCACATAAGAACATTAAGCGTTCTACAACGTTCTAAATTATTTTCATAATTTAATTAATTATATTAATATTATGGATGTCAACATTTCATCAATGTTCATAATATAGCCTATAAATTTAAATATGTTGTCCGCGCATGCTCAGTCATTTGTGATGAAACTCCCGATCCGGATGACAGCAGCATGTCTATGGACAGCAGGACACACAGATGAAGACAGTTCTGTGTGTAACTACTTCTGTCTGACCTGTCCTCATAGATGAAGACAGTGTTTGACTACTTCTGTCTGACCTGTTACTTACAGCTGTGATGTGATTCTCTGTGAATGATGTCATGTGGCTTATACTTCAAATAATGTTTGTTTTTGTCATGTTTTCCAGTAAAATATCGAAACACTCTTAAATCAAGATACATTTACTTGAGAAGCAAAATCACATAAGCTATGAAAGATGTGAAGAAAAAATATCTGCCAGTGGGGTCAGAACAATAATCTGACCAGAAGAATAATCTGAAAAGTTTCCCCTTTTTTCTCACTGACAGATGTTTTTTTCTTATTTTATGCATAAACAAATGCTCCTCTTTTTGAAGAACAAGGCTTCTCAAGTAAATGTATCTGAATTTCAGAATATTTAGATATTTGTTCTGGGAAACCAGACAAAAATACTAAACAAGAATATTTTTTTTGTAGTGCAATCCGCCCAGATTATTCCTGTTAATCACATGATGGTATGAAGGTTGTTTTGAATGATAGCATGTATCTTATAGCGGTGTAGCGATGCCCTCGTGTCACGATTCGATACATATCACGATACTGAACTCATGATATTATTGCGATACTCCAAGACATATGATAAAAGGTTGAACTTTATAACAATATTCATGATTCTGAAGATGAAAATATTGAATTATTTAGACGAATATGCTTGAACTCTGACACTGACTAAATATATTTATAATGTATTCCACTTTTTACTGGTAACATCAGACATTTGGCATTATCAGGACCCAGAAATATTCCCCCATTGCATTATTATACATTATAATTTATTTTCAACATTATATATATAGTAGTTTAATTTAGTAGTGACTCTAAGTTGAATCTTTTTCTCACACACTAATTTTTATTTTGGGAGAACTATACACAATACAGATGGTCACTATCCACGATACATATAGTTGCATTTTTGTATTGCGATATATTGTGACACCCCTAGTATCTAATGCACATGATTATTATGATTTTCTGCTTGTCATCTCTAAGTCCTGAATAAGTAGAAGTTTACAGTTTGTCATGTGGTGTGTACAGGACAGAGTGAAGATGATGGAAGAGAGCGGCATAGAGAGCACCCCGCCGACCACCCCTCCACCCCCCCCGCCAGCGGCTGCCAGCCCCCCGCCACTCTCCAGCGGTAACCCCACTGATCATGATGATGTCACTGCGCTCTCATTGGTTAATTGAAATTAGGGCTGCAACTAACGATTATTTTAATAATCGATTAATCTGTCGATTATTTTTTCGATTAATCGATTAATCGGATAAAAAAAAAAAAAAAAAAAAACATTCATTCCCAACCCTTTATTCAAAAACAGAACTGACAGTGCAAATTTACAGTGCAAAAAAATCTTCAGAAAGTGGTCGTGGAAACAGGTCGCTCCTTGATAGGGATGCACCGATACCATTTTTTCAGAACCGATCCGATCCGATACCAAAAATTCTGAGTATCGACCGATACCAATCCGATACCAGGGCAGTTTTTTTTTAAATCAAGTAGAATTTCTATAACTATGTGTGTTGAACTGATAATCACTCTTTTGTGAGTTAAACACAATCTACTTAATACAGACAACTTCATTACAAAGAAAAACAACAAATCAAAAAAAATATGACCATAATCTATGACAAAAAATGCTATTATAAACTAGAATAGTGGATAATTAAGCAGTAAAATTTAGTCTAGAAAAATCACAAGTGCACAATAATTGTATTAAATCTGACCATGAAAAAACATTTAGTGAGGAACAAATATGAGAATAAGTGTAACACTAAATCTGGTAAAACGTTACACATTGCTCTTTGTATTGTTGTAAAATACATTCATGAAAAACAAGATAACAAAAATCAAAAAGATTAATTATTTTATAGCCTACTATAAAATTGAGACATGTTTTAAATGTATAGCACAGCGGTTTAATGAGGCAGCAACATGATGGATAGTACAGAACTAGAAAGGCTATTAATAATCGTTCATTGCGTCGCTGTATTATGATATGAAAGGCCCCAATACAGTGCGGCACACAGCGCTTATGCGCATCGCGAGCGCAGAATGACGCGCTTGAAGCAACATGAGTCACAGCGCAGTGCTTCGAGTCCGCATTGAAAAGTCCGCATTGAAAAGTTCAAATCACAAAGGAAAGACATATTGATGCGTAGTGTATTATACAGTATCTATCTATGCAATAGTTTATTAAGCATTTTCTTTTAACAGTTTTAAATATCAGTTACTGTGCGCGTGAAGAACAGTTATAGTGCTCTGACTCTACTGCAGTGTTGAGAGACACCCGGTAGAAAGTAGTTAAGGTACAGCAATAAAGTCCAGCAAGATAAAGTTGTTTAATGCAAAACCATAGATCAAGTATAATTATAGTAACATTAAATCATCTTGGAGAGTTTTTCATCGTGTTGACTCGTAACCGAACGCGACGCGCTGCTTGATGCTGAATGGAGAATGACTGACAGCCACAGCGGAGGGAAAAGTGTACGTGATCTTGAATTTAATGACTTAAATATTAATTTCTATCTCGCATTATACTATATAATGGCTTCAGAACACTTATAATATAGTGCACGACAACTTTATGATGCTTTATAATGTTTTTGTCCCTTTTGTGGGGCTTAACAATAGCACAGAATATACGCACAATTTTTTTTTACATCTCCGTGTCGCGCGACACAACGAATCGATAATGAAATTCGTTGCCAACTATTTTAATAATCGATTTTTATCGATTTTATCGATTCGTTGTTGCAGCCCTAATTGAAATGAAACCGCATGTGATTTGGCAAAGGCTGTGATTATTTTTATGTGCAGCTTGTCAGTGCAGTACGGCTCAGGGAACAGACTCTATATGATGATATCTAGGTGAAAGAGTCTCTGTGATGGGATTTATCTGACCTTGGTGACTCGAGGCCGCTAGCAGACGGTCGGTTTAGCCAGTTTGTCTGCTTCCTGACCTGAGCCCCAGGTTTAGGCTTTACAGCAGCTCTAGAATAAAGTTATTGTCCAGATAAAGTTAGTTTTGATTGATTCACTTCCGTTGCGAAGATCATAAGTTAATAACTTAGGGGCCGCTAACACGACACCGCTCTAACAGAATTACACACACTGAAATTAATACATAATTTTTTATCGCTTCCGCATAGCCACGCGAACCGTAATTATCCCGACAACGTTTTATCTGTAGAGACGTAAAGGGAAGGAGGCCTTCACAGACTAGTGGACACTAGTGTCGTCGGTGTTGTCGTGTCCAGGCGCTGGTCTTTCATCAGATCTGGAGTGTGTGTGTCAAGTCATCTTCATTTATATAGCGCTTTTAACAATGTAGATTGTTTCAAAGCTGCTTTACAGAGATACACGTATAATTTAAGGTAACAGAGATTGTTTTGTCTTTATAGCGGTTCTTGAATAATGTTATTTTCCAGCTAAAGTTAGTTTTGACTTCCGTCGCAACGATCATTAGTTATTAAATTAGGGGCCGCTAAGACGACACCGTTCTCTCTACACAGACTTTAAACGTGAACCTGTGAGAAACACTGATGGCGCTCACGTGCGCATCAAGAATTAATTCTATAGTTATGTGCGTTTGAATATATGTGCGCATTTTTGCAATTCCCTACAAACCAAGCCTTAAACTACTTGTCTGGACTTACATTTTTTTTATACAGAATTTTATCACTACGGGGAGATACGGGAAACCGAAGTTATCCCGACAATGCTTTATCTGTAGAGTGGTAAAGGGATCCTCCATAGGGAGAGGCTAGTTGGCACTTCAGCACTGCGTTGTCATCGGGTCCAGGCGAAGGTCCTTCATCAGATCTGGATACGGCCTGGATCCGGCAGGCTGCGGGAAAACCTCGGGATAAACGAAGACTCTAAAATTTGCGTAGATGCCATTCTTCTTATGATGTAACGAGTACATCAGGATTTAAGGGAAGTGTTCCCAGTTCCGGCTGACCTAATCTATGCAGCCTAACATTGAGTTGTAGAAGTCTATAATGTATTATGTGAATGCTAGGCCAAAGAGATGTGTCTTTAGTCTAGATTTGAACTGACAGAGTGTGTCTGCTTCCCGGACAATGGTAGGAAGACTGTTCCAGAGTTTTGGTGCTAAATAGGAAAAGGATCTACCGCCAGCAGTCGATTTTGATATTCTAGGTATTATTAACTGGCCGGAATTGTGAGATCGCAGTAGACGTGAAGGACTATAATGCGTTAAGAGCTCGCTCAAGAACTGCGGAGCTAAACCATTTAGTGCTTTGTAAGTAATCAGCAATATTTAAAAATTTATACGATGTTTAATAGGCAGCCAATGCAGTGTTGACAGAACGGGGCTAAAGCCTTGTTTATACTTTCGCCTGGCTCCGCAGCGCGAGTCTCCGCAGACAGCGCGCGCACCTCTCCAAACGGTCGAGGCGTTTATACTTGACGCGCTCGCCGTTGTACTATTCTTTGAAACGACAGGGGGCGACTCGAGTAATTGCCCTCTAAAACATCAGGAATCGGTGAGAAGAAGAAAGATAAGCACGTGACAATGTTTATTTTAGTATACCACCACCAATACAAAAAGAATCGTGTAAAACCCAGTAAACCCTGAGATTATTACGTGTGCCATTAGAACAAAATATTTGTAGGCTAGCCTATATGGGAATACATGTATGTATACAACTAAATTAACGATCTCTTAAAAAAATTATAATTTCGCTAAACATTTCATTAACTTTCGTGTACATTTGTATTAAACATGGACCTTTATGTTCATTAAAAAGGCTTTTTATGCTATTGTATGCTCATTTTTTAAATGTAAGCAACTCATTTAGACGCGCAAACTGGGTGCTGGTGTGATGAGAAGGTCGTGCTCAGCCAGATTCGGCTCGAAGTCGTTCATCTTCGGATGTGGAGCCGCGCGCTGTTACAAAATCTGCTGTGCACACCGCGCGGCGAAATGGGCCTTTGCGCACCCAACGCGCGCGACAGCCCACACCGCAATGACGTCATTTTTGCCGCGCGCACCTTCGCGCTCGTGCGGACGCGTCGAGTATAAACAAGGCTTTATATGGTCATACTTCCTGGTTCTGGTAAGAACTCGAGCTGCTGCGTTTTGAACTAGCTGTAGTTTGTTTGTTAAGCGTGCAGGGCAACCACCCAGTAGAGCATTACAATATTCTAGCCTTGAGGTCATGAATGCATGAACTAATTGTTCCGCATTTGTCAATGAGAGCATATGGCGTAATTTAGATATATTTTTAAGATGGAAAAATGCGGTTTTACAGATACTAGACACATGACTTTCAAATGAAAGATTGGTATCAAAGAGCACACCCAGGTTCCTAACCGACGACGAAGACTTCACAGAGCAGCCATCAAGTGTTAGACAGTACTCTAGGTTATTACGTGTGGAAGTTTTTTTGTCCAATAATTAGAATCTCTGTTTTTTCTGAATTTAGTAGTAGGGCATTACTGGTCATCCAGTTTTTTATATCAGCTATGCATTCCGTTAATTTTGTGAATTGGTAAGTTTCGTTAGGTTTTGAAGAAATATACAGCTGAGTATCGTCGGCATAACAGTGAAAGCTAATTCCATGTTTCCTAATGATATCTCCTAATGGTAGCATACAGAGTGAACAGCAGCAGTCCTAGTACTGAGCCTTGTGGTACGCCATACTGAACTTGTGATCGATAAGACATCTCTTCATTTACTGCTACAAACTGATAAAAAGAGAGACTAATATTAGCGTAGACGCCATTCTTCTTATGATGTACCAAGTACATCAGGATTTATGGGAATTTTTCCCGGTTCCGGCTGATCTAATCTATGCAGCCTAACATAACAAGTCTATAATGTATTATGTGTTTGCTAGGCCAAAGAGATGTGTCTTTAGTCTAGATTTGAACTGACAGAGAGTGTCTGCTTCCCGGACAATGGTAGGAAGATGGAGATCAATGTCAGTACAACCCAAGAACATGTATCCCCAAAAAATTAGAAATGCTGTCTACCCTGCCTAAGGTGTATCATTGTGTAATATTATGTCATTTGATATTCCCATAATGCACTGATACTGCTTTTCATCATCTATTGATAGTTCATGCATGTATTTGAGCGTCTCTTCTTGTGTTCAGGTGTTTCCGGCCCTCCGACCATCTCAAGCCCCTCCAGCATCTCAGCGTTTGCCCCGGGGGGTTATACCAGCCCTGTTCCCTCCAGCATCTCAGCGTTTGCCCCGGGGGGTTATTCCAGCCCTGTTCCCTCCAGCATCTCAGCGTTTGCCCCGGGGGGGTATACCAGCCCTGTTCCCTCCTCGCTGCCCCCCCCGCCTCTCTCTCTCGGCTCGGTGTCGTCTCCTCTGGGTCTGAGCAGCCCGTACGCCAGCCCCGGTGCCCACTTCACCCCCTCGTCTGCCGGCCCACCGCTGGGCCCCGTCCTCTCCGCCCCCCCCATGGGCCCGCCCACCACTGGCTTCTCTGTGAGTGCAGGATATGACATCACCCGGGGCCACGCTGGCCGCACCCCTCAGACGCCGCTGATGCCCAGTTTCTCCAGCGCCGCCCCCATGCCAGGTATCAACAATCTCAACCTGCCTGACCCCATTCACACCTGCCTAAGCGGCTCATGTGATCACGCGTTCAGTGAGTCTTGTTCGGCATCAGTGCGTATGCAAGAATTTGTGCGTGAAATCTTGATTCATCAAACTTTATTCTAAATTTATTGGAAAATGTCAGGACAGCTGAACCACAAGTACACAAAAAACGCATACATATAAGAGTGCCCTTATAAATGTGCTGGCTCGAAGATCTTGCTATCTGCTAGAGCATGTTTTTAGAGAGAGTAGAGTTGTGCAACGATTAATCGCGATTAATCGCATCCAAAATAAAAGTTTGTGTTTGCATAATATATGTGTGTGAACTCCATCCATCCATCTTCTTCCGCTTATCCGGGGCCGGGTCGCGGGGGTAGCAGTCTAAGTAGAGATGCCCAGACTTCCCTCTCCCTAGCCATTTCCTCTAGCTCTTCCGGGGGGAAACCGAGGCGTTCCCAGGCCAGCCGGGAGACATAGTCTCTCCTTCCCGGGAAGGCGTCCAGGAGGCATCCGGAACAGATGCCCGAGCCACCTCAGCTGACCCCTCTCGATGTGGAGGAGCAGCAGCTCTACTCTGAGCTCCTCCCGAGTGACCGAGCTTCTCACCCTATCTCTAAGGGATCGCCCAGCCACCCTGCGGAGAAAGCTCATTTCGGCCGCCTGTATCCGGGATCTTGTCCTTTCGGTCATGACCCACAGCTCATGACTATAGGTGAGAGTAGGAACGTAGATGGGAACTTCGCCTTGCAGCTCAGCTCTTTCTTCACCACGACAGACCGGTACATCGACCGCATTACTGCAGAAGCTGAACCGATCCGTCTGTCAATCTCCCGTTCCATCCTTCCCTCACTCGTGAACAAGACCCCAAGATACTTAAACTCGTCCACTTGAGGCAGTAACTCTCCACCAACCTGAAGTAGGCAAGCCACCTTTTTCCGACTGAGGGCCGTGGCCTCGGATTTGGAGGTGCTGATTCTCATCCCAGCCGCTTCACACTCGGCTGCACACCGTCCTAGTGCATGCTGAAGTTCCTGGTCTGAAGGGGCCAACACGACAACATCATCTGCAAAGAGCAGAGACGAAATAGGGTTGTTCCCAAACCAGACACCCTCCGGCCCCTGGCTGCGCCTAGAAATTCTGTCCATAAAAATTATGAACAGAACCGGCGACAAAGGGCAGCCCTGCCGGAGTCCAACATGCACCGGGAAGTTTGGGCAAACTCCCATGAACCCTCCAGCACCCTGTAGAGGGTATAGAGCGGGTCCAGTGTTCCACGGCCTGGACAAAAACCGCACTGTCCCTCCTGAATCCGAGGTTCTACTATCGGCCGTATTCTCCTCTCCAGTACCCTGGCATAGACTTTCCCAGGGAGGCTGAGAAGTGTTATCCCCCTGTAGTTGGAACAAACCCTTCTTGAACATGGTGTTCGTTATGGACAAACTGTATCTAGCACAGAAGTCCAATAACTGAACACCGCTCGGGTTCAGATCAAGGGGGCCGTTCCTCCCAATCACGCCCCTCCAGGTGTCACTGTCGCTGCCCACGTGGGCGTTGAAGTCCCCCAGTAGAACGACGGAGTGTCCAGTCGGAGCACTTTCCAGCACCCCTCCCAGAGACTCCAAGAAGGCCGGGTACTCTGCACTGCCGTTTGGCCCGTAGGCACACACGACAGTGAGAGACCTATCCCCGACCCGTAGGCGCAGGGAAACGACCCTCTCGTTCACCGGGATAAACTCCAACACATGGCGGCTGAGTTGGGGGGCTATTAACAAACCCACACCAGCCCGCCGGCTCTCACCATGTGCAACTCCAGAGTGGTGAAGAGTCCATCCTCTCTCGAGGAGGGTGGTTCCAGAGCCCAAGCCGTGCGTAGAGGTGATCCCGACTATCTCTAGTTGGAACCTCTCAACCTCACGCACAATCTCAGGCTTCTTCCCCGCCAGCGAGGTGACGTTCCACGTCCCTAGAGCTAGTTTCCGTGTCCAGGGATCGGGTTGTCGAGGCCCCCGCCTTCGACTGCCGCCCGATCCTCTCAGCACCGGCCCCTTACGGTCCCTCCTGTAGGTGGTGAGCCCACGGGAAGGCGGCCCCACGTCGCTCCTTCGGGCTGAGCTCCACCACGTTA
The DNA here is from genome assembly GCF_949152265.1 of Phoxinus phoxinus. Classification (NCBI taxonomy): domain Eukaryota; kingdom Metazoa; phylum Chordata; class Actinopteri; order Cypriniformes; family Leuciscidae; genus Phoxinus; species Phoxinus phoxinus. The sequence goes on along the minus strand of NC_136898.1, from coordinate 26,618,076 downwards.
AGGTGGGAGTTCAAGGAGGGGTATGTATGTGTGAACTGTGTATAATTATTTTGTATATATAAATACACACATATGCATGTATATATTTGAGAAATATTTGCATTTATATACTGCATATATATTTTTATATAATTTATATTATATATAAATAGAAATATTTTATATACAAATAACACATATTTCTTAAATATATACATGCATATGTGTAAATGGACTGCATTTTTTGGACTGCATTTTTATATAGCGCTTTCACAGACCCAATGGCCACCAAAGCGCTTTACATTTTGCCTCACATTCACCCATTCATATGTCAGCCATGCAAGGCGCCATCCAGCTCGTCGGGAGCAGCTGGGGTTAGGTGTGTGTGTGTGTGTGTCGGGAGCAGCTGGGGTTAGGTGTCTTGCTCATGGACACCTCGGCACTTGGTCAAGTGGAACATGAACCACTGAGCCACTGCCACCCCTGTAATTATACAAAATAATTATACACAGTTCACACACATATATTTAAACACAAACTTTTATTTTGGATGCGATTAATCGTTGCACAACTCTGAGAGGTATATGTTTGATGAAGGGATGCAAAGGAGAGGTTGTGCAGAAAGCACTTATATGTAGATTTTATAAGTCTATGCAATGGACTGATCTAATGATGTCAGTCATTTAGAATACTCGAAATTCATTAACAATAGAATAGAGTTACGAACAAATTCATGTGCGCAATATGCTTGAATTAGGTTGAATTTCTTAAGAAGTCACTGAATATGAATAATCCACAAAATGATTTGTGAATGAGACCAAATGATTGACACACCGCTGTAAAAACCGTGGGATTGACAGAAGGTCAGGCTGCATCTGAGAGGCTCACAGGAAGATCCCCTTCTCCTTGTTCACTTTACACTGTCAAGATAGAGTGAGCGAATTCAGACACTGAAGTAGGACTCTGGTGCATCGTGATATCTCATTGAGCCAGACCTTAACAATACTTGGGTATTGTATACTTGGGCAATACAATACTTGGGCACTGCTTATTACGGGGCATTTAAGGATTTAACGAGTGCACTAGAGAATTGCCACTGGTTTCGGCCCGCACTATAAAACAGTGCACTATATAAGGGGATCATGGGTGACTTCGGACACATCTATAATCACTTAAGTTTAGTCATTACAGGGAATACATATCATTCTCTAAGCAGATCATACAGTGCTGATGTCATTGTGTTTTGTAGGGATTGTTACCAATCCCATGATGCAGCAGCCGGTGTCTGGGGGGTTAGACGTGAGCTCGCCCATCACGTTTCCTGAGGACACCGAAGATCCCCGCGTGACTCCGGACGGCAACGCACCGGGTGGATTATGGGGCTTCATCAAGGTACTGGGCACACAGCGAGGCCATAATGCCGTGCTGGTGTTTCTCTGCGGTCCCTTAATGCAGTTGTGTCCTGATCGCAGGGTGTAGCTGGGAACCAGATGGTCAAGACTGTCCTGGATAAAACCAAACACTCTGTGGAGTCCATGATAACCACACTGGACCCTGGGATGGCACCTTACATCAGTGAGTACTGTGTGTCCAGCACTGCACAGCAATACATTGTATATTGCTTAGTTTTAGTTCTTCAGTTCATTAAAGGTGCTATATGTAAGAATTTTCATGTATAAATGCCTTTTTGTATTGCCAATGTGTGAACTGTTTGTTATGAAACTTAAAAACCAGACCTTCCCCTATGGTCTCATCAGAGACTCATCAAACTGCTGTTTTCCCTCTGCTGTCGTTTGTGTTGTTTATTTTGTTATTGAGGAAAACTGCACATATTTTCATATTCATCTAAATGTCGCTCTCAGCAGTGTGGACAGTGTCAGCATGTTTGTTAACTGTAAAGGTCGCTGTAAAGTAGGGGTGGGAAAAAAAATCGATATTGCAATATATTGTTGTGCTCCCTGTCGCAATAAATAATCGATACACTAACGCCCAATATCGATATTTTATTACAACACAAAATGATTAATTTACCCGTTGTCTGTGTCACTGTCACTACCCAATATCTACCATTCTGTTTGCGGGGGGCGCTGTTCGAGTAAATAGGGGTAAAGTGGCGCAAACAGCGGCCGGTGAAGAACAAAAGTAAAGGCGGGCGTACACGGTGCGAGTTCGGACACTCGGGAGGTCGTGAGATATTGCACACATTACGAGTCAGTTAAACTGATAATCGCGTCAAAGCAGCCGGTACACGGCACGACTGTCCTGCATAAATTTTATCCCGAGCCGGCGGCAATCACGTGAGCATTCGCGCTAAACACAGAGACCGGAGCTTTCAATGTTGCAGGCAATAGCTTCAGATAGAAAAATGACAGAATGTGTGCGTGCGTGCGTGCGTGCGTGCGTGCGTGCGTGCGTGCGTGCGTGCGTGCGTGCGTGCGTGTGTGCGCTGTATGGTGGCTACCACTGAGGTATAGCCCCATATGGATATCGTCAAGGCAGTGAGTTATTATGCAAATGCATATTTCTTTGTACAATGTTGGAAATGTTGGCATTAATAAATGCACAAAATGTCCTTATTTCCTTCTTTTTCTTTTCAGTCACATATATCGTGATATATCGTGATGAAATTTCTTCCAATATATTGAATATCGTAGATATCGCGAATCGTGATATTATCATATCGTGGACCACATATCGCCACAGAATTGAATCGTGAGGTACCTGTAGCATCCCACCCCTACTGTAAAGGTATTTCCAACTTCTTTTTACTTCTAACTGTGCGTTCACACCGGACACGAATAGCACGTCAAATTCGCGCCTGCCATGTCTAGTTTGACGCTTGAACATTTTGAATGCATTCGAGCGTCCAAAGCAAAAATGGACACGTGTAAAAAGCAAGCGTTTGGAGCGAAATTGACGCGCATCCGAGGCGAAATCCGCTTCTTCTGGGAGAGGCAAGTGCTAGGCGGGAAATGTAAAAATACTACTGTTATTGTGTCACGAAATGTAGTTTTAAGAGTTGTTCAGTCGAGAATGTAGTTGTTTAAAGCTCAAATCTGTGTTTATTTATAAAGCTAGCGCCTATTTAAAAAATTTGATCTGACGTTTCAGAGTTGTGAGATCCAGGCGGTGAGATCACCGGGCGCTCAGCGCTCATGTAACCCGCTGGAGCCGCCTCACCTCGGCTAGTCCTCCTGACGTTTTGCTTCGGTTCTATTATATGAAACATATAAGTTAAAATACATGAATGACTCGTTATAACATATAATTATGTGAGTTTTTCTTCATCTCATTCAGAAATGTAGCCTATGAATGCAAGTGTTCAGTGTCACATTCATAGTTAACATCTGAACAATGTCATTCCTTCTTTCACGCGGGCATTTAGTCATTACAAAATAATTTATTGAGGCCAAACATATAATAAGTTATTGAGGCCAAACATTTAAAATGACATTATAAACTGAAAAGCGGGCCTTCCCCCGTTTATCACGTCACTTCACCACGTGACAGCAGCAAACAGGCTCCTGATTGGTTAACGCGGCGCGAATTGACGCAGAAGTTCAGATTTTTCAACTCGGGCGGCAGACGCGAATTCGCGTCAAATGCGTGAATGCACAAAAAGCACTACATAAATCATTCGCGCGTAATGTGTTTAACGCGCCAGACGCTCAATTCGCGCCATTCTACCGCGCCGCAGGAATTTTTTACGCATGTAACGCGTCTTTGCATTGACTTAACATTGAAATCACTCGCGCCTGACGCGCTATTCGCGTCCGGTGTGAACGCACCATAAGTGAAGAGCGGAAAAGACCTTCTCTGTGAGTATATCGGGCCTTGAATCACGATCAGTGCGTTACTTGTGCACAAGTGCAATTAGTCACCGGCTGCAGTTCACTCGATTGCCACCGGTGGTGCTGATAACACGGGTTTATGAATTCTACATACAGCCGCTTTAATGCGCAAGTAGGATTTATTTTGTTTCTGAATAATTGACTATTTCAGTTCTATTCAGATCATTGATTTTATTTTGTCCTCTTTTACCCACAAATCATCACAACACCTGACGTCATATTCAAACAATATGAACCTGTAGGTTTCATATGTAATTCTAGATGTCAGTCACATCACTAAAACTGTTAAATGCAGTACGTTTAGCTGAGAAACGTGCACCGAAGCGCACTCTAATGGAGCCGATACTTGGTTTCCTCAGAAAAGCTCGGCTTGATGGAGGAAAAGCTCTTCATGTGATTATGTCATGGTTGAATGGTGTGTGTCCAGAGTCTGGAGGAGACGTGGACATCGTTGTGACGTCAGATAAGGAAGTGAAGGTGGCAGCGGTGCGCGACGCCTTCCAGGAGGTGTTTGGTTTGGCCATGGTGACGGGAGAGGCGGGTCAGTCCAACATCGCCCCGCAGCCGGTGGGATACGCCGCAGGGGTCAAGGTGCACACGCCTGCTCATGTTCCCCTCAGCCAGTTACAGCCGTGACCTCTGAACTGACGTGTGTGTGTGTGTGTGTGTGTGTGTGTGTAGGGAGCTCAGGAGCGCATTGACAGTCTGCGTCGCGCAGCTGTCATTCATGAGAAGCAGCCCGTGGTCTCGGTGGAGAACTTCATAGCTGAACTCTTCCCAGACAAGTAAGAACAGTTCATCCTGTGAAGACAACAGCATCTGTGTTCTCTTTTGTGTCGAGGACTTGAATTTCACCAAATACTTTAAATGCATAATACTATAGGCTGTTACCAATAACATCTTATAAACCGCAGCATAAGTTCATCTTTACACCGCAGAGGTGGAACAGAAGCTGACATGTTTATTTCACTGTTTAATCCTGATATTGTAATAATGATGAGTAATGATGAGTTGTGTTTGGGGGAACCTCATATTCTGCCTACACTGACAAAACAAGAGCTGTTCATGAATTAGTTTTTATTTTTATGTATTAGAAAATCAAGACTTCACATTGGTTGTCTAGCATGAAAAACAAAACAATGAATCAAACATGGATGGAATATATTTTTATAGAGAAAGCAAGCACCGTTCAGTCAGCGAGTGCCTCGTCAGGGTCTGCCTGTGTGATGCCCTGTGTGATGCCTTGCTTTGCTAATGAAGAGTGTTGATTGGACCAGTATCTGGAAAAGCTTTAGCTCTGAAGATGTGACCGCTTGGCTTTCTCTTCCTCCATCGCATGTGTCATGTCAAAAGACATTGAGAATGACAGAGAAACTGAGGTCTGTGTCTCCGTCAGGTGGTTTGACATCGGCTGTCTGATCCTGGATGATCCTGGGAATGGCATTCACATAGAGACGTTCACTCAGGCCACACCGGTGGCCCTGCAGCACGTACAGCAGGTAAGACCACTGTGTCCAGAGCCAGTCACTGGTGGCTGAGGCTGGGCACGTTTTCTCTCTTACTTCGGTTTATTCAGCCATATATGAACTAGGGATGTTAACCGAGGACCGTTTGACCGATGGTTGACCGTATCAACGTTAACCAATCAAAGTTGTTGGTAGTCGGTTAAAAAAAAAAAAAAGTGATCTCTAAATTAGGCTATTATAGACAGTGGACTAAACGCTACTACAGTTAGCCGTCTCATTCCAAGATATTTTTGTGTGAAGTGAACAAATCCCTCACACTCAATTTTTCATAACTCGCCCGTTTGTACTTAATAAACCAATAAAAACATTCGACGCGAGGTCACAGCGTTTGGGTTCGCGCGCTCACAAGGTTTTGGAAAAGTAAAGACTACAGACACACTCGAGGTTAGAGCCAGGGCAGACGACAGGAGGAAGCGTGCAGAGAAGAGTAGTGTGTGGGACCATTTCACTAACAAGAATGAGACAGATGTAAGTTGCAACTTGTGTGATACAGCGCTTAAATATGGAAATACATTACAAATACATTTCAGTGGTAACAGATAAGGTGATGATGATCATCATCTTTCTTTATTATTGTTAGCACTACCTCAAACTAAAGCGCCGTCTCTTCGGAGCTGTCATTTTCTGCAGTACTACCGTTCAGCCTGAAGAGGGCAGCACTCAGACGCTTTTACACCATATATTGTAGAATTAAAACACTTTACACCCAAATGTCAAAACATTTACTCAAATCAATGAACAGCACTAATACTCCCCAGTCTTACAGATCATTAACTAAAAACAGTTGTTTAAGGGTTTAGTTACCCTTTAATGCTAATCAGTGAAGTATCCCTTTAAGTGATGTATATTTAGTGCTGTCACATGAACATGCACTCAGGTGTGTGTGTGTGTGTGTGTGTGTGTGTGTGTGTGTGTGTGTGTGTCTGTGTTCTCCTCCAGGCACAGTCCCTGACTCCTCCTGACTATAACCTGCGCTGGTCCGGTCTGCTAGTGACGGTGGGGGAAGTTCTGGAGAGGAGCGTGCCCAACGTGAGCCGCACAGACTGGCACCAGGCCTTCACCGGGATGTCCCGCCGGCAGATGATCTACTCCGCCGCCAGGGCTCTGGCCGGCATGTACAAGCTGCGTTTGCCCTCCAGGACAGCGTGATCATGAGACGCCGGCGCGGCACACGGACCACAGATTCGGGGAACAGCGCAGGATCACCTGTCCATCTGTAGGTATCCCGTGTTCTCCGGTGTCCATCACAGCTGAGCTGACTCACACCGAGAGAGAGAGAGCCCAACATCAGCTGCGCTTCTGCAATAGGTCTGAAGAGCACAGCCCAGACAAACTAATGCCTCACTTCTAAATTCTTGATTCAATAGTGCCCTTGATAATTCTTGAGTTTGATATGAGTAGATCACGGCGACCCGTCTGTGCGATGGAAATGAAAACACGTGTCATCATAACCAGAATGCATCTGTTGTCCCACAGAGGGTCCGTCGCTTTTAAAATGATTAAATCTCACCAAGGAAAAGATGATTCTGTCGACCAGACTCATAACGCTTGTGTTTACATCTGCAATCAAATACTTTGACTTGGAGGTTTTTAAATTGAACCATTCATAACATTGTGAATATATCATTTTGATGTCACGGGTTTTGGATCTTATTGTATAGCGATTTAATCATCATCTTCAAACTTTGTTACAATATTGTGTTTGTCTGCATGTGTGTTTCTTCCACAGCTCGGTCCGTGTCGGTGTTTCCTGCGATCTCTAGCTCTGCTGCACATATGAATAAACCAGTTACTATAGATGTTGTTACACGACACACTGCTGTGATAGTGCAGTCAGCGAGACGGTTTGCTCAGAGCGACACAGGGACACACACTGACCTGAGCATGACCTCTGAGTGACCTCTCGTGTAGCACATGGACCCAAAGAGGTGATGGAGAATCTAGAACTGCCTTTAAATCTTTGTAATATTTCTCCAGAAAAACTGTTTTATGCCATTTTACAAACGTGCCTTTGACCAGCAGACGAGTAAACACTTTTGTAAAGCCTCATGTTGTTCTGTTGTGTTTTTGCCGCCTATACCATCAGCCATGTTCTGCTTTCTCTGTGCCAGAAGTCAAATCTTAAGCATATATAAATTGCTTTATTGTGAAGCTCAATTGTTAATGTGAGGTGTGTACTTCTTATCTATCGTATTGCAGGTTAATATGCAGAATCACATGCATCTGTCCTGTATTTCAGTTTTTGATTATTACCAACACTGACTGGTGAGTGAATGAGCTATTTACAATACATCAGTCATGATGATCAATGCAGTCGAAACTATAACCCAAAGAAATATGAACCGTACTGGTTATGGTAACTAAATGACACAAGCAAACAGATCTGAGGTCAGCAATCTAGCCGACCAGAGACCCAGAGCTGTGAGTGTAATGGCCAGTCCAGGGCTGTTTCTGACCCCCAGTTAAATACTGCTGTCTGAACGAACATTTTGGGGAATGTTGTAACAATGCGTGATCAATGTTACTGTTGGGTGATTTTAATATACACATTTGCTGTCCCGGACTCTCAGCTCTCCTCAGTGCCACGCATGCTCTCTTCTCTCAGAGGATTTGCTCCTGCTTATAATGCGGTGGACGAGTCGGCGCCAGGACACTGATGCAGAAGTGTGTGTCACATCTGTGTGTGTTTAGCAATGCCGGCTTCAACACTTTAAACACCAGCTCAAGCGTTATAAATAAATATCTGCACCAAATTTCTCCTCTCATCTGTAAAGTTAATATTGAACATTTTAGGTCTACTTCAAGTCATATTCATATTATTCCTCCACGCTTTCTTCGGGAAGTTGTTGACACTCGGGCCTGATCTTCTGTTTGAGCAATGGCACGGCCCTTACTGCCTAAACATGCCTCAGTTACTCCATTACTGAAGAAACCTGATCGTGATGTTACTGTCTCTGGTCATTTTAGACCAATTTCTGATCTTCTGTGATCTTCGATTACAGTCCTCTTTGAGTGTGTATCGGACATCCATCATCAACCCAACTCTGAGTTCCTTTGTTTTGCTGTCCTTAGGTTTAATTTTTCATTAATATTGGGTGCTATTTGAGTTATTAATCAAATTCCATTGTGCCTTCCATTAAAACGTAATGATACACACTCCACATGGGCATTGCTAGCTTGTTTAGAGGAACTGGAACTATGGCTAACACAATGACGTTTAGGCCTTGAATGAGAATAAACAGAAATGGTACTGTAGGAGGACCAAGTGATTCGTATGAGGCCTGTAACCTGGACCTCGGCAACCTAACTTATGTTACTCCATAACTCCACACTCCATGTACGAAAAAAATAAGCGTTTTGATTTGATTCCAGACTTAAGTTTGATAAACAAATAAGTGCTGTGGTTAAATCATGTTTTTTCCATTTACGTTGCCTTGCAAAAGTGAAATCTTTCCTCTCTTTGATGAACTTTGAAACAGTAATTCATACCTTGATTTCATCTCGCCTAGATTACTGTAATTCACTCATCTATAGAGCGTTTTCAAATGGTCTAGAATGCTGACATAAATGTAAACATATCCCCCCCATTTTTAACTTCCTTACACTGGCTGCTGATTGAGAATAGATTTTAAAATGGTATTTTTTGTTATTAAATCACTAAATGGGCCTTTGAGATGGCTTAGGTCCGGGATTAGGTTCTCAGTCGGAGAAGGGCTTACCCACTTCAGGTTGGTGGAGAGTTCCTGCCTCAAGTGGAGGAGTTTAAGTATCTTGGGGTCTTGTTCACGAGTGAGGGAAGGATGGAACGGGAGATTGACAGACGGATCGGTGCAGCTGCTGCAGTAATGCGGTCGATGTACCAGTCTGTCGTGGTGAAGAAAGAGCTGAGCTGCAAGGCAAAGCTCTCGATTTACCGGTCAATCTACGTTCCTACTCTCACCTATGGTCATGAGCTTTGGGTCATGACCGAAAGGACAAGATCCCGGATACAGGCGGCCGAAATGAGCTTTCTCTGCAGGGTGGCTGGGCGATCCCTTAGAGAAAGGGTGAGGAGCTCGGTCACTCGGGAGGAGCTCAGAGTAGAGCCGCTGCTCCTCCACAGCTGAGGTGGCTCGGGCATCGGCTCTCCGGTGCCACCTGGGAAGGTGTTCCGGGCGCGTCCCACCAGGAGACCCCGGGGAAGACCTAGTACACGCTGGAGGGACTATGTCTCCCGGCTGGCCTGGGAACGCCTCGGTGTCCCCCCGGAAGAGCTGGAGGGAAGTCTGGGCATCTCTGCTGAGACTGCTGCCCCCGCGACCCGGCCCCGGATAAGCGGAAGAAGATGGATGGATGGAGGTCCGGGATCTTGGATTGCTCTCGTCTGTAGGTCTGTAAGGTCTGTTTGTCTGTAGGTCTGTAAGGTCTGTTTGTCTGTAAGCCTGTAGGTCTGTAAGCCTGTAGGTCTGTAAGTCTGTAAGGTATGTAGGTCTGTAAGTCTGTAAGGTCTGCAAGTCTGTAAGGTATGTAGGTCTGTAAGTCTGTAAGGTCTGTAAGGTCTGCAAGTCTGTAAGGTCTGTAAGTCAGTAGGTCTGTAAGTCTGTAAGTCAGTAGGTCTGTAAGTCTGTAAGTCTGTAAGGTATGTAGGTCTGTAAGTCTGTAAGGTCTGTAAGGTCTTTAGGTCGGTAAGTCTGTAAGTCTGTAGGTCTGTAAGTCTGTAAGGTCTGTAGGTCTTGTAGGTCTGTAATGTCTGTAGGTCTGTAAGGTCTGTAGGTCTGTAAGTCTGTAAAGTCTGTGGGTCTAAGGTCTGTAGGTCTGTAAGTCTGCAAGTCTGTAAGGTATGTAGGTATGTAGGTCTGTAAGTCTGTAAGGTCTTTAGGTCGGTAAGTCTAAGTCTGTAAGGTCTGTAGGTCTGTAAGGTCTGTAGGTCTGTAAGTCTGTAGGTCTGTAAGGTCTGTAGGTCTGTAAGGTCTGTAGGTCTGTAAGGTCTGTAGGTCTGTAAGTCTGTAGGTCTGTAAGGTCTTTAGGTCGGTAAGTCTGTAAGGTCTGTAGGTCTGTAAGTCTGTAAGGTTTGTAGGTCTGTAAGGTCTGTAAGTCTGTAAGGTATGTAAGGTCTGTAAGGTATGTAGGTCTGTAAGTCTGTAAGGTCTGTAAGGTCTGTAGGTCTGTAAGGTCTTTAGGTCGGTAAGTCTGTAAGGTCTTTAGGTCTGTAAGTCTGTAAGGTCTGTAAGTCTGTAAGGTCTGTAGGTCTGTAAGGTCTGTAAGGTCTGTAAAGTCTGTAGGTCTGTAAGGTCTGTAGGTCTGTAAGGTCTGTAAGGTCTGTAGGTCTAAGGTCTGTAAGGTCTGTAGGTCTAAGGTCTGTAAGGTCTTTAGGTCGGTAAGTCTGTAAGGTCTGTAAGTCTGTAAGGTTTGTAGGTCTGTAAGGTCTGTAGGTCTGTAAGGTCTGTAGGTCTGTAAGGTCTGTAGGTCTGTAGGTCTGTAAGGTCTTTAGGTCGGTAAGTCTGTAAGGTCTGTAGGTCTGTAAGTCTGTAAGGTCTGTAAGGTTTGTAGGTCTGTAAGGTCTGTAAGTCTGTAAGCTCTGTAGGTCTGTAAGGTATGTAGGTCTGTAGGTCTGTAAGGTCTGTAGGTCTGTAAGGTCTTTAGGTCGGTAAGTCTGTAAGGTCTTTAGGTCTGTGAGTCTGTAAGGTCTGTAGGTCTGTAAGGTCTGTAGGTCTGTAAGGTCTGTAAGTCTGTAGGTCTGTAAAGTCTGTAGGTCTGTAAGGTCTGTAGGTCTGTAAGGTCTGTAGGTCTGTAAGGTTTGTAGGTCTAAGGTCTGTAAGGTCTGTAGGTCTGTAAGGTCTGTAGGTCTGTAAGGTCTGTAGGTCTGTAAGGTCTGTAAGTCTGTAGGTCTGTAAAGTCTGTAGGTCTGTAAGGTCTGTAGGTCTGTAAGGTTTGTAGGTCTAAGGTCTGTAAGGTCGGTAGGTCTAAGGTCTGTAAGGTCTGTAGGTCTGTAAGGTCTGTAGGTCTAAGGTCTGTAAGGTCTGTAGGTCTGTAAGGTCTGTAAGTCTGTAGGTCTAAGGTATGTAGGTCTGTAAGTCTGTATGCTATTTCTCAATATGTACATTAATCTATTTGTCCTTATTGATTATATTGTTCTGTCTGTCCAGCACTTTATTTAACCTTGAGTTGTTTTTAAATGGGCTTTATAAATAAACAAGGAATGCATTTCTGTGCTCTTGGACCGAATCTGGAGATGCTTTCCAGACAAACTCTTCTGCACATCATAGATCTGTTTACTGTGAGATGCAAACGGAGTCATCATTAATCACTTACGTAATTTGAGGTGTTTTGTAATATAAATAGGACTAAAGTTTGGGTTGGGGTCAGAAGCTTGAAGACAGAAGGCTTTCATGCACGTTATTCATTCAACTCTGAGCACATGTATGCCGTGCGCGACACCGTTTGGTGCTCTATGCAGTTCAGCTAATTACACTGTTCAGTTTATTATTATTATTCACACGCACCCTTATGATGAGCAACAAATCGAGGACCGTGACGTCGCCCGGTATGGCGCAGCCGGGGCCCCACCCTGGAGCCAGGCCCGGGGTTGGGGCTCGTATGCGAGCGCCTGGTGGCCGGGCCTCCCCCCACGGGGTCCGGCCGGGCTCAGCCCGAAGGAGCGACGTGGGGCCGCCTTCCCGTGGGCTCACCACCTGCAGGAGGGGCCATAAGGGGCCGGTGCTGAGAGGATCGGGCGGCAGTCGAAGGCGGGGGCTTCGACAACCCGATCCCTGGACACGGAAACTAGCTCTAGGGACGTGGAATGTCACCTCGCTGGCGGGGAAGGAGCCTGAGATTGTGCGTGAGGTTGAGAGGTTCCAACTAGAGATAGTTGGTATCACCTCTACGCACGGCTTAGGCTCTGGAACCACACTCCTTGATAGAGGATGGACTCTTCACCACTCTGGAGTTGCCCATGGTGAGAGGCGGCGGGCTGGTGTGGGTTTGCTTATAGCCCCCCAGCTCAGCCCCCATGTGTTGGAGTTTACCCCGGTGAACGAGAGGGTCGTTTCCCTGCGCCTACGGGTCGGGGATAGGTCTCTCACTGTTGTGTGTGCCTACGGGCCAAACGGCAGTGCAGAGTACCCGGCCTTCTTGGAGTCTCTGGGAGGGGTGCTAGAAAGTGCTCCGACTGGAGACTCCGTCATTCTACTGGGGGACTTCAATGCTCACGTGGGCAACGACAGTGTAACCTGGAGGGGCGTGATTGGGAGGAACGGCCCCCCTGATCTGAACCCGAGCGGTGTTCAGTTATTGGACTTCTGTGCTAGTTACAGTTTGTCCATAACGAACACCATGTTCAAGCATAAGGGTGTCCATCAGTACACGTGGCACCAGGACACCCTAGGCCGTAGGTCGATGATCGACTTTGTGGTTGTTTCATCTGACCTGCGGCCGTATGTCTTGGACACTCGGGTAAAGAGAGGGGCGGAGCTGTCAACTGATCACCACCTGGTGGTGAGTTGGATCCGATGGCGGAAGAGGAAGCTGGACAGACTCGGCAGACCCAAGCGTACTGTAAGGGTCTGCTGGGAACGTTTGGCCGAGTCTCCTGTCAGAGAGATCTTCAACTCCCACCTCCGGCGGAGCTTCGACCGGATCCCGAGGGAGGCTGGAGATATTGAGTCCGAGTGGACCATGTTCTCCACCTCCATTGTCGAAGCGGCCACTCGGAGCTGTGGCCGTAAGGTCTCCGGTGCCTGTCGAGGCGGCAATCCCCGAACCCGGTGGTGGACACCGGAAGTAAGGGATGCCGTCAAGCTGAAGAAGGAGTCCTATCGGGCCTGGTTGGCTTGTGGGACTCCTGAGGCAGCTGACGGGTACCGGCAGGCCAAGCGAACTGCAGCCCGGGTGGTTGTGGAGGCAAAAACTCGGGCCTGGGAGGAGTTCGGAGAGGCCATGGAAAATGACTATCGGCTGGCCTCGAAGAGATTCTGGCAAACCGTCCGGCGACTCAGGAGAGAGAAGCAGTGCCCCACCAACGCTGTTTACAGTGGAGGTGGGCAGCTGTTGACCTCAACTGGGGATGTCGTCGGACGGTGGAAGGAATACTTCGAGGATCTCCTCAATCCCGCCGTCACGTCTTCCATTGAGGAAGCAGAGGCTGAGGGCTCGGAGGTTGACTCGTCCATCTCCCAAGCTGAAGTCACCGAGGTAGTCAAGAAACTCCTCGGTGGCAAGGCACCGGGGGTGGATGAGATCCGCCCTGAGTACCTCAAGTCTCTGGATGTTGCGGGGCTGTCTTGGCTGACACGCCTCTGCAGCATCGCGTGGCGGTCGGGGACAGTACCTCTGGGATGGCAGACTGGGGTGGTGGTCCCTCTTTTTAAGAAGGGGGACCGGAGAGTGTGTTCCAACTACAGGGGGATCACACTTCTCAGCCTCCCCGGGAAAGTCTATGCTAGGGTACTGGAGAGGAGATTACGGCCGATAGTAGAACCTCGGATTCAGGAGGAACAGTGCGGTTTTCGTCCCGGCCGTGGAACACTGGACCAGCTCTATACCCTCTACAGGGTGCTGGAGGGTTCATGGGAGTTTGCCCAACCAATCCACATGTGTTTTGTGGATTTGGAGAAGGCATTCGACTGTGTCCCTCGAGGCGGCCTGTGGAGGGTGCTCCGGGAGTATGGGGTCCGGGGTCCTTTGCTAAGGGCTGTCCGGTCCCTATACGACCGGAGCAGGAGCTTGGTTCGCATTGCCGGCAGTAAGTCAGACTTGTTCCCGGTGCATGTTGGACTTCGGCAGGGCTGCCCTTTGTCGCCGGTTCTGTTCATAATATTTATGGACAGAATTTCTAGGCGCAGCCAGGGGCCGGAGGGTGTCAGGTTCGGGGACCACACGATTTCGTCTCTGCTCTTTGCGGATGATGTTGTCGTGTTGGCCCCTACAGACCAGGACCTTCAGCATGCACTGGGATGGTTTGCAGCCGAGTGTGAAGCGGCTGGGATGAGAATCAGCACCTCCAAATCCGAGGCCATGGTCCTCAGTCGGAAAAGGGTGGCTTGCTCACTTCAGGTTGGTGGAGAGTTCCTGCCTCAAGTGGAGGAGTTTAAGTATCTTGGGGTCTTGTTCACGAGTGAGGGAAGGATGGAACGGGAGATTGACAGACGGATCGGTGCAGCTGCTGCAGTAATGCGGTCGTTGTACCGGTCTGTCGTGGTGAAGAAAGAGCTGAGCCGCAAGGCGAAGCTCTCGATTTACCGGTCAATCTACGTTCCTACTCTCACCTATGGTCATGAGCTTTGGGTCATGACCGAAAGAACAAGATCCCGGATACAGGCGGCCGAAATGAGCTTTCTCCGCAGAGTGGCTGGGCGATCCCTTAGAGATAGGGTGAGGAGCTCGGTCACTCGGGAGGAGCTCAGAGTAGAGCCGCTGCTCCTCCACATCGAGAGGGGTCAGCTGAGGTGGCTCGGGCATCTGTTCCGGATGCCTCCTAAACGCCTTGCTGGGAAGGTGTTCCGGGCACGTCCCACCGGGAGGAGACCCCGAGGAAGACCTAGGACACGCTGGAGAGACTATGTCTCCCGGCTGGCCTGGGAACGCCTCGGTGTCCCCCTGGAAGAGCTGGAGGAAGTGTCTAGGGAGAGGGAAGTCTGGGTGTCTCTGCTTAGACTGCTGCCCCCGCGACCCGGCCCCGGATAAGCGGAAGAAGATGGATGGATGGATGGAGTTTATTACATTTGTAAATTTAAGGTTGTCTACCCTTCCATGCATTGCTGTTAAAATGATATTGGTCGGCCACTAGTACAGAGTAAGGCTATTTACTGTGCTGAAAACATACCAGTTTTCTTGCCAAATGTTCTTACCCAGAGAGCAACATAGTGTCGGCCCACATCTGGTACACATGGATGACACACGATCCAGATGTGGGCCGTATCTGGGCCAACACTATGTTCCTCTCTGGGTATATATATATTCGATTTCTATATTTGGTATAATCAAATGGACAGTTGAGGGTTGGGTCATGTGATCTGCCAGCCTCTGTTAACCACACAAACAACACGGATGGTTTGGACCTGCCTCTTGCATCCTGCTCCATGTTTGCACACAGTTCTACATAATGAACACAAATAAATCCTGAGATCTGTCTTTAGTTTGCTCTTATTAAAACCTCTAAATTAGTTGATATGTTCAATAACCAAACAAGTGTCCTCTGGCGCTCTGGTTCTCCTTCAAACATCGCTTGGCTTCTCACTATGGGAAATGTCCAGGCGTGTTAGACTATGGAAGCACCAATTACACCACGTCTGTCCGAAGGATGGTCCAATCACAGCTCATGACAAGGATGCTCCACCCACTTCTGATCTGAGGCTGCTGCCCCGTCCACTTCTGATCTGAGGCTGCTGCCCCGCCCACTTCTGATCTGAGACCGCTGCCCCGCCCACTTCTGATCTGAGACCGCTGCTCCGCCCACTTCTGATCTGAGACCGCTGCTCCGCCCACTTCTGATCTGAGACCGCTGCTCCGCCCACTTCTGATCTGAGGCCACTGCTCCACCCCCTTCTGATCTGAGACCACTGCTCCACCCACTTCTGATCTGAGACCGCTGCCCCGCCCACTTCTGATCTGAGGCCGCTGCTCCGCCCCCTTCTGATCTGAGGCAGCTGCTCTGCTCCCTTCTGATCTGAGGCCGCTGCTCCGCCCCCTTCTGATCTGAGGCCGCTGCTCCGCCCACTTCTGATCTGAGACTGCCGCTCCGCCCACTTCTGATCTGAGACTGCCGCTCCGCCCACTTCTGATCTGAGACCGCTGCCCCGCCCACTTCTGATCTGAGACCGCTGCCCCACCCACTTCTGATCTGAGACCGCTGCCCCACCCACTTCTGATCTGAGAACGCTGCCCCGCCCACTTCTGATCTGAGCCCGCTGCCCCGCCCACTTCTGATCTGAGACCGCTGCCCCGCCCACTTCTGATCTGAGACAGCTGCCCCACCCACTTCTGATCTGAGACCGGTGCCCCACCCACTTCTGATCTGAGACTGCTGCCCCACCCACTTCTGATCTGAGACTGCTGCCCCACCCACTTCTGATCTGAGACTGCTGCCCCGCCCACTTCTGATCTGAGACCGTTGCTCCGCCCACTTCTGATCTGAGACCGTTGCTCCGCCCACTTCTGATCTGAGACCGTTGCTCCGCCCACTTCCAGCATGAAGCTGTTGTCCTCAGACTGCTGCCCCGCCCACTTCTGATCTGAGACCGTTGCTCCGCCCACTTCTGATCTGAGACCGTTGCTCCGCCCACTTCCAGCATGAAGCTGTTGTCCTCAGACTGCTGTGACGTATGGTTCTGCGGTTGGATAGTATTGGAGGCGTCCCATCCGCCAGCTGGAGTGCCCATGATCGCCACCAGAGAGCACTCCTTCCAGTCCTTATGTATCCTTTGAACTTCATTTCCCAGTACTGTCTGCCTGGCTCATTATGTGTGATTATAGTCAGCTGTGGGTGATTGCCTTGTTTAGCTCTGCCTTTATAAGCCCTGTGTTTCCTCTCATTCGTTGCAAAGTCTTGTTTGTTACCACTGCAATTCTGCCGTCACCTTCCTGTCGTCATGTGTGTATTCCTGATATTGTGCGCAACCGCAAACATTGGCCGTTTCTCAATATGTGTTCTTGTCTGTACTTGTGTTCTTGTGGACTTGTGAAACGTCATCAGTCGCTGCCCAAGTACTGTCCCAATTCAAAAGTTCACATCTAGCCAAGTCCAGTTCAAATCCCCGGATGTGTTCTTGATCCGCCCTTTTACCGAGGATGCATGTAGAGGTGACTTGTGCAAACTTGAGACAGACAGGTATCCCAGAATGCATCTCGTCCCACCAGCAAGCGTCAATGGCAGAGGAGAAAACCCGCGTAATATCAAAATACTACTGTTATCGTGTCACGAAATGTAATTCTAAGAGTGTTTCAGTCGAGAATGTAGTTGTTTAAAGCTCAAATCTGTGGTTTATTTATAAAGATAGCGCCTATTTAAAAAATTTATCTGACGTTTTCGGAGTTGTGAGATCCAGGCGATCACCGGGCGCTCAGCACTCAATAACCCCGACTGGAACAGCTTTTCCTCGGCTAGTGCTTCTGATGTTTGCCGCTGGCTCTGGTGTCTCTAGTCTAGCGGTTAAACATGAGATATAATTCGTCTTGTGTATATCTAACGGGCGATCTTTGGTCTCATTAATCTATAATTTGTTCCATGGCAAATCGTTTTGGCTGAGGGCAAAGTGAAGTTTCATAATTTTATATATTTAGGCTATTTAACTTGAGCTATAGGCTATTTTAAGCTGACTTATGTTTGACTGAATTGTTTGCTTTATTTATTTTTATTTACTTATACTTTTATACTGGATATCAGATCATTAAAACGGACATTTAACAAAAAGAGTCAGGGTTGTGTAATTTTATTTTAGGCTATATATTTTAAAATATGTATAATATTTTTTATATAAGGTTGCGTTTTACTTCGTGTTGTTATGCAGTGAAGATAATCAATGTACACGTTGCCTGAACCACATTTGTGTGGCCATAATGTGTTTAAGATTTTTTTAAATGAAAAAAGGCAGAGTGTTGTTTTATACCATATTTCGTTTTATTGTTGCCTAAAATATACATAAAGAGATAACCGGAGTAGCCAGAGCGCGCTGAGTGACGCGATCAAGAACGCCGCTGTCCCATTTGCAGAATAACCGGACTTGCGTCCTCTCGTCCTCGGAAGTTCGTTCTCCTAAGTCGAACTTGGCAAGTCTGAACTACCAAGGACGCAAGTCCGAAGTTTGCGTACTTGGTATTGAGAAACGGACATTCTATAGCCTATATATGCCTATAACAGTTAGCTCCAATCAGGGATTATTAATTAAATTCTGATTGGATTGTGTTGGTAATAGGCACTTCCCTAAAGCTAAAAGCTGTTTTGTGGCTCTAACACGTGCTTTCGGCCTTCTGTCTGGTCTGAATGGTCTGCAGAAAACTCTTGAGTTTTGGCACAGACTTGCAGCGTCTAGTACGCAACTGAGTGCTTTTTCGAACGCCTCCATACTTGAAAATCGCGGTAAACAGGAAATGATGGAATATTTACAGCGGGTCAATTCGCACAGGATTAGTCTGGCCTTGGGTCATTTTTCCAGACCTATTTACAGAAGGTAAAAACTTTACTGATATTGTCTGTAATGACCACTGAGATGCACATTCGGACAGGACTAAATTCACGAGAAGCTCTGGTAATGATTACTTTACCCCTCCTCTCCATGTTACACCAGTCCTGTCCGAATAGGGCTTATGGTGAATCAGCATTTATTAAAGACGCAGAGAAAATTACTTTTAAAATACAATAATAATATTCATCCAAATTAATTTACAGTTTAGTATTATCATATGACATTCCCTTCAACCAATGAATCTATTTAGCCATATGCTTAACATTTTTGTCAACAAGAAAGTGAAGGAGACATCAGCACATGTCAGGTCACATGCTGTCAGGGCTTCATTGTGAGTTCCTTTTAGACTAGGAAATACATACAAATTCGATTTAAAGAAATATCATTGTACATCAAAATGTATTTGTTTTCTAAAGTTTTTGGTGATTTTTTTTGTTTTGTTTTGTTTTTAATGCACATTTTGTCAAATCAATAACTCAAATACCAAAACATGTGTGTGTTATGCATATATACAGTCTTTTTAGGGGACACATATTTTCTATGTAGCTGCACTATATGGTTCATTACTGGCCGCCAGTATAATAGCCTTCTTGCCTGTGTTTTAGGCTGATGTTAGTAAGTTTTTATAGAAGACAGATATAGAAAAAACTTTTCCAGAAAGTAGTGATGCCAGTGACGGCAGTGTATCAGAAAATAAGGTCGTAGTAAGAAAGGAAGAAGTTGAAGATCAAGGAGAAAAAGCTACACTGAAAGGAAGAGTCTTGTTGATCTTCACTTGTGCTACAATCACCGCTTTGGAATTCCAAGAAAGAAACAATATTTTTAATGTAATTTGAAACACTGAGACAATGCTTTCCAGGCAGTAATATTGCATCTGAACTTGTGTCAAGCTTTTGATATTTTACATGCAAGTTCCAAATGAAATATAGTAGCACAAGATGAAATGTTAATAATGCGCTCTGATGTTTTTTGAAACACTAAGACCATTTCACTGCTTTACAGATAGTGAAGATATTTCAGACAATTTGCCAAAAATAGTTAACCCTAATACACAAAGTCAGTTATAAATGACGAAACCAAGGGTCGAAGGGCAGATTTTGAAAACTAATTTTGGAAAATTATTTTAATTTTAAAAACATGTCAAATATAATGTCATTTATTTTTTCTAGCAGTGATTTCATAATTAGTCCCTAGGGTTAAAAAACGATCTGATTGGGTGAAGTGAAATGGAGCTGGAATGTGCCCTGAGCTTCTTTAGCTCTGCATTTCTTAAAAACTAATTGCACACTTTAGCCACTTTCCTTTAGACACCAGTCCAGACCTCCAGCTCCAGCCTGTGGTTCTCCGGGAACCCTGAACACCTCGTTTATCTGGTTCAGTGTTTGATGAGGTTGGAGCTGTTGGTCCGCTCACGCCATGTCGTAATTACCGCAACTATTCTGAAATGTAAAAAAGCCTTCGCGTGCTTGAAGAACTTGTAATTACAACGTTTAAACTCCTCATTTTCCGAGAGCTATGGACGCTGTACCGCCGGACACTGTAGATTTAGGGTGTGTTCAACTTGAAGTGGAGCTGTGCAGACCGACCGAGTCCTGCGAGAGCGACTCCAACTCTGCAGGATTGCTCTGTGTGTAACTCACAGCTTAGCCTAGTGTGACGTACATGAGCACTAAGTTACAACTTACGCACTACTAAATATCTTTGACTTGCACCATTAGACTTAGATGAAGCGTAACGTATAACTAAATATTTCGGGAAGCCTCGATCAGGAGTAGCCTAGCGGTTGCACTAAAACAGCAGACCGGCTGACCTGGACCAATAAACTCTTACTTTACCTGACAGACTTCAATCCTTTAGACACACATGATGACGACATTTACACTCGCTAATATGTTAAGAGAGACAACATTATGTGAGTAGATTACTTTGTTAGCTGCTCATCAAGACACACCTGTCCTAAACAACACAACTGTATTGGTCCATATGTGCAAGTCAGATAAAATCAGTCATAATAAATAGTATTTTATGTGTTTTTGAAGGCTGCTAGTAGATCATCAAGGGTATATGTCATATTATGCGACTGCGCATTACTTTACGGAGAGCTTACGACTAGCTACGTTTTGCCTTAAAGGAACACTCCACCGTTTTTTGAAATAGGGCTTATTCACCATCTTTCCTACATTTAGATAGGTGGGCAAATGCATTTTTGTCTCAGTGCATGCATTGTTTTAGTTTGGCAGGGTCGCCGCTAGCTTAGCTTAGCATAATGAATGGAATCCTTTGTTGCCAACTAGCATGTCCTGAGTAAAAGGGATCAATAATTTTTTTTTAAAAACACCCAATTACTTCTTGTGGTCTGCGTATTCACAAATATCCAAAGATCCAGAACCATGCCTCTATGAGCCAGAGTTTCCAGAAGAGGAGCGCATGCTTTGGAAATAGAACGACAGGAGGAGGAGGTTGTGGCGAGTGGGACAAGGTAACTCAAGTAAGGTAACTTACTGCCATCGATGACCAGGCTCAACGTGTCAGATCAAGATGAGCGTGCCTGCAGTTGTCACAGCTAC
The DNA here is from genome assembly GCF_949152265.1 of Phoxinus phoxinus. Taxonomy (NCBI): domain Eukaryota; kingdom Metazoa; phylum Chordata; class Actinopteri; order Cypriniformes; family Leuciscidae; genus Phoxinus; species Phoxinus phoxinus. The sequence continues at coordinate 26,596,993 of NC_136898.1, read as the reverse complement.
CAAGGATTTCTCGGCGTTGATCCATCCTGCAGTCCTCGACTTTTTTCCCGGTGCGATAAAGTAAACTGGAAAAAACGCCCCACGCCGAATGGACCCAATGGACAGCTGTCCACAGAGTAAGTGATTTTCAATTACCATGTTTGCTGTAACTTCTCAAAATAAACACAATCCAAAAGCGAAGATACTCGGTGCAGGTCACGCCGGTATGTTGACGGATTTCAGGTGCTGCGTGATATCTCTGCGCCCAAGTACGTATGTTCGACGAAGGAAGAAAGGAGTCTGCACGAGAGATCAGCTGCTTGACGACACTTACCAGGAGTTGAGGTCAGTTACGGATGAATGCAGATCGACGCTGAAACAGAAAGATCACCGTTTTTTTCAAACTGTAAATAATGCCAAAATTGTATGGAACAACTAAATCTAAGCCAAGAGGAATTCTAGGTGGACACTTAAACATTCGGAGTCTGATGCCAAAGATGGACCAAGTTCATATTCTTTTGACTGAATCAAATTTAGATTAAATTTGTATGAGTGAAACCTGGCTTCAAGGTATCCCTACAAACATGGTAGATGTCCCGGGCTATGTCTGTTTTAGAAAAGACAGATCATCTGGCAAGGGTGGTGGGGTGTTGATCTATATTAGAGAAACGTTTAAATGTTTAAGAGTTGATCTAAATACAAAAATTGAATGTTTAGCCTTAAAAGTCATACTTTCTCCTCGAATGCAATTTAATATTGTTGTTTTATATAATCCTCCATCACACACTCTTTCTTTTTATGATGATATGAAGGAACTATTGAAAATGTTTGATAATTCTATTGAAACAATATTTTATGGTGATTTTAATATAAATTGGCCAGATAAAAGTGGAAGACAAAAGTTCAAAATATTGATGTCCAAATTTAATTATGATCAGTTGATAAAAAAGCCAACAAGAGTGACCAGAACTAGTAAGACTTTGATAGATCTTATTTTTACTAATAGGGAAGAGCGTATTATAAAAAATTATAATCTACTGACAGGTTTATCAGATCATAATATGGTATTAACAGTAAGGAAACTAACTAAATAACGATTAAAGCAATTCAAAAACCAAAGACCAGATAGAATTAAGTTTGGGATACCGAAATCTATAGGTCAATTTGAAATAGAGATCAACAATGCTGATTGGGATAAAATATCACAGATAAATGAGGGGAACTTGTGTTGCACTTCCTTAACTGAAACTGTAACTAATCTGGTAAACAAATATTATATTCCTTTGAAATGCTCAAGGAAAAATGTATCATTACCATGGTTAAACAGTGATATTCGTAATCTTATGGAAAAAAGAGACCAAGCTTTAAAAACGGCATTATCTTCTAAATTAAATACAGATAACTTAATTTATAAAGGTCTCAGAAACAAAGTAGTACAAGAATTACGGAAGTCAAAAGTATCACATTATACACAAATAATAGAGAGTGCCAAAGGTCAAAGTGCAACCATATGGAAACAATTAAATAATTTAACTAATAAAACTCAAAAGCAGCAAACAATCAAAGAATTACAAATAGATGGAAAAGCAATTGATGATAAAGGTTCTCTAGCATATGAGTTTAATACATATTTTATAAGTTCAGTAAATGAATTGGCTGAACATTTTAAACCAATATCATTAAATAATAAGGTGGAGGATGAGCTACCAAATTCATATTTTAATTAAGGAGATTGAAGAAAATAGAATAACTGAAATTGTAAAGCGTCTACCGAATTCAACAGCAAAAGATGTGTACAATTTAGATATTAATTTGATTAAAAAATATAGCTCCGTGATGATAGCTCCGTTAACTCATTTGACAAATGTATCAATTAGAGACTGTGTTTTCCCGAACACATGGCAAAAAGCTGTAGTTACACCGCTCTTTAAATCAGGGGATCCAAGCCTGATTTCAAATTATCGACCAATATCAATATTGCCGGTTATGTCAAAGGTTTTGGAGAAGGCTGTAGCTGAACAACTAATAAACTATCTAGAGAGTAATAACTTGCTACATAAACATCAGTTTGGTTTTAGTGCCCAGCATTCCACAGAAACAGCTATATGTTATTTCTTGGAAAAAGCTAGATATTCTTTGGATCAGGGACATGTGATGGGAGCAGTATTCATTGACCTAAAAAGGGCTTTTGATACAGTTAACCACACTATTGTTTTATCTAAATTAAGTGCATTTAATTTTAGTAAACATTCGATTGAGTGGTTCACCTCTTATTTAAATCTAAGAGATCAGTGTGTTAAAATTGAGGATACAAAATCATTGTTTATGAGAAACAAAATGGGCTTACCTCAAGGCTCAATCTAGGCCCCTTACTTTTTAGTTTGTTTATAAATGACCTACCATGTTGTTGTCCAGATGTTGAATGTCAGCTTTATGCTGATGACACAGTCATTTATACATCGGCTAAGTCATCTGCCAAGGTTGCTGCAGTTTTAAATGAACAAATGGAAAGAATATCTATATGGCTCCAGGAAAATCATCTTACTCTGAATGTTAAGAAAACTGTCTTTATGTGTTTTTCTAATAGAAAGCAAAAAGAAAAAGTAATAATTCGAGTAAATAATAAAGAAATAGAGGAGGTGGATGAGTTTAACTTTTTACTTCAACTTAAGTTTGACAAACATATAAAAAAAGCTCACAAAAATGGTAAGGATTAATCTAAATAGTTTCAGACTTATTAGAAAATATATTTCAATTGATGCAGCACATCTTTTTATGCATGCAATGATCTTGTCCCGCATTTCATACTGTATTATAGTTTGGACTCAAACAAGTGATTCCTTAATTAAAAAAATTGAAATGTTGTATAATCGACAATAGGTATATGTTAAAGTTTGCAGATGATACTGTGATTGTGAGTCTCCTTGCAAATGAGGAGACATCTCATGGCCCAGTGGTGGAGGATTTTGTCTCTTGGTGTACAAAGTGTAACTTAAATTTAAATATATCGAAGACCAAAGACATGATTATAGACTTCGGAAAATCGGTCATCCCTGTCTCTCCTACTGTCATAAATGGAAGGGATATTGAGTTTGTGGACGAATATCGATATCTGGGCACAATTATTGATAATAAATTAAATTTTAATGCCAACACAGATGCCATTTGTAAAAAGGTTCAGCAGCGTATGTTTTTCTTAAGAAAAATGAACTCTTTTAAAGTATGTTCAGTGTTAATGACACTGTTTTATAGGAGTTTTATCGAATCCGTAATTTCTTATTGTGACATCGTATGGTTTGATTGTATTAGCCTGTCCAATAGAAACAGAATGACTAAGCTGATTAAGACTGCTTCTAAAGTGATTGGAGTTCAACAGATATTGCCTCAGGACATTTTTAAAGAACGAGTTGTTAAAAAAGCTCTTTCGATAGTCAATTGTCCATCACACCCATTACATAAAGAGTTTGTTATTCTTCCATCTGGCCGGAGATATAGAGTAATGGGGGGGGAGAACCAGGAGGTTCAAGAACTCATTCATACCAACTGCTATTTTAATGTTGAACAGTCTGTAATCATGTGTGTTTTTTTTGTTACGAGAGTTTGTTATGTGAGTGTATGTTATGTGAGTGTTTTTTGTGACTTGTAGCACCTGTGCAAAACTAATTTCCTAAGGGATAAAAATAAAACTGAACTAAAATCGAGCTATAAAAATAATGGCCAATTCGATGGCATCACTGCAATGTTTAAAAAAAATTTAATATGCTAAGTTTTATAAATTTAAAAAATCTGTCATATATAAAATTAATTTTTAAATGTTTGCACAATAAGGCACCATCTGTTTTATGTAAATTGATAAAGAGACAGGATGATACAAGTAGAATCACTAGGAGTTCGGCAGGTGGGAATTGTAGGATTACTTTTCGTAGGACTACACAAGGGCAAAGAGCCTTTTCTGTTCAGGGCTCCAAACTCTGGAACCTGTTGCCAATTGAGTTTAAGGCAATATTTGAAATAATGTCTTTTACATTGAAGGTAAAGCGGTGGTTCAAAATAAACCAGAACTGCACGCATTTTTAAATGTAATAATTTTTGTATGTAAAAGTGTAATGTAATGTAACAAATTTTAAATTTATTTTTTAGTTTTTGTTTTGTCTAGAAAAGCCTTTCTAGGGACCTGAGATGCAAATTAGCTTTCGCTATACTCTCTATGTGCAATACATATTTTCCAGCTTTGACTGGGATCATGTTTTTTGTACTGTCCCTATACAAATAAACGTATAAATAATAAAAAAAAAAAAAATAAGTAGCCTGTGCTTCACCCTAATATAGTCCCACGTCAATATCTGCCTAGGAAATCACCTAGTCTTAATCTGCATCGCTATTTGTACTCGTTGTGAATACGCAGGCCACAAGAAGTAATTTGATTTTTGTTGTTGTTGTTTTTTAAATCACTTTTTCTCAGGACATGCTAGCTGGCAATGAAGGATTCCATTCATTATGCTAAGCTAAGCTAGCGGCGATCCTGCCAAACTAAAACAATGCATGCACTGAGACAAAAATGCATTTGCCCACCGATCTAAATGTAGGAAAGACGGTGAATAAGCCCTATTTCAAAAAACGGTGGAGTGTTCCTTTTAAGAACAAATGGTGCAACGGAATAAAGTTAGTAACAAAGTTAGTATCTACTAGTTACCTCTAGTGTGGACTTTACGTTCCAGTTTAAGTAACTTAGGAAGGGCTGGAGCAACCGACCCAGGAGCAGAGTTAGTGACCCCTGTCTTAGAACAGTCGACAACCAATCCCAATTAAGCTTTCAATGGCCAAGACAAGACAGCCAATCACAGTTAATGAGACTTGCCTTAAACACTTCAGCTGATGGCATTATGCTTTACACACTCTCTGATATACATTTTCAAAGTCTCTCCCATTGGGCCGTATAGGCAGGGATGTTGTTGCAAATTATTCCAGTTATACAATTATATTGTTCTTTTATTAATATTGGATTTTAGCTAAAATTTTGTCTGGGAATAGCCTAATTACTTAATTTTATTAGAACAAATCGATTCTATTGAACTGAAAAATAAATAGAGAGATGCTGATAAGTGTAGCCTAATAAATTAAGCCAATAGTTGGTTTGGTCATTTGGTGACTTATCTGCTACCCTAACCTAAATAAGAGATTTAAGAGTTCGGTTCAGTCCGATTCAATCCAAACGATTCATTGAATTGAAATGAATCAATTCGGATCAACATACGTCAACTTTCACTCACGCGCGTACACAGAGCCGAGGCGCGCGATGCGACCGTATGCGCGCGCAGTAGCGTCGCGTTCACGCTTCTGCAATAAAGTGGAAACAGTATTATCTCTCTCTCATTATTGTAAACTAAGAAAGGTGAACCCTCTGGTGTCGGTCGCTGGTCGCCGGCTGTGGACTGGTGTGGATGTGACGCGAGAATGGGCGAATTCCGCTGGATTTGACTAACTGTGGAAATGGATCCCACATTCTCACTGGGAGACAAAGGTGCGAGTCAAACTATCAAACATCATTCACATAGCTGTCATCTGCACATTTATTTAACATATGCCTCTTATTTTCCCCCTTCTTCATGTCATTCTATTGCTTGTATGGACTCTTGACATCACTTGTTGATCGATCATGACAGATTCCGCATTGACATCCGGCGCTAATTCAGTGATTCTTGCAGATCAATAAAGCTCATATTTCCTCATGAACCCGCTGTCGGTGGAGAGATGACACTGTTGTGTGCTGTATAAACCCACAGTAGTTCATGTTCACACCATCTGACTGCAGTAAAAGGGTGTCGGCTCACACACATTCAACTTCATCTCTCGCATTATATGGTCACCTGACTGCCCTTGCAATGAAACCTAGGTGAACAATGGACTCCACCTAAATATATGTAAAATATGAGAGGAATTAGATTAATGGATATTTGATCAGGTCATCTTATTTCATAACATTTAATTAGTCTGAACATCATCATTATGAATCTTCACACTTTCACAATAATGTGTGTGTTCTTCTGTTGATTACATTATATTGATCACTTTCAGATTATCTTGTAAACTTGTTTTCATGTAAACTGCAGTTGAACTCAATATCTCTACACACACATCAGTAATCTGGACAGATGAACATGTTCTCTGCGGTTCTGAGATGCAGTGACTTCTGTGTTACTCTGTACTGAAGTGAATTTCTCTCTCTCTCTCTCTCTCTCTCTCTCTCTCTCTCTCTCTCTCTCTCTCTCACTCTCTCTCTCTCTCTCTCTCTCTCTCTCTCTCTCTCTCTCTCTCTCTCTCTTACCGCAGTAAGATCTGCATTCATTTGCCCCTTCCAAGGCAACTTTAATCCATTAAATTAATATCCATTAAGTATGACATATTTCTCTTGTACTAAATGTTATATTAATGTAGACTATTAATTTTGTGAACATTTAGAACATTAGAAATCAGCAAACTCCAAACTCCCACCGACTGCCACCATCAGGGCAGGAGTACACTCAAGGTCGTTACTCTACAGACAACACCAATCCATGTCCTGACCTGCGCTATTTAAAGTAAAATAGGATATTTACCATATGACTGACAGGTTCAGTTCCCGATCCTAGAAGGTGGGGGAGAGCATCTATCAGGATAAATATAAAAAACTTCAAAAAGGAGGCATTTTAATGACAGCAAGCCTGGATAGTTCATGTGTAGTATTTGAGTATAGAGGTGGATAGTTATTTTGCTGTGAGCTGCCTCTAAGAAACTCCTGTGGCGCCGTCGTAAAGTTGCCGTGACACAGTGCGTCGAGCTTGGCCTTTCTGACTCGGATGGGTGACACGGTGATGAAGATGCTCTACCGGGGGCCTCCCACGTCCCTCAACTGACCAGCCCAATCCTGCCTTCCCCGAAGAGGACATCTTCGTGGGCAAACTCCCATTCGTCGATGATCCGGCTGGTTTCGGCGACGATGACGATGCAGGCCTTCTGGGGGTCTCAGAGGACGAGCAGGCCATCTCACCCTCGGGCGCTCCCCAGGCTAACGCCCCCGCGGCCTTACCCCAGTCCATTCTCCTGGACGTGTGTGAGCGAGTGGCCGCTCGCTTCAACAATGATGTGACTGGCCCCACGGACCAGGAAAGGGATATTGTCGACGGGAAACTGCTTGGACCCCCTCCTGGCCCGAGGAAACAACTCTTCCCCGTCCTGCCTGTGTGCGCGAAGCACATGAGGCACAACTGGAGCGATCCGCTCGATCTCAAACACGGTCTTGCGGGCCTTGAGGTAAAGGACATGGCAGCTCTCATCATGGGTGATCCCCCGCGATCGAGCCCTTCATTGCCAAGCACATTTACCCTGCCCAGGGCGGGCTGCTCGCTCCCCCGAAGCCGGTCTTGCCCAACAAAATGGATCGCTTTTCTGCCTCAGTTCACCAGGCTTAACCTGTCGGGTCTCCCTGACAGTGAGAAGAGGCGCATCCTGGGCGCGAGTCAGTTTGTGCCAACTGTTTCGGCTCCCGAGTGGGTGACACATTCAATAATGCAGGGCTACAGACTGCAGTTTGTGATAAAAACCCCGCATTTCAACGGCATTCTCTCTTCACACACGGAGGAATGGAGAATGAAGAAGTCTACTTTAAAATATAATTCTTTTGAAGGAAAAATTCGATTCGTTTAGAATTTTCTAAACTCGTTAATTCATCTAAATCGACAACGTGCATGTTAGACCCTATACCGACTAAGCTGCTGAAAGAGATGCTTCCAGATGTCATAGATCCTCTTCTTAATATAATTAATTCGTCTTTGTCTCTAGGATACGTACCAAAAACCTTTAAGCTAGCTATGATTAAACCGCTTGTTAAAAAAAAACACAACTTGATCCTACAAAATTAGTCAATTACAGGCCGATCTCGAATCTGCCTTTTCTGCCAAATTTATTAGAAAAAGCAGTATCCTCACAACTGTGTTCCTTTCTTGAAAGAAATGATATCTGCGAGGATTTTCAGTCCGGATTTAGACCGTACCATAGTACCGAGACAGCTCTCGTTAGAGTCACAAATTATTTGCTCTTATCATCCGATCGTGGTTGTGTCTCTCTATTAGTATTACTTGATCTTAGTGCTGCATTTGACACCATTGACCACAACATCCTTTTAAATAGACTCGAACATTATGTTGGCATTAGTGGAATTGCACTAGCATGGTTTAAATCATACTTATCTGACCGTTATCAGTTTGTAGCAGTAAATGAAGAGATGTCTTATCAATCACAAGTTCAGTATGGCGTACCACAAGGCTCAGTACTAGGACCGCTGCTGTTCACTCTGTACATGCTACCATTAGGAGATATCATTAGGAAACATGGAATTAGCTTTCACTGTTATGCCGACGATACTCAGCTGTATATTTCTTCAAAACCTAACGAAACCTACCAATTCACAAAATTAACGGAATGCATAGTTGATATAAAAAATTGGATGACGAGTAATTTCCTACTACTAAATTCTGAAAATACTGAGATTCTAATTATTGGACAAAAAACTTCCACACGTAATAATCTAGAGTACTGTCTAACACTTGATGGCTGCTCTGTTAAGTCTTCGTCGTCGGTTAGGAACCTGGGTGTGCTCTTTGATACCAATCTTTCATTTGAAAGTCATGTGTCTAGTGTCTGTAAAACTGCATTTTTCCATCTTAAAATATATATATATAAATTACGCCATATGCTTTCAATGACAAATGCGGAGCAATTAGTTAATGCGTTCATGACCTTAGATTATTGTAATGCTCTACTGGGTGGTTGCCCTGCATGCTTAATAAACAAACTACAGCTAGTTCAAAACGCAGCAGCTCGAGTTCTTACCAGAACCAGGAAGTATGACCATATTAGCCCCGTTCTGTCAACACTGCATTGGCTGCCTATTAAACATCGTATAAATTTTAAAATATTGCTGATTACTTACAAAGCACTAAATGGTTTAGCTCCGCAGTACTTGAGCGAGCTCTTAACGCATTATAGTCCTTCACGTCTACTGCGATCTCAAAATTCCGGCCAGTTAATAATACCTAGAATATCAAAATCGACTGCTGGCGGTAGATCCTTTTCCTATTTAGCTCCAAAACTCTGGAACAGTCTTCCTAACATTGTCCGGGAAGCAGACACACTCTGTCAGTTCAAATCTAGATTAAAGACACATCTCTTCGGCCTAGCATTCACATAACACATTATAGACTTCTATAACTCAGTGTTAGGCTGCATAGATTAGGTCAGCCGGAACTGGGAACACTTCCCATATATCCTTATGTACTCGTTACATCATAAGAAGAATGGCATCTACGCTAATTTTAGAGTCTTTGTTTATCCCGAGGTTTTCCCGCAGCCTGCCGGATCCAGGCCGTATTCAGGTCTGACGAAGGACCTTCGCCTGGACCCGATGACAACGCAGTGCTGAAGTGCCAACTAGCCTCTCCCTATGGAGGATCCCTTTACCACTCTACAGATAAAGTGTTGTCGGGATCATTTCGGTTTCGCGATAAAATTCTGTATAAAAATGAAGGCCAGACAAGTAGTTTATTAAGGCTTGGTTTGTAGAGAATTACAAACATGCGCACATATATTCAAACGCACATAACTATAGAATTAATTCTTGATGCGCTGAATAATGAGAAATTTACACTTCTTCCTTTTGGGCTCTCACTCAACCCAAGGATTTTGACATGCATAAACGATTGGCTTTTTATACCCGAATCGAAGGAGAAAGTATTGCAGCACATCACATCTCTCGGGTTCAGGGTGAATGTGAACAAAAGCAATGCTTGCTAAGTTTTCCAGTACTTAGATGTGTAAAAACAGTCGCAGAGACCTTAGCAGATTACCTTCAGACAAATGTTTACTCAAATCATCTAACTGTTATTAGTGGCGCAATAACTTCACAAATGACTCAAGACTGATGTATCCACTTTGGGTCAAATCTGCTTGGACTTGATAGTTATTTGAGGCTATATTGTGTAATCTACCGTTTAAGAACGTTTAAAGGTAAAAGAAGCGTACCTCATAGATGTGCTGATTGAGTGTGTGTGTGTGTGTGTGTGTGTGTGTGTGTGTGTGTGTGTGTGTGTGTGTGTGTGTGTGTGTGTGTGTGTGTGTGTGTGTGTGTGTGTGTGTGTGTGTGTGTGTGTGTGTGTGTGTGTGTGTGTGTGTGTGTGTGTGTGTGTGTGTGTGTGTGTGTGTGTGTGTGTGTGTGTGTGTGTGTGTGTGTGTGTGTGTGTGTGTGTGTGTGTGTGTGTGTGTGTGTGTGTGTGTGTGTAGATGAGGTCCGTGTGAAGGATGTGGGCCGCGTGAGGATGCGTGAGCGTCTGCTGTGGGACGAGCCGCTGCAGATCTCCTGGCTGATGGAGGCCGAGCCGTTCACCTCCTCGCTGCAGACGGCGGGTCCTGCGGCCGGCGTGACCCTGGAGCAGAAGACCACCTTCGCCTTCGTCATCCTCCTCTTCGTCTTCCTCTGCATGCTGATCGTGCGCTGCTTCCGAATCCTGCTGGACCCGTACCGCAGCATGCCCACCTCCACATGGGCCGACGGGCTGGACGGCCTCGAGAAGGGACAGTTTGATAACACACTGGCTTAGAAGACACACACACACACACACACACACACACACACAAACAACCTTTCTGCTGAACATCCTAAAGTCATTCACAAACACATGAAGAAATACATCAAGAAAACAGTAATTCTGCATTTGAGCAGCTCCACCACAAGCTTGTGAAGATGAACACACACTGCTCACTGCCATCCACATATACAATGTTGTTTCAGAAAGTCGTGTGCAGTGCTTTACTACAGACTGAATGGATGTTGAGCTCTTTGGGACACAGGGTAGCCCTCTTTTATATATCCTCCCCAAACCCTCTGTTCCTCATATCTGTGCTGTCGTAACTGCCAAGGACAAATCTCGAGAAGAGAAGCTCTTTCTACACCGTTTATAAGCACTTCATAAACACCTCTGACGCTTTTGTCAAAATAGCCTTAAAAACGTGCCCTGTACACACAGTCGGAGTGACATGTTTCTCCACCGCAGTGCTTCCGGCTCATCCGGGGCAGTTTCAGACAGATTTAGGTGAAAGTGAGGCTAGGCTGTTAGATGAGCGGTCGATGCGTTGTGTAAAATCTTCACAGGATCTGACCATTTGAAACCTCATAATTCATGGTAGTAAGCGCAGGATTTGTCAGCCTTCCAGCACAACAAACACTCTGATCTTAGATCTCGTCTATATCTGTATTCATAGGCTGTAGTTTCCTGAGCCTTACATGCGAAGCTGCCATCAGCAGGAGCATCGTGATGTGAAGCGTCTCGAGTCTCGACCCGTTGAGTCAAACGCTGATCTTGATGAATGTGTGAACCGAGAACACTGTCTATCATTGTTCATCTCATTGATGATTGTGATGGTTTTTGTTGTACCTGCTGTCACTGTGAACGAGCCGAAAGCTTTAGAGCACTTAGTAAAGAACGCTTTATCATGTCATAATAAAGATGTAACGATCCGAAGCGGCTCACTTGTGTTTGTGAGACTGCAGTATTGGAGTGAACCGGCGGTGTTCAATGTTCCCCTGTTGATCTCTCCATGATACGCAGCACTAAACACTGTGTGTGAGTGTAATGTGTTGGACAGGACAGTGTGTGGTTTAGACCTTCACACCTCATGTCTGCAGTAAGAGGAGGAATACATGTATGAGCACCAGTATATTCAAACAGAAAATTGTTCAGAATTATAATGCTTTGTTTTAATGGTGTCATTAAACACATTTGTGTTCCCACCCCATCTATGTTTCAGAGAGATGAGTAATACAACGTTTCCAATGCAAGTATGAAGATGGCGTTTCCTTCTGTAATATCAGCAGTGTTTGTACAACATCGCCAAGATTATTCAAAATACATATTTCTATTGTACAAGCTTTGAGTCATACTAATAGTGATCCTACACAAACATTATCATTTCTTCAAGTTTTAAAAAAGAAGTTTAAAGAGTCACAACGCTGGCTTGTTTATGGTTCAGACGCTGAGATATAGATCGCTAAATTCATCTTGTGATTCCTCTTAATCAGTGGTTCCCGACGGTCCCCGGAGCCGCTCAGTGCTGCTCATATGATATATTTGACACATCTTTCAAGTCTTGGGGTTTCTTCAGCTCTAGACATTCTCCCTAATCAAAGGTGGATTTTATTTGAAACTTTACTTCTTTTCTCAAGATTATGGAGAACTGTTTTATTTCTACAGGTAACAGTGACATCTGACTAAGTGTACGTTTATTATTACTTTATTATTGTAGAGATGGAACATTATCAACATGTGAGATGTTTCTCATGGAATGAAGCTATAAATGCTCTCATTTTTATCAACATTAGTGTTTGTTTGTGGTTTCAAGAAATTGTGTGTGTGTGTGTGTGTGTGTGTGTGTGTGTGTGTGTGTGTGTGTGTGTGTGTGTGTGTGTGTGTGTGTGTGTGTGTGTGTGTGTGTGTGTGTGTGTGTGTGTGTGTGTGTGTGTGTGTGTGTGTGTGTGTGTGTGTGTGTGTGTGTGTAACCCAACAGAGGGCAGCATCAGTCCTCCAGATCCAGGTCAACACACACACAGAGGCAGGGCTTCTCAAACTCTCTTCTTATGGTTCGGTTATGTTAGTCCAATAAAATTCATGTTCTATTTTCTTTTGATTCTCAGACAGTTTGGGGGTTAATGGAACAGCAGTGTTTCCCATCTCCAGTCCCGGGGACCCGCTGCCTCCCAGAAGGATTCAGACGTCTCGATATTCAACACAGAAGCTGATGAGATGAATCAGGCGTTTTAATCAGTGAGACGTTCTGTGAGGAAAGACAGCAATGTTGTAATATTTAGTTTGTTCATATGAACATTTATTTGCATATTTTGCACATCCACTTTTATTAAACAACAACTTGGATGCCTTTAATTTTTAATTCCAAACATTTTGGAGAATGAGTGGATGGGTTCAGGGTCCATGGGCATTATGAAGCAAAAGTGAGGCTTTTTAAAGCTTCTTTAACCAACAATTAATGAATGAAGGATTTAATTTGAAATCAACAACTCATACACTTACAAATTATTATTAAGTTGCAAAAATAGGAATATATATAGAAGTTATACATTTACTGTATACCTTACATTTACTTTAAAACAGAACATGTTTGTGTATTATCATAACAGTGTCATGAATTCAGAGTTGGAGAGGATGAATGTCGTCTTGATTTCTTGATGAAGTAAACTTGCAACGCAGGAAAGAAGTGGTGAGGCACACAAACACATGAGGAAACACTTAGCTTGGGTGAATACAGTCTTTGTTTTGCTGCACAGAGCATGAAGATGAACAGATCAATGGAGCAGATTGAGAAGTAGAGCCCATGCAGTAAACATGGGACCAGAGGATCGTGTAACACGGTCATATCTCAGCGGACGTCTGAGGGAGGGCACTGACCTGGCCAGAACAAGTGTGTGAGTGTGTACATGGGTAAATATTGTCATTGATGAGAGAGTCAAGTTAAGTCAGGTAAGCATTATTTTTATAGCACATAATACAATACAAATTGTTTCAAAGCAGCTTCACAATAATAAACTGGAAAGTAACAGATTCAATCATGCAAACTTCATCAAGTATTAAACAAGCTCAAATTCTGTTGTTAAGCAAGACAATAGCGTCATTATTCAGCTCAAGTCAGTTCAGTAAGAATCCAGTTCAGTTCAACAACTGTGTAAAGTTGAATTCATAATGAAATAAGTTCAATTCAGCTATAAGCAGCTCTGCTGAAGACAACAGTGCTGTTATTCAACTCAGTTACATTCACAGTTAATCATTTAGCAGACGCTTTTATCCAAAGCTTACAGATGAGGAGAGCAAGAAGCAGTCAGAGCCGCAGGAGGGCAACACAAGTGCCGGAACACGTCTGCTAGTCCAGCACACTTAGCAAGGGTTTTGTTTGTTGTTTTTAATAAGAGTATATAGAATAGAATAGAAAGGTAAGTGCTAGTATTAATCGGTCAGGTGCTGACGAAAAAGATGTGTCTTTAGACATATTGTGTAAATGGCATTCCCCCAGCTGGGAACGGTCCAGGAAAGGGTCAGCGAGAGTGATTTTCTTCGGGATGATGGAGCCACGAGGCATCGTTCACTTGCAGAACACACACTTCTGGAGGACACAAGTCTGACCTAGCGAGTTTAGGTATATTGGTGCAGACCCAGTGGTTGTCTTGTAGGCAAACATCAGTGCCTTAAATTTGATTTTGATCCAATTTGATGAATGATTGTGATGAATTTGATCCACCAGGTCCGGAAGCAGACAGACTGGCTTAACTGACCATCTCACGTCACCAAGGTCAGATAAATCCCATCATATAGAGACTCTTTCACCTAGATATCATCATATAGAGACTGTGTTTGTTCCCCGGATTTACTTGAAAAACGTCCAAACCCATCTAAGGGTAAACATTTAATTGATGTTCAACAGATATAATACAAATGAGTAAATGATAAAGCTTGGGTTGCTGAATATTCGATCTCTTACTTCAAAAGCGCTAATAGTTAATGATATGATTTCAGATTATAGCCCCAGATTGTCATGTTTGAGCTCTAAGACTATGTGCCATATTAGAGAGAAGAGTTGAACCCTCCTCTGCTGAGATCTGATAGTGTTTAATGCTCTGTTGGGATGTAAAGTGTTTCTGTTGTGTGTCACCATTGTGTTGAAGAGTAGAGCCTGTGCTCAGTCCAGCAGAAGACCAACAAACACTGATGATACGTTGCTTTATTTAAAATGCACTAATATATTGCAGTGTTATTTTGTATTCTCTGTTAAGCTTCATGCACAAAGTCTTTGCAGATTAATAAATACAATTACAGCTCCCCGGCACCGGAGCCGATGCCCGAGCCACCTCCGCTGTAAAAATATAAGATTCATCTTAAGATCCCAGTTAAAATACCAATAGCAGTTGGAATAAAAGTCGTCTTGTATTTGGTAAGACTTGCTACTGAGTAAAATAGCAGTATTGCCGTACGTTGCTGTGTGATTTAGAGACTGAAACAGTTTAACACAACTGTGTCTCATTTAACACCTGATTCATCAGCGTCAGATCAGAAACACAGTCGGATACAGGTTTTCTGACGTTCACATGGGATTGTTACAATATTTGCAAAAGAGATTTCTTAAACATCTAAACTGCTATTTCCTGATGGCACACTGAGGCTAAAGATACAAGTAACATCTTAAAACATCTAATGTGTGTATGAGTATGTGTATGTGTGTGCACCGTCTGGACGTGCTCATAGCAAGAGTAACCTTTCCCTAATCACTTCAGTCCGAGAGCTTTATTGGCTACAGTAAACCCCAGCCAGCATTTGCATTTGAATGTTAACTTTAACAACAGGCCATGCGAGACCTTGTAAACTTCAGCGCAGTGTTGTTGAGCCTCGACTTCCCTGAGAAACGTCTCTGCGTCTGTGAAGCTCTGAGAGCCTCGGCACACTAGAGGAGGACACAGGACAGCAGGACAGCACTGTAAAACACTGTAAAACACTGATGTCAACAAGGCCTGTGAGGAGGTCTCTCACCGAGAGCACATGCAGTCCAGTAACTGGCCTTAACCACACTGTTAACCCTTGCTGGGAAAAAAGGCCAAATTCTGACAGTTTCATACCATTTTCCATTAAAAGATACCGTAGAAAACAATGCATTCTGGGTAATATTTGTAGTTTTGGAGGAAATAGCAACGCTCAAAGTCGCTATTATATATAAAGTACCCTCATTCCCTATTGCCTACACTAGTTCAGTAGTACAGTGCACTTGACAGAGTGAATGCAGAAGTGAGTGAGTCGAGACGCTGATGAACACCCGATAAGCAGAATCACTGAAGGACAGAGAAACAGGAACAGAAAAAAGAGAAACACAAACCAGTCTAACATATTTTCTTTCATACATGTACAAAAGTTCTTGTTGAGAATTAACAGATATCTAGTTGTTGATGTTTTATTGAGAATAATAAAGTGTGATGTCACCATTATGGAGATCAGTGTTTGCTTTAGTTGGGCTCTTCACTATGGAATTATTTTTGTGCCAATAAAAATGAACGTAACTTTTCAAGAAACTGAAGAAAATATACATTGAAACTGAAAAAAATATCTTTGAAACTGAAAAAGAATAAATCGCGGGCACATTTTTTGACTTCGTTTTTAAAACACTGCATGTTTTGCTAAATATTTCTCATATTTCTTTCGCTGATCTGAACTTACAAATGCGCTTCCAGAGTTTTCATTTACGCTTCTGAAGTTTTCGTTTATGCTCCCTGAGTTTGCGTTCGCAGTTCTGACACATTACTCTCGTGGGGGCGGGGCTAGTAGCAGTGTGTTCTCAATGGCTACTGAGTTTTTGATGGACAGCTTCTTGACCTGGAAGTGAAGACGTCAGTGTTCTGTTTACATGTGTGGATGTGAGCGTCTGAAAGTGCTGCTTTCTATTTCATTTTACTGATATTAAATTATGTTTTTATTTTATCTGTATTTACCTGCTGCTACTAGGCCTACTTAACCGACAGAAGCTTTTAGGAGCGCAAGAGATCTATTCAGGTGTAATTGTACATTAAAGTACTGTATATAATAATACTGGAAATATTGTGTAGTGTCCAATGTTTTCGGAGAATATTTGTTAATTCCTGATGATTCTTTTGCATGTTAGGCACTGATTAGGTTGAGCTGTTACAATATAAAGAGAATACTAGCTTACAGTATGTGTGTGATATATTCAGCCGTCAAGAAAGATTTACACATTTACACCATCAAAATTAATGATCACTTAAATAAGAGGAATTTAAACAATATGAAAATTACAATCGTGGCCTGCTGTCAGATGATACAGAGTTACAGACTTCAAAGAGCATTTCATATTTCACACAAATAATGTTCTTATCATTACTTTTATTTTGTTATTTAATTTAGTTAATATTATCTTCTAACATTTTAAATGGTAAATTTTAACAATCATCAACAGTTTCAATTGTGACTTATACAACCAGATAATGTAATGTAATTAAAAATAAGAATTCAAATAAATGTACATTCTTTATTGTCACTACGGCATATACACAAGTATCAAAGTGAAAGTCTTGGATGCAATAATGTTGTGACAGGAAAGACCAGAATCCACAAAACATCACCTGCATACTATACATGTAATGCACAGTATTCTCATGATATACATTACTATACAGAATACATATTTAAAATTCATATACATTTGAAATGATGCAATGATCCTCTGAACAGTTCCTGTTACAGTAAAAGTAAAGCAGTGACCGGGTGGGCACAAGGATAGTCCGCCCTAAACATGGGAATTCTCTCATTATTTACTCACCTTCATGCCGTCCCAGATGTGTATGACTTTCTTTTTTCACATAAACATAAACAAAGATTTTTAAGGAAATAATCCATCTCTGTGAGTCCATATAATACAAGTGGATTGTAATTCATGTACGTATGACAGTTGGTCGGAAGTTATTTTTAATAGTTAAAACAGTTTACATTATTAGTATTTTTCTTATCTAGCCTATTGTTTCACTCCAGAAGGCATTGGTTCATCCACCGAGGTCGCATGGACATCACGGTCACTGTGTGTGGTTTTTAAAGCATCTTTAGGACTCGCAGAGATGGATTACAATCCTTAAAATCTTAATTTGTATTTTTCTGTAGAAAGAAAGTAAACTGCATTTGGGACAGCATGAGGGTGAGGGAAATAAGTGAGAATTGTATTTTTGGGTGAACTATCTCCTTAACATTCATATGCGGTTGGTATGCAAATCCATGATCAGCATAGACTAATATGAATAAAGTGCAACCTCTTGTGTACTTGAGAACTGTGTTTGTTTGGATCTAGAGGAAATAAAAATATTTGCTAGATATCAGGTGTCTGAAGATCAAGATCCCACTCATTCAAATGTGATGTGTCTGAACAAAGTAAGACTCTTGTGTGATGTGGACAGACAGTGGATCTCTGGCACTATCACTCCTCTGTGTCAGCAGCAGAATTCTGCTTATGGAAAAGTTGCTCCACTCCCTGGAAAACGAGAAAGGAAACGTATTATAATCTAACAATACAAACTGCTTTGAACTCCCACATACAGTAACAAGACTTAAAATATTTATTTTAAACAAATTATATAAATGTTTTAAGGGATTTTACAGTACCGAATATTTACAGTCATGCACCATTTATCATCTGTAATACTGTTGTGTAACCAGTAGATGGCTGTATAGCCCTATATATAAACATATCCATGGCTGTGTATTCCCTAGTTGCTGGATGTTTTCAGTCATAATTACTTGCATGTATTAGGATTTGAATTTGGACATATATTAATTAATAAAGAGTATTAAAGTTTTTAAAAAAATTATCAGAAATGTTCATTTGAAGTGCAACACAGTAGCCTACAGATACTGTTCAGTACTCTAGCCCAATGTTGTTTGGGGTGGCTGGGGGAAATATGATCTAATCGAAGCAAATATGATCTAATCAAAGACTGTAATATGTAGATAAACAAGTCATGTAATGATTGGGCTAACAGTTAAATCAAGACAACACTGTATAATGTTACCAACACTGTATAATGTTATGAGCTCACTGAGCTCTAAAATGCCTCACCACCTGAAAAAGCAAGTACTGTATTGTGAATAGCATTAGTATTGTATAAAAAAAGTAAAAGAAAAAGACTTACCACGAGTATCCAGTATCCTGATATAGCAATGATGACTAATGATAATGATATCATTCGTCTGTACTATTCCTCCTATAATAAATAATCTCAACAATATAGTGTAACGCTACCAGCAAATAAATACAGATACAAATTTAATATCAGTACAATTAAATAGAAAGCAGCACTTTCAGACGCTCACATCCACACATGTAAACAGAACACTGCCGTCTTCACTTCCAGGTCAAGAAGCTGTCCATCAAAAACTCAGTAGCCAATGAGAACACACTGCTACTAGCCCCACCCCCACGAGAGTAATGTGTCAGAACTGCGAACGCAAACTCAGGGAGCGTAAACGAAAACTTCAGAAGCGTAAATGAAAACTCTGGAAGCGCATTTGTAAGTTCAGATCAGCGAAAGAAATATGAGAAATAGTTAGCAAAACATGCAGTGTTTTAAAAACGAAGTCAAAAAATGTGCCCGCGATTTATTCTTTTTCAGTTTCAAAGATATTTTTTTCAGTTTCAATGTATATTTTCTTCAGTTTCTTGAAAAGTTACGTTCATTTTTATTGGCACAAAAATAATTCCATACTTCACCATTGACTTTATAACATTAGTTTTTCATTATGTGTAGCAGCCTTATGTTATCAAGCAATGACAGTCAGATATTATGATTTCTCTTTTTTAAATTAATTATGTTTGAAGCTGGGTCAGACTCACACAAATCAGCGTATGAATCACAACAACGGTAGCAATCATCAAAAAGCTAGTTTGTGGCGTTCGGAGATGATCTGAATGTCTTGTCACGTTTGTTGAGGTTCATACACTGATGTCTGTGTGTGTCTAAATGATCCCGTCCAAATCATTTCTGCTTAATGACTTAAAAACTTTCAAAATATCAAAGCAGGACAATATTTTGTGCAATCGTATTGTAGAGCTAAAATAATGTGATATTCATTTAAACACTATATTCAGAGACTCTACAGGCGATCAGTGATACGGCTACTAGATGATGAGTGTATTATTATCAATAAGTAACCAAATTTATATGACCATAATTTCTCTGGCAAATTTTGCCATAACAAATGTGCTTTAGAAACACACAGTTACATAAACCAGAGAAAAACTAATGTTATAATGTCAAGTTGTAGAGATCTAGAGAGATCTGTTAGTGTTTAATGTCATGTGACGTGTTTTCATCTTATTTAAATAAGGAGATTTTACTTTAATTTTAAGGTTTTTGTTTGGCAGCCGTTGCCAGTCATTTGACCGTTTTATCATCTAACTGTTTTGTTATTGTATTAAAAATAATTACAGATTATTTTGTCAATTTTACATACACTTGTATGTAATTTAAGAAAAAATTAAAGTACCATACAGTAATTTTTCTGTATAAAAAAGTTAATTGCTGTAATTTGTCATTAATGTCATAATATTTGACAGCCGAGTTGTTAATTTAGAGATACTTTTACTACAGGTAAATTACATCGTTTTGACTACAATTTAAAATAAAAGAAAACAACCTGAAAAAAATCTGTTATTTTCCATAAAATTAGGATATTTTTTTACAGTGTATTTCCAGAAGATAACGTGGTTCTCAACTCTTTTGCCCCTATAAGGAAATATTCCAGCCGCACACGAGACTCTTGTGGTTCCACACAGTACCATTCGACAGAGATGCTGTACATCAGCTTTAAATATAGGGCTATACAGCACTTCCCATATGAACCACTTTTAGTGCTATATAGCACCATTTTTGTTTAGATTGTATAATGACTGGCTTCCGGTAACGGCTGTACGCGAGTCTAGTTCATGTGAAGAGTGACCTCTGACCCGTGATTATAGTTTATAAAGTATGAAATCTGGATATTTTCCTTACAAAAACACATGGCTTTGCTTCAGAAGGCCTTTATTAACCCCTGAAGCCATGGATTACTTTTATGATGGATGGATGCACTTTTTTGTTACTATTCACTGCCAATATAAAGCTTGGAAGAGCCAGGATATTGTTTAATATAACTCAGGTTGAGTTTGGCTGAAAGAAGAAAGTCATAGGATGGCTTGAGGGTGAGCTTTTGGGTGAACTAACCCTTTAAAGCTTTGGCATTTTTCAGACCTGGGACAGACACACACTTGTTTCATGCACATGCTCTCATGTCAAGTCAAGTCACCTTTATTGATATAGCGCTTTTTACAATACAGATTGGCAGAAGGCAGATCAATAATATTGATAAATATTAAATGTCCCCAACTAAGCAAGTCACCTTTATTTATATAGCGTTTTTTAAATAAAAAGTAATTTCCTACTAAATTCAGAAAAAACAGAGATTCTACTTATTGGACAAAAAATTTCCTCACGTAATAACCTAGAGTACTGTCTGTGAGGACGTTTTTTGTCCAATAATTAGAATCTGGGTTTTTTTTTCAGAATTTAGTAGAAGGAAATGACTGGTTATCCAGTTTTTTATATCAGCTATGCATTCCGTTAATTTTGTGAATTGTTAAGTTTCATCAGGGCGTGACGAAATATCGCCGAAAAATCGGCATAACAGTGAAAGCTAATTCCATGTTTCCTAATGATATCTCCTAATGGTAGCATGTACAGAGTGAACAGCAGCGGTCCTAGTACTGAGCCTTGTGGTACGCCATACTGAACTTGTGATCGATAAGACATCTCTTCATTTACTGCTACAAACTGATAACGGTCAGATAAGTATGATTTAAACCATGCTAGTGCAATTCCACTAATGCCAACATAATGTTCGAGTCTATTTAAAAGGATGTTGTGGTCAATGGTGTCAAATGCAGCACTAAGATCAAGTAATACTAATAGAGAGATACAACCACGATCGGATGATAAGAGCAAATCATTTGTGACTCTAACAAGAGCTGTCTCGGTACTATGGTACAGTCTAAATCAGGGGTCACCAAACTCGGTCCTGGAGGGCCGCTGCCCTGCAGAGTTTAGCTCCAACACACCTGCCTGAAAGTTTCTAGTAAAAGTTTCTAGCCTCTCTGTAAGCAATCGAGCTCTCCTTCCATGAAATGCGAAATACCTCTAGTTTAGTTTTCTTCCAGTTGTGCTCCATTTTTCTGGCTGCTCTCTTAAGGGCCTGAGTGTGCTCGTTGTGCCACGGCGTTGGACTATGTTCTTTAATCTTCTTTAAGCGCAACGGAGCAACTGTGTCTAAAGTGCTGGAAAAGAGAGAGTCAATCATCTCCGTTGCAACATTGGGTTCTTCTAAGCTATCCGGGATGCTGAGATGATGAAACTGATCAGGAAGATTATTAATAAAGCAATCTTTAGTGGCAGAAGTGATCGGTCTAACATATTTATAACACGGAGTCGGCTTTGCAGCCTTGGCTAAATGTAATTTACACGAGACTAGATAGTGATCTGAGATGTCATCGCTCTGCTGCAGTATTTCAACGGCATCAACATCTATTCCATGTGATAGTATTAGATCTAGAGTATGAAGCACAAAAGACCAGCGAGAGCAAACCAGCCGGAGCAAACCAGCCGGAGCAAACCAGCGAGAGCAAACCAGCCAGAGCAAACCAGCCAGAGCAAACCAGCGAGAGCAAACCAGCCGGAGCAAACCAGCGAGAGCAAACCAGCCAGAGCAAACCAGCCAGAGCAAACCAGCGAGAGCAAACCAGCGAGAGCAAACCAGCGAGAGCAAACCACCCAGAGCAAACCAGCCAGAGCAAACCAGCCAGAGCAAACCAGCCAGAGCAAACCAGCCAGAGCAAACCAGCCAGAGCAAACCAGCCAGAGCAAACCAGCGAGAGCAAACCAGCGAGAGCAAACCAGCGAGAGCAAACCAGCGAGAGCAAACCAGCGAGAGAGCAAACCAGCGAGAGAGCAAACCAGCGAGAGAGCAAACCAGCGAGAGAGCAAACCAGCCAGAGCAAACCAGCCAGAGCAAACCAGCCAGAGCAAACCAGCCAGAGCAAACCAGCGAGAGCAAACCAGCCAGAGCAAACCAGCCAGAGCAAACCAGCCAGAGCAAACCAGCCAGAGCAAACCAGCCAGAGCAAACCAGCGAGAGCAAACCAGCGAGAGCAAACCAGCCAGAGCAAACCAGCGAGAGAAAACCAGCCAGAGCAAACCAGCCAGAGCAAACCAGCGAGAGCAAACCAGCCGGAGCAAACCAGCCGGAGCAAACCAGCGAGAGCAAACCAGCCAGAGCAAACCAGCCAGAGCAAACCAGCGAGAGCAAACCAGCCGGAGCAAACCAGCCGGAGCAAACCAGCGAGAGCAAACCAGCCGGAGCAAACCAGCCGGAGCAAACCAGCGAGAGCAAACCAGCCAGAGCAAACCAGCGAGAGCAAACCAGCCAGAGCAAACCAGCGAGAGCAAACCAGCGAGAGCAAACCAGCGAGAGCAAACCAGCCAGAGCAAACCAGCGAGAGCAAACCAGCGAGAGCAAACCAGCGAGAGCAAACCAGCCAGAGCAAACCAGCGAGAGCAAACCAGCGGGAGCAAACCAGCCGGAGCAAACCAGCGAGAGCAAACCAGCGAGAGCAAACCAGCCAGAGCAAACCAGCGAGAGCAAACCAGCCAGAGCAAACCAGCCAGAGCAAACCTTTGTCTAAATGGGACGACAGAGGGACATTAAACGTCATCACGGTGAACAAGAAAACTCATCTCTAGTCCACTGTCACTGCCTCATTGTGTTCAGATCGTGCTCTGCTAAACTGATCTAACTCAAAAATACCAACGCATAACTAGACTCAGGTACGGCCGTTACCGGAAGCCAATGATTATAGTGTTTGCAGTTATAAATATGGGAATTTTTCTTACACAATCCCATCGCTTGGCTTCAGAAGGCCTTTATTAACCCCTGAAGTTGAATGGATTCATTTTATGATGGATGGATGCGCTTTTTTGTGCTTCAAAATCTCCATTCACTGCCATTATAAAGCTGGGAAGAGCCGGGATATTTTTAATATAACTCCAATTGTATTCGTATGAAAGAAGAAAGTCATAGACACCTAGGATGGCTTGAGGGCGAGTCATTTTAATTTTTGTGTGAACTATCCCTTTAAGCAGGGATCTCACGAAGCTGTTGATTGACAGATGTAGATGTAAATGTAGTTCAGATGTATTCAGGGGTTTTGCTGTGACTTGTCAGGATAGGAAAAGCCTGCATGAAGACTTTCATCTGTGTGTGGACGGTTCCTGTAAGACCAGTATCTCTTTGTATCTCCTTTAAGACAGACTGAACTCTCAGAGCAACATAGTAATGACAGCTGGCAGGATAAAAAAGAAAACGTGTTTTTTTTTTTTTTGTTCTTTTGTTTTGTTGCCATTACAGTCCCACAATAATAATGGTAGGAGGAAGACTATTTGCCGTTTATGACAGTTATTGAATTGTAATTTTTGTAAAATCACCATATTGATTAGGGAGGCAAATGGGAATCTGCCAGCAAAGTTCACATCATTATATAGTAACCAGTGTGTGTTTTCTTGTTTTTCTGGCTATATATTTTGTTTAAAAAATATGATGATAAAACAAACATTTATGTAAATTAACTTTTGACTCAAATCCTTACAGTTATGACCTGTGTGACAACATTTATATTTCATCTTAATGTCACAATACAATCTTCTTATGACTCAATCAATGGTTTAAAGCATGTCACACAGATCGAGAACAGACCTTTGGCTTATATCTGACTGATTTCTATTAATAGCTCCTGTATTTCTCCTGATCATACCATGATCATGCCTGGACCGATCTCGAAATATCTGAGGTTCGGGACAGCTTTCAGAGACGACCAGGACACAGGAAACTGAATACTTCGTTTCTGCAACTTCCTTCATATTGTTCGGTTACTGACGGGTTACCATTTAATAAGAGTCCGGCACTGACGGGTTACCGTTTAATAAGAGTCCATGGCCTGACGGGTTAACGTTAATAAGAGTCCATGGCCTGACGGGTTACCGTTTAATAAGAGTCCAGGGCCTGACGGGTTACCGTTTAATAAGAGTCCAGGGCCTGACGGGTTACCGTTTAATAAGAGTCCATGGCCTGACGGGTTACCGTTTAATAAGAGTCCAGGGCCTGACGGGTTACCGTTTAATAAGAGTCCATGGCCTGACGGGTTACCGTTTAATAAGAGTCCGGCCCCCGACGGGTTATCGTTTAAAAAGAGTCCAGGGCCTGACGAGTTACCGTTTAATAAGAGTCCGGCCCCGACGGGTTACCGTTTAATAAGAGTCCAGGGCCTGACGAGTTACCGTTTAATAAGAGTCCAGGGCCTGATGGGTTAACGTTAATAAGAGTCCATGGCCTGACGGGTTACCGTTTAATAAGAGTCCATGGCCTGATGGGTTAACGTTAATAAGTGTCCATGGCCTGATGGGTTACCGTTTAATAAGAGTCCAGGGCCTGACGAGTTACCGTTTAATAAGAGTCCAGGGCCTGACGGGTTACCGTTTAATAAGAGTCCGGCCCCGACGGGTTACCGTTTAATAAGAGTCCGGCACTGACGGGTTACCGTTTAATAAGAGTCCAGTGCCTGACGAGTTGCCGTTTAATAAGAGTCCAGCCCTGACGGGTTACCGTTTAATAAGAGTCCAGGGCCTGACGGGTTATCGTTTAATAAGAGTCCAGGCCCTGACGGGTTACCGTTTAATAAGAGTCCAGCCCTGACGGGTTACCGTTTAATAAGAGTCCAGGGCCTGACGGGTTACCATTTAATAAGAGTCCAGGCCCTGACGGGTTACCGTTTAATAAGAGTCCAGGGTCTGACAGGTTACCGTTTAATAAGAGTCCGGCACTGACGGGTTACCGTTTAATAAGAGTCCAGGGCCTGACGAGTTACCGTTTAATAAGAGTCCGGCCCTGACGGGTTACCGTTTAATAAGAGTCCAGGGCCTGACGAGTTACCGTTTAATAAGAGTCCAGCCCTGACGGGTTACCCTTTAATAAGAGTCCGGCCCTGACGGGTTACCGTTTAATAAGAGTCCAGGGCCTGACGAGTTACCGTTTAATAAGAGTCCAGGGCCTGACAGGTTACCGTTTAATAAGAGTCCGGCACTGACGGGTTACCATTTAATAAGAGTCCAGGGCCTGACGAGTTACCGTTTAATAAGAGTCCAGGGCCTGACAAGTTACCGTTTAATAAGAGTCCAGCCCTGACGGGTTGCCGTTTAATAAGAGTCCAGGGCCTGACGGGTTACCGTTTAATAAGAGTCCAGGGCCTGACGGGTTACCATTTAATAAGAGTCCAGCCCTGACGGGTTACCGTTTAATAAGAGTCCAGCACTGATGGGTTACCGTTTAATAAGAGTCCGGCACTGACGGGTTACCGTTTAATAAAGAGTCCAGGGCCCTGACGGGTTACCGTTTAATAAGAGTCCATGGCCCTGACGGGTTACCATTTAATAAGAGTCCATGGCCCTGACGGGTTACCGTTTAATAAGAGTCCATGGCCTGACGGGTTACCGTTTAATAAGAGTCCGGCCCCGACGGGTTACCGTTTAATAAGAGTCCAGCACTGACGGGTTACCGTTTAATAAGAGTCCGGCACTGACGGGTTACCGTTTAATAAGAGTCCAGGGCCTGACGAGTTACCGTTTAATAAGAGTCCGGCCCTGATGGGTTACCGTTTAATAAGAGTCCAGC
The DNA here is from genome assembly GCF_949152265.1 of Phoxinus phoxinus. Taxonomy (NCBI): domain Eukaryota; kingdom Metazoa; phylum Chordata; class Actinopteri; order Cypriniformes; family Leuciscidae; genus Phoxinus; species Phoxinus phoxinus. The sequence goes on along the minus strand of NC_136898.1, from coordinate 26,570,627 downwards.
ACTGATGGGTTACCGTTTAATAAGAGTCCAGGGCCTGACGAGTTACCGTTTAATAAGAGTCCGGCCCCGACGGGTTACCGTTTAATAAGAGTCCAGGGCCTGACGGGTTACCATTTAATAAGAGTCCAGCACTGACGGGTTACCGTTTAATAAGAGTCCAGCACTGACGGGTTAACGTTTAATAAGAGTCCAGGGCCTGACGGGTTACTGTTTGAATTTTATCGATCATTTTGGAGTGATATAAAATATTAAATTTTAGATGGTTTCAAAGAATGCTTAGATCGAGGGGAATTATCTGCATCGATGAAGCAAGGTCTTATTACCTTAATTAAACCTAAACCAAATAAAGATACTTTTTTATTATTATTATTGGACGCCCTTTAACGTTGCTTAATTCTGATGACAAAATATTAGCTTCAGTATATGAGACTAAAGCCCTGCTCAGAAGAAGTTATCTCACCCACACAATCTGGCTTCATGAAAGGTCGACACATCTCAAATAATATTCGTCTTGCTTTAGATCTTTTAGATTACTCTGAGTTGGTTAATGATGAGGCACTTATCTTGTTCTTAGATTTCTACGTTTGATACAGGAGAGCATACCTTTATGCTTTAAGACGATTTGGCTCTGGTCCAAAATGTATGAAAACTGTACAGACCCTTTATAAAGACCTCAATAGTAATGTATCTGTCAGTGTTCATGGACTTTTCAGTTTGTTGTCATTTGTCACATGTTCAGTTTCCCGCCACAAGTCTGTCTCCCTGGTTACCATCATTAGCTCATCTGTTCACCTGTGTCCTATTAATGACCATCATCTGGGTTTGCTAGTCCTCCTGGTCACTTTGTCCAATCTCTGTTATGTACGGTTGTGTTTATCCTGTCTGTCTGCCCGCTGTGAGAACTGTCATTAAAATAGATGTATATTAATCTTAATCTGCTTGTCTTCGTCTTGCTATCGAAGCTAACCGTGACCGTCTTCGTGTGGAGTGGGACTTCCCCACGGTCGGTCATTGAGAGTGTCTCTAAGGCTGCTCTATTTCTCCGTCTTTGCAGAGCTTCTTAACCTTTATATAGTGAATTGTTTGAATATTGAAGGCATCCAAATAGCAGACCGCACTATTTTAACCCTTGAACCGGCAGATGATACATGCATCTTCCTGAAGGATAAAAGACTTTAATCAGAGTAAATCTGATATTATGACCATTCATCTCTCTGCTATCCCAGATATATGTGGAATTAAGGTAAAAGAAAAGGTTATCTTGGCATTATAATCAATAAATGTCCACATGAAAGAGTTGGAAATAATTTTTCTCCATGTTTACATGAAGCAAGCATGTTTTTGAATGTCTGGTCTCAGAGAAACTCATGCATGTGTTCTGCTTTGCAAGGCTGAGGGAGTTAGGCTGGTCTCCTCGTATGTTAACTCTTCATGCTCAGACACTGACAGGGCCATGTTTAAGTTCATTTGCAAAAACAGGACTGAATATATATAGCGAAAGCTGATTATTATAACTCTTTGAGAGTGGGCTTAACGTTCTTGAGTTCAGCGCTCTTAACACCATTTTTAAAATCAACTGGATAAAACATTGCTTGGCCCATAATAATTCTATATGGTTTATTATCCCCAATTAGTTGTTTTAAAAGTGAGGTGGATTAAACTTTGAATTATCTTGTGACTTCAAATGTAGAAAACTAACTATCAAATTATATCTATTTTTCACAAGCAACCACATAGATGCATGGAAAATAGCCTTTAAACACAATTTCTCCACACACACACACACACACACACACACACACACACACACACACACACACACACACACACACACACACACACACACACACACACACACACACACACACACACACACACACACACACGTGTAATGGAATAACCAACATGTATTATCTAAAAGAAAATGTTTTTCTGGCTATATATTTTGTTTAAAAAATATGATGATAAAACAAACATTTATGTAAATTAACTTTTGACTCAAATCCTTACAGTTATGACCTGTGTGACAACATTTATATTTCATCTTAATGTCACAATACAATCTTCTTATGACTCAATCAATGGTTTAAAGCATGTCACACAGATTGAGAACAGACCTTTGGCTTATATCTGACTGATTTCTATTAATGCTCCTGTATTTCTCCTGATCATACCATGATCATGCCTGGACCGATCTCGAAATATCTGAGGTTCGGGACAGCTTTCAGAGACGACCAGGACACAGGAAACTGAATACTTCGTTTCTGCAACTTCCTTCATATTGTTCGGTTACTGACGGGTTACCATTTAATAAGAGTCCGGCACTGACGGGTTACCGTTTAATAAGAGTCCATGGCCTGACGGGTTAACGTTAATAAGAGTCCATGGCCTGACGGGTTACCGTTTAATAAGAGTCCAGGGCCTGACGGGTTACCGTTTAATAAGAGTCCAGGGCCTGACGGGTTACCGTTTAATAAGAGTCCATGGCCTGACGGGTTACCGTTTAATAAGAGTCCAGGGCCTGACGGGTTACCGTTTAATAAGAGTCCATGGCCTGACGGGTTACCGTTTAATAAGAGTCCGGCCCCGACGGGTTATCGTTTAAAAAGAGTCCAGGGCCTGACGAGTTACCGTTTATTAAGAGTCCGGCCCCGACGGGTTACCGTTTAATAAGAGTCCAGGGCCTGACGAGTTACCGTTTAATAAGAGTCCAGGGCCTGATGGGTTAACGTTAATAAGAGTCCATGGCCTGACGGGTTACCGTTTAATAAGTGTCCATGGCCTGATGGGTTACCGTTTAATAAGAGTCCAGGGCCTGACGAGTTACCGTTTAATAAGAGTCCAGGGCCTGACGGGTTACCGTTTAATAAGAGTCCGGCCCCGACGGGTTACCGTTTAATAAGAGTCCGGCCCCGACGGGTTACCGTTTAATAAGAGTCCAGCACTGACGGGTTACCGTTTAATAAGAGTCCGGCACTGATGGGTTACCGTTTAATAAGAGTCCAGGGCCTGACGGGTTAACGTTTAATAAGAGTCCAGGGCCTGACGGGTTACTGTTTAATAAGAGTCTGGCCCCGACGGGTTACCGTTTAATAAGAGTCCAGCACTGACGGGTTACTGTTTAATAAGAGTCCAGCACTGACGGGTTACCGTTTAATAAGAGTCCAGGGCCTGATGGTTTACCGTTCAATAAGAGTCCAGGGCCTGACGGGTTACTGTTTAATAAGAGTCCGGCCCTGACGGGTTACCGTTTAATAAGAGTCCAGCCCTGACGGGTTACCGTTTAATAAGAGTCCAGCACTGACGGGTTACCGTTTAATAAGAGTCCGGCACTGACGGGTTACCGTTTAATAAGAGTCCAGGGCCCTGACGGGTTACCGTTTAATAAGAGTCCATGGCCCTGACGGGTTACAGTTTAATAAGAGTCCGGCACTGACGGGTTACCGTTTAATAAGAGTCCGGCACTGACGGGTTACCGTTTAATAAGAGTCCAGGGCCTGACGGGTTACTGTTTAATAAGAGTCCGGCCCCGACGGGTTACCGTTTAATAAGAGTCCAGGGCCTGACGGGTTACCGTTTAATAAGAGTCCAGGGCCTGACGGGTTACCGTTTAATAAGAGTCCAGGGCCTGACGGGTTACTGTTTAATAAGAGTCCGGCCCCGACGGGTTACCGTTTAATAAGAGTCCAGGGCCTGACGGGTTACTGTTTAATAAGAGTCCGGCCCCGACGGGTTACCGTTTAATAAGAGTCCAGGGCCTGATGGGTTACCGTTTAATAAGAGTCCGGCACTGACGGGTTACCGTTTAATAAGAGTCCAGGGCCCTGACGGGTTACCGTTTAATAAGAGTCCATGGCCCTGACGGGTTACCGTTTAATAAGAGTCCAGGGCCTGACGGGTTACCGTTTAATAAGAGTCCGGCCCCGACGGGTTACCGTTTAATAAGAGTCCAGGGCCTGACGGGTTACCATTTAATAAGAGTCCAGCACTGACGGGTTACCGTTTAATAAGAGTCCAGCACTGACGGGTTAACGTTTAATAAGAGTCCAGGGCCTGACGGGTTACCGTTTAATAAGAGTCCAGCCCTGACGGGTTACCGTTTAATAAGAGTCCAGGGCCCTGACGGGTTACCGTTTAATAAGAGTCCGGCCCCGACGGGTTACCGTTTAATAAGAGTCCAGGGCCCTGACGGGTTACCGTTTAATAAGAGTCCAGGGCCCTGACGGGTTACTGTTTGAATTTTATCGATCATTTTGGAGTGATATAAAATATTAAATTTTAGATGGTTTCAAAGAATGCTTAGATCGAGGGGAATTATCTGCATCGATGAAGCAAGGTCTTATTACCTTAATTAAACCTAAACCAAATAAAGATACTTTTTTATTATTATTATTGGACGCCCTTTAACGTTGCTTAATTCTGATGACAAAATATTAGCTTCAGTATATGAGACTAAAGCCCTGCTCAGAAGAAGTTATCTCACCCACACAATCTGGCTTCATGAAAGGTCGACACATCTCAAATAATATTCGTCTTGCTTTAGATCTTTTAGATTACTCTGAGTTGGTTAATGATGAGGCACTTATCTTGTTCTTAGATTTCTACGTTTGATACAGGAGAGCATACCTTTATGCTTTAAGACGATTTGGCTCTGGTCCAAAATGTATGAAAACTGTACAGACCCTTTATAAAGACCTCAATAGTAATGTATCTGTCAGTGTTCATGGACTTTTCAGTTTGTTGTCATTTGTCACATGTTCAGTTTCCCGCCACAAGTCTGTCTCCCTGGTTACCATCATTAGCTCATCTGTTCACCTGTGTCCTATTAATGACCATCATCTGGGTTTAGTCCTCCTGGTCACTTTGTCCAATCTCTGTTATGTACGGTTGTGTTTATCCTGTCTGTCTGCCCGCTGTGAGAACTGTCATTAAAATAGATGTATATTAATCTTAATCTGCTTGTCTTCGTCTTGCTATGGAAGCTAACCGTGACCGTCTTCGCGTGGAGTGGGACTTCCCCACGGTCGGTCATTGAGAGAGTCTCTAAGGCTGCTCTATTTCTCCGTCTTTGCAGAGCTTCTTAACCTTTATATAGTGAATTGTTTGAATATTGAAGGCATCCAAATAGCAGACCGCACTATTTTAACCCTTGAACCGGCAGATGATACATGCATCTTCCTGAAGGATAAAAGACTTTAATCAGAGTAAATCTGATATTATGACCATTCATCTCTCTGCTATCCCAGATATATGTGGAATTAAGGTAAAAGAAAAGGTTATCTTGGCATTATAATCAATAAATGTCCACATGAAAGAGTTGGAAATAATTTTTCTCCATGTTTACATGAAGCAAGCATGTTTTTGAATGTCTGGTCTCAGAGAAACTCATGCATGTGTTCTGCTTTGCAAGGCTGAGGGAGTTAGGCTGGTCTCCTCGTATGTTAACTCTTCATGCTCAGACACTGACAGGGCCATGTTTAAGTTCATTTGCAAAAACAGGACTGAATATATATAGCGAAAGCTGATTATTATAACTCTTTGAGAGTGGGCTTAACGTTCTTGAGTTCAGCGCTCTTAACACCATTTTTAAAATCAACTGGATAAAACATTGCTTGGCCCATAATAATTCTATATGGTTTATTATCCCCAATTAGTTGTTTTAAAAGTGAGGTGGGTTAAACTTTGAATTATCATGTGACTTCAAATGTAGAAAACTAACTATCAAATTATATCTATTTTTCACAAGCAACCACATAGATGCATGGAAAATAGCCTTTAAACACAATTTCTCCACACACACACACACACACACACACACACACACACACACACACACACACACACACACACACACACACACACACACACACACACACACACACACACACACACACACACACACACACACACACACACACACACACACACACACACACACACACACACACACACACACACGTGTAATGGAATAACCAACATGTATTATCTAAAAGAAAAAGCATATATGAAAAATAATTGTTTGATAAGGAAATTATTATTATTTCCGACTAAACTGTAATGGTGAGATTTATAGTCAAGTCATCTTCATTTATATAGCGTTTTAACAATGTAGATTGTTTCAAAGCTGCTTTACAGAGATAAACGTATAATTTAAGGTGACAGATTGTTTGGCTTTAGAAATTGTTTCATATCAACAATTTCTTGCTCTCTCAGGATTGAATCTGCATGTGGAGATGATATGGTTGATAGAAACATGAATAGCTTCAGCTTGTGAAAGCGCATCTCAGTGTTACGGCCGGAGGTGTTCATATTTTGGATATGAAGTGTAATAATAACTTGTACATCAGAAAGTGTCTTAATCAAGATATCAGCTGTTACCAAAAACCAATTCTGAAATGGAAAGTATTTTTTCTTCTACACCTTCAATTGTGGTCAGCAAGTAATGTATGTTTACTGCCAAATAAGGTCAAGGAAAATCATGTTAAAATACTACACAGGTATTATCCGTGTAATGCATTTCTTAATAAGTTTTAAAAAGACATCTCACCACAATGTTGTTTTTGTAATCTTGAATCTGAAACTCTTATTTCTTTATTTTGTAATTGTAAATACTCTGAAGACGTTTGGAAGCAGATATCTATGGTGGTTTGTGATATTCTACAAATTAACCAGAATAGACGAGGCTATGATCTTCTTGGACTGTAATACTGGCTCAGATATAATTGATACACATTAAAGGGATAGTTCACTTTAAAATTTAAATTCTGTCATCATTTACTCACCCTCAAGAAAGATATTTTGAAGAATGTCAGTAACCAAACAGTAGTCTGTACCCATTGACTTCCATAGTAGGAAAAACAAATACTATGGAAGTCAATGGGTACAGACTACCGTTTGGTTACTTTGTGTTCAGCAGAAGAAATAAATTAATACAGGTTTGAAACAACTTGAGGGTGAGTAAATGATGACAGAATTTTAATTTTAAAGTGAACTATCCCTTTAAAGTTAATAATTCTTCCTGGGTTTCATATCATAAAGCTAATGTAATGTCTATAACACCCTCCTTTTTTTTCGTAAAGATCTTAATATGACTCATTGAATTTAATCACTAGAAATAAGAAGTGTATAAAAACATCTCTTATATTGATTTTTTTTTTTTTGTAAAATTTAATGTTTTACTCGGTAGCTACAATGTAAGATCTGTTATATGTTTTCCCCAATATATGTTTGTCTTATGTTTGATGTTAAATGTCATTGTAAGCTTTTACGAAAGTTGAATAAAACAAAAACTTCTCAACCGCCGGTGAGTGTGTGTGTGTGTGTGTGATCCTGCTGAGTCTCCTCCCCTGATCTGTAGAGATGGAGCGGGCAGATCTCGCGAGCGCTCGTCCTCTCGCGATGTCTCCCAGCATCGCTGCCCTGCTGCAGTGCGCGTATAAAGCGCAGCGAGCCTCGCGGGCACGAGAGGAGGAGTTGCGGCAAGGTCGCGCAGCATCACGGCGTACATTAGCCACGGAAGGCGCGATTCACGGACATCTTCTGGGTCTTTAAGGTCCCTGTGAGCGCACACGGAGGATATTTCAGTGAGCGCGTTTAACTTGTCAGGAGTTTCTGACTGGAAGCGCTGCTGATCTCCATTTGCATCTGCATGTGCGCGTCGCGCTGCGGGTTCGGAGGAAAGCGCGGCGCGTTATTTTAGTCTTCCTGCAGCATCAGTGTCCGCGTTCAGTCACATCCATCGGCTCTTCAGCACTTTTAACGGACAGTATCAGCTTTTGGAGGGCTTTTCTGACACGTCATGTCGGCATCACCTCCGCCTCTCGCCGGCCCGGGCGACTCTCTCTCCGCGCTCGAACCTGACGCGCTCAAACCCGCCGGTCCCACACCGAGCCAGAGCCGCTTTCAGGTGGACCTGGTGTCCGAGACCGCCGGGGACGGGCATACCCACTCCGCCTCCGACTCATCCCCGCCCGCGTACGACGCCGAGCCGCCATCTGACGCGCGTCGGGACTCTGCGGCGGGCGGCGAGGAAGCCAAGGGCCGGTTTCGGGTTGTGAACTTCGCGGCCTCGAGCCCGGACGCCGCGCCGGCGGACATCGCGCAGAACGGGGACACGGTGATGAGCGAGGGCAGCCTGCACTCCTCCACCGGCGGCCAGCAGCACCATCACTACGACACACACACCAACACATACTACCTCCGCACCTTCGGGCACAACACCATCGATGCCGTGCCCAACATTGACTTCTACCGGCAGACCGCGGCGCCGCTGGGCGAGAAGCTCATCAGACCCACCCTCTCCGAGCTGCACGACGAGCTCGACAAGGTACAGCCGCAACACACACTCAGGGCACTACTGGGGTAGAACTGAACACACACTCCGGACACTGGTGGGGTAGTACTGAACACACACTCTGACTGGTGGGGTAGTACTGAACACACGCTCCTGACACTGGTGGGGTAGTACTGAACACACACTCTGGACACTAGTTTAGTGTGTACTAAGTACTGGTTTAGTGGGTTAGTACTGAACACGCATGCTGGACACTAGTTTAGTGTGTACTAAGTACTAGTTTAGTGGGTTAGACTTCTACATCACGTTTCAGAGACAGCACTTACCCTCTGGCTATCAGACATCTGAATTTGCACTGACTGCTAGCAGCATTTTACCAACTGTATGCACTGTGCACTTTCTTTGCAGAGGGCTATTGTCTCTTTAATGTTGGTGGGGTTTGGTCTACTGTTAAACTGCTGGGTATTGTTGTTATTATTTTTGTACTTATGATGTTTGTCTTTAGTCTTTTTATGTCTGAGAGTTGTACCAAGACATTCCTATCAACTTGTTGACATGGCAATACAATTATTATTGATATTAGTACTGGGCACTATCGGACACTAGTTTAGTGGGTTAGTACTGAATGCACATATCAGACACTAGTTTAGGGGGTTAGTACTGAATGCACATATCAGACACTAGTTTAGTGGGTTAGTACTGAATGCACATATCAGACACTAGTTTAGGGGGTTAGTACTGAATGCACATATCAGACACTAGTTTAGGGGGTTAGTACTGAATGCACATATCGGACACTAGTTTAGGGGGTTAGTACTGAATGCACATATCAGAATCTAGTTTAGGGGGTTAGTACTGAATGCACATATCAGACACTAGTTTAGGGGGTTAGTACTGAATGCACATATCAGACACTAGTTTAGGGGGTTAGTACTGAATGCACATATCAGACACTAGTTTAAGGGGTTAGTACTGAATGCACATATCAGACACTAGTTTTAGGGGGTTAGTACTGAATGCACATATCAGAATCTAGTTTAGGGGGTTAGTACTGAATGCACATATCGGACACTAGTTTAGGGGGTTAGTACTGAATGCACATATCAGACACTAGTTTAGGGGGTTAGTACTGAATGCACATATCAGACACTAGTTTAGTGGGTTAGTACTGAATGCACATATCGGACACTAGTTTAGTGGGTTAGTACTGAATGCACATATCGGACACTAGTTTAGGGGGTTAGTACTGAATGCACATATCAGACACTAGTTTAGGGGGTTAGTACTGAATGCACATATCAGAATCTAGTTTAGGGGGTTAGTACTGAATGCACATATCGGACACTAGTTTAGGGGGTTAGTACTGAATGCACATATCGGACACTAGTTTAGGGGGTTAGTACTGAATGCACATATCGGACATTAGTTTAGTGGGTTAGTACTGAATGCACATATCGGACCCTAGTTTAGGTGGTTAGTACTGAATGCACATATCGGACACTAGTTTAGGTGGTTAGTACTGAATGCACATATCAGACACTGGTTTAGGGGGTTAGTACTGAATGCACATACGGACACTGGTTTAGGGGGTTAGTACTGAATGCACATATCGGACACTAGTTTAGGGGGTTAGTACTGAATGCACATATCAGACACTAGTTTAGTGGGTTAGTACTGAATGCACATATCGGACACTAGTTTAGGGGGTTAGTACTGAATGCACATATCGGACACTAGTTTAGGGGGTTAGTACTGAATGCACATATCGGACACTAGTTTAGGGGGTTAGTACTGAATGCACATATCGGACATTAGTTTAGTGGGTTAGTACTGAATGCACATATCGGACATTAGTTTAGTGGGTTAGTACTGAATGCACATATCGGACACTAGTTTAGGTGGTTAGTACTGAATGCACATATCGGACACTAGTTTAGGGGGTTAGTACTGAATGCACATATCGGACATTAGTTTAGTGGGTTAGTACTGAATGCACATATCGGACATTAGTTTAGTGGGTTAGTACTGAATGCACATATCGGACACTAGTTTAGGTGGTTAGTACTGAATGCACATATCGGACACTGGTTTAGGGGGTTAGTACTGAATGCACATACGGACACTGGTTTAGGGGGTTAGTACTGAATGCACATACGGACACTGGTTTAGGGGGTTAGTACTGAATGCACATATCAGACACTAGTTTAGTGGGTTAGTACTGAATGCACATATCGGACACTAGTTTAGGGGGTTAGTACTGAATGCACATATCAGACACTAGTTTAGGGGGTTAGTACTGAATGCACATATCGGACACTAGTTTAGGGGGTTAGTACTGAATGCACATACGGACACTGGTTTAGGGGGTTAGTACTGAATGCACATATCAGACACTAGTTTAGGGGGTTAGTACTGAATGCACATATCAGACACTAGTTTAGTGGGTTAGTACTGAATGCACATATCGGACACTAGTTTAGTGGGTTAATACTGAATGCACATATCATTCACTAGTTTAGGGGGTTAGTACTGAATGCACATATCGGGCACTAGTTTAGGGGGTTAGTACTGAATGCACATATCGGGCACTAGTTTAGTGGGTTAGTACTGAATGCACAGACACTAGTTTAGGGGGTTAGTACTGAATGCACAGACACTAGTTTAGGGGGTTAGTACTGAATGCACAGACACTAGTTTAGGGGGTTAGTACTGAATGCACATATCGGACACTAGTTTAGTGGGTTAGTACTGAATGCACATATCAGACACTAGTTTAGGGGGTTAGTACTGAATGCACATATCAGACACTAGTTTAGTGGGTTAGTACTGAATGCACATATCGGACACTAGTTTAGGGGGTTAGTACTGAATGCACATATCAGACACTAGTTTAGGGGGTTAGTACTGAATGCACATATCAGACACTAGTTTAAGGGGTTAGTACTGAATGCACATATCAGACACTAGTTTAGGGGGTTAGTACTGAATGCACATATCGGACACTAGTTTAGTGGGTTAGTACTGAATGCACATATCGGACACTAGTTTAGTGGGTTAGTACTGAATGCACATATCAGACACTAGTTTAGGGGGTTAGTACTGAATGCACATATCGGACACTAGTTTAGTGGGTTAGCACTGAATGCACATACCGGACACTAGTTTAGGGGGTTAGTACTGAATGCACATATCGGACACTAGTTTAGGGGGTTAGTACTGAATGCACATACCGGACACTAGTTTAGGGGGTTAGTACTGAATGCACATATCGGACACTAGTTTAGGGGGTTAGTACTGAATGCACATATCGGACACTAGTTTAGGGGGTTAGTACTGAATGCACATATCAGACACTAGTTTAGGGGGTTAGCACTGAATGCACATACCGGACACTAGTTTAGGGGGTTAGTACTGAATGCACATATCGGACACTAGTTTAGGGGGTTAGTACTGAATGCACATATCGGACACTAGTTTAGGGGGTTAGTACTGAATGCACATATCGGACACTAGTTTAGGGGGTTAGTACTGAATGCACATATCGGACACTAGTTTAGGGGGTTAGTACTGAATGCACATATCAGACACTAGTTTAGTGGGTTAGTACTGAATGCACATATCGGACACTAGTTTAGGGGGTTAGTACTGAATGCACATATCAGACACTAGTTTAGGGGGTTAGTACTGAATGCACATATCAGACACTAGTTTAGGGGGTTAGTACTGAATGCACAAATCAGACACTAGTTTAGGGGGTTAGTACTGAATGCACATATCGGACACTAGTTTAGAGGGTTTGTACTGAATGCACATATCGGACACTAGTTTAGGGGGTTAGTACTGAATGCACATATCGGACACTAGTTTAGGGGGTTAGTACTGAATGCACATATCGGACACTAGTTTAGTGGGTTAGTACTGAATGCACATATCGGACACTAGTTTAGGGGGTTAGTACTGAATGCACATATCAGACACTAGTTTAGGGGGTTAGTACTGAATGCACAGACACTAGTTTAGGGGGTTAGTACTGAATGCACAGACACTAGTTTAGGGGGTTAGTACTGAATGCACAGACACTAGTTTAGGGGGTTAGTACTGAATGCACATATCGGACACTAGTTTAGGGGGTTAGTACTGAATGCACATATCGGACACTAGTTTAGGGGGTTAGTACTGAATGCACATATCGGACACTAGTTTAGTGGGTTAGTACTGAATGCACATATCAGACACTAGTTTAGGGGGTTAGTACTGAATGCACATATCAGACACTAGTTTAGGGGGTTAGTACTGAATGCACATATCGGACACTTGTTTAGTGGGTTAGTACTGAATGCACATATCGGACACTAGTTTAGGGGGTTAGTACTGAATGCACATATCAGAAACTAGTTTAGTGGGTTAGTACTGAATGCACATATCGGACACTAGTTTAGGGGGTTAGTACTGAATGCACATATCGGACACTAGTTTAGGGGGTTAGTACTGAATGCACATATCAGACACTAGTTTAGGGGGTTAGTACTGAATGCACATATCGGACACTAGTTTAGGGGGTTAGTACTGAATGCACATATCAGACACTAGTTTAGGGGGTTAGTACTGAATGCACATATCAGACTCTAGTTTAGGGGGTTAGTACTGAATGCACATATCGGACACTAGTTTAGGGGGTTAGTACTGAATGCACATATCGGACACTAGTTTAGGGGGTTAGTACTGAATGCACATATTGGACACGTCTGAGATGACATATATTTATTGAATGATGGTCAGTAAGACACTGTCTCACTTCTTCTGATAGTTGATGAGATCGCGGGTACTTTACTGAGTCCACATGGATCCGTGTGCAGTAACTGCAGATGAGGACACTGAGGATGGGAAATGTTATCTGAAGATCAGACTCTTCACTGTACATGTCGTTCTCTGTTATGAAAACTCAAGGCCAGGCTGTGTTTACATTCTTACACCAAACTCAGATGTGCTGTGTGTGTGTGTGTGTGTTAGTCTTGGTTTCTCTCATGCATTGAGAGCCTGTTGTTGAGACCGATAAACTGCTTTGTTCATGAAGTGATTTGTTTGCTGTGTGGTGTAAGTCCGTTTAAAGCCCGTTCGTATGGCATGATCAGCAGATGTTGTGTCCATGTTGCGCTGATACACACTCGCTGAACGCCCGGCGCTGATGGCCCTTAGGGAGCAGTTTTATCCGGAGGCATGACGATTTAGCCCTCTGACGACACTGGCTATTATGACTTGGCAGTTTATCTAGTTTAGTGCATTTGTAACAAACTTTGATGCCAAGTTTGAGAAAAGCCTCTTTGAGAGTACATGACGCATAAGTGTTCAGCAGCAGTTTCCACTAATCTGAGCCTGAACTGAGGAAGAGCTCTTCTGAGGTAATGACTCAAGGAGAGCCATTGAGCGATTCTCTTAGGCAAATAAACAGATGCGAGAGATAATGTGTAAACATATTATAATATCAGAATGCAGCAGTGGAAAAATACAAGTTTTCTGCAGTTAGATGTGTGTGCTGAGGACACACTCTGTTCTGTGTCATGATTACAATTACTACTGCAGTCAGAGTAAAGCCTCCTGAAGCCTCACCAGTACCAGTACCACCGATGCGGTTCGTGCTCCAGGCATTGACTCCTCAAGTGTCTTGTTGAGGTGTGCCGTTCCTTCACTAACGACACACACACACACACACACACACACACACACACACACACACACACACACACACACACACACACACACACACACACACACACTGCTGGGAGAGCGCAGTGCTGTAATGCAGGGCACTGGGTGATGTTTGTGAAGAGAGGCGCTTCCTTCCGGCAGGCCATATCTGTGCAGAAAGTGTGTGTTGCAATAGCCGTGTGTGTGTTGTGTCTGGCTGGAGCTGTTATAAGATAGATAGATTTTTATTTGTCCTCGAGAGGAAATTTGTTTCCATCGTAGATGCGTACATAACACAAGCACACATAACATGTTATCAACTTATCATAATACAATTAAAAAGAATTGCTGACATCACAAAAAACAACCACCACAACGAGAGCATAAGTGACTCTCTCTCTTTTTTTATTTTTATGTTTTTTTGGGAGGGTCAGATTTACATATGTGGCTTAAACAACCAGACCTTTGTTTACACTTGGCCAAGTCACGACTCGCTTCTTGAAGATCTGTGATTAAAGTGTGTTTCGGAGCCAGTGGTTTAGAAGTCGTCTGATCGGATTTCGGCATCGGATTGAATCAAATCTTGAAAATGGGTTGATCAAAAAAAGAAAAGGAAAAAAAGGGTAGAAGCAAGAAGGGTGGATTTCAGGAACAAACATTTAATAACTTTAACAATTGTATCATGTAATATATAGGCACATTTCTTTTTCTGTTTTGTGCTTGATTGGTATAGCTAACTGTTAAAGTAAGAAGTAGGTTTTATATTAAGCTTTCAGTACAGCAAATAGATTTTAATGCCATAAAACAATCCCCATAAACAGCCATCAATATCAAACAAAAATATACTTAATTTGTTTTATTTAATCACTATATAAACTACATTGGCACATTCGTCAGAGAGGAGCCAGTGGAAAGCAGTTTCCAACAACTGCATCCCTTATTGATGTACATGTGTTTGTTTTTGGTGTGGGTCACATGAGGGGCTACGGTGGCTCTAAAGGGACATGGGGATGACGGGAGGGAAAATATATTTTAATGCTTCTCCCCAAGAGACTTTGCAATACACTTTATTATTTTATTATTATTATTACACAAGTTATTTGGATATTAATGCAAAGTTTCTTGGGGGGAAAACAACTTTTGTGAGAGAACGCAAAAGCATTAAAGTAAATCATATTTCCCCATTACCATGTCCCGTTAGCGCCTCCACAGGGGTCTGGTTGTTGAAAGGAAATTGAAAATGGAAGATGTTTGTTTGTGTTTTCTCTTCAAATGAAGCACTTAAAGTTGACTTGACCTGTCGTTCTCTATAGTAGCCCTCGTTGTGCATGAAACTCCAGTTGGAGCTGGTCGTCCAGAGTTGGTGATCAGTCCTATAGTGCTTTGATAAACCGGCACAAAACTAAAATGGATGACCTGATCCTGGATAGCAAAATATGGGCGATCCAAATCTAGGAGATTCTGACCCAGATTAAACTTTGAACAGCTGGATCCTGTGTTTTTTGTGAACGGATGGATATCCAATCAGAGACCATGCCAAGCGTGTTGTAGTGGTCATGATGATTATAGGGGCTCTAGCACCTTCTCCTGTTCCTCGACTGGCGGAAGAACCCGGATGTTGGCGTGCTCGACCGCAGGAACAGGAACGATTTTAGTTCTAGGAACTTCTTTTGGGGAACTGAACTACTCCTACTCCAGAGTCGGTCTACACCAGCACTGTAGGAACTGGCGGTGGTTCATGCTGATTGGCCAAACGCTTGTAACACTGCAAGTTGTCAGGAGATTGCGTCTCTTAGTTCTGCTCTTTCTGTCGCGTTAATTACGCGTTTACATTACATCTGTTCAGGAAGCCCACGGCACACACACACCGCCGCGATCACGCTGTCCTCGTCCACCGGTTGGTGACGTGTGTAAACGCTGCGCTTAAAGACTCCTAGTGGCCAGATCCTGTAACTGCGTTCCTGAGCGCTAACTGTGTGAAAGCCAGTAAAAGCAAGACTCTTGTAACTGCCATGGATGTGTGTTGTGTGCCGGTAACTGCCATGGATGTGTGTTGTGTGCCGGTTTGCTCTGTGTTTGTGTAGCAGCTGTCAGTGAGTCCACACTGCTCTATAAATACATCTGTTCAGCTGTTCTGTGTAGTTCAGAATGAAGTTAATCTGTGGGGAATTTCACAAAGCTATTTTCTTCTTGTTGTCCATTAATGGTTGTCAATTAATCATCAGTAATCCCGTCCAGATAATGTGAAGCACGTGCACTCTTTCAGACATCAAGTGTGTCATGTGAAGCGGCTGCTGTTATTCCTCTGGATATTTCGATAAGTGTCGTCGTTGACCTGTTATGTAAAGCGAACGCTAGCAAAGTCCTCACGCTTCCAGATCGAAGCTTTCTGCTGTTGAAGTCACACACAGGACCGCACTGTACAGCAAATCCATGACTGAATGGAAAGAGTTTTATGGGCTGCTGGCAGTGAATCTGAGCAGATATTGATGTGTGCGTCAGTGAGTGTTTCATGGCTCTCAAACACTCCAGTCCAGTTTCTGTCACCGTTCCAGTCCTTCATTAGAGAACACCAATCACTCACTGGTTTGGCTCTGTTGAGGAACGCTGAAAGTGTGGCAGGTTTTGGTGTGACTGGCGCTGGATGGACACACTGATCACAGAAGCATGATATTGACGAGTGATAAAGTCTGTCAGGCCGGATTCACTCAGAAGTGAGACTGAGCGGAAAGAGATGTTGAAATACTGATGCTGTGAGAGACTGACAAACCAAGACACATTTATTGTGACCGGCTCACTGGAAACACATTTCTGTAAGTTGCGTTGCGTCTCCCGCACGGTCCAGTGACGGTCCAGTGAGTGTCTCTAAAAGCGGCTCGGTTTGAAACGGATACGTTTGAACGTTATTTGCGTAGGTTGTTGTATTGCAGCAGTTCTGCTGTGACATGTCCAGTGAGTGGCTCTTAGGGTCAACCGCAGTCACACTGCTCTAAACATACCCAATAGTGTTAGCAAGAGCAAACGTGACACAAAACACATTGGCTGAAGCATCCATGCCGTGTAAGCTTGCTTCAAGTCTTTGCTGACCGGGCCTCTGTACCGGTGAGCTGATGAGCAAGTCTACATGAGAAACGCCACACATGTGACCCTGATCACAGAACCAGTCACATGTCACACGGGTATATCTGTGGCAATAGCCAACTATACACTGCATGGGTCAAAATTATAGATTTTTCTTTTATGCCAAAAATCATTAGGATATTAAGATCATGTTCCATGAAGATATTAGTAAATTTCCTACCGTAAATATATAAAACATGTATTTTTGTGAGTGAATGCAGCACAATCGTGAACATAAATGCACAACTTTAAAGCAGATTTTCTCAATGTTTAGATTTTTTTGCTTCTCAGATTCCAGATTTTCAAATATTGCCACACATCAATGGAGAGATTATATATCCAGCTTTTAGACGATGTATAAATCTCAAGTTGACCCATGTGACTGGTTTTGTGGTCCAGGGTCACATATGGAGCGGGTTAGGTGATGCAAACATCAAAATGTATTGGTTTTCAAATCCTGTAGTATTGTAAAAGTGTTTACAGGTCAGAACATAGTATTGTGCAGGGAACCACGCAGAAATAAATACTGTTTCATTAATCCATAATCTGCCCCTGTGATCATAATGAACTGAAGAAGAATGTTTGTTTAGCAGTTTTACATCAGCTGGAAACTGCAGCGGTGTTTGAGTTCTGAGGAGAAATGCGGTGTGACATCTGTGAAACTCCTTGACTCCGGCTGGAAGAGGCCAGATGTGGCCAGATGTGACGCGTGACGTGATGCTAACGCTGGCCGCGAGATGCTCGCAGTAAACCCGTGGGTTCAGGGCGAAGGCTGTCATTTAGACATAAGATTGCATGGCATTTGAATCTTTTGATTAACTGGAAATTCTATCCAGTTAGTAAGAGAATCAGCGGGATGTTGATTTTTATTATGATTTCATATTCTTGTATAATTGCAGAATCCACTGAGTCCGTTAGCCCCGCTCACATGTTCTCCAGCTGCACGCGGGTCAGTCCGAGCCGACAGCTGACCTTGAGGCGGCAGTCCTCTAAACACACTTCACCTTCTACAGCTCAGCCTGTTCTCCACACACACTTCAGGAATTTACTGAATTTGCTCCACGCAGAATGTGCAGAACGAAGCCAAACTCGTTTTTAATGACACGCTTGTGGCGTCAGGGATGTGTGTCTCCTGTCTGTGCGCCGCGAGTGGATACAGGAACGGGTCTGGGGTACCGTGTGTGACGCCGGGGTCCCGTGGCTCCGCGCCTGAAGAGGGGGGGTCGCCAGGTCCGGGTTTAGGTTAAGTGTCAATAAATATAGTAAAAAATAAAGCTAAACATTAAGGATAGGCATTTAGTCAGTTCTGATAGATCACTGAACGAGTGCTCTGGGCGGGGCGTGTGTGGCAGATCCTGTCATTAAACACTGTGACAAAAATGTTGACAAGTGACGCATATTTTCATGTCATGTTTTTACTTGTCAAAGTCTCCTTTATTTATACAGCGCTTATACAATATACAATACAGTGTGTCAAAGCAGCTTCACAGAGATAACATGAAAATAATACAACAAACTTTGTTTCTAGAAGGAAATTGCATCATTATGGCAGATCAATAATATTGTTGAATATTCAATCAACAAGTCTCCAACTTGTCAATCAAAATATGAATAGAAAATTGCTAATTATCAATAAAGCTGTTTTTGAAACTGAACCTGTAAAGGAACCGCAGCACGAGCTGAGGAGGGAATGAACTCCAGTAATTCCTGCGGCTGGAGTCTTCTGGCCACCGAACACACACACACACACACACACGCACGCGCACGCTCAGCGTCAGCTTGAGGACCGCCAGCCGGTTCTGTGTGTGGTCGTGATGTAGTGGTGGTTCTGGTGTCACTGGTGGACATGAGGAGTGGGACCATCAGGTGAAAGGTCACTCGTCATGATCTTCATGATCTCCTCCCGCAGCGTCTCCATAGTGTGTCCCGAGCGCCGCTATCATGCGTGATGAAGACAGGGTCCCAGCGGACACACACACACTCCCCCGTGGCATTGCGTCGCCTATGAGTGACATCATATCCCTTGGGTTCCCGCTTCACTTCCGCTGAGAGCCTGGGATATATGGTGTATTAGACTGGAGAGCAACTGTGTGGACATGTATCGGCGGAGAACGGATCTGGTTTCTGTAGCTCTACGCTGTTAGTCTTGCTTTATAACGCCAGTAACGCGACGCACCTCGGTCTCTGCTATCGTGTCTAGTGACTAACATTAGCCACAGTAATACAGCATTTTCTCCATCATACAACATATTTTAAAATGAAAAGCATGCCGTTTAGCAGCACACCTCATCCAGCTTTTATTATTCCACTATTGCTCTCGCTGGTGTTCAGCACATGTCCTATAGCAGACACTGAGTCCCGCTGTTACACTTTCAACACACGTGTGATTCTTACCGTAAACAGCGCTGTGTTACTCCACTTTATTTGACTAATGAAAACTGTGACCTGTGTGATGTGTAGATGTTTGACCCCTCGACAGGTGACCGCCGTACAGGTCACTGAACCTCACCTTGTTTCTGTGCCTTTGGGTTAGCATTACGCTAATATTTCAAACTGTGACGTGCAGAATTGATATCCGTGTTCTGTGAATAGATCCTTTATACGATCTTGTGCATGAATCTTACATACTAAAGGAAAATCTTAAAAAGCATCATCTGACCTTGATAAGTGTGAGTAATTCACTGGTCTGACATCATGCGTGTCACATGTTTTATGCTACATGTGCGCGTGTTTTCACCAACTGCTGGCCTGGCATGAACAACAGCGCTTTAGTAGTTTTCACGGATCTGAGTGAAGTGAGCGGGATCGTTTAGACTGTTGTTGTCTGTATGCAATAAAAGGCGAAAGAAAGCGTCTCCATCTTCAGAACTGGCGTGCACACGTGCCTATACTCGGCTGTCAATCAAACTCTGCCTTTTATTCTGACTGTGTGGAGGGTGTACTCAACATGTGATCTCGCAGTTAAGAAAATCTTATTTTCCTGATTAATATTGTTATGCTTATGTGGCAATGCAATGATTAAAACTAAATGTGGACTCCACAAGGGTCTAAAGCAGTGAGTTGCACCGTTTGACTAATGAAGTGTGCTGGTAGAGCCGATTCACGAATTGTTTCTTTTTTTCGTATTATGTTTTTAAGCTTCATCCCAGCCCTCCTGAAAATGCCACACTCTCTGCAAACCAGTGTTTCCATCAAGCTTTTAAGAGCTCTCTTACTGAAATGCAATCCTCCATCTCTCTCTCTCTCTCTCTCTCTCTCTCTCTCTCTCTCTCTCTCTCTCTGGTGCATGCTGGGAGTGTGTGTGAGGAGCTTGAGTGTTTGTTGGGAGCGAGTGGTTTTCTCTTTTTCGTACTTTTGTTTGTTTTATATGTTTTTCCCCTCGGTAGTTCTTTTTCTAGTTTAGGTAGAGGACAGAGAAGGGAAAGGCGCGCGGTTTTTTAACCGCGTGCGTCAGACAGACGCCGGTATGGAGTCTGTTCCCGGGTCAGCTCTGTCACTCCGGCATGGTTGCAGGTGTGTGCCAGAGCCTGGAGTGACAGTGGAAGATCTGCTCGTGGTTATTGGGGAGCAGATCGGTTTTGATAAAATATTGTCGGCATCTCGAATGAATAAAGCGATTGTGGTATTTTTGAAATCTGAACCGCTGGTAAATCAGTTGACTGTGAGCGGGTTATGGGTTAAGGAAACGTTTGTTGCTGTTAGCCCATTATCCGCTCCGGCAACTAAAATTACTATATCAAATGTGCCTCCGTTTGTGTCGAATGACGCGATTACGAAAGAGTTACAGAGGTTCGGCAAGATTGCGAGCCCCGTAAAAATGATTCCCCTCGGGTGTAAAAATGCGGCGCTCAAACATGTACTATCCTTTAGACGTCAGATCTATATGTTTCTTACTTCACCTACGCGCACTCTTGAAGTTTCCTTCCGTGTGAATCACGGAGAAAACTCGTTTATGGTTTATGCGAGCACTGAGAGCTTGAAGTGTTTCGAGTGCGGTGATTTGGGACATAAACGCTTCGCGTGTCCACATCGAGATGAGCAAAGGCCGTCCACATCTAGAGCTGATACTGGAGTTATTGTGGAACATCGTAATGCTGTAGCAGAGCAGAGGAGTGTGGAACAAGATGGAGTGACAGAGGAGGTGAAAAGACAAGAGGAGGTGAGTGTTAATGCTGAAGGTGTGGATGACATTGATGCTATTGTACAGATTGGCTCGCAGACTGCTGCTGTTTCTGATGTTACTGAGATGAATGATGGAAGAAAAGGAGTTTTAGAGGAGATAGTGGATGATGGAGCTCAGGCAGGAGGCTCTAAGGAGAGTATTGCTGATGAGGTAGATGAGTATTCACAGTCTACTGATGATGGGATGAGAGAAGGTGAGCAGTGGGCAGGTGGAGAGGCTGATAATGATCTATACACTGTGGAAGAGATTAATGCTTTCTTAGATGAGACAAAAGGAAAATCTGGGGTTGAAGTTGATGATTATTTTCCTGACATTGAAAAGTTTGTTAATTCTGTGATGAAGGCAAGAAAAATGAGTAGTTATCAAGAAATCTCACAACAAAAGAGGTTCCGTCTTAAAAAACATTTAACTGTTATAAGACAGAGTAAAAAATTGGGAAGAGAAAGATTAACGAGGGGAACAGCAAAACTTTTATGATGGCTTTTAACTTCGTTTCTCTTTTCTGTCTTTTTCTCCTCCTCTCTTTCATGGATTTCTTGCGGGTGGGATCCCTTAATATTAATGGGATGAGAGATGGGAGGAAGAATGGGATATTATCAGAAATGATTAATTTGAAGGATTTAAGTGTAACTTTCCTGCAAGAGACCCATAGTACTTGTAGCAATGAAGTTGATTGGGGATTATGGTGGAAAGGAGACTATGTGTTGAGTCATGGGACTAATTTAAGTGCCGGTGTAGCTGTCCTTTTTTCCCCTTCTGTTAAAGCCAAAATTCTATCAAAAAATGAAGTGGAGCCAGGAAGGTGTTTAATAGTAAAGGCTGAAATTTGTAATTTTATTTTTTTGTTTGTGAATATCTATGCTCCTAATGTTGGAGCGGAACGTTTAACACTTTTCAACAGGTTAGAAAATATAATAAAGGAAGAAAAAGATGATGTTTTTTGTGTGCTGGGAGGAGACTGGAATTGCACTACTGATTTTACACTAGATAGAAATGGAGAGGAGCCTCATGCAATGTCAGCCACCGTTTTAGCTGGTGTTGTAAAAAAGCTAAGTTTATCAGATGTGTGGAGAGAACATAATCCCCTTACAAAGCAATATACGTGGGTGAAAGTTTGTAATGAACATATTTCTGCTGCTCGTTTGGATCGATTTTATTTGTCATACAATATGAGAAATAGAGTTGTTAATGTAAATATTATTCCCAATGCTATTTCTGATCATAAATTCATTACTGTTGCAGTTACTTTGGCTATAAACACTCATAAAAGTTGTTACTGGCATTTTAATACAAAACTCTTGGAAGATAAGCAATTTTGTGACACTTTTAAACTGTTTTGGGATACCTGGAAAGCAGAAAAGAGTCTATTTGATAATATTACACAGTGGTGGGAAGTTGGGAAAGTGCATAAGAGATTTGTGCCAAAAATATGCATCTCATTCCTCTTCTCAATTAAGAAAAACTTTGGAATGGCTGGAAAGAGAGATTTGTGACATTGAAAAAAAAATGACTGATAATGATGATGATAATCTAAAAGATCTATGGACTGAGAAAAAAAATCAACTAAGCTCATTTTTAAATGAAAGAGTTAAAGGAGCTCTCATAAGAAGCCGTTTTCTGACTGTAAAAGACATGGATGCTCCTACTACCTACTTCTTTAATCTGGAGCGTAAAAAGGGCCAACAAAAGCAGATGTACTCGTTGAAGGATGACAAGGGACATGTCACTTCAGATCCGATGGAGATGCGTAGACTTGCTGTGGCTTTTTATTCAAGATTGTACTCTGCTGAAAGCTCAGATGAACACTGCAGGAATGAGCTGCTTAAGGATCTTCCGGTTCTAACTGAAGAACAGAAGGCTTCTTTAGAGACTGAGCTGACTTTCGATGAAGTTACCTTGGCCGTAAAGGGTCTCTCTTCAGGTCGTACTCCAGGACTCGATGGACTTCCTGGTGAATTCTATAAGTTTTTTTGGGAAACTATTGGTGAGGACTATTTTGAAATACTTAAAAAATGCTTTCTTGATGGAATTCTCCCAACAAGTTGTCAACGTGCTGTCCTATCGTTGCTCCCAAAAAAGGGTGATTTGACACTTTTAAAGAACTGGAGGCCAGTAGCGATTTTATGCACTGAATATAAGATTTTTTCTAAATGTTTGGCCAATAGACTGAACTTGGTGTTACAAGAAATTGTTCATTCGGATCAATCTTACTGTATAAAGAATAGATCCATTACAGATAATCTTCATCTAATAAGAGATGTCTTTGATTTTACTCATTGTAATGATGTTAATTTGGGGTTGCTATCTTTAGACCAAGAAAAGGCTTTCGACAGGGTTGACCATGGTTTCCTTTTTGATACTTTGAAGGCTTTTGGTTTTGGAGATATTTTTATTTCAAAAATTAAACTTTTATATACTGAGGCAAAATGTATGATTAAAATGGCTGGTGGATTGAGTATCCCGATAAGTGTAAACAGAGGTATCAGACAGGGCTGTCCTCTCTCGGGTCAACTGTATAGTATTGTAATTGAACCTTTTCTGTGTAAGTTGAGGAAAGAGTTAATGGGTCTAAAGGTTAACAATATATCTTCTAATATTAAACTTTCTGCATACGCTGATGATGTCACAGTCATAATACGAGAACAAAATGACATTCAGATGCTTAAGGGGGCCTTAGAGTGTTATGGCAAAGCCTCCTCAGCGGCTGTTAATTGGGGTAAATGTGATGCTTTGTGGTGTGGAAAAGATTTTAAAGGCCCAGTACTTCCCGGTGGTTTACAGTGGGGAAGAGTAGGTTTTAAATACTTAGGGGTATTTATAGGGACAGAAGAGTACAAAAGGAAAAACTGGGAGGGCCTTGTGGAGAAAGTGTGTGCTCGGTTGTCTAAGTGGAAATGGTTGCTACCCCAGTTATCCTACAGGGGGAGGGTATTGGTTTGTAATAACTTGGTTGCATCTTCATTATGGCACAAAATGGCAATACTTGAACCTCCGGAAGAGCTGGTCAGAGAAATCCAGCAGCGTCTGGTGGATTTTTTCTGGACAGGACATCATTGGTTGAAGGCGGCGGTTCTTTATCTGCCGACACATGAAGGAGGCCAGGGGCTGATCGACGTCATGTCAAGAGTAAAGGCTTTCAGAATCCAGACGGCACAGAGACTGCTGTATGGAGAAGAGGTGAGCTGGGCGGGAGTTGCCTGTGCCCTCCTGAGGAGAGCGGGAAACATGGGACTAGACCGGCATCTCTTCCTTATGGAAATTAATAAACTGGATCTTTCTGGACTGAGCTCTTCTTATAGATCCATTTTGAGATCATGGACACTTTTTAAGTTTTCAAGGAGTGGAAATGGGACACAGACATCATGGCTGAAAGAGGAACCGCTACTGTTTAATCTTGAATTTGATTTGGATATTTCTAAATCAGACACCCTCAGAAAAGCCATGTGGAAAGCAAAAATTGTAAAGATTGGACATTTAATGGAAACAAAACAATGGATAACTGCTGAAAGTTTGGCTCTTAAATTGGGACTAAGATCAATCAGATTGGCACAAAAAGTGTTGAATCAGATTTTAGAGTCTCTGCCACAGGAATATAGACTGGCACTGGAAACGTTTGAAGAGGAGGTGGACAAATGTGTGTTTCCAGAGCTGAGTGTCTCCGCTGAGACTGGGACATGGCAAGAAAAGGAGGGTTGCTTGTTATCTTTTAAGACACCACAGCTGGTTTTGTTTCAAGATGCCGGAAAGAAAGACTTGTATACTCTGTGTGTTAAAACATGGCACCTTAAAACACTAGAGAGTGTCAAAGAGTCAAAATGGCAGGAGATGTTTGGGCTGGGCGCTTCCCCTAAAGGTAGCTGGCGGTCCGTGTACAAACCACCCCTGGAGAAGAGATCTGGAGATCTTCAGTGGAGAATTGTACACGGGATTATAGCTACAAACAGATACAGAGCACACCTTGATCCACAGGCAGGGGTGGGTTGTCCTTTATGTGGAGAGCAGGAAACCGTTTTTCATTTGTTTTAGAATGTGAAAGGCTTCAACCACTTTTTTATAGATTGGAAGAGTGGTGTAATACTCTGGGGGAAGTTTTTACACCGATATTGTTCATTTATGGACCAAAATATAAAAGTAAAAGGAAGGAAGTTCATGTTTAATAAATTTTCTATTTGGGCAGGCAAAATTGGCCATATGGTTGTCACGGAAAAAACTGTTGAGTGGTGATGTATCAACTGATGTGGTGACCATTTTTTGAATTTACTAAAAGCTCGCATTAAAATTGAATTCACTTTCTATAAATTGGTCAGAGACATGAAATGTTTAAATATAAATGGGGAATAAATCAATGTATTTGTAATGTTGACAATGATGGTTGTTTGGAAATGTATATTTAAGTGTATCTGGGTTTTAAAAAATATTTTTTTCTTTTCTTTTTTCTTTTCTTTTTTCCCTACCTGGAAACTTTGAAAGTGTGACAGTTTTTTAACTTTTTGTAAATAAATAGACCCTAAAAGTCAAAAAGTCTCTCTCTCTCTCTCTCTCTCTCTCTCTCATCTCTCTCTCTCTCTCTCTCTCTCTCTCTCTCTCTCTCTCTCTCTCTCTCTCTCTCTCTCTCTCTCTCTCTCATCTCTCTCTCTCTCTCTCTTCTCTCTCTCTCTCTCTCTCTCTCTCTCCTCTCTCTCTCTCTCTCTCTCTCTCCTCTCTCTCTCTCTCTCTCTCTCTCTCTCTCTCTCTCTCTCTCTCTCTCTCTCTCTTCTCTCTCTCTCTCTCTCTCTCTCTCTCTCTCTCTCTCTCTCTTCCCTCCCCATCTCTTATGAATGATCGTGGGCGACGAGCGCGCCGTGCTGAATGAGCTGAGCTGGGCGCTGGGGGTTCGCTGGGGGCTGTGCAATCGTTTTCAGTTACAGTTGTGATCGAGCTGGAGTAGATCCGGCAACAATGAGCTGCTTTGTTGAATGAGATGAGCTTACCTCGCACGCCACTGCACTCCCATTCACAGTTACACCGGAGGAGTGGAGAAACCTCTGAACCAGCTGTGAACTTCAGTGCGCTTTACTCTGTTCACAGCAATCAGGAACTGACCTTGAACATGTGATTTAGTTTTCATGGATGAAATCAAGACCGATGCTGTTGCAATCCGTCACAGTGTTGGTCATTCACGTTCAGTTCACGTGTTTATGGGTCTCTCCCCAGCATGGCGACGCGGATCCGTCAGTTATCAGCAGTTGTGGTTCACACATTAATAACTGTCTGCTGCTGAAGGCTAGATCAGAGTCTGATTCTCATATGAGCGAATGATGAAACTAGTCTAATGACACGGCCGGAGTTGAGACCGAAAGTTGAAACGAAGCAGATACTCCAATATAACTAACACATGAGGAACACTTGCATTTTTTCAGCTTAAAATCCAATCTTTTGGTCATGCAGATAAGAGTACATCATTTGAAACTCACATTACCAAGAAAACGCTGTGGCTTTGTTAAGAAATAAAACAAACAGGAAGCGTGTCTGCAGTCTCGGGTTCTGTAAACTTGAGCGCTTAAAAACGATAAACTTAGAGATGAGAAATACATCTAGAGAAGCCGATTGTCAACTGGTGCGCTGTGGCCAAGCTTACTGTAAATATATAGGCAATTAAAGCTCATTGTTATGATTTATACGGCTTATTAATATACACGTGATTAGTCGACTTATCGCTTAAAAGAACAACTGCTAGTCGACTATAAGTCTTTAGTCGAGGGCAGCACTACTGGACACTAACACAACCCCTCAGATGTGTTAGTGTGTGTGTGATATATTGACTGGTTCTGTAAAGTGTTGTGTGGCGTGGAGTTGATGGTAAAGTAGTTCTCAGGGCTGTACAGGCGAGAGCGCCGTGGTTCAGACCGATGTAGCAGATGTGGGAGCTCTGTGGTGAAGTACAGTAACACCACCCTGACGTCGAGCCCTCTGACCTCTGCTCTCGGTTACAAGCCCCCGTCCCCCACAGAAAGTATGTGGTGGTAGCTCGATAAATAAACATGCACAGGAAGTCAGCACATTTCCCAGAGTGCACACATGTGGCAGATCTGAGAGCGTGTGTGTGTGTGTGACGTCAGGCGTTACGTGTGTGTGATGTTCCAGAACCTCGGTAGAGCCTGGCCTGGCGGAGCGGCTCGGATTCGGGAGGGCAGAAGTGCTCACTTCCTGTTTAGAGCCGCTTCTGGCTCAGTCCCATGATCTGAGATCTAAACCGTAATGAAGTGGGCAGAACAGCGACCCATTCACCGCATGCTCACTGAAACTGTGGGATCGTTTTCCATGAAGCATTCGGAGTCGCATGGGTGACACGGGGCTTCTGTTTACGCTAATGGTTAATGATGTGGTTTACTTTAAGATTAGTGCTTCAACATCCCAACACTGCCGATATCTCAGGAGCGTCCGAGCACAATATCCCCTTCATCTCCGTGAGCGATTCGTGCGGAGACACCGGACACTGCGCTCATGCCTCCGCTTGCTGTGAACCGAGGAACTGCTGGGACGTCTCCTGAGCTGTGCGTGTTTGGTGCGTCTCCTGAGCTGTGTGTGTTTGGTGCGTCTCCTGAGCTGTGTGTGTTTGGTGCGTCTCCTGGGACGTGCGTGTTTGGTGCGTCTCCTGGGACGTGCGTGTTTGGTGCGTCTCCTGGGACGTGCGTGTTTGGTGCGTCTCCTGGGACGTGCGTGTTTGGTGCGTCTCCTGGGACGTGCGTGTTTGGTGCGTCTCCTGGGACGTGCGTGTTTGGTGCGTCTCCTGGGACGTGCGTGTTTGGTGCGTCTCCTGGCACGTGCGTGTTTGGTGCGTCTCCTGGCACGTGCGTGTTTGGTGCGTCTCCTGGGACGTGCGTGTTTGGTGCGTCTCCTGGGACGTGCGTGTTTGGTGCGTCTCCTGGGACGTGCGTGTTTGGTGCGTCTCCTGGGACGTGCGTGTTTGGTGCGTCTCCTGGGACGTGCGTGTTTGGTGCGTCTCCTGGGACGTGCGTGTTTGGTGCGTCTCCTGGGACGTGCGTGTTTGGTGCGTCTCCTGGGACGTGCGTGTTTGGTGCGTCTCCTGGGACGTGCGTGTTTGGTGCGTCTCCTGGGACGTGCGTGTTTGGTGCGTCTCCTGGGACGTGCGTGTTTGGTGCGTCTCCTGGGACGTGCGTGTTTGGTGCGTCTCCTGGGACGTGCGTGTTTGGTGCGTCTCCTGGGACGTGCGTGTTTGGTGCGTCTCCTGGGACGTGCGTGTTTGGTGCGTCTCCTGGGACGTGCGTGTTTGGTGCGTCTCCTGGGACGTGCGTGTTTGGTGCGTCTCCTGAGCTTTGTGTGTTTGGTGCGTCTCCTGAGCTGTGCGTGTTTGGTGCGTCTCCTGAGCTGTGCGTGTTTGGTGCGTCTCCTGAGCTGTGTGTGTTTGGTGCGTCTCCTGGGACGTGCGTGTTTGGTGCGTCTCCTGAGCTTTGTGTGTTTGGTGCGTCTCCTGAGCTGTGCGTGTTTGGTGCGTCTCCTGAGCTGTGCGTGTTTGGTGCGTCTCCTGAGCTGTGTGTGTTTGGTGCGTCTCCTGAGCTGTGTGTGTTTGCTGCGTCTCCTGGGACGTGCGTGTTTGGTGCGTCTCCTGGGACGTGCGTGTTTGGTGCGTCTCCTGGGACGTGCGTGTTTGGTGCGTCTCCTGGGACGTGCGTGTTTGGTTCGTCTCCTGGGACGTGCGTGTTTGGTGCGTCTCCTGGCACGTGCGTGTTTGGTGCGTCTCCTGGGACGTGCGTGTTTGGTGCGTCTCCTGGGACGTGCGTGTTTGGTGCGTCTCCTGAGCTGTGTGTGTTTGGTGCGTCTCCTGGGACGTGCGTGTTTGGTGCGTCTCCTGAGCTGTGTGTGTTTGGTGCGTCTCCTGAGCTGTGTGTGTTTGGTGCGTCTCCTGAGCTCTGTGTGTTTGGTGCGTCTCCTGAGCTCTGTGTGTTTGGTGCGTCTCCTGAGCTGTGCGTGTTTGGTGCGTCTCCTGAGCTGTGCGTGTTTGGTGCGTCTCCTGAGCTGTGCGTGTTTGGTGCGTCTCCTGAGCTGTGCGTGTTTGGTGCGTCTCCTGAGCTGTGCGTGTTTGGTGCGTCTCCTGAGGTGTGTGTTTGGTGCGTCTCCTGAGCTGTGTGTGTTTGGTGCGTCTCCTGAGCTTTGTGTGTTTGGTGCGTCTCCTGAGCTGTGCGTGTTTGGTGAGTCTCCTGAGCTCTGTGTGTTTGGTGCGTCTCCTGAGCTCTGTGTGTTTGGTGCGTCTCCTGAGCTGTGTGTGTTTGGTGCGTCTCCTGAGCTTTGTGTGTTTGGTGCGTCTCCTGAGCTGTGCGTGTTTGGTGCGTCTCCTGAGCTGTGCGTGTTTGGTGCGTCTCCTGAGCTGTGCGTGTTTGGTGCGTCTCCTGAGCTGTGCGTGTTTGGTGCGTCTCCTGAGCTTTGTGTGTTTGGTGCGTCTCCTGAGCTGTGCGTGTTTGGTGCGTCTCCTGAGCTGTGCGTGTTTGGTGCGTCTCCTGAGCTGTGCGTGTTTGGTGCGTCTCCTGAGCTGTGCGTGTTTGGTGCGTCTCCTGAGCTGTGTGTGTTTGGTGCGTCTCCTGAGCTTTGTGTGTTTGGTGCGTCTCCTGAGCTGTGCGTGTTTGGTGAGTCTCCTGAGCTCTGTGTGTTTGGTGCGTCTCCTGAGCTGTGTGTGTTTGGTGCGTCTCCTGAGCTGTGCGTGTTTGGTGCGTCTCCTGAGCTGTGCGTGTTTGGTGCGTCTCCTGAGCTGTGCGTGTTTGGTGCGTCTCCTGAGCTTTGTGTGTTTGGTGCGTCTCCTGAGCTGTGCGTGTTTGGTGCGTCTCCTGAGCTGTGCGTGTTTGGTGCGTCTCCTGAGCTGTGCGTGTTTGGTGCGTCTCCTGAGCTGTGCGTGTTTGGTGCGTCTCCTGGGACGTGCGTGTTTGGTGCGTCTCCTGGGACGTGCGTGTTTGGTGCGTCTCCTGGGACGTGCGTGTTTGGTGCGTCTCCTGGGACGTGCTTGTTTGGTGCGTCTCCTGGGACGTGCGTGTTTGGTGCGTCTCCTGGGACGTGCGTGTTTGGTGCGTCTCCTGGGACGTGCGTGTTTGGTGCGTCTCCTGGGACGTGCGTGTTTGGTGCGTCTCCTGGGACGTGCGTGTTTGGTGCGTCTCCTGAGCTTTGTGTGTTTGGTGCGTCTCCTGAGCTTTGTGTTTGGTGCGTCTCCTGAGCTTTGTGTTTGGTGCGTCTCCTGAGCTGTGTGTTTGGTGCGTCTCCTGAGCTGTGTGTTTGGTGCGTCTCCTGAGCTTTGTGTGTTTGGTGCGTCTCCTGAGCTGTGTGTGTTTGGTGCGTCTCCTGGGACGTGCGTGTTTGGTGCGTCTCCTGGGACGTGCGTGTTTGGTGCGTCTCCTGAGCTGTGTGTGTTTGGTGCGTCTCATGGGTCGTGCGTGTTTGGTGCGTCTCCTGAGCTGTTGTGTGTGTTTGGTGCGTCTCCTGAGCTGTGTGTGTTTGGTGCGTCTCCTGAGCTGTGTGTGTTTGGTGCGTCTCCTGAGCTGTGTGTGTTTGGTGCGTCTCCTGGGACGTGCGTGTTTGGTGCGTCTCCTGGGACGTGCGTGTTTGGTGCGTCTCCTGAGCTGTGCGTGTTTGGTGCGTCTCCTGAGCTCTGTGTGTTTGGTGCGTCTCCTGAGCTCTGTGTGTTTGGTGCGTCTCCTGAGCTCTGTGTGTTTGGTGCGTCTCCTGAGCTGTGCGTGTTTGGTGCGTCTCCTGAGCTGTGTGTGTTTGGTGCGTCTCCTGAGCTCTGTGTGTTTGGTGCGTCTTCTGAGCTCTGTGTGTTTGGTGCGTCTCCTGAGCTCTGTGTGTTTGGTGCGTCTCCTGAGCTCTGTGTGTTTGGTGCGTCTCCTGAGCTCTGTGTGTTTGGTGCGTCTCCTGAGCTCTGTGTGTTTGGTGCGTCTCCTGAGCTGTGCGTGTTTGGTGCGTCTCCTGAGCTGTGCGTGTTTGGTGCGTCTCCTGAGCTGTGCGTGTTTGGTGCGTCTCCTGAGCTGTGCGTGTTTGGTGCGTCTCCTGAGCTGTGCGTGTTTGGTGCGTCTCCTGAGCTGTGTGTGTTTGGTGCGTCTCCTGAGCTTTGTGTGTTTGGTGCGTCTCCTGAGCTGTGCGTGTTTGGTGCGTCTCCTGAGCTGTGTGTGTTTGGTGCGTCTCCTGAGCTGTGTGTGTTTGGTGCGTCTCCTGAGCTTTGTGTGTTTGGTGCGTCTCCTGAGCTGTGTGTGTTTGGTGCGTCTCCTGAGCTGTGTGTGTTTGGTGCGTCTCCTGAGCTGTGCGTGTTTGGTGCGTCTCCTGAGCTGTGCGTGTTTGGTGCGTCTCCTGAGCTGTGCGTGTTTGGTGCGTCTCCTGAGCTGTGCGTGTTTGGTGCGTCTCCTGGGACGTGCGTGTTTGGTGCGTCTCCTGGGACGTGCGTGTTTGGTGCGTCTCCTGGGACGTGCGTGTTTGGTGCGTCTCCTGGGACGTGCGTGTTTGGTGCGTCTCCTGGGACGTGCGTGTTTGGTGCGTCTCCTGAGCTTTGTGTGTTTGGTGCGTCTCCTGAGCTTTGTGTTTGGTGCGTCTCCTGAGCTTTGTGTTTGGTGCGTCTCCTGAGCTCTGTGTGTTTGGTGCGTCTCCTGAGCTGTGTGTTTGGTGCGTCTCCTGAGCTGTGTGTTTGGTGCGTCTCCTGAGCTTTGTGTGTTTGGTGCGTCTCCTGAGCTGTGTGTTTGGTGCGTCTCCTGAGCTTTGTGTGTTTGGTGCGTCTCCTGAGCTGTGTGTGTTTGGTGCGTCTCCTGGGACGTGCGTGTTTGGTGCGTCTCCTGAGCTGTGTGTGTTTGGTGCGTCTCATGGGTCGTGCGTGTTTGGTGCGTCTCCTGAGCTGTGTGTGTTTGGTGCGTCTCCTGAGCTGTGTGTGTTTGGTGCGTCTCCTGAGCTGTGTGTGTTTGGTGCGTCTCCTGAGCTTTGTGTGTTTGGTGCGTCTCCTGGGACGTGCGTGTTTGGTGCGTCTCCTGGGACGTGCGTGTTTGGTGCGTCTCCTGAGCTGTGCGTGTTTGGTGCGTCTCCTGAGCTGTGCGTGTTTGGTGCGTCTCCTGAGCTGTGCGTGTTTGGTGCGTCTCCTGAGCTTTGTGTGTTTGGTGCGTCTCCTGGGACGTGCGTGTTTGGTGCGTCTCCTGAGCTGTGTGTGTTTGGTGCGTCTCCTGAGCTGTGTGTGTTTGGTGCGTCTCCTGAGCTGTGCGTGTTTGGTGCGTCTCCTGAGCTGTGCGTGTTTGGTGCGTCTCCTGAGCTGTGTGTGTTTGGTGCAAGTGTCCCAGAGTGCTCGGCAGAGTTTGCTTTAGTTTGCCTAGTAGATCTGGCACTGAACAGACTAATAGTTCACACATATATCAATTGGTAGTAAAATATAAATTGATAGATAAGTAGATTATTTTGTACAACATTTGCAAATGCTTTTTATCACTTAATTAGAAGCACCACAATTTTAAATCTGTGTCTTCTGTTACATTGCGTTTTAAAATAAACTTCTAAACACGCTAAGTATTGAAAATAAAAGCTCTGTGAACACTTGCATATTTTGTGCGACTCTGAGTGTGTCCCGTCAGGTAATCTGAAGATCTACACACACTTCACGCCTGCTTGAACACTTGGGCGAATACAGGAAATGTGTCGTGGAGGAGACGGCAAGTGTGGGTATTTGGACAGAGCAAGAGTTACCACATCATTTGAGCTGCAATGCATGCTGGGAACTTGCACAATATTGTGCAAAAAAATAGTTGCTTAATTTATAAAATTAGGACAACATTAGGGCAAGTTTTGAATCCAAGTAAGGTCAAGAAAACCACGTTAGTCAGAAACATGTTTAGTGTATCTGTAGTTCACACAAAATAATAAACTGACTCCTAAGAATGTTTTTTCAAGCTAGTTTTTTTTTTTTTTTTAAACATGCATTTTTTTTTTGCTAGTTAGATTATTTTATTCATAGTGTACTGTTGGACATTTGGCAACATAACTTTATGGCGAGGTATTTATACGTGTCAGTTTTATGACGCTACATATGTCGTATGTCAACTAAAGTTCAAGGTTCAGTTTTATTTGTTGAATGGCTTTATTTGGATCGTTCTTTCTGCCGTCAGCTGGCTAAATTAGTGCATGAAGTTCATCAAGAAGTTTCTTCTCGAGATATCATAAACCGTGCGTTCAGCCTCTAGCTAAGCATGCTCTTCCAGTGTTCATATTCTCAAAGCAAGACTTCTAGGCTTAGGTCCGGTTAACGGAAGACATGTGACTTGCTCTGCCTCTTTGGTATTATTGCCTGTTCATATTCTGATCTGAGAACATCACTAGATGAGCCCGGGTTCTCCCAACGTGCTTTTCTCCATCCTGCCACTGATGGAGATCTGGCTTGCTTGGCTGGGGACATTTAATATTCAGCAATATTATTGATCTCCTGCATTGAAACCATTATAGAGCGGCTGGATATATATAATTAATAACTTTTTACAACAGAAATGAACCATCACTGAACTTAGGCTGGACTGTGACGCTACTCTCTTCTGCACACACACTCTGTTGCAGTGTTCTCCTGTTATCTCTGTAAAGCTGCTCTGAAACACTGTGTGTTGTGTAAATACAGGTGACTGGACTTAAAGGGATACTTCAGGATTTAGCATTAAGCTTTGTGTCAGTGGAAAACCTGTAGTATATACTCTCTGCGTCTCTGCGGTCGTGTGTGTGTGTGTGTGTGTGAGATGAGCTTCCACAATGAAGCCGGTCTGTGTGTGTGCATTTCACATCCATAATTTGTGTATCTGCGATCATCTCACAGGCTGAGGACGGAAGGAGATGTGTGTGTGTGTGAGGCTCTAGTGTGGTGGAGCACAGCTGTGTGTGTGTGTGTGTGTGTGTTCGTGTTGTTCTAGTGTGTGCAGACGCCACAGTGGAGCCAATACACAGTGATGTCAGCAAACTCGCTGCGTCGACCGAACACACGAGTCCTGAATTTGTGGTTTAGCTGGATGTGTACACTGCTCGTGTCGAGTGATGAGCACCTGTTAAATGTGGGGGTTGAAGCGTCACACACACGCGACTACCGTGTGTCAGGGACTCTGATAACCTCAGTGATGTTCTGCTAACGCCATCAGCTCAAAACATGCTGAACCAGTGCTGTGTGTGAGCACGTCTCTGGATAACGGAGTGGGACAGGAGAGCAGTTTTCTGTTCTTGAGGCCTGTGTGTTCTCTCTGTGACGTGTGTGTGTGTGTGTGTGTGTGTGTGTGTGTGTGTGTGTGTGACACCTCAGACGTCATCTGGATTAACTTAACCATTCACTACGCTTTCTTCATAACGGTTTCATTTAGATGGGTGATTCTCGTGAAATTAGACTTATGAGGTGTCATGAAACATTTTTATGATAAAAGTAAATGCTATCAAAATAAGAAGGATACCGTTATAAACATCTCTTCATGTACTATTTAGCACATGATTTCAAATGACATCATAATTACCAATTTTTATTTATTTTTCACATTTAAGGGTACATTTCTCATTACCGCAACGTGTCCATGACTGGATTTGGGTTCTTTGAGATGGAAATATTTATAATTAAAAAATATATAAAATAAAAAGCTTCAGTGCATGTTATACTATAAACATTTACAGTAAAGAAACATGTGGAATTTGGTGATCATTGGTAAATGTAGTGACAATAATAAGGAATATAAATGTGTCCAAGACCAATTTTCTCATCCTCCGCAACAATTTTCAATCATTGTTAAAGTCCTCAAGGAACTAAAATTTTCAAGGAATTTTGTTGGATGGAACATAATTGACTGTGACACTAAAGATGGCTACTATGGTAAGCAGTTCTTATTTTTTCTCTCCAGATAAAAGTTACAATTTTGTTTGTCATAGTACCTACACGACTTTTTAGTTCTCATTACCGAAACATGAGTTTGTGAGGTTTAAAAATTTTTTGCCGTTTAAATTTTTTGATTACTATATACCCCATTATGGTCTAAATATAAAAAGATAGGGAAAGTTTAGCTAACCCTCATTTAGCGTCCACAGTTAGCAAGAATGTTTAAGGTCGCTCATCCTCCGCAACACCATTATCATTCACCGCAACAATTGAAGGCCTGTTGCGGTAGAGATACTCAATGTTTCGGTAATGAGAAACAGACTTATGAAGGGGGGACGTGCACTATAACTCTTGCTCATTTCAATATAACTTGATATTTGCCTTAAACACTTCTTGAACATGTTGCGTAAACAAAATAGCTATTATTATTATTTGTTATTATTTGTATTATTATTTATTATTTGATAAACTGCCGAATTTGCAGAATTTCCCACTTACAAAGCATGTAAAAGTCTGTAATTTTTATCATGGGTACACTTCCACTGTGGGTGACGGAATCTAAGGGCCCTTTCACACCTACCTTGTTTGGTCCGGATTTTCTGACTTTTAAATTTGATCCGAACCAAAATTACAGGTGTGAAACCTCCCCCAGACCACGGTCCGGACCAAACAGACGAAATTTGGTCCAAAGAAAAGAGGTAGTCTCGGTCCGGATCAAACTGAACAAAGGTTTGGTTTGTTATAGTGTGAAAAAAACTTACAGAATGTATAAAATGTATCAAAACATGAACTTTGGTTCGGACCTTGGTGCGGACTTTCAGGTGTGAAAACGCCCTAAAACAAAAATCCAGAAAATCACTTTGTATGATTTTTAAGTAATTAATTTGCATTTTATTGCATGACATAAGTATTTGATACATCAGAAAAGCAGAACTTAATATCTGGTACAGAAACCTTTGTTTGCAGTTACAGAGATCAGAGGTTTCCTGTAGTTCTGGACCAGGTTTGCACACACTAGGGATTCTGGCCCACTCCTCCACACACACCTTCTCTAGATCCTCCAGGTTTCGGGGCTGTCGCTGGGCAATACAGACTATCAGCTCCCTCCAAAGATTTCTATTGGGTTCAGGTCTGGACACTGGCTAGGCCACTCCAGGACCTTGAGATGCTTCTTACGGAGCCACTCCTTAGTTGCCCTGGCTGTGTGTTTCGGGTCGTTGTCATGCTGGAAGACCCAGCCACGGCCCATCTTCAGCGCTCTTACTGAGGGAAGTTGGCCAAGATCTGGCGATACACGGCCCCATCCATCCTCCCCTCGATACGGTGCAGTCGTCCGGTCCCCTTTGCAGAAGAGCATCCCCAGAGAATGATGTGTCCACCTCCATGCTTCACTGTTGGGATGGTGTTCTTGGGGTTATACTCATCCTTCTTCTTCCTCCAAACACGGCGAGTGGAGTTTAGACCAAAAAGCTCTATTTTTGTCTCATCAGACCACATGACCTTCTCCCATTCCTCTTCTGGATCATCCAGATGGTCATTGGCAGACTTCAGACGGGCCTGGACATGCTCTGGCTTCAGCAGGGGGACCTTGCGTGCGCTGCAGGACTTTAATCCATTACGGTGTAGTTACTATTGGTTTTCTTTGAGACTGTGGTCCCAGCTCTCTTCAGGTCATTGACCAGGTCCTGCCGTGTAGTTCTGGGCTGACCCCTCACCGTCCTCATGATCATTGATGCCCCACGAGGGGAGATCTTGCATGGTGCCCCAGACCGAGGGAGATTGACCGCCATCTTGAACTTCCATTTTCTAATAATTGCGCCAATAGTTGTTGCCTTCTCACCAAGCTGATGCCTATTGTCCTGTAGCCCATCCCAGCCTTGTCATGCAATGTCATGCAAATGAATTATTTAAAAATCATACAATGTGATTTTCTGGATTTTTGTTTTAGATTCTGTCTCTCACAGTAGAAGTGTACCTATGATAAAAATTACAGACCTCTACATGCTTTGTAAGTAGGAAAACCTGAAAAATCGGCACTGTATCAAATACTTGTTCTCCCCACTGTATGTTACTATGAAAAAGTTCTCATGAACACATGATTGCATGTTATACTATAATGATAATATTTATACTAATGGTTGTATATTTGTTATTACTACAGTGTAGGCTACATGACATGATTCTTTATGAGCATAAGATTGTAACTACAACACTTGTTAACACAAGGCATGATACTGTGATGATTACGAAAAATTAGAAAATGAAACCGTTTATGAAATAAATATTCTTTTAAAAATTGTAGGCTATGTGTTTTAAATATGTAAAATAGGGTTAGGCATCAAACCCCTTTGTCAACAGTGAATGTGTGAGCTAAATCTCATTTCCGAAACATTGATCCTCATTACCGAAATGGCATTTTCATTACCGCAACATGTATCTTTTTTACAAATTAAGTAATAATTAGATAATCATATTTTGTTTTAAAATGTATATACATATTATACAACACTACTTATTTAAGGTCTGCTACATAACAAATGTGTATGTTATCTTTTAGTAAAACAATAAAATAAAATAAATTGTAAATCATCACATATGTTTCGGTAATGAGAGAAAACAAGGAAATAACAAAAAATTATAAATATGAAAAAATAATCTCCAGAGTTTTACATAGCTTTGAGCATGAGTAATAAGAGTCTACTTTAACATTAGCCAAAAATACACATTTTTAACCATATATTTAATGTTATGTCATGTTGCGGTAATGATAATTTTTTATGGACTTCATCTAAAAAATGTAAATAATTATATGGAAAAAATTTTTTAAATCGTCTAAAAATAATGGTTATAGTAAGTTCAGACATTAATCTTATATGTGCAAAAAGAAAATTGGCTTTAAGGGCATTTGAAAAATTCTGATGCTGGACACCTTCTAAATCTGGATTTCATGAGAATCACCCAGATGTGGTTGACTCTACTTGGAAAGGTAATAAATATAAAGTCATTTGGATTGAATGTTGTAACTAAACACAAGCATGTCCAAAATGACAAATGACGTACTGGTGTTTTTCACGGAGTAATGCCGTTGGTAAAGCATTGACGGATTCAGGAAGGTTTCACGCAGGGTTTGCATATATGTTGTTGGAAAGGCTCTTTTTCATTTTTAAATGACTTTTTTTGTCTGTATGAATCAAGGCGGCAACCTTCCAGTCTCTCTAAGAAGAGAGTTAAACTGCAGTTCATCCACTGGCCACTAGAGACCGGCTGCAGAAGAGACTCAATCCCATAGACCCCGGTGTTAAAATGCCCAACTTTACAGCAGAAAAAACTAGTTTACAGTCTGGTGCAAAAAGTGGTTTTGGTCTATACAGCTAATTTTGCCCTTCATGAAAACTGAGGGGTTGATTTTATTTATTTTTATTTTTTAATAATTCATCCGTTTAAATTATTAAGCCTTAAAGTCGACACAAAATCAAAATTTACCCTATTTACTTAGTTAGCGCATATTACTGTTCTTGTGGTGAACAATTCATCCGTGCAAGTTAACACACAGAAAATAATAGTTTGCCGCGGTAATCTTTAATCAAAGTCTGAAAAGTTCCTCCGGTCTGGAATGGCGTCAGTGTCCGGTCAGTGTGACGGCTCGGGTTGAGAACGCTTCACCGCTCAGACCGCTAGTGTGCTAGCCGAGATGCAGAGGAGCGCTGGAGTAAACCCTCTGCTCAATATTCCCTCGGGAATACGTCACCACACTGGAGAAAAGCCGTTCGCAACTTCCGGTTCACGCGGACTTTAAAGTTGTGCATAATTAATTGCTTGAAAAAGACCGTTTGTCTGTTAGCGTCACGTCACCTCCGCTAATCCGCCTCGCTGCACGTTTTCGTTTATCCGGGAGTGACGTGCGGGCAAGATGGCGACGGCCGGCTCCGCCCACTTTGGGCTTCAGAAACACTACGGGTGACGTCACGCACACTACACACACTACACACACTACACACACACTCTGTTTTACAGTCTGCATGTTGAGATTGCTCAGCCTGTTCGTATCTGCAGCACATCTGGAACTGAAGAGTGCCAGATGCTAATATGACCATTCCCAAATCCAGGATTCTAGCAGACCTGATCCCATGCAGGCCGTCGACGAGAGTCTGTGTGTGACGTGTGTCTGTACTCCACACACACTGTTCATGAGTCCTGCTTTACAGTCTGTACTCCACACACACACTGTTCATGAGTCCTGCTTTACAGTCTGTACTCCACACACACACACACACACTGTTCATGAGTCCTGCTTTACAGTCTGTACTCCACACACACACTGTTCATGAGTCCTGCTTTACAGTCTGTACTCCACACACACTGTTCATGAGTCCTGCTTTACAGTCTGTACTCCACACACACACACTGTTCATGAGTCCTGCTTTACAGTCTGTACTCCACACACACACACTGTTCATGAGTCCTGCTGTACAGTCTGTACTCCACACACACACTGTTCATGAGTCCTGCTTTACAGTCTGTACTCCACACACACACTGTTCATGAGTCCTGCTTTACAGTCTGTACTCCACACACTGTTCATGAGTCCTGCTTTACAGTCTGTACTCCACACACACTGTTCATGAGTCCTGCTTTACAGTCTGTACTCCACACACACTGTTCATGAGTCCTGCTTTACAGTCTGTACTCCACACACACTGTTCATGAGTCCTGCTGTACAGTCTGTACTCCACACACACACACTGTTCATGAGTCCTGCTTTACAGTCTGTACTCCACACACACACACTGTTCATAAGTCCTGCTTTACAGTCTGTACTCCACACACACACACTGTTCATGAGTCCTGCTTTACAGTCTGTACTCCACACACACACACTGTTCATAAGTCCTGCTTTACAGTCTGTACTCCACACACACACACACACTGTTCATAAGTCCTGCTTTACAGTCTGTACTCCACACACACACTGTTCATGAGTCCTGCTTTACAGTCTGTACTCCACACACACACACACACACACACACACACACACTGTTCATGAGTCCTGCTTTACAGTCTGTACTCCACACACACACACACACACACACACACACACACACACACACACACACACACACTGTTCTTGAGTCCTGCTTTACAGTCTGTACTCCACACACACACTGTTCATGAGTCCTGCTTTACAGTCTGTACTCCACACACACACACACACACACACACACACACACACACACACACACACACTGTTCATGAGTCCTGCTTTACAGTCTGTACTCCACACACACACACACACTGTTCATGAGTCCTGCTTTACAGTCTGTACTCCACACACACACACACACACACACACACACACTGTTCATGAGTCCTGCTTTACAGTCTGTACTCCACACACACACTGTTCATGAGTCCTGCTTTACAGTCTGTACTCCACACACACACACACACACACTGTTCATGAGTCCTGCTTTACAGTCTGTACTCCACACACACACACACACACTGTTCATGAGTCCTGCTTTACAGTCTGTACTCCACACACACACACACACACACACACACACTGTTCATGAGTCCTGCTTTACAGTCTGTACTCCACACACACACACACACACACACACACACACACACACACACACACTGTTCATGAGTCCTGCTTTACAGTCTGTACTCCACACACACACTGTTCATGAGTCCTGCTTTACAGTCTGTACTCCACACACACACACACACACACTGTTCATGAGTCCTGCTGTACAGTCTGTACTCCACACACACACTGTTCATGAGTCCTGCTTTACAGTCTGTACTCCACACACACACACACACACACACACACACACACACTGTTCATGAGTCCTGCTTTACAGTCTGTACTCCACACACACACACTGTTCATGAGTCCTGCTGTACAGTCTGTACTCCACACACACACACACACACACACACACACACACACACACACACACACACTGTTCATGAGTCCTGCTTTACAGTCTGTACTCCACACACACACTGTTCATGAGTCCTGCTTTACAGTCTGTACTCCACACACACACACTGTTCATGAGTCCTGCTTTACAGTCTGTACTCCACACACACACACACTGTTCATAAGTCCTGCTTTACAGTCTGTACTCCACACACACACACACTGTTCATGAGTCCTGCTTTACAGTCTGTACTCCACACACACACACACACTGTTCATAAGTCCTGCTTTACAGTCTGTACTCCACACACACACACACTGTTCATGAGTCCTGCTTTACAGTCTGTACTCCACACACACACACACACACTGTTCATGAGTCCTGCTTTACAGTCTGTACTCCACACACACACACACTGTTCATGAGTCCTGCTTTACAGTCTGTACTCAACACATACACACACTGTTCATGAGTCCTGCTTTACAGTCTGTACTCCACACACACACTGTTCATGAGTCCTGCTTTACAGTCTGTACTCCACACACACACACACTGTTCATGAGTCCTGCTTTACAGTCTGTACTCAACACACACACACACTGTTCATGAGTCCTGCTTTACAGTCTGTACTCCACACACACACTGTTCATGAGTCCTGCTTTACAGTCTGTACTCCACACACACACTGTTCATGAGTCCTGCTTTACAGTCTGTACTCCACACACACACACTGTTCATGAGTCCTGCTGTACAGTCTGTACTCCACACACACACACACACACACACTGTTCATGAGTCCTGCTGTACAGTCTGTACTCCACACACACACTGTTCATGAGTCCTGCTTTACAGTCTGTACTCACACACACACACACACACACACACACACACACACACACTGTTCATGAGTCCTGCTGTACAGTCTGTACTCCACACACACACTGTTCATGAGTCCTGCTTTACAGTCTGTACTCCACACACACACACACACACACACACACACACACACACACACACACACACACACACACACACACACACACACACACACTGTTCATGAGTCCTGCTTTACAGTCTGTACTCCACACACACACTGTTCATGAGTCCTGCTTTACAGTCTGTACTCCACACACACACACACTGTTCATGAGTCCTGCTTTACAGTCTGTACTCCACACACACACTGTTCATGAGTCCTGCTTTACAGTCTGTACTCCACACACACACACTGTTCATGAGTCCTGCTTTACAGTCTGTACTCCACACACACACACACTGTTCATGAGTCCTGCTTTACAGTCTGTACTCCACACACACACACACTGTTCATAAGTCCTGCTTTACAGTCTGTACTCCACACACACACACACTGTTCATGAGTCCTGCTTTACAGTCTGTACTCCACACACACACACACTGTTCATAAGTCCTGCTTTACAGTCTGTACTCCACACACACACACACTGTTCATGAGTCCTGCTTTACAGTCTGTACTCCACACACACACACTGTTCATGAGTCCTGCTTTACAGTCTGTACTCCACACACACACACTGTTCATGAGTCCTGCTTTACAGTCTGTACTCCACACACACACACACACACACACACACACTGTTCATGAGTCCTGCTTTACAGTCTGTACTGTAGGACTAAAGATGGCAAACGGTTGTAAAGCAAGGCATAAGCTTGGCTGTAATCTCTTGATTTTCATTTCCTCCAGATTACTTAGGGCTGCAATCGACAAATTACAGCTCATAAAAGTTATTAGAAGACACGGAGGTCACAATGATGTTAAAATTACTCTATTTACTCTTTAAATTAATGTTCCTGGTCTTATTGTGAATGATTCATCAGCTCATGCTATATCAGCCTTCGTGAGTTACAACTTTGTTTTTTCTCCTAATCGGGCTTTATGATTTCGGTTTCATTTAACACACACACACACACACACACACACACACACACACACACACACACACACACACACACACACACACACACACACACACACACACACACACACACACACACACACACACACACACACACACACTCTGCTGCCTCACTATATGAGGACATGAATGCATGAACTTCATCTCCAGAGCGTTTTAGACGTAATTAATTAGACGTGTTTTTTGATTATTCAGATTTAATTAAACCACTAAAATGGAATCCTGAAAACTTGA
Organism: Phoxinus phoxinus; assembly: GCF_949152265.1. Classification (NCBI taxonomy): domain Eukaryota; kingdom Metazoa; phylum Chordata; class Actinopteri; order Cypriniformes; family Leuciscidae; genus Phoxinus; species Phoxinus phoxinus. Next base: position 26,527,387 of record NC_136898.1, on the reverse strand, counting down.
AACAGAAAACACAGAACTTGGTAAAAATAAAACAGAATTTGAGGGAAAAAAAAAAATCTTTTTATTTCAACTTAGAACTTATTTCTAAGAATAAGTTGAAACTTGAAACTTATTTCAACTAAACATGTAATTTTTGTTCAACTTTAAATAATTTAATTGTTGTTAAATTAAGTTTCATGGTTTTTTTATTACTAAAATTGTATGTAACCATTTAAAATGGTGTCCAAAAAATTAACACGGGAAAAAAAAAGGAATTTTGGAAAAATGAAACCGATTTCATAGGGCCATAATTAAACCTACTTATAACGATATTAAATGTGTGTGTATATCCTGACTCTCTCTGTGCACATTATGAAAGTGTGTGACTAAAAGATCACGATCTCAAATCAAACACACACTTATATTTCTAAATGCCAATGATTCGGTGATGTCTATTAAACATTATTGATTCAAGTTAAAGAATAGACTGTAGCAGTTCACATGTACAGAGCCGCTAGTAATGACATGTTCATGTAACTCGTTGTCTATTCAGAATTGGTGGAGAATCATGATCTCAGTTTGAAAAAAAAAAACATTTGATTCTTTATGTATCCAGAATCTTGCAGCTCTAGTATGAACGATCGTTGAGTGGGACTGTTGTCTTGAAGGACAGGCCGTGTGTGTGTGTGTGTGTGTCTAGTCTTTCACGTGCCCCTCACTGAGCCTCGCTGCTTCATGAGGAGCTGTTGAAAGCTGTAGAGCTCAAACAAAGCGGCGTGTTCATGGCCTGGCCGTATCCCGCCTGAACCCGGTGCCGGTGACCTCCTGCTGACGGACGGGTCAGGTGACCCCGCTGCCCGTCACATGACACGCGCCACGCCGGTGTATTATACACGCTTCATCAGGGAAAAGAACATTTCAATATCCAAAGTGCACGCACACACACACACACACACACACACACACACACACACACACACACACACACACACACACACACACACACACACACACACACACACACACACACACACACACACACACACACACACACACACACACACACACACACACACACACACACACACACACACACACACACACACACACACACTCTCTCTCTCACTCTCACTCTCACTCTCACTCTCTCAGAGAGATCATTTAGGGAAAAACGTATTACAAATGGAGGCTTTATTCTAAAAGTTATTAGCTGCCATCCCACAATGCTCAATAGTGTGCAGCTCTGCTTCTGAACGCGTGGACACTTCTGCTGTCAGCAATGTTCATCTTTGCCTTTATTAAAATGTTTTTACAGTTGGTGGCTGTAGTAGCATGCGTAGTTGACTATTCACTTCCACTTTATTTTACAGTGTCCTTGTTACATATATTACATGTACTTACCATAGTAATAACAGTAAATTATGCATAATTACATGCAAATAACCCTCAACCGTTGATGCATACAGTAGTTGCTTAATATTACTCAGTAAAAGTGCAACCAGCTTCTCTAGCTTGGGGTGATCGGTGACGAGGAAGAGACTGCAGTGTTGGAGATGTGAGGACTACACACGCCAGTCACATGGCCAGTGGTGATCACAGTGATCTCTGAGGAGGAGAACGGGCCGGTCACATGGCCAGTGGTGATCACAGCGATCTCTGAGGAGGAGAACGGGCCGGTCACATGGCCAGTGGTGATCACAGCGATCTCTGAGGAGGAGAACGGGCCGGTCACATGGCCAGTGGTGATCACAGCGATCTCTGAGGAGGAGAACGGGCCGGTCACATGGCCAGTGGTGATCACAGCGATCTCTGAGGAGGAGAACGGGCCGGTCACATGGCCAGTGGTGATCACAGCGATCTCTGAGGAGGAGAACGGGCCGGTCACATGGTCAGTGGTGATCACAGCGATCTCTGAGGAGGAGAACGGGCCGGTCACATGGCCAGTGGTGATCACAGTGATCTCTGAGGAGGAGAACGGGCCGGAAGTGAACCGGTGTACGCTGGGGTCAACGGGCCGGAAGTGAACCGGTGTACGCTGGGGTCAACGGGCCGGAAGTGAACCGGTGTACGCTGTCGTCTGCTGGGGTCATCGGTCCTCCACCTTATCCTCATCAGGGCCTCGGCCGTCTCCAGAGCACGGGCCTTCCCATAACATGTTGTTCTGGAGAAGCCGTTTACAGATTCTGCTGTGGATCGGGTCACATGATTAGTTGTTGAATGGTGTTTGATTTGAATAAGCTTTTATTAAATGTGTGTATGTGCGGTAACATGATTCCTGAGTGGTGTTGCCCCCCCGCCGTCTGTCAGTGTTGTTCATCGAGGGTTAGTGGGTTTATCTGGACCGCACTGCCAACAGCGTTACATGTTCAATACAGTGTGTCCCGAAGCCATCAGATATCAATAATCACGACTCGGCGTCACCCGTATGAATCCGTCAACACGCACTCGTTTGGTCAAGGTCAAGCAAGAGGACGTGCTCCGCGTGTCCTTCCTGCGGGAGCGAGTGTCCTGGAGAAATGTGCAGGTGTGGAGTGAGGAGAGCCTGACATCTGATCATCATGGCTGCAGATATGAGCAGTGTGTGTGTGTTGTCCTCCGTACTGCAGATATGAGCTCTGGTGTGTGTGTGTGTGTGTGTGTGTTTGTGTGTGTTGTCCTCGGCTCGCTGTGACCCTGATCTGGCAGATGTCGATACGGCCTCCGGCTCCTGCGCTCGCATCGAACTACGCTTGGCTTTTTCCACAGCCAGGACTCACGCTTTATGAGTGCGGGACAGGATGTTGTAAAGTTCCCACATTGTCATTGTAAAGTGTGTCCTCTGTGTGGATGTGCAGGGTCGTGTGTATATCCCAGGAGCCTCTGCTTTCGTCACGCCATTGTTCCTGTGGAGGAGGGACTCTTCCGGTGTTTGACCTTTCACAAACGTGTGTGTGTGTGTGTGTGTGTGTGTGTGTGTGTGTGTGTGTGTGTGTGTGTGTGTGTGTGTGTGTGTGTGTGTGTGTGTGTGTGTGTGTGTGTGTGTGTGTGTGTGTGTGTGTGTGTGTGTGTGTGTGTGTGTGTGTGTGTGTGTGTGTGTGTGTGTGTGTGTGTGTGTGTGTGTGTGTGTGTGTGTGTGTGTGTGTGTGTGTGTGTGGTCAGCTAGTCTCGAAGTCATGAGTATTTTTGAGTTTAAATGCAGTCCATTTACTCTTAATTTTGACTTGCATTGGTGCAACTTTTACACCGTTAAATCTTCTTCAGACGACAGCATTATGAACCCCTGTGATGTGAAGAGCTTTTCTTGAAGGTTGCAGTACTAGTCTTACAGTCTTACCATACAGTGGAGAGAACAAGTATTTGATACACCGCCGATTTTGCAGGTTCTCCCACTTACAAAGCATGTAGAAGTCTGTAATGTTTATCATAGGTACTCTTCAACAGTGAGTGACAGAATCTAAAACAAAAATCCAGAAAATCACATTGTATGATTTTTAAGTAATTAATTTGCATTTTATTGCATGACATAAGTATTTGATACATCAGAAAAGCAGAACTTAATATTTGGTGCAGAAACCTTTGTTTGCAGTTACAGAGATCATGTTTCCTGTAGTTCTGGACCAGGTTTGCACACACTGGGGATCCTGGCCCACTCCTCCACACACACCTTCTCCAGATCCTCCAGGTTTTGGGGCTGTCGCTGGGCAATACGGACTCTCAGCTCCTCCACAGATCTTCTATTGGGTTCAGGGCTGGACACTGGCTAGGCCACTCCAGGACCTCGAGATGCTTCTTACGGAGCCACTCCTCAGTTGCCCTGGCTGTGTGTTTCGGGTCGTTGTCCTGCTGGGAGACCCAGACACGACCCATCTTCAGTGCTCTTACTGAGGGAAGGAGGTTGTTGGCCAGATCTGGCGATACACGACCCCTTCCATCCTCCCCTCGATACGGTGCAGTCGTCCGGTCCCCTTTGCAGAGAAGCATCCCCAGAGAATGATGTCCACCTCCATGCTTCACGGTTGGGATGGTGTTCTTGGGGTTGTACTCATCCTTCTTCTTCCAAAAGTTCATTCTTCCCTCAGTATTAAAAATAAACCGCAACAATTGTAGGAAGAGTAAGTAATGAACATTACAGTGTATGTGGTTTAGTGTCGCTGAAACATTATTCACATGAGACTAGTGTGACAGAAGCACACACTGATCTGTGTAAAGTTATATATATACTGTGAACTTTGTTGTCAAGATCATGTAAACCCAGAGACTCCAGAAAGGGACATGCTGTACTTGAACACACACACACACACACACACACACACACACACACACACACACACACACACAGTGTTCGTTGTTTTGGGGCCTCAAGCTAAGTCAGGATCTCAGGCTCACACCCCAACATTACATAACATTTTACTCGGAGTTACACAACAGTAATATTGAATGTAATTAGTGAGACATTTAAAATCTATGTTTATTTTACTTTAAACTGCATAGACATTTTTTTTGGTACTTGCTGCCTTAAGCTTTAAGATATAAACCTTCTTGGTTTTGGATCCATCAAGAGTCTTTTGTTCACTGTCTTCAATATTGAAAACTGCACATCCGTTTACGGCAGCTATGAGACTATAAACTCCTGGTGTTAGCTTGAGCTATTGTGGATCTGATGTTCCTGTTCTCAGATGTGTGTTTGTGATGGTATTCAGTCTTCCAAACACTTATGATGATCATGTTAGATGATAACGGGTGATCGACACCACATGGAATAGTTTGCTCTCAGAGAATCAAGTTATCGCGTTTACAACACGCAAATTCATCCGGAAGATCTGGGAGAAGAATATAAAGTGAAAGTAATATATTTAGTTTCCACACGATGCATTTCTGATGTGAATGAAACGCGGTGTCAAAGTAGAAGTTTTAATTGCCTCTTCCATAGACACCAGTGTGTATGTTTTGCTACGTTTTTATATGAAACGTTGCTGTTGGAAAAGTCCTGCACAGTTGTGATGTGTGACGAGCACTAGCGTGTCCATCTAGCAAAGCCGATGTGTTCGTGTTAGTTCACCGGAAGAGGAAGGCCAGCGCTTACTCAACCTCATGGCGTTCCAAACACACACGACTTTCCTGCATCTTCGGGAAACAAATGTGAAGATTGCTTATTTTAATGAATTCTGGGAGATTTCTGTCCCTCCATTGAAACTCTGACGCTTCAAAACTGTCATTATGAATCATGAATCGAGCGGTTTAAATCTGCTCATCGTTTATAGCAGTCGTGTCTCTGGGATGATTTAGGCTTGTTCACAGTCACATATAAACGGTGATCAGGGAACAGTGTTTGCAGCTTCCTACATGTGGTTCCGGAAGCAATGTGTGATTGAGGTCATCAGCTGATTTAATAGCCCTCAAACCTGCGGGGCCGGCGCGTGCGCGCGTGTGTGCGTGCGCGTGTGTGTGTGTGCGTGTGTGTGTGCGTGCGTGTGTACGTGTGCGTGTGCGTGGTTAACGCTACTGCTCACACACTGACATTAGAGTAATAACCTTTAATGAATGAATTAACGTAATGTATCTCTCCAGGAGCAGGGCTGGAGGTCTGAGCAGGTAATCAGCATGGTATAGTCTTGACATCAGATGTATTCATGCCTGTGTGTGTGTGTGTGTGTGTGTGTGTGATCACAGGAGCCGTTTGAGGACGGGTTTGCTAACGGCGAAGAGCTGACCCCTGCCGAGGAGGCCGCCGCTAAAGAGGCGTCCGAGTCCAAAGGCGTGGTGAAGTTCGGCTGGATCAAAGGAGTGCTGGTAAGGACTCGCCGGGAGATGAGCTAGCCAGTCACAGGTCAGAGGTCAGGCGAGGGATGATGAATGAGGGTCATGTGACTTGAGTGAGGTTTTCCTGCTGTGGGTGATAATTGATCTTTATGAGTTTGCTATATCTGTGCCTGTAGAGACTCACACTAGAGGCTGGATGTTGAACTGTCATGCTGTTGTAATGTTTACTATGCTAATGCTCTCAACAAGCTGTGGCTTTGCTCAGAGCAGATTATGACACGGGAGGGGGTTGAATCCAGTAAACGCTTTACGGTTCACAGATCTGCTCTGCTTCTTGTCTCTTGGTCAATATTTTGACAGGTCTTCCTCGTCCTTGAAGTTGTCCTCATTTTCACCTTCCCAGTCTTAACATTTGACACCAAACAGCTTCTCATAGTGTCGACAAGTGAAAACTCATTTTCATCCAAAGTGTCTTTCAAACCACGGCAGGAATTCATTCAGTGTTTGAAAGCGGTGTGTGTTTGGAGGACGTTCGGGTTCTCCCGCAGCCTTTGCGGTGTAATGTCCGTTACCTCAGGAAAAAATAAACTCTTCCCTCAATTACAATAAGAAAAGCAAAGCGTAAAGCTCTCACAGTGCCAGGACAGGTAATGAACCGTACAGTACATGCGGTTTAGTGTCGCTTAAACATTATTCACATGAGACTAGTGTGACCGAAGCACACACTGATCTGTGTAAAGTTATATATAATCTGTGAACTTTCTGTCAAGACCTTGTAACCCCGAGACTCCAGAAAGGGACATGCTGTACTTGAACACACACACACACAAGAATTACAGTAATAATCTTTAAATTGAATAAAGCGTAACCAGAAGTGTATCCCCCTAGAACAGCAGTTACGCCACTAAAGCTAGTTTAGATGCTTTACAGATCATATAAACAAGTCGAGTCACCTTTATGTCTATAGTGCTTTATACAATACACACAGTTTCTAAGCAGCTTCACACAGATAACAGGAAAATACTGCATTTAATCTGAAGTCCGTTCAGTGTGGATTCAGTTCTGTTGTAAAGATCATCAATTATTAAATGAGTTAATTTCGTCTATAAAGCAGTTCTGCACAAACGATGTGATCGCTCAGATCAGTGATACGACTGAACATTACAGGGTTAAGGCCATTGCACACTGAGTCCGAAATTTTCATATGCGTTTTTTCGTATATTCGTGATTCGGTGGCTCTGAATTGTCAAAGCACCATTCAAACTGCTTGTTACGGATGCGAAAAACGCAAAAAATCGAACCCGTTTCGATTTTTTTTATGACGGACGAAAGTTTCGGAGGCAGTGTGCAAGCGTGATTGACATAACGTGAGGTCGTATTTATTTTTTAACATGTGAAAATTTCGGATGCGAATTTCGGACTCAGTGTGCAATGGCCTTTAGTTCACCCAAACATGTAAACTCTGTCAGTAATTACTCATAAAATGAAGATATTAGTGATTAAATCGGTCTCACTCCTCCATAGGCTTCTGATGTAATTGAAACTTGCCGGCCCAGAAAGTTAGTAAAGACAATGTTTAAAATAGTCCAAGTGACTACAGCGGCTCAACCTGAAGTTTATCAAGCGACCGGAATACTTTCTGTGTGCAAAAATAACAACTTTATTGAACTCTTGATGTTCTCCGTGTGGGCCTCGAGTGAGTTCAGAGAACTGAGAAGAGGACAGAGTTACTGACACCGGTTCGGGTGAACTAACGCCACCATGACTTCTCTGCTGAAGCCTCTGGAGCTCTGCCAGGTTTCTGGAGTAATGGACATGCTGTCTATAGGCTTCAGCCCACCGCTGTCCTTCAAACACGGATGGGTTCCTGCCCAGAGGTCAGAGGTCACTGGTCCCGCTGAAGGTTTGAGAAGCGGCTTTGGTCGTTGATGTTCTTGTCAGCATGAGTCTAAACTGCATCCTTCCTCTGTGCAGGTGCGCTGCATGTTAAACATATGGGGTGTGATGCTCTTCATTCGAATGACATGGATCGTGGGCCAGGCTGGAATTGGTAGGTTTGACTTTGGTCGGCCGTGTGAATTAGCACTTCAATTCACAAGCAAACTCTTGTTTCCATCGAGCTGCAGTCATTTGTCATGCACATGCTGAATGTCGCTGTGAGGCGCTGGGAGTTTACACGCGCGGCTCGTGTGTAGTGCTGTGTTTGAGGAACCACGAGGCGCAGAGATGCTCACTGCCGTTTCACATTTCTGTTTCCACAGCGTACTCCTGCATCATTGTTATAATGGCAACGGTTGTGACTACCATCACCGGCTGCTCGACGTCTGCCATCGCGACCAATGGCTTTGTACGAGGAGGTAATCTATAAAAGATGAAATGTGCATTGACACTGTTATAACACAGGGAATGGTCTTTGCTTGGATAAAGTCATTCACCATGTGCAGAATGGTCATTTGGTGTCTGATCAAATATACACCTCAAGCAGGAACACATCTAATCAATCATGACACAATGTGTGTTTAATGCATATATTGCTGTAAACATCCAGTAAAGCTGCTCGACTCTGGTTAAATTGAGAATCACAATTTTTTAGTTTCAAACAGAGATCACAATTGTCCCACGATTCTGAACAGATAACTGAACAAAATATCATGTGACCGACTAGAGGTTTACTAATCATTTACATCATTATGGAAATAGTGTTGCATTAAGCTCATCTTCAGACAGGTGAGTCCTCTCTGCACTCAACATAAACTATATACTGGAAAAGAGACTTTTGGACTTTTGCAGTGTTTTGTCATTTTGTTCTTTGGGGTCTGGAGTAATATGTTCAATAAGAGATAGTTATGATTGTTGACTCATAACCTGCAGCTTTTCTCTCTCTCTCACAATTGCGAGTTTACAGAGTTGTCTCAGAGTTGCAAGGTATAAACTCGTAATTGCGAGAAATAAACTAGCAATTCTGACTTGATGACATGCAATTGGGAGATCTATAAAGTCAGAATTGTGATTTATATAAACTCATAATGCTGAGGAAAAAAGTCCTTAGACTTGAACTTTATAACTCGCAATTCTGACTTTATATCTCCCAATTCTGTGAAGTCAAGTCATCTTCATTTATTTAGCGCTTTTAACAATGTAGATTGTTTCAAAGCTGTCCTTAATTTAAGGTAACAGATTGTTTTGTCTTTATAGCGGTTCTTGAATAATGTTATTTTCCAGCTAAAGTTTTGATTGATTCACTTCCGTCGAAAGGATAATTAGTTATTAAATTAGGGGCCGCTAAGACGACACCGTTCTCTCTACACAGACTTTAAACTGAACCTGTGAGAAACACTGATGGCGCTCACGTGCGCATTAAGAATAAATTCTATAGTTATGTGCGTTTGAATATATGTGCGCATGTTTGTAATTCTCTACAAACCAAGCCTTAACAAACTACTTTTATTACTTCTAATTTTATTTTATTTTATCACTATGGGGAGATACGCAAATTTTCCACAACGCTTTATCTGTAGAGTGGTAAAGGGATCCTCCATAGGGAGAGGCTAGTCGGCACTTCAGCACTGCGTTGTCATCGGGTCCAGGCGAAGGTCCTTCGTCAGATCTGGATACGGCCTGGATCCGGCAGGCTGCGGGAAAACCTCGGGATAAACAGAGAGACTAATATTAGCGTAGATGCCATTCTTCTTATGATGTAACGAGTACATCAGGATTTATGGGAAGTGTTCCCAGTTCCGGCTGACCTAATCTATGCAGCCTAACATTGAGTTATAGAAGTCTATAATGTGTTATGTGTATGCTAGGCCAAAGAGATGTGTCTTTAATCTAGATTTGAACTGACAGAGTGTGTCTGCTTCCCGGACAATGGTAGGAAGACTGTTCCAGAGTTTTGGTGCTAAATAGGAAAAGGATCTACCGCCAGCAGTCGATTTTGATATTCTAGGTATTATTAACTGGCCGGAATTTTGAGATCGCAGTAGAGGTGAAGGACTACAGTGCGTTAAGAGCTCGCTCAAGTACTGCGGAGCTAAACCATTTAGTGCTTTGTAAGTGATCAGCAATATTTTAAAGTTTATACGATGTTTAATAGGCAGCCAATGCAGTGTTGACAGAACGGGGCTAATATGGTCATACTTCCTGGTTCTGGTAAGAACTCGAGCTGCTGCATTTTGAACTAGCTGTAGTTTGTTTGTTAAGCGTGCAGGGCAACCACCCAGTAGAGCATTACAATAATCTAGCCTTGAGGTCATGAACGCATGAACTAATTGTTCCGCATTTGTCATTGAGAGCATATGACGTAATTTAGATATATTTCTAAGATGGAAAAATGCGGTTTTACAGATACTAGACACGTGACTTTCAAATGAAAGATTGGTATCAAAGAGCACACCCAGGTTCCTAACCGACGACGAAGACTTAACAGAGCAGCCATCAAGTGTTAGACAGTACTCTAGGTTATTACGTGTAAAAGTTTTTTGTCCAATAATTAGAATCTCTGTTTTTTCTGAATTTAGTTGTAGGAAATTACTAGTCATCCAGTTTTTTATATCAGCTATGCATTCCGTTAATTTTGTGAATTGGTAGGTTTCGTTAGGTTTTGAAGAAATATACAGCTGAGTATCGTCGGCATAACAGTGAAAGCTAATTCCATGTTTCCTAATGATATCTCCTAATGGTAGCATATACAGAGTGAACAGCAGCGGTCCTAGTACTGAGCCTTGTGGTACGCCATACTGAACTTGTGATTGATAAGACATCTCTTCATTTACTGCTACAAACTGATAACGGTCAGATAAGTATGATTTAAACCATGCTAGTGCAATTCCACTAATGCCAACATAATGTTCGAGTCTATTTAAAAGGATGTTGTGGTCAATGGTGTCAAATGCAGCACTAAGATCAAGTAATACTAATAGAGAGATACAAAATCCGGACTGGAAATCCTTGCAGATATCATTTCTTTCTAGAAAGGAACACAGTTGTGAGGATACTGCTTTTTCTAGTATCTTTGACTGAAAAGGCAGATTCGAGATCGGCCTGTAATTGACTAATTTTTTTCAAGTTGCGTTTTTTTAACAAGTGGTTTAATCATAGCCAGCTTAAAGGTTTTTGGTACGTATCCTAGAGACAAAGACGAATTAATGATATTAAGAAGAGGATCTATGACATCTGGAAGCATCTCTTTCAGCAGCTTAGTCGGTATAGGGTATAACATGCACGTTGTTGATTTTGATGATTTGACGAGTTTGCAAAATTCTTCCTCTCCTATAGCAATGAATGAATCAAATTTTCCCTCAGGGAGACTACAATGCACTTCCTGATGCGATACTGTATTAGACGGTTGCATAGTTATAATTTTGTCCCTGATATTATCGATCTTATAAGTGAAGAAGTTCATAAAGTCATTACTGCTGTGTTGCTTGGAAACTTCTGGGCTTGAAGCTTTCTTTTTCGTTAGTTTAGCCACTGTTTCAAATAAATACCTAGGATTATGTTTATTTTCTTCTAATAGGGTTGAAAAATAAGCAGATCTAGCAGCTTTTAAAGCCTCTCTGTAAGCAATCGAGCTCTCCTTCCATGAAATCCGAAACACCTCTAGTTTTGTTTTCTTCCAGTTGCGCTCCATTTTTCTGGCTGCTCTCTTAAGGGCCTGAGTGTGCTCGTTGTGCCACGGCGTTGGACTATGTTCTTTAATCTTCTTTAAGCGCAGCGGAGCAACTGTCTAAAGTGCTGGAAAAGAGAGAGTTAAAAGTTTCTGTTGCAATATCAAGTTCTTCTAAGCTATCCGGGATGCTGAGATGATGAAACTGATTAGGAAGATTATTGATAAAGCAATCTTTAGTGGCAGAAGTGATCGGTCTAACATATTTATAACACGGAGTCGGCTTTGCAGCCTTGGCTAAATGTAATTTACACGAGACTAGATAGTGATCTGAGATGTCATCGCTCTGCTGCAGTATTTCAACGGCATCAACATCTATTCCATGTGATAGTATTAGATCTAGAGTATGATTACGACAATGAGTCGGTCCTGACACGTGTTGTCTAACTCCAATTGAGTTTACAATGTCTTTAAATGCCAATCCCAATGCATCTTTTTCATTATCTACATGTATATTAAAATCACCAACAATTAGTACTTTATCTGCAGCCAATACTAATTCTGATAGAAAGTCCGCAAATTCTTTGATAAAGTCTGTATGGTACCCTGGTGGCCTGTATACAGTAGCCAGCACAAGTCTCACACGTGATTTATCGTTTACACTATAATTCTTTTGAAGTGTTGGTGCTTAATGTAAAAATATATATTTAAAACTAGATTTCTTGGTGGTTTATATAAATAAATTACAGTTTCAGACGAGGTTCATGTTTATAAGCATAATCTTGTGGGGTTGACTCATTTAAAGCAATGTAATCAGAACTGAGGTGTTTATTTATTTTTTGGGTGCGTAGTCTTTTTTTGAACTCTGGCTAATTGTCTCTTATCTAATTATTTCCACTAAGGCGTGTTCTCGTCTGAGTGCACGAGTGTGACGCATCTAACCGCTCTGGCATTAAACACATGGAAGATGAAGGCACGCGGCATTACGCTTCTAGTTCTCACAGCTGGTGGGGAAATTCAATAGTGTTTTGAGATCTCTGTGTTTTCTCTCAGGTGATGGAGCAGTTCACGGGCAGTCGGCAGGTCAGAAATGGATAGTTGACCCACTCTTTAGGCCTCAGTCTGTGAGACGGGGTTGATGGCACTAGATAACATTTTTGTTTTTAGTGTGGAAGCGAAATCAATATTTTTCCATGAGCTCCTCGGGCATTAGTTCTGAACCCAGTCATGGGAGAGTGTGTATTTGTAGGATTGGGTTTGTTTGAGATGCTCATGGATATTTAGCTGTCGCTGCCACTCTTTCCGGATAATTTACATTTTCCCACACTCACAGGACATTATATATTTACTACTTGACATATTTCCCTTTTCAGCATTGCATGCAGGTTTTTTAATAGTGTGACAATGCTTCGTCACTGCGGCGAGTAGCCGTTAATCTGAGATTAGGCCTAATCGTCCCTGGTATTCCAGTAATTTATTACCCACATTTTCACACTGGAAATCACATTTCCTGCCTTTTAATTTTTTAGGATATTGGTATCACTAGTTATATTGTTTTTATTTGAGTTCTCATGGTACAGTTTTGCCATGTCTGTTTATTATATTGCGTTTTTAAGGGCCATGATTTGCTTATTTGTATGATATATGGCAACCCCTCACTGGAGCTTTAATGAAGAGACGAGAGAGTTCAGAGAGTAGCAGGAGAGCAGCGGTATGCAAACTGAACAGAGTCTGCCATCAGTGAAATTATGTAATAAGGTCGATTAAATTGCACAACTTATAACCGCATTATTATTTTACTCAAGCCCAGTGGAGACTGAGACTCAGCCTTTTATATTCGCTCTTTTGCATCATTAAAATCTGTGATTATCAGCTGGTTCCGATCAGTGTCCGATCCTTTAGAGTTATACATTATTTAAGGCTGTTTTCTATTCATTAAAATATTGATAAGAACTGCTGTTGTCAAGTAAGCGTCATTCAAATACTGTGTCCCCCGCTGCAAGCCTGTGCGCTCTCTAAACCGTTCGGGTGCTGCTCTGGCCTTTTTTAAAAGAGATTAAAAGAAACATCTTTAGACTTGGTTTTAATATGGCAGGTTTTTTAAGCATAGCTGAGAGTACTGCACTGTTATTGGTAACTGAACCCAGTATGATCTTATCCACAGGGGTACGTGCTGAGCCCCTTCCTCTTCTGAGTATATACTCATCATTCAGGCACACGGGGAATTGGTCTGCCACTGCTACGTTGACGACACACACAGCTCTACTTTTCATTCCTGCTTGCCAGTAGTAAAATGATCCTGAGTTACTCAAATGTTTATTCAGAATACTCTCTAAATGCAGTTGTCACAAAGAAAAAAGAAACACCAGGGGAGGACTAGAATTAGTTAATGATTTGAGTTTTGTGAAAGTCTGCAGCAATTTACAGAAGTCATATGATGCTGGATAAAATAATATCAAATAAATAATTAAATGTGTTAGTAAGTAATATCCCCTTTGGAAAACATGTGGGTCCTAGCACTGAACTTAAAGGGATAGTTCACCCAAACATGTAAACTCTGCCAGTAATTACTCTCCCTCATGTTGTGTGCAAACTGCCATTAGTCTGCCATTAGTGCAATTATGTAATAAGGTCGTTTAAATTGCACACACCTTTTATTCCACTATAATCATAACCGCATTATTATAGTGGAATAAAGTCGTTAATTTTATTTGTTTTTTGCGCTCAAAGTATTCTCGTCGCTTGATAAACGTATGGTTGAGCCGCTGTAGTCACTTGGACTATTTTAACGATGTCTTTAATAACTTTCTGGGCCGGCAAGTTTCAATCCCTTAAGAAGCCTATGGAGGAGTGAGACAGCTCTCAGATTTAATCACAAATATCTTCATTTTATGAGTAATTACTGACAGAGTTTACATGTTTGGGTGAACTAGCTCTCAGATTTCATCAAAAACTTCTTCATTTGTGTTCTGAAGATGAAGGAAAGTCTTACGGGGTTGAACAACACGAGGGAGAGGAATTACTGACAGAGTTTACATGTTTGGGTGAAATAACCCTTTAATGACTATATGCAAATGTTTGTTCTAACCTGTTCATCAGCGGTGGGGAACTCAAGTCAAATATGACTTTACTCGAGTCGCAAATTTAAGGACTTGAGACTTGCTTGACTAAATGGAAATGTCTTGACTTTGACTTGAGATCCTATGACTCGAGACTTGACTTGAAGTGTTTGACTTGAGAATGACTTTGTTACAGCTAAAGTAATTATTTTTTATATAAATCATCGCAACATCAATTGATGAACAAAGTGTAACGGAATCACTGACACCAGTGATCAGAGTCTGTGCGATTGCGTGACGCTGCACAAGCACAGAAAACCCTTAGCCTGACTTGACTTGCTTGAGTGAGCCACTGACTTGACTTCACTTACAGTAAATGAGTTGAGCCACTGACTTGACTTCACTTAAATGAGTTGAGCCACTAACTTGACTTCACTTAAATGAGTTGAGCCACTGACTTGACTTCACTTAAATGAGTTGAGCCACTGACTTGACTTCACTTAAATGAGTTGAGCCACTGACTTGACTTCACTTAAATGAGTTGAGCCACTGACTTGACTTCACTTAAATGAGTTGAGCCACTGACTTGACTTCACTTACAGTAAATGAGTTGAGCCACTGACTTGACTTCACTAACAGTAAATGAGTTGAGCCACTGACTTGACTTCACTTACAGTAAATGAGTTGAGCCACTGACTTGACTTCACTTAAATGAGTTGAGCCACTGACTTGACTTCACTTAAATGAGTTGAGCCACTGACTTGACTTCACTTACAGTAAATGAGTTGAGCCACTGACTTGACTTCACTTACAGTAAATGAGTTGAGCCACTGACTTGACTTCACTTACAGTAAATGAGTTGAGCCACTGACTTGACTTCACTTAAATGAGTTGAGCCACTAACTTGACTTCACTTACAGTAAATGAGTTGAGCCACTGACTTGACTTCACTTAAATGAGTTGAGCCACTAACTTGACTTCACTTACAGTAAATGAGTTGAGCCACTGACTTGACTTCACTTAAATGAGTTGAGCCACTGACTTGACTTCACTTAAATGAGTTGAGCCACTGACTTGACTTCACTTACAGTAAATGAGTTGAGCCACTGACTTGACTTCACTTACAGTAAATGAGTTGAGCCACTGACTTGACTTCACTTACAGTAAATGAGTTGAGCCACTGACTTGACTTCACTTAAATGAGTTGAGCAACTAACTTGACTTGCTTGGTTTGTGTTTACTGCGACCTGAGACTTGACGATAGGGACGTGTGTCCTGCTCCCAACTCTGCTGTTCATGCATTCATAGTAGTATGATTTTCATAATATTTTTTTAAAAGTCTCTTACCAATGCGAAGGGTGACAAATAAATCAACCTTGAATTGTGTCTTCTGAAAGTTGATCTGTTTTAATATCTGTTCTTCAGGTGGAGCGTATTACTTGATATCTCGAAGTCTGGGCCCAGAGTTTGGCGGCTCCATCGGTCTGATTTTTGCCTTTGCCAACGCTGTGGCTGTTGCCATGTACGTCGTCGGCTTTGCAGAAACCGTCGTTGAGCTGCTCATAGTAAGAGACTATAATACTCTCTCACACATTGCTCATAATGTATTGCTTTAATATGATTGTGTATAGAATGGTAGATAAAATAATCATATGTGTTTGTGTCTTTAGAGTTCTGGTGCGCTCATGTTCGATCCAATTAATGATGTGAGAATCATTGGAACCATTACGGTCATCCTGCTTCTCGGCATCTCCGTGGCCGGCATGGAGTGGGAGGCCAAGGCAGGACATTCATTGCATATTCAGTTGTCTTTGAACATTAGCCAGTTTCTGACCTTTTGAATTCATGATTTGTCAACATGATTTTGTTTCATAGGCTCAGATATTCCTCTTGGTCATTTTGATCACTGCCATTTTCAACTACTTTATTGGGTCCTTCATCCGTGTTGAGTCCAAGGAGAAATATGGCTTCTTCGGCTATGATAGTAAGTGCGATGTTAAAATCATCTAGACCGGTGGTCCTCAACTGATTTGTCGTGACGGATCTGATGCCACACACACAGCAGGGAGAAAACAATGCTTCCGGTTTAATGATAACCTGCTATAAACACCCTTAAACCGCTAATTAAAAGTCTGTAAAAGGGTGTGTGTCCAATCAAACTCTACGGTATTTGATAAACATGGTTTAGTGTGGTGAATAAACTCACTGCAGAAAGAAGGAAACCATCAAAATTCAAGAGACACAGAAACTATAATGACAAGCCTTCTGAGATTTTGGTACACTGTGGTATAATATTAATACATTTTAATTAAATAAATTACCACTTGAAGGCCACTTGATATTCAAATTAAAACTTTGGTTTTTAATGAAAACCATTTTTTAAAAATGTTTTTTTATTTTTCATGTGTCCTTTTCTCTCTCTATTCATCATTCACCTTGTCTTTTATATAATGTAACTACATAATTATCCAACCTCTTTTTAGCTGGCATCTTCGCGGAGAACTTTGGCCCAGACTTTCGAGGACAAACGTTTTTCTCCGTGTTTTCCATCTTCTTCCCGGCGGCCACGGGCATTTTGGCTGGTGCCAACATCTCAGGAGATCTAGCAGTGAGTGTTGCCAGTCATTTCCTCACCACTTATTTATTGTTCCTCGCATACACAGTTCGTCACTGCCCAGGATCTCTGTAAATGTGTAATTTCTCTAAGGACCCTCAACTGGCCATCCCGAAAGGAACACTTTTGGCTATTCTCATAACGGGCCTCGTGTACATCGGTGTGGCCATTTCTGCAGGTAACCGCGGTTCGAAGCGCATATCATGAAGTCGTTCTGTATGAGTTGCTCTCTGATGTATTGATTGATTTGTTGAAAGGTGCGTGCATCGTGAGGGACGCTACAGGCATTGAGAGTAACATTACTCTCAGTGGGATCGTGAACTGCACTGATGCGGCCTGTAAGTTCGGCTATGACTTCAATTCCTGCAGACCAATGGTTGAGGGAGAAAAGTCTGCCTGCAAGTTTGGCCTTCACCATGATTTCCAGGTACACCACCAACAGCAGACACTGTTTCTACATTATCCCACTGCTCCACATCCCAGTGTTTCCCTGAGCTGCATGTTAAGGCCTCGTAGTCCTCCTGATGCACAGACTCTTCCACATGCTAGACTGGCCAGAATGAGGTATCCAGCAACACTTATAAAGGAAGAGAACGTACCATGATTAGCTCTGAGAGTTTTGCGGCAGGCTTCACTATATTTCGGTGCGCTATGTGTTTTTGTTTGTTAGTGTCATTATCTTAATGCTAGGGGTGGGCGATCTGAGGATTTTATATCGTGATCGATCTTGAAGACGTCCTGATCTACTTTTCAAGCGAAACGTAGAGATCTTGATCTTTTGTCCTAGTAATATCGGGACTTTTATTTTGACAGCTCTGCGACTGGCAGCTCCTGAGCACACGGGCACATTCTCCTTCATCAGTGTACGGTCTCTGTTAACAGCTTTATCAATGCGTTACTGGATAGAACTGTTAAACAGAGAATGTAAACGAAAGAGTATCATAGCGTTTGCTTTCATATTATTAGATAAAGGCAAACACTATTAATACTTTCCCATTTACCATCAGGATTCAGCATTTGCGGATTTAAATCATTTAAACGAATCTGTCAATATCTAATAAACATTTCATTTCTCAAACGTTGCGGGCTTAGTCGAATCCAGCGGTCAGATATTCTGAAGTCGATCGACAAACTTTAAACCCTTGTTTGCAAACTATGCTGCGCTATATTCAGTGTCCCACTGTCATATTCATGTCATTTTCACTGTGCTCTATGGAAAATTAGTGTAAGCTTGTCTTTTTTTGAAAAAATATGATTCCCAGTGTTCTGAGTGCCCTGTTGATTACAGTGTTTACTTCCTTTTTATTCATATTTTTTACAAACAATTTCTTTATTCGTGAAAAATACAGTAATATGATTACAGAATCAAGAAGTTACAATCTCAAGTAAGTCGGTTTAATTTAGAGATGTATTTTTTTTTAAATACCAGACCTTGGGCCAGTCTGCTCTAAGATATCGGCATTGGCCTTCAAAAACCAATATCGGTCGACCACTAGTTTAATGTCTATTTTTACAACTGATTGTTTAATGCAAGACTGTGTTTTAAATTGTAAAAGTAGTCCATAGGCTTGTTCCAATCTGGATATTCTCTATAGCAGCCTACATCTCAAAATTGGGAAGATTGCGATTCAGATCTTGATTGTTTGTTATAAGATCGTGATATGAAGTTTTGGGAAGATCGCCCACCCCTACTACGTCAAGCTCTACTGGAAGCCCTTGTGGTTCGTGTGTGAGCACTCAGAATCACTTGCGTTACAGTTAGGATGCAAACGCTTTAAGCTGTGTAACTAGCAGGATTGGTGACTGAATGTGTTGTGCTGAAGGTCATGAGTGTGGTGTCGGGCTTCAGTCCCCTCATCACCGCGGGGATCTTCTCGGCCACCCTCTCCTCCGCCCTGGCGTCTCTCGTCAGCGCCCCCAAAGTCTTCCAGGTGGGTGTCATCTCGGAGTGTGTGTGTGCATTCGTGGAGTGTGTGTGGTTCCACTCCAGTGGCTGTATGAGCTCAGAAATGCTGTAACTTGTCTTGCTGGTTTGATGGATTTTCCCCTTTCCCTCAGGCTTTATGCAAAGACAACATCTATCCTGGAATCGGTGTTTTTGGGAAGGGCTACGGCAAGAACAACGAGCCCTTGCGAGGATATTTACTCACCTTTGGCATTGCCTTGGCCTTCATTCTCATTGGTAGGTGGAAATCAACTAATCAAATAGTTGTATTCGTCGCTGATGAGGTCATCTCACTCTGGCATGCACTGGTTTTTCATTTCTCCAGCGGAGTTGAACGTCATCGCCCCAATCATTTCCAATTTCTTCCTGGCATCATACGCCCTCATCAACTTCTCTGTGTTTCACGCGTCACTGGCCAATTCCCCCGGTAAGAGTTTCTTCTGCTGTAGAGTTGTAAAACTGAACCGGTTGAGTTGATGAGTTCATGCTGGAGGCGAGCTGGGACATGTCTCCACAGACACCAGTGCTCAGATGTCATTAGTGTCAGGATGGCACATCTCAGCTCTCATTCTCTGAAGAGTGAGGAATTTAGATTTTGAATGTTGGGTGCAGTTTTTTATTACCTGTAATTTTCCATGAATGGGTTAAAGAGGGGAAACTGAAACTGACAGTTGTTATTTCAATAAAGTGTCAGTGAAATGAGCTGCTTTAAGGCCTTGATCTATTACATAATCACCAACGGTAGTGCGATGAAGTTTTCTGGTTTGGCAAACTGTTCTGAACTCCTGAAACACACATGTGTTGGCCTGATTTTGTTTAAAATGTCGCACCAGTTTGTTCTTTGATTTTGCTAAAGTATATAATGGCCTTAACATTCAAATATGATGATGTTTTTCCATTTATATTAGCATATATTGTAAACTCTGTTACTAAATTATACGGGCATGTCTAAAAAAACTTGATTTATGTGATTATCATTACTTGCTAGCAAGAAGTATGTAATAACCGCATGAATGAAGTCCTAGTTAAAATGAGTTTAGTCTTAATTAGGAATAATGTGACCATATCCAAAAGATTAACAGTAATTAAGTGTGATTGACAGAAAGGTTGAGCTGGATAAATGCAGTCACCAACACCACATGGAGGGAATGCAGTGGGGGTGTGACGGGACCCTTATCTCTCGAGATGAGACACGAGATTGGGTTCACGAGAACGAGACGCGATTTTTGTGAGAAATTCTCAATGACAAAATTCACGACTGGAAAAATAGTCTGCAGGTGCATCTTGAAATGTTTTAACTAATAATCTTGTAATGAATGTCATTTCAGTTCTACTTTGAGTTATCAAATGCATTGAAAGACAACAGTATACAAGCACTGTAAAATGTTTTGCCACAAACCCAACTGACTGGCCTTTCACACGAGTCTCTTCAGACCTTACTGTAGATGTATGAGCTTCCAGATCTTCTGATTGAGGCTGTGTGTGACCTCATAATTAAACTCCATTCCACAAATTTAACATAGAAATAAATAAATAAAAATAACAATATTAATATTGCAGGCTATAAACCTGAGAAAGTTTGCATCCGGTGTGCGATACCTCGAGGTGTCATAGACGCGCGGCGCTTCTCGTCCGGTGTGCGGGAACATACGACTGCCCTTTAGAGGAGGCTGACTCGTAGCACTTCAACACGCGGGTTTTTTCCCGCTTGACAAGCCGACCGAACGGACATGGGGCGTGGCAGCATCGACGATTCCATTTAATTCGAAGTTCGAGATTGTGACTTAATTTCGATAGATTTCGACTTTAAGTCTCGCGAGATCTCGTCACACCCCAGAATGCAGTGGTATGGTCTTCCCGTCATGTTGTGTGGGCTTCTCACGGAGTTCACTAAACTTGGCAAAGTAACAGTTCTTATGCAAGCAGAGGTTTTTGTTGTTCTGTAGATTTACTCAAACCTTTAATATCTGAATGAAAAAGTCTTGTCTTTTCTGAATGGCATCTTGTAATTGACTGTATTTCTTGTTCTTGAAGTTATAATTTTACACATTTCTTTATTCTTTGTGTAAAGAGGTTTGTTTTTCCCTCAATACCAAAGCTCTAGAAGACCAGCAGGTAGATATCTTCACTATCTTCACACACTTTATATAGTCTCTGCACACTCTTGCATGAACATAAAGGGTACGTGTAGACTCATTCTCCAGATATCTCACAGACAACACCATTTAAACGCTTCGGTACCCTTTATGTCATGTCGTTTCTGTAGCATTACAAGGTAATCGTGACCCCACTAAATCCCATTACTCTAGTACATGTCCTGTGTTCAAGACCCCTTCCTAGCTGTGGTAACTGCCATGTATCCTAACTGATGCTAACTTCATTTAATCAATTCTGTTCTCATGCTTTTATAAAACTGTGACATTTCAACTGTGACTGATGTGTGTTGTGAAGACTCTAGAACATTGAGAAGCTTTGACACCGTTAACAAACTCGTATGAAGTCTTCTCCTGGACGCTGTTCAGAAACGTCCCTTCCCCACTTTCACTAGCAGCTCTCAGTTGTCCTGTCACACACACACACACCCGTGTGCCATTGTGTGTGTCCCATACCGTTACGTAACGTAGCAGAATGGCACAGTTAGCACATTCGTGCCACAAAGAACTATTGTTGGTTTTATCCCAACTCTTCGTTCTGATATGTTGGCTCCAGTTGATGGTTGTAATAAGGGTATTTTAACACTTCACCATGTTGCCAGATCCTAACCCGTAGTACCTCAGGCCCGCCGGGTTTGGACTGGAGATCTCTAAGTGTTCGTTCCATGTGTGTTGGGCAGGATGGAGGCCGAGCTTCAAGTACTACAACATGTGGGCGTCTCTCGCTGGGGCAATCCTATGTTGTGTCGTCATGTTTATCATCAACTGGTGGGCGGCCCTCTTGACCAACGTCATTGTCTTATCGCTCTACATCTACGTCAGCTACAAGAAGCCAGGTGAACACACTTGAGCACCAGTCATGTGTTCTTCAGCACTGACATTTCCTAACCAATGCCTCCATGGCTGTACTTCTAATGATGCGTTCTGGGTTTGGGGATTTGGCTCTTTATGAAATTGTTTCGGTCTTGTATTTTCTGTAACGCGACTTTGAAACGATGTGTATTGTGTAGCGCTATACAAATAAATGTGTATTGGATTACAGATGTGAACTGGGGCTCGTCCACTCAAGCGCTGACCTATCATCAGGCCCTGACACACAGTTTACAGCTGTGCGGAGTAGCGGAGCACATCAAAACCTACAGGTAATCGTGTGTGTGTGTGTGTGTGTGTGTTCTACCTGTATTAATCACTTATTTCTGCAGTGTTTCAGATTATTTCCCCCTCTGGTTTAGTGTCCCACTGAGGGCTTGCTCTGATGATCTTGGCTCGTGTATGTGTGGATTCCTTCATTATCACACTCGATGTGTCTGAGGCTTTGGTGCTTTAACGCTGGAATAAACCACATGACTTTTCAAATCTGCATCATGCACTAAACCAGTGCTCCTCAAACCTGTCCTGGGACTCCCGCCACACTTTATGGTGTCTCAACTCACCAGCTCATTAGTAGAGATCGCAGGACGAGCGCTCATGAACCCTTCAGAGGACTCGGTCACTGTTGGCTTCACCGCCTGTCTTCTGAGAGACCGTCATCTGATCTGAAAAGCATAGATGTATCATTTGCTGCCAAAGTCACCTACAAAGTTATTGTGTGATAGTGCAGTGTTTGCACACGAAGGCACAGGCGGGCAACTTAACAGTAAAATAGAGCGAGCTTTGGTGAAAACTAAGTGAATATTTAATTACTACAGTAGTAACTTCTCGCTAGAAATGACATAAGTGGAAAACATTGGTCAAAAACGTACACTTACACACAAATTGACGACCAACAGCAACATTCAGATGCCATCTTTCTTTCTAGCTCAACTGTCCCAGAATGGAAAGCACAGGATTGTGGGATATCAAAGGCAGTGAAGGATGCATCTATGCTGCCTTCAGAAGTGTGCGCAGCCCTTGTCTTGCAATCTCTACTAAGTTTTGGGACGGGTTAAGAAGCACTGCACTAAACGACACACACCACCAGATTTAGCATCAGATGTTCCGAACACACTCGTGCGGAAACTTGTGCTTCATTTCCTGGAGATGCATGATAAATGACAAGTTGCTTAAAAATCGTCAATTCAAAAAATATTAGACGTTTAATCTCCGACTAGATGAAGTGTGAAGTCTATTGATTTTCTGTGAAATCTGTCATCTCCCACTGCCCAAACTCTGCAGACTGGCTTTGAGTGTCGACTTCTCCACACTGCGAATCGGGGCAACAGTTGTGTAGTGTGTTCCAGCTTTTAGACGCTTTATCCATGTGCTGAAGCTCAAGAGATGTTCAAGACGTGGAGCATATCATGTGTGTAGTGAACTTTAGCATGTTTATCGCTAGAGGACTTTAGCGGTGTACCAGTTCCATCCCGTCGCCGGCCGTGACCCTCCACAGGTTTACACATCTCTTAACTGGGCTGAATTCTAGTTTGATAGTAAGTTTATAATTATGAGTTGATCATCAGAGTTAAAGTCCCCCTCTAGTCAATAATTATATCTCTTAAAACTCATCTTTGATCACCGGAATGACATTTAGGTGTTTTTTTTTGTTTTTTTTTTAACTTCTTGAAATATTCTTCATGCCTTAAAATATCTTGAATGTAACTTGACACCCTTGCCTCATTTAGTATGTGCGGTTCTATGAATATGCAAATGAGCCCCGCCTCCACTCACTCACTCGCTCAGAGATCCACTGGTTGACGATCACACGTTGATCTGATTGGTTACAAGGTAGTGTGTGACGTCAGAAACACCAGCGATTTCAAACCGTGTTTTTGAGACTGTCTTTGGTTCACTGCAGTTTTAAGCAGAAAATACTCAGCAATGCTGTCCACTTATGAACTTACACATGGTGTGTGTTAAAGCAGATTAATAACACCACATACACACATAAACTACATTAAAAGCTGGATTTACACCACAGGGCGACTTTAATAATGATCTATCCGCTAAACCAAGTCGTCATACATTTGTATTTTTTTATATGGACTCAAAAGAAAAGCCATAAGGTAAACGACTACAGTTTATTGCTGTACATAACATTTGTAAAAATGCAATCCACATATAACAAATTATTAACTTGGTATGGAGTATGGATTGTAATAAGTGCCATTTTCTACGTTTGATATGGAGGATCTATGGAAATAACTGAAGTAACTCTGGACCAAGCAATGACCAGTGTGACGAAGCTTTAAACCAAGGCAATAATACATGTTTAAATGTTTAATTCGAAGTATATGTTATGGATAATTTATTATAATGGGGTGTTTGGTTTTACCCATAAACGTTAACTATCCCGCTAACTGCCAGACATGTGCTAGCGTGTAGTTAAGCCGGCTGTTGTTCACGAGTCTGCCTCCAGCCAAAGTCAAGGTTACAGCGTCACTGCCGACTAGTTCCAGCCTGAGAATCTCTGCCATTCAACAAAAAGTATATATGTTCTTTAAAGGCAATAAAAATATGTAAAATGATTGAGTGACTAAGACATGCATGAAAAATCATAATGGGATTGATTGAGGAAACAATAGATGTAAGAGTTTTGTTTCATTATGAGTGTAGATTGACTGATCTTCAGTGTGTGTGCTCCGACTGCATCACATGTTGAGAGCAGAGGAAGCGCTGCTAGATCCTCCAGGGTCAGAGATTACCGGTGTTCTGACAGTACCTTCACATCAAGCGCTTCCCCTCGGCATAATCCTGTTTTATTCTTAACATTTTTGCTTTGAAGCGCTCTAATCTGAGCAGTGTGTCCTGCTCTCGACGGACCGGCGACCCCAGGGGTCATGAGAACGTGGTGCACGGCACACCATGTGCTGCTTTTGCTGATGTCGCAGGTTATGGCGCTTCGTACAGTGGCGTTCATTAAAGTGTGTGTGCTGAGGATCTGGCGGTGTGTGATGTGCAGATGACGTGTGTGTTGTGTCTTCTAGGCCTCAGTGTCTGGTGATGACTGGAGCTCCAAACTCACGACCAGCCGTTCTTCATCTGGTCCATGCCTTCACCAAGAACGTGGGTCTGATGGTGTGCGGTCACGTGCGCATCGTGAGTATCGTGTGTGTGTGTGTGTGTGTGTGTGTGTTTGACTCTGCTAATTGGCACATGTTCTTGGAGTAATAAAACTCTCCTGGACTCAGGGGACAGTGATTATAGTTGTTGAAAATAAAGCGTCTCCTTTAGGGGTCCGTGTGGACCTCGCTGATCAAGAGGACGTTGTTTAGAGAACTGAGCTCATGGAAGCTTTTCCAAACTCGCTCCTGGAATCACACCAGGAGTTTGCAACCAGAAGCCAGCCGTGTTCCTCCGTTCTGTCACTGATGGGGTCTTGCCTCTGGCTTGCTTAGTTGAGCACACTGAACATCCAGCAGCATTATTGATCTGACTGAACACAGTGTGTGTGTGAGACTGAACATCACTGTTCTCTGCTTTATACCCGAACTGAACTCATTTCATAATTGATGATCTTCTTCACAGTTATTGAACAGAACTCTTCAGCTGAACAATGACTCTATTGTCTCTCTACTTTAGCTTTACAGCAGAACTGAACTGTGTTTGCATCATCGATCATTATTTTCCTGTTATCTGTGTGAAGTGTGTATTGTTGTATATAAATAAAGGTGACTTGACTTGATGTTCCTGTGGCTTCACTTCAACTGGTCTCTGTCGTTTGCTGTGTGTGTTCGCAGAGCTCTCGGCGGCCCAACTTTAAAGAGTTGAACAGTGATATGGTGCGCTACCAGCGGTGGCTCCTCAACAACAACTCCAAGGCCTTTTACACACCCGTGGTGGCGGAGGACCTTCGGCAGGGGACCCAGTACCTGCTGCAGGTGTGTGTGTGTGTGTGTGTGTGCGTGTGTGTGTGTGTGTGTGTGTGTGTGTGCGTGTGTGTGTGTGTGTGTGTGTGTGTGTGTGCGCGTGTGTGTCACACCCGTGGTGGCGGAGGACCTTCGGCAGGGGACCCAGTACCTGCTGCAGGTGTGTGTGTGTGCGTGTGTGTGTGTGTGTGTGTGTGTGTGTGTGCGCGTGTGTGTCACACCCGTGGTGGCGGAGGACCTTCGGCAGGGGACCCAGTACCTGCTGCAGGTGTGTTTGCGTGTGTGTGCGTGCGTGTGCGCGTGTGTGTCACACCCGTGGTGGCGGAAGATCTTCGGCAGGGAACCGTGTGTGTGTGTGTGTGTTGTGTGTGTGTGTGTGTGTGTGTGTGTGTGTGTGTGTGTGTGTTAAATTCGGAGGGGGTTTTATAGGCCTTTTCACAAAAGATTTGTTTAATACTTGTTTTTAGGAACTTGCTCACTGGCTAATTTGAATTTTTTTGCTTCTCCTACAAGTTTTGTCCAATGTTTACCAAAGTTGGCTCACATAATGTGCACGTCAATCCTTACAAAGTTACTGCGTTTTAACTTTAGTGTTTTCATTGGTCAGAAGCTCATTTGCACCAACTGGCCTAAAATCCCTTGGCCGTTTTGGTCCTGCTCAGTGCAGTGTTCACGCGAGCGCACAGCTGACTTCTGGGCTTTAACCCAGTTTAAGATATTTACTTCTACTGTGTGTGTGTTTGCTGATTTGACCTACATTATGGGGCCTGAATTGGCCTCCCAAACCCTGACTCTACATTATTGGACATGCTGAGGCAGTAAATCTGAATAAGGAAACCAAATGTTTTAGTAAAAAATGAAAAACGTTTTCTATGAGAGTTGGGTTATAGAAAATGTCATGAGCTCAGTATTAAAAAATTGTTTTCCTATGGAAAGTCCTAATAAACCAAAGTGTGTGTGTGTGTTTTACAGGCTGCTGGACTGGGCAGATTGAGGCCCAACACACTGGTGCTTGGTTTCAAAAACGACTGGCGTATTGGAGATATAAAGGATGTTGAGACCTACATAAACCTAATCCAGTGAGTTTAGTCTTCGGTTTATTAGTGTGTCATCGGTTACTATGCTAGTGCAATGATACAAGTGGTGTGTGTGGTGATCTGGTTATGTCATCCACGTAACACGAGTTTCTTGAGTGTTTGTTATTGCTGCAGTAGAGCGAGGAATACATGCAAAAGATGTGCAAACCAGTGTCCAGCAGTGCGTCACACACACTCGCACTCAGATGCGTCACACACACACACTCGCGCTCAGATGCGTGTACATGATCTACAGCGCTTCATTCGTCAATTAATAACTACAAATTATTAAAAGGCGCCGTGACCGACACTGACCAAGCTTAGGTTTCCCACACACACACACACACACACACACACACACACACACACACACACACACACACACACACACACACACACACACACACACACACACACACACACACACACACACACACACACACACACACACACACAGAATCATTCAGTCGATGTGTCTCTGCTTCTGACGGGTCGAGCTGTAATCGTGGATATGGGAATTATGATTGACTGTCTTTGTGACATTTGGCGATATTAACTTATTTATATTAGAATAGTTCGTCAGGTATATGCACTCTCCTGAATTTAAGCTGATCAAAATATATATAAACGTATACATATAAAAACACTAATATAAATACATTAGCATGAACCCGTGCTTGCTCTGTCTCTCACACACACTGTAATGCACTTGTTTATGCCGGATCATTTAAAACAAATGTCGGAACGCAAAAATCCCAAATGATTTCCCGTGACGAGATCCGGCTGAACCGAAGCGCTGGTGATCCACACACCGCAGCTCTTGGAGATGAGCGGGCAAACCTCACGATGATTCAACGTTTAGAGATGTTTTTCATAACTGTGGCCTGTCCGTCTCATGTCCTTCTGGTGCACACATCTGATGATGTTTATGAGCAAACGCAGCTTTGATGTGAGTGTTTGGGTCTTCCTCCTGTGAGACATTAACTCTTGTTTATTTGTGTGTGTAGCGATGCGTTTGATTTCCAGTACGGCGTCGTCATTCTCCGACTGCGAGAGGGTCTCGATATTTCTCACATTCAAGGCCAAGGTACAGTGCTGTCCATTTATCACTACATTACCCATCACTTCTCCACAGCAGTGAGCAGAAGCACGTCGAGTTATTCCTGTCAGCTTCAGGAGATCAGCGGCTCATACACGAGATATTGACTGTTCCTATCAGAGGGAATGTAAACTCTTTAAAGCCTTTAAAACATTGAGATGTCCACAGCTGGACGCGATTATAGACATCAGTGTTTGTGTGGATGAAATTGTCCATGTAGTGAGGTCATTTTCATGCTAGGTTTGAATGTGCCTTGACCTGCAAGCTGAACTGTGCTTGTCTCTAAAGATGACTCTTCAGGCTTGAAGGATGTGGTGGTTTCGGTCGACATGAGCAAAGACTCGGATGGAGACTCGTCCAAGCCCTCGTCCAAGGCCACCAGTGTGCAGAACAGCCCCGCCGTGCAGAAAGGTCAGCGCACCTCCACTTCTCTGTGTTCATAAGATCTGGTTTTAAAGTTGTGTATGCTTTAAATAATCTCCTGTTCTGGGAGAAACCGCTG
The DNA here is from genome assembly GCF_949152265.1 of Phoxinus phoxinus. NCBI lineage: Eukaryota > Metazoa > Chordata > Actinopteri > Cypriniformes > Leuciscidae > Phoxinus > Phoxinus phoxinus. The sequence continues at coordinate 26,498,832 of NC_136898.1, read as the reverse complement.
AAAGCCAAACCTCCGCTGAGATTATTTCCCAGGAGTTCAGTGAGATGTCCTCTTCGGCAGACGTCACCGGAGCAGAAGTCATATGTTGACCTCCTGATCCGTCATGTCCCTTCAGGGCCGGTTCTCATCAAACGCATTTCACATCCCAACTCATCCACACTCCATGTGTTTTCTGAAGTGTCTGCCCAATACAATACAACACAACAAACAACCAACCGTGTTCTCAGATGTGTGTGTGAGCTGGGAACAGTGTGAGTGTTTACACGGCTTGTCATGGTTGTAGTCAGTCTGATGATGAATTACATGGCGGACTGAAGGCCCGCTCAGCACCACCTGACCTGATCAGAGGCTCTCCGCAGGCTGAGAAAATACTCATGAACAACAAATACAGCTGCAAGCGGCCATCGGCAGGGTCAAGCAGTTGAGGAGCTGGAGCGGGCACATGTGGAGAGTGCTCTCTGCAGGCGGACCGCGTCATTGGTCAATGCGTTCGGGATCTTCATGAAGCAGAACCGGCGGAAATTTGCCTGTACCAATTCTCCTAAATGTGCATTCACACCGGAAGCATTCATTGGCTTCTATTGCCAAGTTTCTAGGACAACACTGACAACATTAATTGGTTTCTAATGCACATGTGATTTGGTGAAATGGGACTAACAGCTCTGATGCTCTGTTCAGACCCCACATGATGTCTGCGGATTTAAAAAATAAAATAAAAATTAACTTCATCTAAATGGCCTGAGACTTGCGAAGTAAACGCATACACATAAACACATGCCCCAGAACCCACAGAATCACACTATCTTGCATAATTTGTCAAAAACAAAAAACAAATAAACACTTGCGCTACAATGCAGAACACACAGAAATGAAGCGACACCATTACATATCCGGAGATGGAGAACAAATGCAAACACACATATTGAAACGCATATAACACACATAACCTCATGTTCAGGTTTGACTGTAACGTGGCAAAAAATTATACTTGATACATAAAATATGTATTACGAGAATAAAACGACCGTTTGTCAAAGTTTAGCATTCTTTTGTATTAACAAATCGAAATGGAGAAACCTGTGGAAAGATGTACACCTATTAGAGGATGGATACCCGACCCGAGTCCAACGGGCCCCACCGGGTTCGGACAGATATTTCGAAATGATGTTCGGGTCGGGCTCGGTCACATCAGCGCGATAAGGCATTGAGCATTTTACATTTAAAACTGCTTATTATGTAGGTAGCCAATGTGCCTGATGCTTTCACTTGATGCAAACGATCGTTTTTGTGATTAAAATACATGTAAAATATTACCATAACATCCGTCTTCCTGTGTGCGGACATTTGTTTATGTGGCCGTGACAACGAAACACGTGCATAATGTGCGCGCGCCTGTGTTAAGAGCGCTTGTTGCTCCGCGCGCTGATGCGTTCATCTGTTGACATTTCCGATTGCCTTCCTACAGTTGCTTAATAAAAGAGGCTTTCCACACAAACAAACGTACATGTGTCATTAGTATGAGGAAAAAATGGGATTTTAACTGCCAGTCACGGGTCGGGTTCAGTCGCTGCATCCATCGCTGTCGGGCGCGGGCCGGGCTCGGACAGAAAAATTCGGCCAGATCCGCACTCTAACACCCATGTGGAAACTGAACGATGCGTTGAGTAATCCTCTGGTGGCGTAGAAGTTTGACGTTATTTTTCAGTAGATGGCAGCAATCCTCTGTTCTTTTATATTGAATTTTATCCACCCATCCATCCATCTATCCACCTATCCACCCATCCATCCATCCACCCATCCATCTATCCACCCATCCACCCACCCACCCACCCACCCACCCATCCATCCATCCATCCATCCATCCATCCATCCATCTATCCACCCATCCATCTATCCACCCATCCACCCATCCATCTATCCACCCATCCATCTATCCACCTATCCACCCATCCACCCATCCATCCATCCACCCATCCATCCATCCACCCATCCATCTATCCACCTATCCACCCATCCATCCATCCACCCATCCATCTATCCACCCATCCATCCACCCACCCACCCACCCATCCATCCATCCATCCACCCACCCACCCACCCATCCATCCATCCATCCATCCACCCACCCACCCATCCATCCATCCATCCATCCATCCATCTATCCACCCATCCATCTATCCACCCATCCACCCATCCATCCACCCATCCATCCGTCCACCCATCCATCCACCCATCCACCCATCCATCCACCCATCCATCCATCTATCCACCCATCCATCCATCCATTCATCCATCCACCCATCCATCCATCCATCCGTCCGTCCGTCCGTCCACCCATCCATCCACCCATCCATCCACCCATCCATCCATCCACCCGTCCGTCCGTCCATCCATCCTCCCATCCTCCCACCCACCCATCCATCCATCCTCCCATCCTCCCACCCACCCATCCATCTATCCACCCATCCATCCATCCGTCCGTCCGTCCGTCCATCCATCCATCCATCCTCCCATCCTCCCACCCACCCATCCACCCATCCTCCCACCCACCCATCCATCCATCCTCCCATCCTCCCACCCACCCATCCATCCATCCACCCATCCTCCCACCCACCCATCCATCCATCCGTCCGTCCGTGCTCAACATCAGCTCACACTCGTCCTGAACCTGTGGACTCACGCCCGCTCGTGTGTGTCGTCATCAGTGTGTGTGTTAATGATGAAGATGATGGAGGTTTCCTCAGCCTCATAAGAGACTGCAGCAGAACATGTGTGTGTGTGTGTCGTCATCAGTGTGTGTGTGACTGGCACACATCCTCCGCGCAGCATTAGCAGACTCTAACCCTCTCATGTTTTTCTCCAGATGAGGATGATGATGGCAGAGCTCACACTCGTCCGCTGTTGAAGAAAGGCATGTGTCTCTCGTTCTCACACTCATTCTGTCTCTCCTGCATGCAGCTTTCCTCTGCAGCATTTTAGGAATCGCCGCTTTGAGTGTTTTCTGCTGGTGTGACCTCTGACCTGATCTAGATGTGTGGGTGTTTCAGCTCCAATGATGTCACTTCCTGTCACGTTCTAATTCTCTGTGTCTTCCTGCAGGGTTGCTTGTGTTTCCCACTGAGGACTCTGCTTCAGTCTCTTCCCTTTCTTCTGTCTGCTTATGGATTATTGTTATGATGTGTGTGTGTCCTGATGTGTGTGTGATGGTGTGTGTTTGTGACTCCAGATAAACGGAGCCCGACGCTTCCTCTGAATGTCGCGGACCAGCGGCTGTTGGACGCCAGTCAGCAGTTCCAGCAGAAGCAGGGCAAGGGCACGGTCGACGTGTGGTGGCTGTTCGATGATGGCGGTGAGTGGGAAACATTGACAACTTACAACTGACCGATCGCAAAGACCCGCCCCCTTTGGTTACCGTTGCTATAGAGAGCCTAAGTCCCGCCCCTCCGGTTCCGGCTCATGGGACCTTATTTCAGAAAAAATCTGTATGGTAGTCAATGGCGAGAGACAACTTATCTTTTTATTCCGTCTGAACTGTGCCCTGAATTACACATATGATGTTTATCAATTTAAAAGATAATTATGAAAGTCAAGAAAGTCGCAGTTTGTCATAAAACGGAAGAGTAACATTTAGTTTTATGTGGAAATCACTCCATGAACTACATCTCTCGTCTCGCACTATACGTCACCGTTGCTCGTGTGTGTGCAGTCTGGTACAACACACTCCGGCATCACGTTACGATTATAACGTAAGACTGTAGACATGACATGACAGACGTTAGCCTCGGTAGAGTTAGCCTCGGTAGAGTTAGCCTCGGTAGAGTTAGCCTCGGGAGAGTTAGCCTCGGGAGAGTTAGCCTCGGTAGAGTTAGCCTCGGTAGAATTAGCCTCATTCATTGAGAGAAAGGTATGACGTCACATGTGCGCCTTCTGGGTGTGTAGTCTTTGTAATGACGTATTTTCACAGTCTTATACCTCAACAGTTTTACATCAAACTGCGACTTTCTTGACTTTAAAATGTATCTTTTAAATTGACACATCATATGTGTAATTCAGGGCACAATTCAAACGAGATCAAATATTTGTTGTCTCTTGCCATTGACTACCATACAATATTTTTCCGAAATAAGGTCCCATGGTGCACCGGAAGGGGCGGGGCTTAGGCTCTCTATGTCTGACAAGCCACGTCGCGCTCACGCCACGTTCTCACACAGTGATGATAATGATATGATAACATCATACTTTTGATATGAAAAAGTCTCAACTTTCAAATTTGGTCATTGTTTTAAAGAAATGTAATCCATAAATAGCATTTTGTGGCTCTGTAATGTGTGTGACAGATCGCTCAGTTAAAGCCGCTCGTGAACCGATCATCTCTTCTTCTAGTTCATTTATAGCATCAAATAAACATGAATGAACATCAGAAGGAATGTTGTTTTAACCGCGGAAAGACGTCAGTACACTCCGCTTCTCAAGTTCACATCCTCCATGTTAATCCACTAACTCTCCTGACCGCTTTGTCGGACAAAATGGCGGATTCTGCGGATGCCGGATTATGATTGGTCAGATCGCCTATCAATCAAACTCTCTGCGACGGGTCAAATGTGATGCATCATGAAATCTGACCTTTGGTCACAATTCGATTGGGTTTATATGGGAATGATTCATTAAATTCCTCAAAATATGTTGGGAAAACAAATGGAACGAGACAATATACAGCATGGGTAAGGTCTCGTTGTGTGGTGTGTAGTGTGAGATGCTGAGGTTTACCGTGACAGAGGCGTTTAGCTGGATCATACACCGCTACGGCTTTCCTCCTGTAAGCGGAAGTTACTGTTCTCGCGGAGCAAACCTGGGAAATCTGCTTAGCCTTCTGTCTGGAAGATCTCCAGAGCATACCCGAGATCAAGAGACTAATAATGCAGCAGATCTTCACTTGTCCTGCCAAGAGTTTTACTGGCTCGAGCACAGAACAGAGAGATGGTTACTGTTTTAGACTCGGTTTCCATGACATTAGGAACACACTGCAGTTGCAGATTATAGACTTGTAATAAAAGCTGCCGTTATGTTGAAATAATAAAATCCCCTGGGAATGAGTACAGCAAAGAGACATTAGTTTAAAGCAATAATATTCACAAGAGAAACCTAAAAACACAATTCATACGAGACGAGTTTCACGTCAATGAGCCGAGTTTAAAATCAACTTTCTCTCACTGACCAATTTAGCTCTACATTAAGTTACTAGCCATTCAGAACTACAACTAGCCAACTAAACTACAAATAAACCAGCACATATATATATTTGGATTTCACAGCCTGCATTAATTTCTAATTTCTTAACTCCTGTCATCCAGCATCTCTTCCCTTCCTCGTTCGTCCTCATCCTCATCAGCAAACATGTGTTTTAGGAGGACAGAATACACTATAAATCAACACAGTGCAAAGAACATCACAACATGTAGGATTTAGGAAAATAACTCTTCTGTTCACCAAATGCTTTTTAATCTTCCTATCGCTTCAATGCAAATGAGCAAATGCGCCGTTGTTTCATCATGACTCACGAGTATTTGCAGATTTGGCTCACACAAACTTCCCCAGTACAGTGAGTGAACATGATGAGTAAAACACAGAATTGGCTCGTGATTTGACTGTTGATTTGTCTTGAGTTGAGTTGACCACAGTTGATTTTTACCTGCGTTCGGCGGGTTGGTGTGTTCATTTCAAACACTGTTAATGATATTTCGTTTTTGTGTGTATTTTCCAGTTTATGCGTGTTAAAGGCAGGTGTGTGTGTGTGCACAGAAAACCTGTCAGACAGCATACAGGTGATCAAGACCTTTCACTTGAGCAGCGTGTGTGTGTGTTCTTCAGGTGTGTGCACAGAAAACCTGTCAGACAGTGTATAGGTGATCGAGTTCTTTCACTTGAGCGGTCTGAAGTCATGTGATCATTCAAACTTGAGCAGTTTAGTCATGTGATCATTCAAACTTGAGCAGTTTAGTCATGTGATCATTCAAACTTGAGCAGTTTAGTCATGTGATCATTCAAACTTGAGCAGTCTGAAGTCATGTGATCATTCAAACTTGAGCAGTTTAGTCATGTGATCATTCACACTTGAGCAGTCTGAAGTCATGTGATCATTCAAACTTGAGCAGTCTGAAGTCATGTGATCATTCAAACTGACAAGACTCGATGAATAACCTGTGTGCTGACCAGTGACATTCCAGCATGTGCTGAGCGTCTCTGACACCGGCCCTGAGCCAGCGAGTCCTGACCGGACCTTCCTGATGAAAGTGTGTGTAGAGAAGTAATGTGTATTCCGCTAGTGGACTCATTATACATGCATCAGTAAATAGTTTACCGTATGTGAGGTGTTGCTCTCTCCTGATGTGAGGAGCTTCTGGCACACACCGGCTAGAGCCGCGAGTCTGGATGAGGAGTTGCTCCCGTGGGAAGGGCCACACTTCCTGTTTTACAAGTCAAATCTGCATCATCACATCTCGTCTATCATTAACCATTTACAGCCACTTTAGTACCGTAGGTCATGTGTTGATTTAACACACGCTTACATACACGCTGCAGAGCCACTTTACACACACACACACACACACCCTTTTTAGGATACTGTATTATAAAGATAATTTTGGTTTTATATATCTATTGGAAAGTGTGTAAACAATGTTTTTCCTGCTTGATCAATGAACCATAAAGCGTATTTGCAGATGCACCTGTGAAACAGTCCTTAAGAAACCAGCAGTTTACAGGCGGGAGGCGATTAAAGTCACAGTTACAGGATCTTCTGACCGTACAGAGAGCGTTCGACTGAGATCATGTGTGTGTAGCGGGAGGGTGAACACTGCAGATGTAGATCGTGTGTGTGTGTGGAGCCGTGTGGAGCGGGAGGGTGAGCACTGCAGATGTAGAGCAGTGTAAGACGTGTACTTCCAGAGGACGAGACTCACTCGTGCTGCTGGACAACACACACACTTCTCATATACTGACACTCTTTATTACTTTTCTGTGAAGTTTATCTTTGTGTATTAACAGATTTAACAACATTAATCTGGTGTTATCTGTACTAATGCATCCTCTCCTGCTAGATCATGTGTAGTGTGTGTAACGTGGTGTGTAATGTGTGTGTGTGTCAGGTCTGACTCTGCTGATCCCGTATCTCATCGCCAACAAGAAGAAGTGGAAGGACTGTAAGATCCGCGTGTTCATCGGTGGAAAGATCAACCGCATCGACCACGACCGCAGAGCGTGCGTACAGCAGTAACACACACACACACACACACACACTCACACACACATGTGGTGTCATTATCAGAATCAGAACTGAGGAGAATGTGCTTTTCTTTCTTGTTTCCTGTAGAAGAACACGGTCAACATGCTTGACACATGAACTATAAGAATATGCTTTTCTTTGATATTTGACTCCATCTCACAGATGTCAGGTCTAGTCCTGTAGAGTTGAGATCACACAGACGAGTGAGAGCTGGACCATGAATCATTAGTATGCGGTTTCTTTTTACATAAAGCGCTCTGTGTGTGTGTGTGTGTGTTTCCCATTGTCCTCTGCAGCTGCTGCCAGTGCCTTTTGTTAGCTATAATTAGCCATGTTCCAGCGGTAAGGTGTTCGCAGAAGCTGTGCGCGGTCTTTCCCATGTTCCACTGCACATGTGTGGCTTCATCTGTTGAATCTGACACTGCAGTCTTCATCAGGAAGTGTTGTGACCGCTTCCTTCTGCATGTGACCCTTCAGGAGCATCTGAAGAAGCAGCTGTGGCAATATTGTGTGCATTATTTATGATTGCCTGATAAATATGTGATGAGACTGTGTTGCTCTTTCCTCAGCATGGCCACATTGCTCAGCAAGTTCCGGATCGATTTCTCTGACATCACTGTCCTGGGCGACGTCAACACAAAGCCCAAGTCAGAGGGGTGAGATCTACACACACTTCTCAGAAGACCTCGCATGACATGAGCTGTACTGGGATATTACTCCACTGCTTCACTGTTAATCGCTTTCTGTGTGTGTGTGTTATTGCGACTGCATTTGGGTGCTGGTCTTGGTGATATTTTAACAGCCGAAAGCAAGAGAAAATCCATTCAGCAATGCATTGATTTTTTTTTTTATGATTCTGAATCAATCCATGAAATATTTTGAATATTTTCAGTTTAATTGGCAGAACATGCCATTGTTTACACTTCCTACAGTTACAATCACACTCAATAAAACCCTCCAGCAAGCATCAAAACTTCCATCGACTTCAGAAAAGGCTTATAAACTGAACCATGACCCAGTGTACGCTGAGCCAGACCTGTCACGCATCCTAGTTTAAAACACAACCTGATTTTATAATTGTGTGTTATAATCGTGCCTCAAGAATCCATTCATCCCAGTTATCTCATTCCTGAGAACATGTGAGCGTTTCACTTCAGCTTTCACAATGCCAACCGTGTGTTTGCCATTCAGTTTGACGGAGTTTGCTGAGATGATCGAGCCGTATAAGCTGAGAGAAGACGACATGGAGCAGGACGCTGCCGAGAAGATGAAGAGCGAGGAACCCTGGAGAATCACAGACAACGAGCTGGAGCTCTACAAAGCCAAGGTTTCAACACACACTTAACCACAACTGACTAGATGACCCATCAACCGCAACTGACTAGATGACCCATCAACCGCAACTGACTAGATAACCCATCAACCGCAACTGACTAGATAACCCATCAAACACAACTGACTAGATAACCCATCAACCGCAACTGACTAGATGATAACCCATCAACCGCAACTGACTAGATGATAACCCATCAACCGCAACTGACTAGATAACCCATCGAACGCAACTGACTAGATAACCCATCAACTGCAACTGACTAGATAACCCATCAAACGCAACTGACTAGATGATAACCCATCAAACGCAACTGACTAGATAACCCATCTACCGCAACTGACTAGATAACCCATCTACCGCAACTGACTAGATAACCCATCTACCGCAACTGACTAGATAACCCATCTACCGCAACTGACTAGATAACCCATCAACCGCAACTGACTAGATAACCCATCAACCGCAACTGACTAGATAACCCATCAACCGCAACTGACTAGATAACCCATCAACCGCAACTGACTAGATAACCCATCAACCGCAACTGACTAGATAACCCATCAACCGCAACTGACTAGATAACCCATCAACCGCAACTGACTAGATAACCCATCAACCGCAACTGACTAGATAACCCATCAACCGCAACTGACTAGATAACCCATCAACCGCAACTGACTAGATAACCCATCAACCGCAACTGACTAGATAACCCATCAACCGCAACTGACTAGATAACCCATCAACCGCAACTGACTAGATGACCCATCAACCGCAACTGACTAGATGACCCATCAACCGCAACTGACTAGATAACCCATCAACCGCAACTGACTAGATAACCCATCAAACACAACTGACTAGATAACCCATCAACCGCAACTGACTAGATGATAACCCATCAACCGCAACTGACTAGATGATAACCCATCAACCGCAACTGACTAGATAACCCATCGAACGCAACTGACTAGATAACCCATCAACTGCAACTGACTAGATAACCCATCAAACGCAACTGACTAGATGATAACCCATCAAACGCAACTGACTAGATAACCCATCTACCGCAACTGACTAGATAACCCATCTACCGCAACTGACTAGATAACCCATCTACCGCAACTGACTAGATAACCCATCTACCGCAACTGACTAGATAACCCATCAACCGCAACTGACTAGATAACCCATCAACCGCAACTGACTAGATAACCCATCAACCGCAACTGACTAGATAACCCATCAACCGCAACTGACTAGATAACCCATCAACCGCAACTGACTAGATAACCCATCAACCGCAACTGACTAGATAACCCATCAACCGCAACTGACTAGATAACCCATCAACCGCAACTGACTAGATAACCCATCAACCGCAACTGACTAGATAACCCATCAACCGCAACTGACTAGATAACCCATCAACCGCAACTGACTAGATAACCCATCAACCGCAACTGACTAGATAACCCATCAACCGCAACTGACTAGATAACCCATCAACCGCAACTGACTAGATAACCCATCAACCGCAACTGACTAGATAACCCATCAACCGCAACTGACTAGATAACCCATCAACCGCAACTGACTAGATAACCCATCAACCGCAACTGACTAGATAACCCATCAACCGCAACTGACTAGATAACCCATCAACCGCAACTGACTAGATAACCCATCAACCGCAACTGACTAGATAACCCATCAACCGCAACTGACTAGATAACCCATCAACCGCAACTGACTAGATAACCCATCAACCGCAACTGACTAGATAACCCATCAACCGCAACTGACTAGATAACCCATCAACCGCAACTGACTAGATAACCCATCAACCGCAACTGACTAGATAACCCATCAACCGCAACTGACTAGATAACCCATCAACCGCAACTGACTAGATAACCCATCAACCGCAACTGACTAGATAACCCATCAACCGCAACTGACTAGATAACCCATCAACCGCAACTGACTAGATAACCCATCAACCGCAACTGACTAGATAACCCATCAACCGCAACTGACTAGATAACCCATCAACCGCAACTGACTAGATAACCCATCAACCGCAACTGACTAGATAACCCATCAACCGCAACTGACTAGATAACCCATCAACCGCAACTGACTAGATAACCCATCAACCGCAACTGACTAGATAACCCATCAACCGCAACTGACTAGATAACCCATCAACCGCAACTGACTAGATAACCCATCAACCGCAACTGACTAGATAACCCATCAACCGCAACTGACTAGATAACCCATCAACCGCAACTGACTAGATAACCCATCTAACGCAACTGACTAGATAACCCATCTAACGCAACTGACTAGATAACCCATCAACCGCAACTGACTAGATAACCCATCAACCGCAACTGACTAGATAACCCATCAACCGCAACTGACTAGATAACCCATCAACCGCAACCCATCAAACACAACTGACTAGATAACCCATCAAACACAACTGACTAGATAACCCATCAAACACAACTGACTAGATAACCCATCAAACACAACTGACTAGATAACCCATCAAACACAACTGACTAGATAACCCATCAACCGAAACCCATCAAACGCAACTGACTAGATAACCCATCAACCGCAACTGACTAGATAACCCATCAACCGCAACCCATCAACCGCAACTGACTAGATAACCCATCAACCGCAACTGACTAGATAACCCATCAACCGCAACTGACTAGATAACCCATCAACCGCAACTGACTAGATAACCCATCAACCGCAACTGACTAGATAACCCATCTAACGCAACTGACTAGATAACCCATCTACCGCAACTGACTAGATAACCCATCAACCGCAACTGACTAGATAACCCATCAAACGCAACTGACTAGATAACCCATCAACCGAAACCCATCAAACACAACTGACTAGATAACCCATCAACCGCAACTGACTAGATAACCCATCAACCGCAACTGACTAGATAACCCATCAACCGCAACTGACTAGATAACCCATCAACCGCAACTGACTAGATAACCCATCTAACGCAACTGACTAGATAACCCATCTACCGCAACTGACTAGATAACCCATCAACCGCAACTGACTAGATAACCCATCAACCGCAACTGACTAGATAACCCATCAAACGCAACTGACTAGATAACCCATCAAACGCAACTGACTAGATAACCCATCAACCGCAACTGACTAGATAACCCATCAACCGCAACTGACTAGATAACCCATCAACCGCAACTGACTAGATAACCCATCAACCGCAACTGACTAGATAACCCATCTAACGCAACTGACTAGATAACCCATCTAACGCAACTGACTAGATAACCCATCTAACGCAACTGACTAGATAACCCATCAACCGCAACTGACTAGATAACCCATCAACCGCAACTGACTAGATAACCCATCAACCGCAACTGACTAGATAACCCATCAACCGCAACCCATCAAACGCAACTGACTAGATAACCCATCAAACACAACTGACTAGATAACCCATCAACCGAAACCCATCAAACGCAACTGACTAGATAACCCATCAACCGCAACTGACTAGATAACCCATCAACCGCAACTGACTAGATAACCCATCAACCGCAACTGACTAGATAACCCATCAACCGCAACTGACTAGATAACCCATCAACCGCAACTGACTAGATAACCCATCAACCGCAACTGACTAGATAACCCATCTAACGCAACTGACTAGATAACCCATCTACCGCAACTGACTAGATAACCCATCAACCGCAACTGACTAGATAACCCATCAAACGCAACTGACTAGATAACCCATCAACCGAAACCCATCAAACACAACTGACTAGATAACCCATCAACCGCAACTGACTAGATAACCCATCAACCGCAACTGACTAGATAACCCATCAACCGCAACTGACTAGATAACCCATCAACCGCAACTGACTAGATAACCCATCTAACGCAACTGACTAGATAACCCATCTACCGCAACTGACTAGATAACCCATCAACCGCAACTGACTAGATAACCCATCAACCGCAACTGACTAGATAACCCATCAAACGCAACTGACTAGATAACCCATCAAACGCAACTGACTAGATAACCCATCAACCGCAACTGACTAGATAACCCATCAACCGCAACTGACTAGATAACCCATCAACCGCAACTGACTAGATAACCCATCAACCGCAACTGGCTAGATAACCCATCAAACGCAACTGACTAGATAACCCATCAAACGCAACTGACTAGATAACCCATCAAACGCAACTGACTAGATAACCCATCAAACGCAACTGACTAGATAACCCATCAACCGCAACTGACTAGATAACCCATCAACCGCAACTGACTAGATAACCCATCAAACGCAACTGACTAGATAACCCATCAACCGCAACTGACTAGATAACCCATCAACCGCAACTGACTAGATAACCCATCAAACACAACTGACTAGATAACCCATCAACCAAAACCCATCAAACACAACTGACTAGATAACCCATCAACCGAAACCCATCAAACACAACTGACTAGATAACCCATCAACTGCAACTGACTAGATAACCCATCAACTGCAACTGACTTGATGATAACCCATCAAACACAACTGACTAGATAACCCATCAACTGCAACTGACTAGATAACCCATCAAACGCAACTGACTAGATAACCCATCAACCGCAACTGACTAGATAACCCATCAAACGCAACTGACTAGATAACCCATCAACCGCAACTGACTAGATAACCCATCAAACGCAACTGACTAGATAACCCATCAAACACAACTGACTAGATAACCCATCAACCGAAACCCATCAAACACAACTGACTAGATAACCCATCAACCGAAACCCATCAAACACAACTGACTAGATAACCCATCAACTGCAACTGACTAGATAACCCATCAACTGCAACTGACTAGATAACCCATCAACTGCAACTGACTAGATGATAACCCATCAAACACAACTGACTAGATAACCCATCAACTGCAACTGACTAGATAACCCATCAAACGCAACTGACTAGATAACCCATCAACCGCAACTGACTAGATAACCCATCAAACGCAACTGACTAGATAACCCATCAACCGAAACCCATCAAACACAACTGACTAGATAACCCATCAACTGCAACTGACTAGATAACCCATCAACTGCAACTGACTTGATGATAACCCATCAAACACAACTGACTAGATAACCCATCAACTGCAACTGACTAGATAACCCATCAAACGCAACTGACTAGATAACCCATCAACCGCAACTGACTAGATAACCCATCAAACGCAACTGACTAGATAACCCATCAACTGCAACTGACTAGATAACCCATCAAACGCAACTGACTAGATGATAACCCATCAAACGCAACTGACTAGATGATAACCCATCAACCGCAACTGACTAGATAACCCATCAAACACAACTGACTAGATAACCCATCAACCGCAACTGACTAGATAACCCATCAACCGCAACTGACTAGATAACCCATCAACCGCAACTGACTAGATAACCCATCAACCGCAACTGACTAGATAACCCATCAACTGCAACTGACTAGATAACCCATCAACCGCAACTGACTAGATAACCCATCAACCGCAACTGACTAGATAACCCATCAACCGCAACTGACTAGATAACCCATCAACCGCAACTGACTAGATAACCCATCAACCGCAACTGACTAGATAACCCATCAACCGCAACTGACTAGATAACCCATCAACCGCAACTGACTAGATAACCCATCAACCGCAACTGACTAGATAACCCATCAACCGCAACTGACTAGATAACCCATCAACCGAAACCCATCAAACACAACTGACTAGATAACCCATCAACCGAAACCCATCAAACACAACTGACTAGATAACCCATCAACCGAAACTGACTAGATAACCCATCTACCGCAACTGACTAGATAACCCATCTACCGCAACTGACTAGATAACCCATCAACCGCAACTGACTAGATAACCCATCAACCGCAACTGACTAGATAACCCATCAAACGCAACTGACTAGATAACCCATCAAACACAACTGACTAGATAACCCATCAACCGAAACCCATCAAACACAACTGACTAGATAACCCATCAACCGAAACTGACTAGATAACCCATCTACCGCAACTGACTAGATAACCCATCTACCGCAACTGACTAGATAACCCATCAACCGCAACTGACTAGATAACCCATCAACCGCAACTGACTAGATAACCCATCAAACACAACTGACTAGATAACCCATCAACCGAAACCCATCAAACACAACTGACTAGATAACCCATCAAACACAACTGACTAGATAACCCATCAAACACAACTGACTAGATAACCCATCAAACACAACTGACTAGATAACCCATCAACTGCAACTGACTAGATAACCCATCAAACACAACTGACTAGATAACCCATCAAGCGCAACTGACAATTAAGAAATTACATTTTTTGATTATGACTGATTTTATTGGACATGCACAACACCGATCAATGGGACGGATACACACAGCGGTGCGCTGAGCGACTCGCATAACCAGAGGTGTGAAGTCCAGGTGCAGAAAGTAAAAGTCCTCCTCAGTATTTTCACCTGGATTTGCTAATTAGCAGTTTTTCAGCAGGATATAGAACTAATGAGTGAAATCAGCTTTTACTTTCTAGCGAGTGTAAATGTCGTCATCATCATGTGTGTGGGTAAAATAAGAGCTTATTGGTGCAGGTCAGCCGGTCTGCTGTTTTAGTGCAACCGCTACTCCTGATCGAGGCTTACGCTACGCTTCATCTAAGTCTGATGGTGCAAGTCAAAGATATTTAGTAGTGCGTAAGTTGTAACTTACAGCTTAGTGCTCATTTACGTCAAACTACGCTAAGTTACTGGTGCAACCGGCCCATGAATCCTATATAAACGCGAGCCAATGAAGAAACCAAAGACCACACTTTTTTGTGATGAGTATTGAGATGTTTTATAAAAAAGGACCTGAAATCGAGCCCTGTGGTTCTCCACAAGTGATGGATGCTGCACATGATGATAGAAGTTTTAGAGATAGGATTCATGGGTACTTCCCTGGGTCCTGTACCTATCTTAGATCAGGGTATGGGCGCTGTGTGTGTCCGTCTCAACTGTTGTGTTTTCCTGATAAAGTGAGTGAACTAGAATAGTGGAGTAAAATGATGGTGTGCATTTGTTTCCTTGTAAAGTCTTGTTTGCAGTGTTTGTTCTCTTGGCTGTGAACAGATCTTATCTTATATCTTATCTTATCTCATACAGTAACTTCAGTCTTCCTGTGAACTGATTTCCTGTGAACTGATTTCCTGTGAATTTGTTTTCCTCAGAGTAACCGTCAGATCCGGCTCAACGAGCTGTTAAAGGAGCACTCCAGCACAGCCAACCTCATAGTCATGTGAGTTACAAACACACTCACCTGCCGCCACCTACTGGTCATGAGTTACAAACACACTCACCTGCCGCCACCTACTGGTCATGAGTTACAAACACACTCACCTGCCGCCACCTACTGGTCATGAGTTACAAACACACTCACCTGCCACCACCTACTGGTCATGAGTTACAAACACACTCACCTGCCGCCACCTACTGGTCATGAGTTACAAACACACTCACCTGCCGCCACCTACTGGTCATATGAGTTACAAACACAGTCACCTGCCGCCACCTACTGGTCATGAGTTACAAACACAGTCACCTGCCGCCACCTACTGGTCATGAGTTACAAACACACTCACCTGCCGCCACCTACTGGTCATGAGTTACAAACACAGTCACCTGCCGCCACCTACTGGTCATGAGTTACAAACACACTCACCTGCCGCCACCTACTGGTCATGAGTTACAAACACACTCACCTGTCGAACAGCCATATTTACAAAGAGGTACTTGAAAAGTGGTTGACTTATTTAAATACAATTATATATGAAAATTCATAAAAAACAACAATTATTAAATGCGTTGTAAGTTGTATTCTGAATACCTTTTATATTTGTAATTTGAGTTTAAAAAAAAAATCCTAAAGATATTGTTTGATAAGTGCGATCTCTGATTGTGATGCTTGAAAACCACAGAAGTAGTGCTGTAGTCCTGAACTTCTGTACAGTCTCTGTAGGAAGTCTGGTTGTTTTCTGCCGTTCACACACTAATGTTTCCAACACACAGCTGCAGAACTGAGGCACAAGTCTCTCTCATAAAACATGATCATGACAATGAGTGAGTTCCTTTCGTTATTATCCAGCAGCACTAACGTGTGTGTGTGTGTGTGTGTGTGTGACAGGAGCATGCCGCTGGCCAGGAAAGGAGCCGTCTCCAGCGCTCTGTACATGGCCTGGCTGGACACACTCTCCAAAGACCTGCCACCCATCCTGTTAGTGCGCGGGAACCACCAGAGCGTCCTCACCTTCTACTCGTAGAGCGCT